>NC_080847.1:33179750-33783013 GCF_030435755.1 Ochotona princeps
AGCAACGCCATTTTGCAAGGCTTAGAACTAAGAATAACAGGATCTCTGGGAAGGAAGCGGACAAGGACAGGGCAAGCTTGCCTCATATCCGTGGTCAAACATCTGGCCCCCAAATAAGGCAGAAATATTAGGAAAGAGAGCTAACTCAGCTCCAACTCAGCTGTTATCAGAGATAGGGAACCAACTCAAGGCTAAATCAGTCATTATTAAAAATCCCCGGTACTAAAATAAATTTGCCGTCACCATGACCCTGGCCTTATAGGAATCCACCAATCAGAGTCCTGTAACTATGCTTCTTGCTTCTGTAACTGCGCTTCTGCTCCTGAACCCTATAAAAACCCCCAGACCCCAACCTGAGGCGCGCAAGTCTTCCAAGAGACTTTGTTGACCCAGGTACCTGTGTATCTGAATAAACCTCTTGCTGTTTGCATCCGTACAAGTGGTCTCGTTGTTCCTTGGGAGGGGCCTCTCCAAAGGAGGGACACCCATTTCGGGGGTCTTTCATTTGGGGGCTCGTCCGGGATCAGAGACCCCTGCCCAAGGACCACCGACCCACCTCCGGGAGGTAAGCTGGCCAGCGCTTGAAATTTGTTTATGTCCTTGTCTCTGTGTTTGTGTTGAAATCTCGCGCTTGCGTTTGTACGACCCGGCCGTGTCGCTTTGTACTTGGCGGACCCGTGGAGGAGCCGACGGGCTCGGACTCCCGACCGCAGCCCTGGAAGACGTTCCGGGGACATTTGGAGTCAGGTTTCTGGCTCATTTGAATTTTGTGAACCTGACCCGAATAGGACTCTTTGGGGCTCCCCCACTGTCTGAAGGGTACACGGTTCGTTTGGGAGACGAGAGATCCGGACTCTCATCACGATCTCCATTTGAGTTTTTGCTTTCGTTTTGGCACCGAAGCCGCGCTGCGAAGTTGTTTTGTTTTAGTGCCGGCCTATTGTTTGTGGTCTTTGTGTTCAGTGTTTTGTCTGTCGAGATAATGGGACAATCTATTACCACCCCACTTAGCCTTACTTTAAAGCATTGGCGAGATGTCCAGGACATAGCTAACAATCAGTCAGTAGATGTCCGCAAGAAAAAATGGATTACCCTCTGCTCCTCAGAGTGGCCAACCTTCAACGTTGGCTGGCCAAGAGATGGAACCTTTAATCCTAATATTATTTCACAGGTCAAACACAAAGTGATGGATCCTGGTCCTCATGGTCATCCAGACCAGGTGGCCTATATAATTACCTGGGAGGCCCTCATTCATGCTCCACCTCTGTGGGTCAGGCCTTTTATTACTCTTAAACCACCCTCTACCCCTATCCCCTCTGCTCCTCCTCCTCTTCCAACCCTTGGGCGCCCCTCTCAGTCTTCACTCTACCCAACCCTTGTGAAACCCACACAGATCCAAAATGCAAAGAAGAAATCACCCAAAGTTAAGGTCTTACCCCCAGGAGAAGATCTTGTAATGGACCTGCTGGCTGAGGAACCTCCACCATTTCGAGATCAACAAGCGGCAGAAGCTGAACCGGAAGAGACCCCAGCCGCCGATCCTGCACCTTCCCCGATGGCAGGGCGGCTACGAGGGCGTCGGGAACAACCTCCTGACTCCACTTCCCGTGCCCTCCCCCTGCGGGCCGGTCCCAATGATCGGCTCCAGTACTGGCCGTTTTCTGCCTCTGATTTATACAATTGGAAACATAACAATCCCCCCTTTAGCAAGGACCCCTCTATGCTAACCTCTTTGATTGAGTCTATTTTAGTAACACACCAGCCCACTTGGGATGATTGTCAACAGTTACTACAGACATTACTGACGACCGAGGAAAAACAACGGGTTTTCCTGGAGGCCAGGAAAAATGTTCTAGGAGACAATGGCCGCCCCACCCAACTACCCAATGAGATTGATGCAGCCTTTCCCCTGGAGCGGCCCAATTGGGATTTCACTACGGATGAAGGTAGGAACCACCTGCGTCTCTATCGCCAGTTGCTCATAGCGGGTCTCCATGGGGCGGCACGGCGCCCCACCAATTTGGCTCAGATCAAGCAGGTAATACAGGGGTCCGAGGAAACTCCCTCGGCATTCCTTGAGCGGCTAAAAGAGGCCTACCGTATATACACCCCATATAACCCAGAAGATACAGGGCAAGCCACCAATGAGGCCATGTCCTTCATCTGGCAATCAGCTCCAGACATTAGAAAGAAACTTGAGAGACTTGATAATCTCAGAGAAAGCTCTATTCAGGATTTACTTAAAGAGGCAGAACGTATTTTTAATAAGCGTGAAACTCAGGAAGAAAGAGATGAGAGACTTAAAAAGGAAACAGAAGAACGTGATGAAAGGTTGAGACGTGAAGCCGAAGAGAGAGAGAATGTCAGAGATCGCAGAAGAAACAAGGAAATAAGTAGACTATTAGCCACCATAGTGTCAGGACAAACTCAGGAGAGACGAGGAGGGGATCGGAGGAGCCCCCAAGTAGATAAAGATCAATGTGCCTATTGCAAGGAAAGAGGACATTGGGCCAGAGATTGCCCTAAGAACCCAAAGAGACTTAAAAGACCAGGGCACCAGACTTCCATACTGACTCTAGAAGATTAGAGAGGTCAGGGCCAGGAGCCCCCCCCCTGAGCCCAGGATAACTCTTAATGTTGGGGGGCAACCTGTCACCTTCTTGGTGGATACCGGGGCACAGCACTCGGTGTTGACCCATGCCCCTGGACCCTTGAGCGATAGATCGGCTTGGGTCCAAGGAGCGACCGGAGGAAAAAGATACCATTGGACGACTGACCGAAAAGTACAGCTGGCAACTGGTAAAGTGACTCATTCTTTTCTACATGTTCCTGATTGCCCCTATCCATTATTGGGACGGGATTTGCTTACCAAATTAAGGGCGCATATACATTTTGAGAGTAATAGGATCCGAATAACTGATCCAAAGGGAGCGCCTCTCCAGGTCCTCACCCTCCAATTAGAAGACGAATATAGGTTATATGAGATTCTGGAGCCAAATAATACAGAGATAAAAAATTTAAACTTAGATTCTTGGATAAAGAGATTTCCTATGGTTTGGGCGGAAACCGGAGGGATGGGCCTTGCGCTCCGGCAGCCGCCTCTGGTCATTGAACTGAAAGCCACTGCGACTCCGGTCTCTATAAAGCAGTACCCGATGTCCCAAGAAGCTTATCAGGGTATCAGACCACATATCAAGAGGCTTCTGGATCAAGGCATTTTAGTTCCTTGCCGATCACCTTGGAATACCCCGCTTCTTCCAGTAAAGAAGCCGGGAACAGAGGACTATAGACCTGTACAAGATTTAAGGGAAGTTAATAAAAGAGTGGAAGATATTCATCCCACTGTGCCTAATCCCTATAACTTATTTAGCACACTTCCACCTACACATATTTGGTATACAGTTTTAGATTTAAAGGATGCCTTCTTTTGTCTCAGACTTAGTCCCCAAAGCCAATCTTTGTTTGCTTTTGAATGGAAGGACCCGGACTTGGGACTCTCAGGTCAACTGACCTGGACCAGGTTACCTCAAGGCTTCAAAAATAGTCCCACATTGTTTGATGAGGCTCTCCATCGGGACCTCGCAGATTTCAGAGTCCAGAATCCGACTCTAATACTTCTACAGTATGTGGATGACCTCCTATTGGCAGCAACCACCGAAACAGATTGTCGACAGGGCACTGAGTCCCTGTTATAAACTTTGGGACAATTAGGCTACAGAGCCTCCGCAAAGAAAGCACAGCTTTGCCAAACCCAGGTCACATATCTAGGATATCAGTTAAAAGATGGACAGAGGTGGCTGACTACCGCCCGCAAACAGGCGGTGATCAACATTCCCGCCCCAAGGAATTCTCGTCAACTACGAGAATTCCTGGGGACTGCGGGTTTCTGCCGCCTATGGATTCCTGGGTTTGCTGAAATGGCAGCCCCCTTTACCCCCTTACAAAGCAGGGAGCAACGTTTAATTGGGGGTCTGAGCAGCAACAGGCCTTTGATGATATCAAGCAGGCTCTTCTGACTTCTCCCGCTTTGGGCCTTCCCGATGTCACGACGCCCTTTGAATTGTTTGTGGATGAAAAACAGGGCTACGCAAAGGGAGTCCTGACCCAAAGATTGGGGCCCTGGAGGCGACCTGTAGCCTACCTCTCTAAGAAACTGGATACTGTTGCCTCTGGCTGGCCACCTTGTTTGCGGATGGTGGCAGCTATAGCCGTTTTAACTAAGGATGCTGGCAAATTGACTTTGGGACAATCATTGACTATCTTGGCGCCTCATGCAGTTGAGGCCCTAATCAAACAACCGCCAGACCGCTGGCTCTCCAATGCCCGTATGACCCATTATCAAGCTATGCTCCTAGACACGGACCGGATACACTTTGGACCGGTTGTTGCCTTAAACCCAGCAACTCTGCTTCCCCAACCGGAGAATATAGAGCAGCATGACTGCCTACAGATCCTCGCAGAAGTACACGGGACACGACCAGACCTAACGGATCAGCCCCTCCAGGACGCGGACTTCACCTGGTATACGGACGGGAGCAGCTTCATAGATAATGGAGAACGGAAAGCCGGAGCAGCAGTAACCACAGAGACCGAGGTAATCTGGGCTAAGGCCCTTCCATCCGGGACTTCAGCCCAGAAGGCTGAACTCATCGCCTTGACCCAGGCGCTCCAAATGGCAGAAGGTAAGAGGCTTAACGTTTATACTGATAGCCGTTATGCTTTCGCCACGGCACATATTCATGGAGAAATATACCGAAGGCGAGGGTTACTGACTTCAGAGGGCAAAGACATTAAAAATAAGTCTGAAATCTTGGCTTTACTTAAGGCCCTGTTTTTGCCTGGAAAATTGAGTATCATCCATTGCTTAGGACACCAAAAAGGACAGAGCCCAGAAGCTCGGGGCAATCGACTGGCAGACACCGCTGCCCGGGAAGTGGCTCTGGAGAGCAAAGCTCCGCCCCGAGCTCTTTCTCTAACTACCCAGGAAATGCGGTCCACCCTGGATACCTCTTTTGAGTATGGCCTTGGAGATATAAGAATCTTACAAGAATTAGGGGCACAACATGATGCTGAAAAAGGACATTGGATATTTCATGGTAAACCTGTTATGCCCCAAAAGCAAACTCGTGAATTAATTACCTGCTTACATAAATTAACCCATCTCAGCAGTAGAAAAATGAAAATCCTTCTGGACAGAAAAGAGAGCCCTTATTTCCTACTAGGGAAAAATAAAATCTTACAAACTGTAGTAGATGAATGTACGGCGTGTGCACAAGTTAATGCGGGAAAAACCAAAGTAGGACAAGGAACTCGAGTGCGAGGACACCGCCCTGGGACTCACTGGGAAATTGATTTCACCGAGGTAAAGCCTGGACAATATGGTTATAAATATCTTCTAGTATTTGTGGATAACTTCTCAGGATGGGTAGAAGCTTTTCCCACTAAGCACGAGACTGCAAACGTTGTGACCAAGAAACTGTTAGAAGAAATCTTCCCAAGGTATGGTATGCCTCAGGTATTAGGAACAGATAATGGGCCTGCTTTTGTTTCTCAGATAAGTCAATCAGTGTCTAAGTTACTGGGGATCGATTGGAAATTACATTGTGCTTACCGACCCCAGAGTTCAGGACAGGTAGAACGAATGAATAGAACCATTAAGGAGACTTTAACCAAATTTACGCTTGCAACTGGCTCTAGAGACTGGGTGCTCCTCCTTCCGGTAGCCCTTTACCGAATTAGAAATACTCCAGGACCACATGGTCTCACTCCTTTTGAAATCTTGTACGGTGCACCTCCGTCCCCCGTTAGTCTTTCTAGCTCAAATTTAATTCCTTATTTTGCCAATAATCCTTCTTTAAAAGCTCATTTGCAGGCCTTACAACTTGTACAGCGGGAAATCTGGAAACCACTTGCAGCTGCCTACAAGGACCAGACGGATCAACCAGTGGTACCCCACCCTTTCCAGATAGGAGACTCTGTGTGGGTCCGCAGGCACCAGACTAAGAACCTGGAACCTCGGTGGAAGGGTCCTTACACCGTCCTTCTGACCACACCAACAGCACTCAAAGTAGACGGCATCTCATCTTGGATCCACGCCTCCCACGTCAAGGCTGCCCACTCTTCAGAGGAAGAAAGCAACGCCACGACAACATGGAAAGTCCAACGCACTCAAAATCCTCTAAAGATAAGATTAACCCGTGGGGCTCCCTGATTATTATAGGAGTCATGTTAAATTCTAGCTTAGTTCACAGCAGTCCCCATATCTCCCGGTCAATGGCTTGGGAAGTTCTCTCACAAACTGGGGATGTTGTGTGGTCAACCTCCCAAATCGCCCCCCCTGGGACCTGGTGGCCTGATTTAACCCCTGATGTGTGTGATTTAGTTGCTGGTCTTAATAATTGGGACATCCCCTCAATAGATCCTGCAAAAGAAAGACCTAAATGTGTCCCTAAGTCCAAATATGGCTTATGTCCGTGCCATCGGGCACCTTATAAGATACCAGGATGCTCCCATCCCCGCTTTCGAGTAGAGCTGCAAAAACTTCCATTTTATGTTTGTCCAGGAACTGGAAGAGATAAAACGCAGATACACACTTGTGGGGGAATAGATGCTTATTTTTGTGCTGCTTGGGGTTGTGAGACATCTGGAACAGTCTATTGGAAACCCAACAAAAAAGATTGGATACAGGTCAGCCGGAGTAAGCATACTCCGACCAGCTCAGGACCCGGTACTTGTTTCTTTAACCCTGGAAAAAAATGGTGGAAAGGTGGAGATTGTGAAGATTTCTCTTGTAATCCACTTAACATTTCCTTTACCCCTGAAGGAAGAAAAATAAGTGATCTGCCAGAATGGATTAAGGGAAGGACATGGGGTCTGAGATTTTATATGTCAGGAACAGATCAAGGATTCATTTTCACTCTCAGATTACGTCTGGACCAGGGCCCCTCAAAACCTATTGGTCCCAACCCTGTCCTTCCTAGACAGAGAAAACCCTCTTTATTGGCACCCCAAGTCCCACAGGTTTGTAATATGTTCCAAAATGTTACCACATTATCTCCGCAGATTAGTAACCGCGTTGTGACAACCACAACAGGGGACAGATTATTCGATTTATTACAAGGAGCCTATTCAACCCTTAATCTCACGGACCCAGATCGGACTCAAGACTGTTGGCTATGTTTGATCTCTAGACCTCCCTATTATGAAGGGACCGCCATTATAGGAAATTATACTAATCACACCTCTACACCCATTAACTGTACTACTGTTCCCCAACATAAATTAACTCTGTCTGAAGTATCCGGACAAGGTCTTTGTATAGGAACTATTCCCACGACCCATCAGGCATTATGCAGTCAAATCAAAACATTAACTAAAGGAAATTATAATTTAATGGCTCCCAATGGAACCTATTGGGCATGCAATACTGGATTGACTCCATGCATTTCTTCTGTGATACTTAATTTGACTTCTGATTATTGTGTTTTAATAGAATTATGGCCTAAGATTATTTATCATGGTTCCGAATATATTTTTGACCATTTTGAGAATAGATTTCGAACCAAGAGAGAGCCAGTGTCCCTCACTCTGGCTTTATTACTCGGGGGCATAACTGTAGGAGGGATTGCGACAGGAATAGGGACAGGAACCACCGCTCTCATACAAACCGGTCAATTTAAACAACTCCAAAATGCTATGCACAATGATATAAAAACATTAGAAGAATCAGTTAGTGCCCTTGAAAAGTCTTTAACCTCTCTCTCAGAAGTAGTACTGCAAAATAGAAGAGGATTAGATATTCTATTCTTACAACAGGGAGGACTATGTGTGGCACTCCAAGAAGAATGCTGCTTTTATGCAGATCATACGGGATTAGTGCGAGATAACATGGCTAAACTCAGAGAAAGACTCAAACAAAGACAACACTTACTAGAATCAGAACGAGGTTGGTTCGAGAATTGGTTTAACCGGTCACCTTGGTTCACTACCCTAGTATCCTCAATCATGGGACCCCTAATTATTTTTCTCTTAATTTTGTTTTTTGGACCCTGTATTTTCAAGAAATTAGTTGCACTTATTAATAACAGATTTGCACTTATTCAAACTTTAGTAGTAACCTTACATTCTGTACCATACCAGGTCGCCCGATCCCGGTACCGTGCAATTGAACAAGATGATCCAGATATCCTAGAAATAGAAACCACTACCACCTAGCCGAATGAAAGATTTCATTAGAAGTTAGAAGAAAAAGGGGGGAATGAAAGACGCTCACCAAAAAGCATGAGCTTTAGCAGCAGCAACGCCATTTTGCAAGGCTTACACCAAAAAGCATGAGCTTTAGCAGCAGCAACGCCATTTTGCAAGGCTTAGAACTAAGAATAACAGGATCTCTGGGAAGGAAGCGGACAAGGACAGGGCAAGCTTGCCTCATATCCGTGGTCAAACATCTGGCCCCCAAATAAGGCAGAAATATTAGGAAAGAGAGCTAACTCAGCGCCAACTCAGCTGTTATCAGAGATAGGGAACCAACTCAAGGCTAAATCAGTCATTATTAAAAATCCCCGGTACTAAAATAAAGTTGCCGTCACCATGACCCTGGCCTTATAGGAATCCACCAATCAGAGTCCTGTAACTATGCTTCTTGCTACTGTAACTGCGCTTCTGCTCCTGAACCCTATAAAAACACCCAGACCCCAACCTGAGGCGCGCAAGTCTTCCAAGAGACTTTGTTGCCCCAGGTACCTGTGTATCTGAATAAACCTCTTGCTGTTTGCATCCGTACAAGTGGTCTCGTTGTTCCTTGGGAGGGGCATCTCCAAAGGAGGGACACCCATTTCGGGGGTCTATCATTCGTTTGTGTGGGATGCTCACCAAGCTGCCCTTCAGGACAATGCACTCAAACGGCATTAAGCATAGTGTGTGAACACGTAGTTTGCTTGAGAGCTGCGTGTCAGCCTGATGCTGTGTGAAGTCAGTGAACCAAATGGAGTTGTTCTCCCGCAAGAACCACTCGGCTGATTCTTCTTCAATATGCAATTCAGCAACATGCAGTGTTGCTTGATGGAATTAGCTCTTACAGCAACATCTGCGTCTACAGCCTTTGTATTTAGGGCTAGCTGAAAACGGCTTTGGCGCTGAAGTGGTTTCTGAATGTGGAGTTGGTGGCATGTGAAACCCGCCTGTGGAGCCTTCGTTTGTGTGGGATGCTCACCAAGCTGCCCTTCAGGACAATGCACTCAAATGGCAATAAGCATAGTGTGTGAACACGTAGTTTGCTTGAGAGCTGCCTGTCAGCCTCCTGGTGTGTGAAGTCAGTGAGCCAAATGGAGTTGTTCTCCCACAAGAACCACTCGGCTGATTCTTCTTCAAAATGCAATTCAGCAACATGCAGTGTTGCTTGATGGAATTAGCTCTTACAGCAACATCTGCGTCTAGAGCCTTTGTATTTAGGGCTAGCTGAAAAGGGCTTTGGCGCTGAAGTTGTTTCTGCATGTGGAGTTGGTGGCATGTGAAACCCGCCTGTGGAGCCTTCATTTGTGTGGGATGCTCACCAACCTGCCCTTCAGGGCAATGCACTCAAACGGCATTAAGCATAGTGTGTGAACACGTAGTTTGCTTGAGAGCTGCCTGTCAGCCTGATGGTGTGTGAAGTCAGTGAGCCAAATGGAGTTGTTCTCCCACAAGAACCACTAGGCTTATTCTTCTTCAAAATGCAATTCAGCAACATGCAATGTTGCTTGATGGAATTAGCTCTTACAGCAACATCTGCGTCTAGAGCCTTTGTATTTAGGGCTAGCTGAAAACGGCTTTGGCGCTGAAGTGGTTTCTGAATGTGGAGTTGGTGGCATGTGAAACCCGCCTGTGGAGCCTTCGTTTGTGTGGGATGCTCACCAACCTGCCCTTCAGGACAATGCACTCAAACGGCATTAAGCATAGTGTGTGAACACGTAGTTTGCTTGAGAGCTGCCTGTCAGCCTGATGGTGTGTGAAGTCAGTGAGCCAAATGGAGTTGTTCTCCCACAAGAACCACTTGGCTGATTCTTCTTCAATATGCAATTCAGCAACATGCAGTGTTGCTTGATGGAATTAGCCCTTACAGCAACATCTGCGACTAGAGCCTTTGTATTTAGGGCTAGCTGAAAAGGGCTTTGGCGCTGAAGTGGTTTCTGAATGTGGAGTTGGTGGCATGTGAAACCCGCCTGTGGAGCCTTCGTTTGTGTGGGATGCTCACCAAGCTGCCCTTCAGGACAATGCACTTAAACGGCATTAGGCATAGTGTGTGAACACGTAGTTTGCTTGAGAGCTGCCTGTCAGCCTGATGCTGTGTGAAGTCAGTGAGCCAAAAAGAGTTGTTCTCCCACAAGAACCACTCGGCTGATTCTTCTTCAATATGCAATTCAGCAACATGCAGTGTTGCTTGATGGAATGAGCTCTTACAGCAACATATGCGTCTAGAGCCTTTGTATTTAGGGCTAGCTGAAAAGGGCTTTGGCGCTGAAGTGGTTTCTGAATGTGGAGTTGGTGGCATGTGAAACACGCCTGTGGAGCCTTCGTTTGTGTGGGATGCTCACCAACCTGCCCTTCAGGACAATGCACTCAAACGGCATTAGGCATAGTGTGTGAACACGTAGTTTGCTTGAGAGCTGCCTGTCAGCCTGATGGTGTGTGAAGTCAGTGAGCCAAATGGAGTTGTTCTCCCACAAGAACCACTCGGCTGATTCTTCTTCAATATGCAATTCAGCAACATGTAGTGTTGCTTGATGGAATTAGCTCTTACAGCAACATCTGTGTGTAGAGCCTTTGTATTTATGACTGGCTGAAAAGAGCTTTGGGGCTGAAGTGGTTTCTGAATGTGGAGTTGGTGGCATGTGAAACCCGCCTGTGGAGCCTTCGTTTGTGTGGGATGCTCACCAAGCTGCCCTTCAGGACAATGCACTCAAACGGCATTAAGCATAGTGTGTGAACACGTAGTTTGCTTGAGAGCTGCCTGTCAGCCTGATGGTGTGTGACGTCCGTGAGCCAAATGGAGTTGTTCTCCCACAAGAACCACTCGGCTGATTCTTCTTCAATATTCCATTCAGCAACATGCAGTGTTGCTTGATGGAATTAGCTCTTACAGCAACATCTGCGTCTAGAGCCTTTGTATTTAGGGCTAGCTGAAAACGGCTTTGGCGCTGAAGTTGTTTCTGCATGTGGAGTTGGTGGCATGTGAAACCCGCCTGTGGAGCCTTCGTTTGTGTGGGATGCTCACCAAGCTGCCCTTCATGACGATGCACTCAAACGGCATTAAGCATAGTGTGTGAACACGTAGTTTGCTTGAGAGCTGCCTGTCAGCCTGATGGTGTGTGAAGTCAGTGAGCCAAATGGAGTTGTTCTCCCACAAGAACCACTCGGCTGATTCTTCTTCAATATGCAATTCAGCAACATGCAGTGTTGCTTGATGGAATTAGCTCTTACAGCAACATCTGTGTCTAGAGCCTTTGTATTTAGGGCTAGCTGAAAAGGGCTTTGGCGCTGAAGTTTTTTTCTGAATGTGGAGTTGGTGGCATGTGAAACCCGCCTGTGGAGCCTTCCTTTGTGTGGGAGGCTCACCAAGCTGCCCTTCAGGACAATGCACTCAAGCGTCATTAAGCAGTGTGTGAACACGTAGTTTGCTTGAGAGCTGCCTGTCAGCCTGATGGTGTGTGAAGTCAGTGAGCCAAATGGAGTTGTTCTCCCACAAGAACCACTCGGCTGATTCTTCTTCAATATGCAATTCAGCAACATGCAATGTTGCTTGATGGAATTAGCTCTTACAGCCACATCTACGTCTAGAGCCTTTGTATTTAGGGCTAGCTGAAAACGGCTTTGGCGCTGAAGTGGTTTCTGAATGTGGAGTTGGTGGCATGTGAAACCCGCCTGTGGAGCCTTCGTGAAAGACCCTCACCAAAAAGCATGAGCTTTAGCAGCAGCAACGCCATTTTGCAAGGCTTACACCAAAAAGCATGAGCTTTAGCAGCAGCAACGCCATTTTGCAAGGCTTAGAACTAAGAATAACAGGATCTCTGGGAAGGAAGCGGACAAGGACAGGGCAAGCTTGCCTCATATCCGTGGTCAAACATCTGGCCCCCAAATAAGGCAGAAATATTAGGAAAGAGAGCTAACTCAGCTCCAACTCAGCTGTTATCAGAGATAGGGAACCAACTCAAGGCTAAATCAGTCATTATTAAAAATCCCCGGTACTAAAATAAATTTGCCGTCACCATGACCCTGGCCTTATAGGAATCCACCAATCAGAGTCCTGTAACTATGCTTCTTGCTTCTGTAACTGCGCTTCTGCTCCTGAACCCTATAAAAACCCCCAGACCCCAACCTGAGGCGCGCAAGTCTTCCAAGAGACTTTGTTGACCCAGGTACCTGTGTATCTGAATAAACCTCTTGCTGTTTGCATCCGTACAAGTGGTCTCGTTGTTCCTTGGGAGGGGCCTCTCCAAAGGAGGGACACCCATTTCGGGGGTCTTTCATTTGGGGGCTCGTCCGGGATCAGAGACCCCTGCCCAAGGACCACCGACCCACCTCCGGGAGGTAAGCTGGCCAGCGCTTGAAATTTGTTTATGTCCTTGTCTCTGTGTTTGTGTTGAAATCTCGCGCTTGCGTTTGTACGACCCGGCCGTGTCGCTTTGTACTTGGCGGACCCGTGGAGGAGCCGACGGGCTCGGACTCCCGACCGCAGCCCTGGAAGACGTTCCGGGGACATTTGGAGTCAGGTTTCTGGCTCATTTGAATTTTGTGAACCTGACCCGAATAGGACTCTTTGGGGCTCCCCCACTGTCTGAAGGGTACACGGTTCGTTTGGGAGACGAGAGATCCGGACTCTCATCATGATCTCCATTTGAGTTTTTGCTTTCGTTTTGGCACCGAAGCCGCGCTGCGAAGTTGTTTTGTTTTAGTGCCGGCCTATTGTTTGTGGTCTTTGTGTTCAGTGTTTTGTCTGTCGAGATAATGGGACAATCTATTACCACCCCACTTAGCCTTACTTTAAAGCATTGGCGAGATGTCCAGGACATAGCTAACAATCAGTCAGTAGATGTCCGCAAGAAAAAATGGATTACCCTCTGCTCCTCAGAGTGGCCAACCTTCAACGTTGGCTGGCCAAGAGATGGAACCTTTAATCCTAATATTATTTCACAGGTCAAACACAAAGTGATGGATCCTGGTCCTCATGGTCATCCAGACCAGGTGGCCTATATAATTACCTGGGAGGCCCTCATTCATGCTCCACCTCTGTGGGTCAGGCCTTTTATTACTCTTAAACCACCCTCTACCCCTATCCCCTCTGCTCCTCCTCCTCTTCCAACCCTTGGGCGCCCCTCTCAGTCTTCACTCTACCCAACCCTTGTGAAACCCACACAGATCCAAAATGCAAAGAAGAAATCACCCAAAGTTAAGGTCTTACCCCCAGGAGAAGATCTTGTAATGGACCTGCTGGCTGAGGAACCTCCACCATTTCGAGATCAACAAGCGGCAGAAGCTGAACCGGAAGAGACCCCAGCCGCCGATCCTGCACCTTCCCCGATGGCAGGGCGGCTACGAGGGCGTCGGGAACAACCTCCTGACTCCACTTCCCGTGCCCTCCCCCTGCGGGCCGGTCCCAATGATCGGCTCCAGTACTGGCCGTTTTCTGCCTCTGATTTATACAATTGGAAACATAACAATCCCCCCTTTAGCAAGGACCCCTCTATGCTAACCTCTTTGATTGAGTCTATTTTAGTAACACACCAGCCCACTTGGGATGATTGTCAACAGTTACTACAGACATTACTGACGACCGAGGAAAAACAACGGGTTTTCCTGGAGGCCAGGAAAAATGTTCTAGGAGACAATGGCCGCCCCACCCAACTACCCAATGAGATTGATGCAGCCTTTCCCCTGGAGCGGCCCAATTGGGATTTCACTACGGATGAAGGTAGGAACCACCTGCGTCTCTATCGCCAGTTGCTCATAGCGGGTCTCCATGGGGCGGCACGGCGCCCCACCAATTTGGCTCAGATCAAGCAGGTAATACAGGGGTCCGAGGAAACTCCCTCGGCATTCCTTGAGCGGCTAAAAGAGGCCTACCGTATATACACCCCATATAACCCAGAAGATACAGGGCAAGCCACCAATGAGGCCATGTCCTTCATCTGGCAATCAGCTCCAGACATTAGAAAGAAACTTGAGAGACTTGATAATCTCAGAGAAAGCTCTATTCAGGATTTACTTAAAGAGGCAGAACGTATTTTTAATAAGCGTGAAACTCAGGAAGAAAGAGATGAGAGACTTAAAAAGGAAACAGAAGAACGTGATGAAAGGTTGAGACGTGAAGCCGAAGAGAGAGAGAATGTCAGAGATCGCAGAAGAAACAAGGAAATAAGTAGACTATTAGCCACCATAGTGTCAGGACAAACTCAGGAGAGACGAGGAGGGGATCGGAGGAGCCCCCAAGTAGATAAAGATCAATGTGCCTATTGCAAGGAAAGAGGACATTGGGCCAGAGATTGCCCTAAGAACCCAAAGAGACTTAAAAGACCAGGGCACCAGACTTCCATACTGACTCTAGAAGATTAGAGAGGTCAGGGCCAGGAGCCCCCCCCCTGAGCCCAGGATAACTCTTAATGTTGGGGGGCAACCTGTCACCTTCTTGGTGGATACCGGGGCACAGCACTCGGTGTTGACCCATGCCCCTGGACCCTTGAGCGATAGATCGGCTTGGGTCCAAGGAGCGACCGGAGGAAAAAGATACCATTGGACGACTGACCGAAAAGTACAGCTGGCAACTGGTAAAGTGACTCATTCTTTTCTACATGTTCCTGATTGCCCCTATCCATTATTGGGACGGGATTTGCTTACCAAATTAAGGGCGCATATACATTTTGAGAGTAATAGGATCCGAATAACTGATCCAAAGGGAGCGCCTCTCCAGGTCCTCACCCTCCAATTAGAAGACGAATATAGGTTATATGAGATTCTGGAGCCAAATAATACAGAGATAAAAAATTTAAACTTAGATTCTTGGATAAAGAGATTTCCTATGGTTTGGGCGGAAACCGGAGGGATGGGCCTTGCGCTCCGGCAGCCGCCTCTGGTCATTGAACTGAAAGCCACTGCGACTCCGGTCTCTATAAAGCAGTACCCGATGTCCCAAGAAGCTTATCAGGGTATCAGACCACATATCAAGAGGCTTCTGGATCAAGGCATTTTAGTTCCTTGCCGATCACCTTGGAATACCCCGCTTCTTCCAGTAAAGAAGCCGGGAACAGAGGACTATAGACCTGTACAAGATTTAAGGGAAGTTAATAAAAGAGTGGAAGATATTCATCCCACTGTGCCTAATCCCTATAACTTATTTAGCACACTTCCACCTACACATATTTGGTATACAGTTTTAGATTTAAAGGATGCCTTCTTTTGTCTCAGACTTAGTCCCCAAAGCCAATCTTTGTTTGCTTTTGAATGGAAGGACCCGGACTTGGGACTCTCAGGTCAACTGACCTGGACCAGGTTACCTCAAGGCTTCAAAAATAGTCCCACATTGTTTGATGAGGCTCTCCATCGGGACCTCGCAGATTTCAGAGTCCAGAATCCGACTCTAATACTTCTACAGTATGTGGATGACCTCCTATTGGCAGCAACCACCGAAACAGATTGTCGACAGGGCACTGAGTCCCTGTTATAAACTTTGGGACAATTAGGCTACAGAGCCTCCGCAAAGAAAGCACAGCTTTGCCAAACCCAGGTCACATATCTAGGATATCAGTTAAAAGATGGACAGAGGTGGCTGACTACCGCCCGCAAACAGGCGGTGATCAACATTCCCGCCCCAAGGAATTCTCGTCAACTACGAGAATTCCTGGGGACTGCGGGTTTCTGCCGCCTATGGATTCCTGGGTTTGCTGAAATGGCAGCCCCCTTTACCCCCTTACAAAGCAGGGAGCAACGTTTAATTGGGGGTCTGAGCAGCAACAGGCCTTTGATGATATCAAGCAGGCTCTTCTGACTTCTCCCGCTTTGGGCCTTCCCGATGTCACGACGCCCTTTGAATTGTTTGTGGATGAAAAACAGGGCTACGCAAAGGGAGTCCTGACCCAAAGATTGGGGCCCTGGAGGCGACCTGTAGCCTACCTCTCTAAGAAACTGGATACTGTTGCCTCTGGCTGGCCACCTTGTTTGCGGATGGTGGCAGCTATAGCCGTTTTAACTAAGGATGCTGGCAAATTGACTTTGGGACAATCATTGACTATCTTGGCGCCTCATGCAGTTGAGGCCCTAATCAAACAACCGCCAGACCGCTGGCTCTCCAATGCCCGTATGACCCATTATCAAGCTATGCTCCTAGACACGGACCGGATACACTTTGGACCGGTTGTTGCCTTAAACCCAGCAACTCTGCTTCCCCAACCGGAGAATATAGAGCAGCATGACTGCCTACAGATCCTCGCAGAAGTACACGGGACACGACCAGACCTAACGGATCAGCCCCTCCAGGACGCGGACTTCACCTGGTATACGGACGGGAGCAGCTTCATAGATAATGGAGAACGGAAAGCCGGAGCAGCAGTAACCACAGAGACCGAGGTAATCTGGGCTAAGGCCCTTCCATCCGGGACTTCAGCCCAGAAGGCTGAACTCATCGCCTTGACCCAGGCGCTCCAAATGGCAGAAGGTAAGAGGCTTAACGTTTATACTGATAGCCGTTATGCTTTCGCCACGGCACATATTCATGGAGAAATATACCGAAGGCGAGGGTTACTGACTTCAGAGGGCAAAGACATTAAAAATAAGTCTGAAATCTTGGCTTTACTTAAGGCCCTGTTTTTGCCTGGAAAATTGAGTATCATCCATTGCTTAGGACACCAAAAAGGACAGAGCCCAGAAGCTCGGGGCAATCGACTGGCAGACACCGCTGCCCGGGAAGTGGCTCTGGAGAGCAAAGCTCCGCCCCGAGCTCTTTCTCTAACTACCCAGGAAATGCGGTCCACCCTGGATACCTCTTTTGAGTATGGCCTTGGAGATATAAGAATCTTACAAGAATTAGGGGCACAACATGATGCTGAAAAAGGACATTGGATATTTCATGGTAAACCTGTTATGCCCCAAAAGCAAACTCGTGAATTAATTACCTGCTTACATAAATTAACCCATCTCAGCAGTAGAAAAATGAAAATCCTTCTGGACAGAAAAGAGAGCCCTTATTTCCTACTAGGGAAAAATAAAATCTTACAAACTGTAGTAGATGAATGTACGGCGTGTGCACAAGTTAATGCGGGAAAAACCAAAGTAGGACAAGGAACTCGAGTGCGAGGACACCGCCCTGGGACTCACTGGGAAATTGATTTCACCGAGGTAAAGCCTGGACAATATGGTTATAAATATCTTCTAGTATTTGTGGATAACTTCTCAGGATGGGTAGAAGCTTTTCCCACTAAGCACGAGACTGCAAACGTTGTGACCAAGAAACTGTTAGAAGAAATCTTCCCAAGGTATGGTATGCCTCAGGTATTAGGAACAGATAATGGGCCTGCTTTTGTTTCTCAGATAAGTCAATCAGTGTCTAAGTTACTGGGGATCGATTGGAAATTACATTGTGCTTACCGACCCCAGAGTTCAGGACAGGTAGAACGAATGAATAGAACCATTAAGGAGACTTTAACCAAATTTACGCTTGCAACTGGCTCTAGAGACTGGGTGCTCCTCCTTCCGGTAGCCCTTTACCGAATTAGAAATACTCCAGGACCACATGGTCTCACTCCTTTTGAAATCTTGTACGGTGCACCTCCGTCCCCCGTTAGTCTTTCTAGCTCAAATTTAATTCCTTATTTTGCCAATAATCCTTCTTTAAAAGCTCATTTGCAGGCCTTACAACTTGTACAGCGGGAAATCTGGAAACCACTTGCAGCTGCCTACAAGGACCAGACGGATCAACCAGTGGTACCCCACCCTTTCCAGATAGGAGACTCTGTGTGGGTCCGCAGGCACCAGACTAAGAACCTGGAACCTCGGTGGAAGGGTCCTTACACCGTCCTTCTGACCACACCAACAGCACTCAAAGTAGACGGCATCTCATCTTGGATCCACGCCTCCCACGTCAAGGCTGCCCACTCTTCAGAGGAAGAAAGCAACGCCACGACAACATGGAAAGTCCAACGCACTCAAAATCCTCTAAAGATAAGATTAACCCGTGGGGCTCCCTGATTATTATAGGAGTCATGTTAAATTCTAGCTTAGTTCACAGCAGTCCCCATATCTCCCGGTCAATGGCTTGGGAAGTTCTCTCACAAACTGGGGATGTTGTGTGGTCAACCTCCCAAATCGCCCCCCCTGGGACCTGGTGGCCTGATTTAACCCCTGATGTGTGTGATTTAGTTGCTGGTCTTAATAATTGGGACATCCCCTCAATAGATCCTGCAAAAGAAAGACCTAAATGTGTCCCTAAGTCCAAATATGGCTTATGTCCGTGCCATCGGGCACCTTATAAGATACCAGGATGCTCCCATCCCCGCTTTCGAGTAGAGCTGCAAAAACTTCCATTTTATGTTTGTCCAGGAACTGGAAGAGATAAAACGCAGATACACACTTGTGGGGGAATAGATGCTTATTTTTGTGCTGCTTGGGGTTGTGAGACATCTGGAACAGTCTATTGGAAACCCAACAAAAAAGATTGGATACAGGTCAGCCGGAGTAAGCATACTCCGACCAGCTCAGGACCCGGTACTTGTTTCTTTAACCCTGGAAAAAAATGGTGGAAAGGTGGAGATTGTGAAGATTTCTCTTGTAATCCACTTAACATTTCCTTTACCCCTGAAGGAAGAAAAATAAGTGATCTGCCAGAATGGATTAAGGGAAGGACATGGGGTCTGAGATTTTATATGTCAGGAACAGATCAAGGATTCATTTTCACTCTCAGATTACGTCTGGACCAGGGCCCCTCAAAACCTATTGGTCCCAACCCTGTCCTTCCTAGACAGAGAAAACCCTCTTTATTGGCACCCCAAGTCCCACAGGTTTGTAATATGTTCCAAAATGTTACCACATTATCTCCGCAGATTAGTAACCGCGTTGTGACAACCACAACAGGGGACAGATTATTCGATTTATTACAAGGAGCCTATTCAACCCTTAATCTCACGGACCCAGATCGGACTCAAGACTGTTGGCTATGTTTGATCTCTAGACCTCCCTATTATGAAGGGACCGCCATTATAGGAAATTATACTAATCACACCTCTACACCCATTAACTGTACTACTGTTCCCCAACATAAATTAACTCTGTCTGAAGTATCCGGACAAGGTCTTTGTATAGGAACTATTCCCACGACCCATCAGGCATTATGCAGTCAAATCAAAACATTAACTAAAGGAAATTATAATTTAATGGCTCCCAATGGAACCTATTGGGCATGCAATACTGGATTGACTCCATGCATTTCTTCTGTGATACTTAATTTGACTTCTGATTATTGTGTTTTAATAGAATTATGGCCTAAGATTATTTATCATGGTTCCGAATATATTTTTGACCATTTTGAGAATAGATTTCGAACCAAGAGAGAGCCAGTGTCCCTCACTCTGGCTTTATTACTCGGGGGCATAACTGTAGGAGGGATTGCGACAGGAATAGGGACAGGAACCACCGCTCTCATACAAACCGGTCAATTTAAACAACTCCAAAATGCTATGCACAATGATATAAAAACATTAGAAGAATCAGTTAGTGCCCTTGAAAAGTCTTTAACCTCTCTCTCAGAAGTAGTACTGCAAAATAGAAGAGGATTAGATATTCTATTCTTACAACAGGGAGGACTATGTGTGGCACTCCAAGAAGAATGCTGCTTTTATGCAGATCATACGGGATTAGTGCGAGATAACATGGCTAAACTCAGAGAAAGACTCAAACAAAGACAACACTTACTAGAATCAGAACGAGGTTGGTTCGAGAATTGGTTTAACCGGTCACCTTGGTTCACTACCCTAGTATCCTCAATCATGGGACCCCTAATTATTTTTCTCTTAATTTTGTTTTTTGGACCCTGTATTTTCAAGAAATTAGTTGCACTTATTAATAACAGATTTGCACTTATTCAAACTTTAGTAGTAACCTTACATTCTGTACCATACCAGGTCGCCCGATCCCGGTACCGTGCAATTGAACAAGATGATCCAGATATCCTAGAAATAGAAACCACTACCACCTAGCCGAATGAAAGATTTCATTAGAAGTTAGAAGAAAAAGGGGGGAATGAAAGACGCTCACCAAAAAGCATGAGCTTTAGCAGCAGCAACGCCATTTTGCAAGGCTTACACCAAAAAGCATGAGCTTTAGCAGCAGCAACGCCATTTTGCAAGGCTTAGAACTAAGAATAACAGGATCTCTGGGAAGGAAGCGGACAAGGACAGGGCAAGCTTGCCTCATATCCGTGGTCAAACATCTGGCCCCCAAATAAGGCAGAAATATTAGGAAAGAGAGCTAACTCAGCGCCAACTCAGCTGTTATCAGAGATAGGGAACCAACTCAAGGCTAAATCAGTCATTATTAAAAATCCCCGGTACTAAAATAAAGTTGCCGTCACCATGACCCTGGCCTTATAGGAATCCACCAATCAGAGTCCTGTAACTATGCTTCTTGCTACTGTAACTGCGCTTCTGCTCCTGAACCCTATAAAAACACCCAGACCCCAACCTGAGGCGCGCAAGTCTTCCAAGAGACTTTGTTGCCCCAGGTACCTGTGTATCTGAATAAACCTCTTGCTGTTTGCATCCGTACAAGTGGTCTCGTTGTTCCTTGGGAGGGGCATCTCCAAAGGAGGGACACCCATTTCGGGGGTCTATCATTCGTTTGTGTGGGATGCTCACCAAGCTGCCCTTCAGGACAATGCACTCAAACGGCATTAAGCATAGTGTGTGAACACGTAGTTTGCTTGAGAGCTGCGTGTCAGCCTGATGCTGTGTGAAGTCAGTGAACCAAATGGAGTTGTTCTCCCGCAAGAACCACTCGGCTGATTCTTCTTCAATATGCAATTCAGCAACATGCAGTGTTGCTTGATGGAATTAGCTCTTACAGCAACATCTGCGTCTACAGCCTTTGTATTTAGGGCTAGCTGAAAACGGCTTTGGCGCTGAAGTGGTTTCTGAATGTGGAGTTGGTGGCATGTGAAACCCGCCTGTGGAGCCTTCGTTTGTGTGGGATGCTCACCAAGCTGCCCTTCAGGACAATGCACTCAAATGGCAATAAGCATAGTGTGTGAACACGTAGTTTGCTTGAGAGCTGCCTGTCAGCCTCCTGGTGTGTGAAGTCAGTGAGCCAAATGGAGTTGTTCTCCCACAAGAACCACTCGGCTGATTCTTCTTCAAAATGCAATTCAGCAACATGCAGTGTTGCTTGATGGAATTAGCTCTTACAGCAACATCTGCGTCTAGAGCCTTTGTATTTAGGGCTAGCTGAAAAGGGCTTTGGCGCTGAAGTTGTTTCTGCATGTGGAGTTGGTGGCATGTGAAACCCGCCTGTGGAGCCTTCATTTGTGTGGGATGCTCACCAACCTGCCCTTCAGGGCAATGCACTCAAACGGCATTAAGCATAGTGTGTGAACACGTAGTTTGCTTGAGAGCTGCCTGTCAGCCTGATGGTGTGTGAAGTCAGTGAGCCAAATGGAGTTGTTCTCCCACAAGAACCACTAGGCTTATTCTTCTTCAAAATGCAATTCAGCAACATGCAATGTTGCTTGATGGAATTAGCTCTTACAGCAACATCTGCGTCTAGAGCCTTTGTATTTAGGGCTAGCTGAAAACGGCTTTGGCGCTGAAGTGGTTTCTGAATGTGGAGTTGGTGGCATGTGAAACCCGCCTGTGGAGCCTTCGTTTGTGTGGGATGCTCACCAACCTGCCCTTCAGGACAATGCACTCAAACGGCATTAAGCATAGTGTGTGAACATGTAGTTTGCTTGAGAGCTGCCTGTCAGCCTGATGGTGTGTGAAGTCAGTGAGCCAAATGGAGTTGTTCTCCCGCAAGAACCACTCGGCTGATTCTTCTTCAATATGCAATTCAGCAACATGCAGTGTTGCTTGATGGAATTAGCTCTTACAGCAACATCTGCGTCTAGAGCCTTTGTATTTAGGGCTAGCTGAAAACGGCTTTGGCGCTGAAGTGGTTTCTGAATGTGGAGTTGGTGGCATGTGAAACCCGCCTGTGGAGCCTTCGTTTGTGTGGGATGCTCACCAAGCTGCCCTTCATGACGATGCACTCAAACGGCATTAAGCATAGTGTGTGAACACGTAGTTTGCTTGAGAGCTGCCTGTCAGCCTGATGGTGTGTGAAGTCAGTGAGCCAAATGGAGTTGTTCTCCCACAAGAACCACTTGGCTGATTCTTCTTCAATATGCAATTCAGCAACATGCAGTGTTGCTTGATGGAATTAGCCCTTACAGCAACATCTGCGACTAGAGCCTTTGTATTTAGGGCTAGCTGAAAAGGGCTTTGGCGCTGAAGTGGTTTCTGAATGTGGAGTTGGTGGCATGTGAAACCTGCCTGTGGAGCCTTCGTTTGTGTGGGATGCTCACCAAGCTGCCCTTCATGACGATGCACTCAAACGGCATTAAGCATAGTGTGTGAACACGTAGTTTGCTTGAGAGCTGCCTGTCAGCCTGATGGTGTGTGAAGTCAGTGAGCCAAATGGAGTTGTTCTCCCACAAGAACCACTTGGCTGATTCTTCTTCAATATGCAATTCAGCAACATGCAGTGTTGCTTGATGGAATTAGCTCTTACAGCAACACCTGCGTCTAGAGCCTTTGTATTTAGGGCTAGCTGAAAAGGGCTTTGGCGCTGAAGTGGTTTCTGAATGTGGAGTTGGTGGCATGTGAAACCCGCCTGTGGAGCCTTCGTTTGTGTGGGATGCTCACCAAGCTGCCCTTCAGGACAATGCACTCAAACGGCATTAAGCATAGTGTGTGAACACGTAGTTTGCTTGAGAGCTGCCTGTCAGCCTGATGCTGTGTGAAGTCAGTGAGCCAAATGGAGTTGTTCTCCCACAAGAACCACTCGGCTGATTCTTCTTCAATATGCAATTCAGCAACATGCAGTGTTGCTTGATGGAATTAGCTCTTACAGCCACATCTGCGTCTAGAGACTTTGTATTTAGGGCTAGCTGAAAAGGGCTTTGGCGCTGAAGTGGTTTCTGAATGTGGAGTTGGTGGCATGTGAAACCTGCCTGTGGAGCCTTCGTTTGTGTGGGATGCTCACCAAGCTGCCCTTCATGACGATGCACTCAAACGGCATTAAGCATAGTGTGTGAACACGTAGTTTGCTTGAGAGCTGCCTGTCAGCCTGATGGTGTGTGAAGTCAGTGAGCCAAATGGAGTTGTTCTCCCACAAGAACCACTTGGCTGATTCTTCTTCAATATGCAATTCAGCAACATGCAGTGTTGCTTGATGGAATTAGCTCTTACAGCAACACCTGCGTCTAGAGCCTTTGTATTTAGGGCTAGCTGAAAAGGGCTTTGGCGCTGAAGTGGTTTCTGAATGTGGAGTTGGTGGCATGTGAAACCCGCCTGTGGAGCCTTCGTTTGTGTGGGATGCTCACCAAGCTGCCCTTCAGGACAATGCACTCAAACGGCATTAAGCATAGTGTGTGAACACGTAGTTTGCTTGAGAGCTGCCTGTCAGCCTGATGCTGTGTGAAGTCAGTGAGCCAAATGGAGTTGTTCTCCCACAAGAACCACTCGGCTGATTCTTCTTCAATATGCAATTCAGCAACATGCAGTGTTGCTTGATGGAATTAGCTCTTACAGCCACATCTGCGTCTAGAGACTTTGTATTTAGGGCTAGCTGAAAACGGCTTTGGCGCTGAAGTGGTTTCTGAATGTGGAGTTGGTGGCATGTGAAACCCGCCTGTGGAGCCTTCGTTTGTGTGGGATGCTCACCAAGCTGCCCTTCAGGACAATGCACTCAAACGGCATTAAGGATAGTGTGTGAACACGTAGTTTGCTTGAGAGCTGCCTGTCAGCCTCCTGGTGTGTGAAGTCAGTGAGCCAAATGGAGTTGTTCTCCCACAAGAACCACTCGGCTGATTCTTCTTCAATGTGCAATTCAGCAACATGCAGTGTTGCTTGATGGAATTAGCTCTTACAGCCACATCTGCGTCTAGAGCCTTTGTATTTAGGGCTAGCTGAAAACGGCTTTGGCGCTGAAGTGGTTTCTGAATGTGGAGTTGGTGGCATGTGAAACCCGCCTGTGGAGCCTTCGTTTGTGTGGGATGCTCACCAAGCTGCCCTTCAGGACAATGCACTCAAACGGCATTAAGCATAGTGTGTGAACACGTAGTTTGCTTGAGAGCTGCGTGTCAGCCTGATGGTGTGTGAAGTCAGTGAGCCAAATGGAGTTGTTCTCCCACAAGAACCACTTGGCTGATTCTTCTTCAATATGCAATTCAGCAACATGCAGTGTTGCTTGATGGAATTAGCTCTTACAGCAACACCTGCGTCTAGAGCCTTTGTATTTAGGGCTAGCTGAAAACGGCTTTGGCGCTGAAGTGGTTTCTGAATGTGGAGTTGGTGGCATGTGAAACCCGCCTGTGGAGCCTTCGTTTGTGTGGGATGCTCACCAAGCTGCCCTTCAGGACAATGCACTCAAACGGCATTAAGCATAGTGTGTGAACACGTAGTTTGCTTGAGAGCTGCGTGTCAGCCTGATGCTGTGTGAAGTCAGTGAGCCAAATGGAGTTGTTCTCCCACAAGAACCACTCGGCTGATTCTTCTTCAATATGCAATTCAGCAACATGCAGTGTTGCTTGATGGAATTAGCTCTTACAGCAACATCTGCGTCTACAGCCTTTGTATTTAGGGCTAGCTGAAAACGGCTTTGGCGCTGAAGTGGTTTCTGAATGTGGAGTTGGTGGAATGTGAAACCCGCCTGTGGAGCCTTCGTTTGTGTGGGATGCTCACCAAGCTGCCCTTCAGGACGATGCACTCAAATGGCAATAAGCATAGTGTGTGAACACGTAGTTTGCTTGAGAGCTGCCTGTCAGCCTGATGGTGTGTGAAGTCAGTGAGCCAAATGGAGTTGTTCTCCCACAAGAACCACTCGGCTGATTCTTCTTCAATATGCAATTCAGCAACATGCAGTGTTGCTTGATGGAATTAGCTCTTACAGCAACACCTGCGTCTAGAGCCTTTGTATTGAGGGCTAGCTGAAAACGGCTTTGGCGCTGAAGTGGTTTCTGAATGTGGAGTTGGTGGCATGTGAAACCCGCCTGTGGAGCCTTCGTTTGTGTGGGATGCTCACCAAGCTGCCCTTCAGGACAATGCACTCAAACGGCAATAAGCATAGTGTGTGAACACGTAGTTTGCTTGAGAGCTGCCTGTCAGCCTCCTGGTGTGTGAAGTCAGTGAGCCAAATGGAGTTGTTCTCCCACAAGAACCACTCGGCTGATTCTTCTTCAAAATGCAATTCAGCAACATGCAGTGTTGCTTGATGGAATTAGCTCTTACAGCAACATCTGCGTCTAGAGCCTTTGTATTTAGGGCTAGCTGAAAAGGGCTTTGGCGCTGAAGTTGTTTCTGCATGTGGAGTTGGTGGCATGTGAAACCCGCCTGTGGAGCCTTCGTTTGTGTGGGATGCTCACCAACCTGCCCTTCAGGACAATGCACTCAAACGGCATTAAGCATAGTGTGTGAACACGTAGTTTGCTTGAGAGCTGCCTGTCAGCCTGATGGTGTGTGAAGTCAGTGAGCCAAATGGAGTTGTTCTCCCACAAGAACCACTAGGCTGATTCTTCTTCAAAATGCAATTCAGCAACATGCAATGTTGCTTGATGGAATTAGCTCTTACAGCAACATCTGCGTCTAGAGCCTTTGTATTTAGGGCTAGCTGAAAACGGCTTTGGCGCTGAAGTGGTTTCTGAATGTGGAGTTGGTGGCATGTGAAACCCGCCTGTGGAGCCTTCGTTTGTGTGGGATGCTCACCAAGCTGCCCTTCAGGACAATGCACTCAAACGGCATTAAGCATAGTGTGTGAACACGTAGTTTGCTTGAGAGCTGCCTGTCAGCCTGATGGTGTGTGAAGTCAGTGAGCCAAATGGAGTTGTTCTCCCGCAAGAACCACTCGGCTGATTCTTCTTCAATATGCAATTCAGCAACATGCAGTGTTGCTTGATGGAATTAGCTCTTACAGCAACATCTGCGTCTAGAGCCTTTGTATTTAGGGCTAGCTGAAAACGGCTTTGGCGCTGAAGTGGTTTCTGAATGTGGAGTTGGTGGCATGTGAAACCCGCCTGTGGAGCCTTCGTTTGTGTGGGATGCTCACCAAGCTGCCCTTCATGACGATGCACTCAAACGGCAATAAGCATAGTGTGTGAACACGTAGTTTGCTTGAGAGCTGCCTGTCAGCCTGATGGTGTGTGAAGTCAGTGAGCCAAATGGAGTTGTTCTCCCACAAGAACCACTTGGCTGATTCTTCTTCAATATGCAATTCAGCAACATGCAGTGTTGCTTGATGGAATTAGCCCTTACAGCAACATCTGCGACTAGAGCCTTTGTATTTAGGGCTAGCTGAAAAGGGCTTTGGCGCTGAAGTGGTTTCTGAATGTGGAGTTGGTGGCATGTGAAACCTGCCTGTGGAGCCTTCGTTTGTGTGGGATGCTCACCAAGCTGCCCTTCAGGACAATGCACTCAAACGGCATTTAGCATAGTGTGTGAACACGTTGTTTGCTTGAGAGCTGCCTGTAAGCCTGATGGTGTGTGAAGTCAGTGAGCCAAATGGAGTTGTTCTCCCACAAGAACCACTCGGCTGATTCTTCTTCAATATGCAATTCAGCAACATGCAGTGTTGCTTGATGGAATTAGCTCTTACAGCAACACCTGTGTCTAGAGCCTTTGTATTTAGGGCTAGCTGAAAAGGGCTTTGGCGCTGAAGTGGTTTCTGAATGTGGAGTTGGTGGCATGTGAAACCCGCCTGTGGAGCCTTCGTTTGTGTGGGATGCTCACCAAGCTGCCCTTCAGGACAATGCACTCAAACGGCATTAAGCATAGTGTGTGAACACGTAGTTTGCTTGAGAGCTGCCTGTCAGCCTGATGGTGTGTGAAGTCAGTGAGCCAAATGGAGTTGTTCTCCCACAAGAACCACTCGGCTGATTCTTCTTCAATATGCAATTCAGCAACATGCAGTGTTGCTTGATGGAATTAGCTCTTACAGCAACATCTGCGTCTAGAGCCTTTGTATTTAGGGCTAGCTGAAAAGGGCTTTGGCGCTGAAGTGGTTTCTGAATGTGGAGTTGGTGGCATGTGAAACCCGCCTGTGGAGCCTTCGTTTGTGTGGGATGCTCACCAAGCTGCCCTTCAGGACAATGCACTCAAACGGCATTAAGGATAGTGTGTGAACACGTAGTTTGCTTGAGAGCTGCCTGTCAGCCTCCTGGTGTGTGAAGTCAGTGAGCCAAATGGAGTTGTTCTCCCACAAGAACCACTCGGCTGATTCTTCTTCAATATGCAATTCAGCAACATGCAGTGTTGCTTGATCGAATTAGCTCTTACAGCAACATCTGCGTCTAGAGCCTTTGTATTTAGGGCTAGCTGAAAAGGGTTTGGCGCTGAAGTGGTTTCTGAATGTGGAGTTGGTGGCATGTGAAACCCGCCTGTGGAGCCTTCGTTTGTGTGGGATGCTCACCAAGCTGCCCTTCAGGACAATGCACTCAAACGGCATTAAGCATAGTGTGTGAACACGTAGTTTGCTTGAGAGCTGCGTGTCAGCCTGATGGTGTGTGAAGTCAGTGAGCCAAATGGAGTTGTTCTCCCACAAGAACCACTCGGCTGATTCTCCTTCAATATGCAATTCAGCAACATGCAGTGTTGCTTGATGGAATTAGCTCTTACAGCAACACCTGCGTCTAGAGCCTTTGTATTTAGGGCTAGCTGAAAACGGCTTTGGCGCTGAAGTGGTTTCTGAATGTGGAGTTGGTGGCATGTGAAACCCGCCTGTGGAGCCTTCGTTTGTGTGGGATGCTCACCAAGCTGCCCTTCAGGACAATGCACTCAAACGGCATTAAGCATAGTGTGTGAACACGTAGTTTGCTTGAGAGCTGCCTGTCAGCCTGATGGTGTGTGAAGTCAGTGAGACAAATGGAGTTGTTCTCCCACAAGAACCACTCGGTTGATTCTTCTTCAATATGCCATTCAGCAACATGCAGTGTTGCTTGATGGAATTAGCTCTTACAGCCACATCTGTGTCTAGAGCCTTTGTTTTTAGGGTTAGCTGAAAAGGGCTTTGGCGCTGAAGTGGTTTCTGAATGTGGAGTTGGTGGCATGTGAAACCCGCCTGTGGAGCCTTCGTTTGTGTGGGATGCTCACCAAGCTGCCCTTCAGGACAATGCACTCAAACGGCATTAAGCATAGTGTGTGAACACGTAGTTTGCTTGAGAGCTGCCTGTCAGCCTGATGGTGTGTGAAGTCAGTGAGCCAAATGGAGTTGTTCTCCCACAAGAACCACTCGGCTGATTCTTCTTCAATATGCAATTCAGCAACATGCAGTGTTGCTTGATGGAATTAGCTCTTACAGCCACATCTGCGTCTAGAGCCTTTGTATTTAGGGCTAGCTGAAAACGGCTTTGGCGCTGAAGTGGTTTCTGAATGTGGAGTTGGTGGCATGTGAAACCCGCCTGTGGAGCCTTCGTTTGTGTGGGATGCTCACCAAGCTGCCCTTCAGGACAATGCACTCAAACGGCATTAAGCATAGTGTGGGAACACGTAGTTTGCTTGAGAGCTGCCTGTCAGCCTGATGGTGTGTGAAGTCAGTGAGCCAAATGGAGTTGTTCTCCCACAAGAACCACTCGGCTGATTCTTCTTCAATATGCAATTCAGCAACATGCAGTGTTGCTTGATGGAATTAGCTCTTACAGCAACATCTGCGTCTAGAGCCTTTGTATTTAGGGCTAGCTGAAAAGGGCTTTGGCGCTGAAGTGGTTTCTGAATGTGGAGTTGGTGGCATGTGAAACCCGCCTGTGGAGCCTTCGTTTGTGTGGGATGCTCACCAACCTGCCCTTCAGGACAATGCACTCAAACGGCATTAAGCATAGTGTGTGAACACGTAGTTTGCTTGAGAGCTGCCTGTCAGCCTGATGGTGTGTGAAGTCAGTGAGCCAAATGGAGTTGTTCTCCCACAAGAACCACTCGGCTTATTCTTCTTCAATATGCAATTCAGCAACATGCAGTGTTGCTTGATGGAATTAGCTCTTACAGCAACATCTGCGTCTAGAGCCTTTGTATTTAGGGCTAGCTGAAAACGGCTTTGGCGCTGAAGTGGTTTCTGAATGTGGAGTTGGTGGCATGTGAAACCCGCCTGTGGAGCCTTCGTTTGTGTGGGATGCTCACCAACCTGCCCTTCAGGACAATGCACTCAAACGGCATTTAGCATAATGTGTGAACACGTTGTTTGCTTGAGAGCTGCCTGTCAGCCTGATGGTGTGTGAAGTCAGTGAGCCAAATGGAGTTGTTCTCCCACAAGAACCACTCGGCTGATTCTTCTTCAATATGCAATTCAGCAACATGCAGTGTTGCTTGATGGAATTAGCTCTTACAGCCACATCTGCGTCTAGAGCCTTTGTATTTAGGGCTAGCTGAAAACGGCTTTGGCGCTGAAGTGGTTTCTGAATGTGGAGTTGGTGGCATGTGAAACCCGCCTGTGGAGCCTTCGTGAAAGACCCTCACCAAAAAGCATGAGCTTTAGCAGCAGCAACGCCATTTTGCAAGGCTTACACCAAAAAGCATGAGCTTTAGCAGCAGCAACGCCATTTTGCAAGGCTTAGAACTAAGAATAACAGGATCTCTGGGAAGGAAGCGGACAAGGACAGGGCAAGCTTGCCTCATATCCGTGGTCAAACATCTGGCCCCCAAATAAGGCATAAATATTAGGAAAGAGAGCAAACTCAGCTCCAACTCAGCTGTTATCAGAGATAGGGAACCAACTCAAGGCTAAATCAGTCATTATTAAAAATCCCCGGTACTAAAATAAAGTTGCCGTCACCATGACCCTGGCCTTATAGGAATCCACCAATCAGAGTCCTGTAACTATGCTTCTTGCTTCTGTAACTGCGCTTCTGCTCCTGAACCCTATAAAAACCCCCAGACCCCAACCTGAGGCGCGCAAGTCTTCCAAGAGACTTTGATGACCCAGGTACCTGTGTATCTGAATAAACCTCTTGCTGTTTGCATCCGTACAAGTGGTCTCGTTGTTCCTTGGGAGGGGCCTCTCCAAAGGAGGGACACCCATTTCGGGGGTCTTTCATTCGTTTGTGTGGGATGCTCACCAAGCTGCCCTTCAGGACAATGCACTCAAACGGCATTAAGCATAGTGTGTGAACACGTAGTTTGCTTGAGAGCTGCGTGTCAGCCTGATGCTGTGTGAAGTCAGTGAGCCAAATGGAGTTGTTCTCCCACAAGAACCACTCGGCTGATTCTTCTTCAATATGCAATTCAGCAACATGCAGTGTTGCTTGATGGAATTAGCTCTTACAGCAACATCTGCGTCTACAGCCTTTGTATTTAGGGCTAGCTGAAAACGGCTTTGGCGCTGAAGTGGTTTCTGAATGTGGAGTTGGTGGAATGTGAAACCCGCCTGTGGAGCCTTCGTTTGTGTGGGATGCTCACCAAGCTGCCCTTCAGGACGATGCACTCAAATGGCAATAAGCATAGTGTGTGAACACGTAGTTTGCTTGAGAGCTGCCTGTCAGCCTGATGGTGTGTGAAGTCAGTGAGCCAAATGGAGTTGTTCTCCCACAAGAACCACTCGGCTGATTCTTCTTCAATATGCAATTCAGCAACATGCAGTGTTGCTTGATGGAATTAGCTCTTACAGCAACACCTGCGTCTAGAGCCTTTGTATTGAGGGCTAGCTGAAAAGGGCTTTGGCGCTGAAGTGGTTTCTGAATGTGGAGTTGGTGGCATGTGAAACCCGCCTGTGGAGCCTTCGTTTGTGTGGGATGCTCACCAAGCTGCCCTTCAGGACAATGCACTCAAACGGCAATAAGCATAGTGTGTGAACACGTAGTTTGCTTGAGAGCTGCCTGTCAGCCTCCTGGTGTGTGAAGTCAGTGAGCCAAATGGAGTTGTTCTCCCACAAGAACCACTCGGCTGATTCTTCTTCAAAATGCAATTCAGCAACATGCAGTGTTGCTTGATGGAATTAGCTCTTACAGCAACATCTGCGTCTAGAGCCTTTGTATTTAGGGCTAGCTGAAAAGGGCTTTGGCGCTGAAGTTGTTTCTGCATGTGGAGTTGGTGGCATGTGAAACCCGCCTGTGGAGCCTTCGTTTGTGTGGGATGCTCACCAACCTGCCCTTCAGGACAATGCACTCAAACGGCATTAAGCATAGTGTGTGAACACGTAGTTTGCTTGAGAGCTGCCTGTCAGCCTGATGGTGTGTGAAGTCAGTGAGCCAAATGGAGTTGTTCTCCCACAAGAACCACTAGGCTGATTCTTCTTCAAAATGCAATTCAGCAACATGCAATGTTGCTTGATGGAATTAGCTCTTACAGCAACATCTGCGTCTAGAGCCTTTGTATTTAGGGCTAGCTGAAAACGGCTTTGGCGCTGAAGTGGTTTCTGAATGTGGAGTTGGTGGCATGTGAAACCCGCCTGTGGAGCCTTCGTTTGTGTGGGATGCTCACCAAGCTGCCCTTCAGGACAATGCACTCAAACGGCATTAAGCATAGTGTGTGAACACGTAGTTTGCTTGAGAGCTGCCTGTCAGCCTGATGGTGTGTGAAGTCAGTGAGCCAAATGGAGTTGTTCTCCCGCAAGAACCACTCGGCTGATTCTTCTTCAATATGCAATTCAGCAACATGCAGTGTTGCTTGATGGAATTAGCTCTTACAGCAACATCTGCGTCTAGAGCCTTTGTATTTAGGGCTAGCTGAAAACGGCTTTGGCGCTGAAGTGGTTTCTGAATGTGGAGTTGGTGGCATGTGAAACCCGCCTGTGGAGCCTTCGTTTGTGTGGGATGCTCACCAAGCTGCCCTTCATGACGATGCACTCAAACGGCAATAAGCATAGTGTGTGAACACGTAGTTTGCTTGAGAGCTGCCTGTCAGCCTGATGGTGTGTGAAGTCAGTGAGCCAAATGGAGTTGTTCTCCCACAAGAACCACTCGGCTGATTCTTCTTCAATATGCAATTCAGCAACATGCAGTGTTGCTTGATGGAATTAGCTCTTACAGCCACATCTGCGTCTAGAGCCTTTGTATTTAGGGCTAGCTGAAAACGGCTTTGGCGCTGAAGTGGTTTCTGAATGTGGAGTTGGTGGCATGTGAAACTCGCCTGTGGAGCCTTCGTGAAAGACCCTCACCAAAAAGCATGAGCTTTAGCAGCAGCAACGCCATTTTGCAAGGCTTACACCAAAAAGCATGAGCTTTAGCAGCAGCAACGCCATTTTGCAAGGCTTAGAACTAAGAATAACAGGATCTCTGGGAAGGAAGCGGACAAGGACAGGGCAAGCTTGCCTCATATCCGTGGTCAAACATCTGGCCCCCAAATAAGGCATAAATATTAGGAAAGAGAGCTAACTCAGCTCCAACTCAGCTGTTATCAGAGATAGGGAACCAACTCAAGGCTAAATCAGTCATTATTAAAAATCCCCGGTACTAAAATAAAGTTGCCGTCACCATGACCCTGGCCTTATAGGAATCCACCAATCAGAGTCCTGTAACTATGCTTCTTGCTTCTGTAACTGCGCTTCTGCTCCTGAACCCTATAAAAACCCCCAGACCCCAACCTGAGGCGCGCAAGTCTTCCAAGAGACTTTGATGACCCAGGTACCTGTGTATCTGAATAAACCTCTTGCTGTTTGCATCCGTACAAGTGGTCTCGTTGTTCCTTGGGAGGGGCCTCTCCAAAGGAGGGACACCCATTTCGGGGGTCTTTCATTCGTTTGTGTGGGATGCTCACCAAGCTGCCCTTCAGGACAATGCACTCAAACGGCATTAAGCATAGTGTGTGAACACGTAGTTTGCTTGAGAGCTGCGTGTCAGCCTGATGCTGTGTGAAGTCAGTGAGCCAAATGGAGTTGTTCTCCCACAAGAACCACTCGGCTGATTCTTCTTCAATATTCCATTCAGCAACATGCAGTGTTGCTTGATGGAATTAGCTCTTACAGCCACATCTGCGTCTAGAGCCTTTGTATTTAGGGCTAGCTGAAAACGGCTTTGGCGCTGAAGTGGTTTCTGAATGTGGAGTTGGTGGCATGTGAAACCCGCCTGTGGAGCCTTCGTTTGTGTGGGATGCTCACCAAGCTGCCCTTCAGGACGATGCACTCAAATGGCAATAAGCATAGTGTGTGAACACGTAGTTTGCTTGAGAGCTGCCTGTCAGCCTGATGGTGTGTGAAGTCAGTGAGCCAAATGGAGTTGTTCTCCCACAAGAACCACTCGGCTGATTCTTCTTCAATATGCAATTCAGCAACATGCAGTGTTGCTTGATGGAATTAGCTCTTACAGCAACATCTGCGTCTAGAGCCTTTGTATTGAGGGCTAGCTGAAAACGGCTTTGGCGCTGAAGTGGTTTCTGAATGTGGAGTTGGTGGCATGTGAAACCCGCCTGTGGAGCCTTCGTTTGTGTGGGATGCTCACCAAGCTGCCCTTCAGGACAATGCACTCAAACGGCAATAAGCATAGTGTGTGAACACGTAGTTTGCTTGAGAGCTGCCTGTCAGCCTCCTGGTGTGTGAAGTCAGTGAGCCAAATGGAGTTGTTCTCCCACAAGAACCACTCGGCTGATTCTTCTTCAAAATGCAATTCAGCAACATGCAGTGTTGCTTGATGGAATTAGCTCTTACAGCAACATCTGCGTCTAGAGCCTTTGTATTTAGGGCTAGCTGAAAAGGGCTTTGGCGCTGAAGTTGTTTCTGCATGTGGAGTTGGTGGCATGTGAAACCCGCCTGTGGAGCCTTCGTTTGTGTGGGATGCTCACCAAGCTGCCCTTCAGGACAATGCACTCAAACGGCATTAAGCATAGTGTGTGAACACGTAGTTTGCTTGAGAGCTGCCTGTCAGCCTGATGGTGTGTGAAGTCAGTGAGCCAAATGGAGTTGTTCTCCCGCAAGAACCACTCGGCTGATTCTTCTTCAATATGCAATTCAGCAACATGCAGTGTTGCTTGATGGAATTAGCTCTTACAGCAACATCTGCGTCTAGAGCCTTTGTATTTAGGGCTAGCTGAAAACGGCTTTGGCGCTGAAGTGGTTTCTGAATGTGGAGTTGGTGGCATGTGAAACCCGCCTGTGGAGCCTTCGTTTGTGTGGGATGCTCACCAAGCTGCCCTTCATGACGATGCACTCAAACGGCAATAAGCATAGTGTGTGAACACGTAGTTTGCTTGAGAGCTGCCTGTCAGCCTGATGGTGTGTGAAGTCAGTGAGCCAAATGGAGTTGTTCTCCCACAAGAACCACTTGGCTGATTCTTCTTCAATATGCAATTCAGCAACATGCAGTGTTGCTTGATGGAATTAGCCCTTACAGCAACATCTGCGACTAGAGCCTTTGTATTTAGGGCTAGCTGAAAAGGGCTTTGGCGCTGAAGTGGTTTCTGAATGTGGAGTTGGTGGCATGTGAAACCTGCCTGTGGAGCCTTCGTTTGTGTGGGATGCTCACCAAGCTGCCCTTCAGGACAATGCACTCAAACGGCATTTAGCATAGTGTGTGAACACGTTGTTTGCTTGAGAGCTGCCTGTAAGCCTGATGGTGTGTGAAGTCAGTGAGCCAAATGGAGTTGTTCTCCCACAAGAACCACTCGGCTGATTCTTCTTCAATATGCAATTCAGCAACATGCAGTGTTGCTTGATGGAATTAGCTCTTACAGCAACATCTGCGTCTAGAGCCTTTGTATTTAGGGCTAGCTGAAAAGGGCTTTGGCGCTGAAGTGGTTTCTGAATGTGGAGTTGGTGGCATGTGAAACCCGCCTGTGGAGCCTTCGTTTGTGTGGGATGCTCACCAAGCTGCCCTTCAGGACAATGCACTCAAACGGCATTAAGCATAGTGTGTGAACACGTAGTTTGCTTGAGAGCTGCCTGTCAGCCTGATGCTGTGTGAAGTCAGTGAGCCAAATGGAGTTGTTCTCCCACAAGAACCACTCGGCTTATTCTTCTTCAATATGCAATTCAGCAACATGCAGTGTTGCTTGATGGAATTAGCTCTTACAGCAACATCTGCGTCTAGAGCCTTTGTATTTAGGGCTAGCTGAAAAGGGCTTTGGCGCTGAAGTGGTTTCTGAATGTGGAGTTGGTGGCATGTGAAACCCGCCTGTGGAGCCTTCGTTTGTGTGGGATGCTCACCAAGCTGCCCTTCAGGACAATGCACTCAAACGGCATTAAGGATAGTGTGTGAACACGTAGTTTGCTTGAGAGCTGCCTGTCAGCCTCCTGGTGTGTGAAGTCAGTGAGCCAAATGGAGTTGTTCTCCCACAAGAACCACTCGGCTGATTCTTCTTCAATATGCAATTCAGCAACATGCAGTGTTGCTTGATCGAATTAGCTCTTACAGCAACATCTGCGTCTAGAGCCTTTGTATTTAGGGCTAGCTGAAAACGGCTTTGGCGCTGAAGTGGTTTCTGAATGTGGAGTTGGTGGCATGTGAAACCCGCCTGTGGAGCCTTCGTTTGTGTGGGATGCTCACCAAGCTGCCCTTCAGGACAATGCACTCAAACGGCATTAAGCATAGTGTGTGAACACGTAGTTTGCTTGAGAGCTGCGTGTCAGCCTGATGGTGTGTGAAGTCAGTGAGCCAAATGGAGTTGTTCTCCCACAAGAACCACTCGGCTGATTCTCCTTCAATATGCAATTCAGCAACATGCAGTGTTGCTTGATGGAATTAGCTCTTACAGCAACACCTGCGTCTAGAGCCTTTGTATTTAGGGCTAGCTGAAAACGGCTTTGGCGCTGAAGTGGTTTCTGAATGTGGAGTTGGTGGCATGTGAAACCCGCCTGTGGAGCCTTCGTTTGTGTGGGATGCTCACCAACCTGCCCTTCAGGACAATGCACTCAAACGGCATTAAGCATAGTGTGTGAACACGTAGTTTGCTTGAGAGCTGCCTGTCAGCCTGATGGTGTGTGAAGTCAGTGAGCCAAATGGAGTTGTTCTCCCACAAGAACCACTAGGCTGATTCTTCTTCAAAATGCAATTCAGCAACATGCAATGTTGCTTGATGGAATTAGCTCTTACAGCAACATCTGCGTCTAGAGCCTTTGTATTTAGGGCTAGCTGAAAACGGCTTTGGCGCTGAAGTGGTTTCTGAATGTGGAGTTGGTGGCATGTGAAACCCGCCTGTGGAGCCTTCGTTTGTGTGGGATGCTCACCAAGCTGCCCTTCAGGACAATGCACTCAAACGGCAATAAGCATAGTGTGTGAACACGTAGTTTGCTTGAGAGCTGCCTGTCAGCCTCCTGGTGTGTGAAGTCAGTGAGCCAAATGGAGTTGTTCTCCCACAAGAACCACTCGGCTGATTCTTCTTCAAAATGCAATTCAGCAACATGCAGTGTTGCTTGATGGAATTAGCTCTTACAGCAACATCTGCGTCTAGAGCCTTTGTATTTAGGGCTAGCTGAAAAGGGCTTTGGCGCTGAAGTTGTTTCTGCATGTGGAGTTGGTGGCATGTGAAACCCGCCTGTGGAGCCTTCGTTTGTGTGGGATGCTCACCAACCTGCCCTTCAGGACAATGCACTCAAACGGCATTAAGCATAGTGTGTGAACACGTAGTTTGCTTGAGAGCTGCCTGTCAGCCTGATGGTGTGTGAAGTCAGTGAGCCAAATGGAGTTGTTCTCCCACAAGAACCACTAGGCTGATTCTTCTTCAATATGCAATTCAGCAACATGCAGTGTTGCTTGATGGAATTAGCTCTTACAGCAACATCTGCGTCTAGAGCCTTTGTATTTAGGGCTAGCTGAAAAGGGCTTTGGCGCTGAAGTGGTTTCTGAATGTGGAGTTGGTGGCATGTGAAACCCGCCTGTGGAGCCTTCGTTTGTGTGGGATGCTCACCAACCTGCCCTTCAGGACAATGCACTCAAACGGCATTAAGCATAGTGTGTGAACACGTAGTTTGCTTGAGAGCTGCCTGTCAGCCTGATGGTGTGTGAAGTCAGTGAGCCAAATGGAGTTGTTCTCCCACAAGAATCACTCGGCTTATTCTTCTTCAATATGCAATTCAGCAACATGCAGTGTTGCTTGATGGAATTAGCTCTTACAGCAACATCTGCGTCTAGAGCCTTTGTATTTAGGGCTAGCTGAAAACGGCTTTGGCGCTGAAGTGGTTTCTGAATGTGGAGTTGGTGGCATGTGAAACCCGCCTGTGGAGCCTTCGTTTGTGTGGGATGCTCACCAACCTGCCCTTCAGGACAATGCACTCAAACGGCATTTAGCATAGTGTGTGAACACGTTGTTTGCTTGAGAGCTGCCTGTCAGCCTGATGGTGTGTGAAGTCAGTGAGCCAAATGGAGTTGTTCTCCCACAAGAACCACTCGGCTGATTCTTCTTCAATATGCAATTCAGCAACATGCAGTGTTGCTTGATGGAATTAGCTCTTACAGCCACATCTGCGTCTAGAGCCTTTGTATTTAGGGCTAGCTGAAAACGGCTTTGGCGCTGAAGTGGTTTCTGAATGTGGAGTTGGTGGCATGTGAAACCCGCCTGTGGAGCCTTCGTGAAAGACCCTCACCAAAAAGCATGAGCTTTAGCAGCAGCAACGCCATTTTGCAAGGCTTACACCAAAAAGCATGAGCTTTAGCAGCAGCAACGCCATTTTGCAAGGCTTAGAACTAAGAATAACAGGATCTCTGGGAAGGAAGCGGACAAGGACAGGGCAAGCTTGCCTCATATCCGTGGTCAAACATCTGGCCCCCAAATAAGGCATAAATATTAGGAAAGAGAGCTAACTCAGCTCCAACTCAGCTGTTATCAGAGATAGGGAACCAACTCAAGGCTAAATCAGTCATTATTAAAAATCCCCGGTACTAAAATAAAGTTGCCGTCACCATGACCCTGGCCTTATAGGAATCCACCAATCAGAGTCCTGTAACTATGCTTCTTGCTTCTGTAACTGCGCTTCTGCTCCTGAACCCTATAAAAACCCCCAGACCCCAACCTGAGGCGCGCAAGTCTTCCAAGAGACTTTGATGACCCAGGTACCTGTGTATCTGAATAAACCTCTTGCTGTTTGCATCCGTACAAGTGGTCTCGTTGTTCCTTGGGAGGGGCCTCTCCAAAGGAGGGACACCCATTTCGGGGGTCTTTCATTCGTTTGTGTGGGATGCTCACCAAGCTGCCCTTCAGGACAATGCACTCAAACGGCATTAAGCATAGTGTGTGAACACGTAGTTTGCTTGAGAGCTGCGTGTCAGCCTGATGCTGTGTGAAGTCAGTGAGCCAAATGGAGTTGTTCTCCCACAAGAACCACTCGGCTGATTCTTCTTCAATATGCAATTCAGCAACATGCAGTGTTGCTTGATGGAATTAGCTCTTACAGCAACATCTGCGTCTACAGCCTTTGTATTTAGGGCTAGCTGAAAACGGCTTTGGCGCTGAAGTGGTTTCTGAATGTGGAGTTGGTGGAATGTGAAACCCGCCTGTGGAGCCTTCGTTTGTGTGGGATGCTCACCAAGCTGCCCTTCAGGACGATGCACTCAAATGGCAATAAGCATAGTGTGTGAACACGTAGTTTGCTTGAGAGCTGCCTGTCAGCCTGATGGTGTGTGAAGTCAGTGAGCCAAATGGAGTTGTTCTCCCACAAGAACCACTCGGCTGATTCTTCTTCAATATGCAATTCAGCAACATGCAGTGTTGCTTGATGGAATTAGCTCTTACAGCAACACCTGCGTCTAGAGCCTTTGTATTGAGGGCTAGCTGAAAACGGCTTTGGCGCTGAAGTGGTTTCTGAATGTGGAGTTGGTGGCATGTGAAACCCGCCTGTGGAGCCTTCGTTTGTGTGGGATGCTCACCAAGCTGCCCTTCAGGACAATGCACTCAAACGGCAATAAGCATAGTGTGTGAACACGTAGTTTGCTTGAGAGCTGCCTGTCAGCCTCCTGGTGTGTGAAGTCAGTGAGCCAAATGGAGTTGTTCTCCCACAAGAACCACTCGGCTGATTCTTCTTCAAAATGCAATTCAGCAACATGCAGTGTTGCTTGATGGAATTAGCTCTTACAGCAACATCTGCGTCTAGAGCCTTTGTATTTAGGGCTAGCTGAAAAGGGCTTTGGCGCTGAAGTTGTTTCTGCATGTGGAGTTGGTGGCATGTGAAACCCGCCTGTGGAGCCTTCGTTTGTGTGGGATGCTCACCAACCTGCCCTTCAGGACAATGCACTCAAACGGCATTAAGCATAGTGTGTGAACACGTAGTTTGCTTGAGAGCTGCCTGTCAGCCTGATGGTGTGTGAAGTCAGTGAGCCAAATGGAGTTGTTCTCCCACAAGAACCACTAGGCTGATTCTTCTTCAAAATGCAATTCAGCAACATGCAATGTTGCTTGATGGAATTAGCTCTTACAGCAACATCTGCGTCTAGAGCCTTTGTATTTAGGGCTAGCTGAAAACGGCTTTGGCGCTGAAGTGGTTTCTGAATGTGGAGTTGGTGGCATGTGAAACCCGCCTGTGGAGCCTTCGTTTGTGTGGGATGCTCACCAAGCTGCCCTTCAGGACAATGCACTCAAACGGCATTAAGCATAGTGTGTGAACACGTAGTTTGCTTGAGAGCTGCCTGTCAGCCTGATGGTGTGTGAAGTCAGTGAGCCAAATGGAGTTGTTCTCCCGCAAGAACCACTCGGCTGATTCTTCTTCAATATGCAATTCAGCAACATGCAGTGTTGCTTGATGGAATTAGCTCTTACAGCAACATCTGCGTCTAGAGCCTTTGTATTTAGGGCTAGCTGAAAACGGCTTTGGCGCTGAAGTGGTTTCTGAATGTGGAGTTGGTGGCATGTGAAACCCGCCTGTGGAGCCTTCGTTTGTGTGGGATGCTCACCAAGCTGCCCTTCATGACGATGCACTCAAACGGCAATAAGCATAGTGTGTGAACACGTAGTTTGCTTGAGAGCTGCCTGTCAGCCTGATGGTGTGTGAAGTCAGTGAGCCAAATGGAGTTGTTCTCCCACAAGAACCACTTGGCTGATTCTTCTTCAATATGCAATTCAGCAACATGCAGTGTTGCTTGATGGAATTAGCCCTTACAGCAACATCTGCGACTAGAGCCTTTGTATTTAGGGCTAGCTGAAAAGGGCTTTGGCGCTGAAGTGGTTTCTGAATGTGGAGTTGGTGGCATGTGAAACCTGCCTGTGGAGCCTTCGTTTGTGTGGGATGCTCACCAAGCTGCCCTTCAGGACAATGCACTCAAACGGCATTTAGCATAGTGTGTGAACACGTTGTTTGCTTGAGAGCTGCCTGTAAGCCTGATGGTGTGTGAAGTCAGTGAGCCAAATGGAGTTGTTCTCCCACAAGAACCACTCGGCTGATTCTTCTTCAATATGCAATTCAGCAACATGCAGTGTTGCTTGATGGAATTAGCTCTTACAGCAACACCTGTGTCTAGAGCCTTTGTATTTAGGGCTAGCTGAAAAGGGCTTTGGCGCTGAAGTGGTTTCTGAATGTGGAGTTGGTGGCATGTGAAACCCGCCTGTGGAGCCTTCGTTTGTGTGGGATGCTCACCAAGCTGCCCTTCAGGACAATGCACTCAAACGGCATTAAGCATAGTGTGTGAACACGTAGTTTGCTTGAGAGCTGCCTGTCAGCCTGATGCTGTGTGAAGTCAGTGAGCCAAATGGAGTTGTTCTCCCACAAGAACCACTCGGCTTATTCTTCTTCAATATGCAATTCAGCAACATGCAGTGTTGCTTGATGGAATTAGCTCTTACAGCAACATCTGCGTCTAGAGCCTTTGTATTTAGGGCTAGCTGAAAAGGGCTTTGGCGCTGAAGTGGTTTCTGAATGTGGAGTTGGTGGCATGTGAAACCCGCCTGTGGAGCCTTCGTTTGTGTGGGATGCTCACCAAGCTGCCCTTCAGGACAATGCACTCAAACGGCATTAAGGATAGTGTGTGAACACGTAGTTTGCTTGAGAGCTGCCTGTCAGCCTCCTGGTGTGTGAAGTCAGTGAGCCAAATGGAGTTGTTCTCCCACAAGAACCACTCGGCTGATTCTTCTTCAATATGCAATTCAGCAACATGCAGTGTTGCTTGATCGAATTAGCTCTTACAGCAACATCTGCGTCTAGAGCCTTTGTATTTAGGGCTAGCTGAAAACGGCTTTGGCGCTGAAGTGGTTTCTGAATGTGGAGTTGGTGGCATGTGAAACCCGCCTGTGGAGCCTTCGTTTGTGTGGGATGCTCACCAAGCTGCCCTTCAGGACAATGCACTCAAACGGCATTAAGCATAGTGTGTGAACACGTAGTTTGCTTGAGAGCTGCGTGTCAGCCTGATGGTGTGTGAAGTCAGTGAGCCAAATGGAGTTGTTCTCCCACAAGAACCACTCGGCTGATTCTCCTTCAATATGCAATTCAGCAACATGCAGTGTTGCTTGATGGAATTAGCTCTTACAGCAACACCTGCGTCTAGAGCCTTTGTATTTAGGGCTAGCTGAAAACGGCTTTGGCGCTGAAGTGGTTTCTGAATGTGGAGTTGGTGGCATGTGAAACCCGCCTGTGGAGCCTTCGTTTGTGTGGGATGCTCACCAAGCTGCCCTTCAGGACAATGCACTCAAACGGCATTAAGCATAGTGTGTGAACACGTAGTTTGCTTGAGAGCTGCCTGTCAGCCTGATGGTGTGTGAAGTCAGTGAGCCAAATGGAGTTGTTCTCCCACAAGAACCACTAGGCTGATTCTTCTTCAAAATGCAATTCAGCAACATGCAATGTTGCTTGATGGAATTAGCTCTTACAGCAACATCTGCGTCTAGAGCCTTTGTATTTAGGGCTAGCTGAAAACGGCTTTGGCGCTGAAGTGGTTTCTGAATGTGGAGTTGGTGGCATGTGAAACCCGCCTGTGGAGCCTTCGTTTGTGTGGGATGCTCACCAAGCTGCCCTTCAGGACAATGCACTCAAACGGCAATAAGCATAGTGTGTGAACACGTAGTTTGCTTGAGAGCTGCCTGTCAGCCTCCTGGTGTGTGAAGTCAGTGAGCCAAATGGAGTTGTTCTCCCACAAGAACCACTCGGCTGATTCTTCTTCAAAATGCAATTCAGCAACATGCAGTGTTGCTTGATGGAATTAGCTCTTACAGCAACATCTGCGTCTAGAGCCTTTGTATTTAGGGCTAGCTGAAAAGGGCTTTGGCGCTGAAGTTGTTTCTGCATGTGGAGTTGGTGGCATGTGAAACCCGCCTGTGGAGCCTTCGTTTGTGTGGGATGCTCACCAACCTGCCCTTCAGGACAATGCACTCAAACGGCATTAAGCATAGTGTGTGAACACGTAGTTTGCTTGAGAGCTGCCTGTCAGCCTGATGGTGTGTGAAGTCAGTGAGCCAAATGGAGTTGTTCTCCCACAAGAACCACTAGGCTGATTCTTCTTCAATATGCAATTCAGCAACATGCAGTGTTGCTTGATGGAATTAGCTCTTACAGCAACATCTGCGTCTAGAGCCTTTGTATTTAGGGCTAGCTGAAAAGGGCTTTGGCGCTGAAGTGGTTTCTGAATGTGGAGTTGGTGGCATGTGAAACCCGCCTGTGGAGCCTTCGTTTGTGTGGGATGCTCACCAACCTGCCCTTCAGGACAATGCACTCAAACGGCATTAAGCATAGTGTGTGAACACGTAGTTTGCTTGAGAGCTGCGTGTCAGCCTGATGGTGTGTGAAGTCAGTGAGCCAAATGGAGTTGTTCTCCCACAAGAATCACTCGGCTTATTCTTCTTCAATATGCAATTCAGCAACATGCAGTGTTGCTTGATGGAATTAGCTCTTACAGCAACATCTGCGTCTAGAGCCTTTGTATTTAGGGCTAGCTGAAAACGGCTTTGGCGCTGAAGTGGTTTCTGAATGTGGAGTTGGTGGCATGTGAAACCCGCCTGTGGAGCCTTCGTTTGTGTGGGATGCTCACCAACCTGCCCTTCAGGACAATGCACTCAAACGGCATTTAGCATAGTGTGTGAACACGTTGTTTGCTTGAGAGCTGCCTGTCAGCCTGATGGTGTGTGAAGTCAGTGAGCCAAATGGAGTTGTTCTCCCACAAGAACCACTCGGCTGATTCTTCTTCAATATGCAATTCAGCAACATGCAGTGTTGCTTGATGGAATTAGCTCTTACAGCCACATCTGCGTCTAGAGCCTTTGTATTTAGGGCTAGCTGAAAAGGGCTTTGGCGCTGAAGTGGTTTCTGAATGTGGAGTTGGTGGCATGTGAAACCCGCCTGTGGAGCCTTCGTGAAAGACCCTCACCAAAAAGCATGAGCTTTAGCAGCAGCAACGCCATTTTGCAAGGCTTACACCAAAAAGCATGAGCTTTAGCAGCAGCAACGCCATTTTGCAAGGCTTAGAACTAAGAATAACAGGATCTCTGGGAAGGAAGCGGACAAGGACAGGGCAAGCTTGCCTCATATCCGTGGTCAAACATCTGGCCCCCAAATAAGGCATAAATATTAGGAAAGAGAGCTAACTCAGCTCCAACTCAGCTGTTATCAGAGATAGGGAACCAACTCAAGGCTAAATCAGTCATTATTAAAAATCCCCGGTACTAAAATAAAGTTGCCGTCACCATGACCCTGGCCTTATAGGAATCCACCAATCAGAGTCCTGTAACTATGCTTCTTGCTTCTGTAACTGCGCTTCTGCTCCTGAACCCTATAAAAACCCCCAGACCCCAACCTGAGGCGCGCAAGTCTTCCAAGAGACTTTGATGACCCAGGTACCTGTGTATCTGAATAAACCTCTTGCTGTTTGCATCCGTACAAGTGGTCTCGTTGTTCCTTGGGAGGGGCCTCTCCAAAGGAGGGACACCCATTTCGGGGGTCTTTCATTCGTTTGTGTGGGATGCTCACCAAGCTGCCCTTCAGGACAATGCACTCAAACGGCATTAAGCATAGTGTGTGAACACGTAGTTTGCTTGAGAGCTGCGTGTCAGCCTGATGCTGTGTGAAGTCAGTGAGCCAAATGGAGTTGTTCTCCCACAAGAACCACTCGGCTGATTCTTCTTCAATATGCAATTCAGCAACATGCAGTGTTGCTTGATGGAATTAGCTCTTACAGCAACATCTGCGTCTAGAGCCTTTGTATTTAGGGCTAGCTGAAAAGGGCTTTGGCGCTGAAGTGGTTTCTGAATGTGGAGTTGGTGGAATGTGAAACCCGCCTGTGGAGCCTTCGTTTGTGTGGGATGCTCACCAAGCTGCCCTTCAGGACGATGCACTCAAATGGCAATAAGCATAGTGTGTGAACACGTAGTTTGCTTGAGAGCTGCCTGTCAGCCTGATGGTGTGTGAAGTCAGTGAGCCAAATGGAGTTGTTCTCCCACAAGAACCACTCGGCTGATTCTTCTTCAATATGCAATTCAGCAACATGCAGTGTTGCTTGATGGAATTAGCTCTTACAGCAACACCTGCGTCTAGAGCCTTTGTATTGAGGGCTAGCTGAAAACGGCTTTGGCGCTGAAGTGGTTTCTGAATGTGGAGTTGGTGGCATGTGAAACCCGCCTGTGGAGCCTTCGTTTGTGTGGGATGCTCACCAAGCTGCCCTTCAGGACAATGCACTCAAACGGCAATAAGCATAGTGTGTGAACACGTAGTTTGCTTGAGAGCTGCCTGTCAGCCTCCTGGTGTGTGAAGTCAGTGAGCCAAATGGAGTTGTTCTCCCACAAGAACCACTCGGCTGATTCTTCTTCAAAATGCAATTCAGCAACATGCAGTGTTGCTTGATGGAATTAGCTCTTACAGCAACATCTGCGTCTAGAGCCTTTGTATTTAGGGCTAGCTGAAAAGGGCTTTGGCGCTGAAGTTGTTTCTGCATGTGGAGTTGGTGGCATGTGAAACCCGCCTGTGGAGCCTTCGTTTGTGTGGGATGCTCACCAACCTGCCCTTCAGGACAATGCACTCAAACGGCATTAAGCATAGTGTGTGAACACGTAGTTTGCTTGAGAGCTGCCTGTCAGCCTGATGGTGTGTGAAGTCAGTGAGCCAAATGGAGTTGTTCTCCCACAAGAACCACTAGGCTGATTCTTCTTCAAAATGCAATTCAGCAACATGCAATGTTGCTTGATGGAATTAGCTCTTACAGCAACATCTGCGTCTAGAGCCTTTGTATTTAGGGCTAGCTGAAAACGGCTTTGGCGCTGAAGTGGTTTCTGAATGTGGAGTTGGTGGCATGTGAAACCCGCCTGTGGAGCCTTCGTTTGTGTGGGATGCTCACCAAGCTGCCCTTCAGGACAATGCACTCAAACGGCATTAAGCATAGTGTGTGAACACGTAGTTTGCTTGAGAGCTGCCTGTCAGCCTGATGGTGTGTGAAGTCAGTGAGCCAAATGGAGTTGTTCTCCCGCAAGAACCACTCGGCTGATTCTTCTTCAATATGCAATTCAGCAACATGCAGTGTTGCTTGATGGAATTAGCTCTTACAGCAACATCTGCGTCTAGAGCCTTTGTATTTAGGGCTAGCTGAAAACGGCTTTGGCGCTGAAGTGGTTTCTGAATGTGGAGTTGGTGGCATGTGAAACCCGCCTGTGGAGCCTTCGTTTGTGTGGGATGCTCACCAAGCTGCCCTTCATGACGATGCACTCAAACGGCAATAAGCATAGTGTGTGAACACGTAGTTTGCTTGAGAGCTGCCTGTCAGCCTGATGGTGTGTGAAGTCAGTGAGCCAAATGGAGTTGTTCTCCCACAAGAACCACTCGGCTGATTCTTCTTCAATATGCAATTCAGCAACATGCAGTGTTGCTTGATGGAATTAGCTCTTACAGCCACATCTGCGTCTAGAGCCTTTGTATTTAGGGCTAGCTGAAAACGGCTTTGGCGCTGAAGTGGTTTCTGAATGTGGAGTTGGTGGCATGTGAAACCCGCCTGTGGAGCCTTCGTGAAAGACCCTCACCAAAAAGCATGAGCTTTAGCAGCAGCAACGCCATTTTGCAAGGCTTACACCAAAAAGCATGAGCTTTAGCAGCAGCAACGCCATTTTGCAAGGCTTAGAACTAAGAATAACAGGATCTCTGGGAAGGAAGCGGACAAGGACAGGGCAAGCTTGCCTCATATCCGTGGTCAAACATCTGGCCCCCAAATAAGGCATAAATATTAGGAAAGAGAGCTAACTCAGCTCCAACTCAGCTGTTATCAGAGATAGGGAACCAACTCAAGGCTAAATCAGTCATTATTAAAAATCCCCGGTACTAAAATAAAGTTGCCGTCACCATGACCCTGGCCTTATAGGAATCCACCAATCAGAGTCCTGTAACTATGCTTCTTGCTTCTGTAACTGCGCTTCTGCTCCTGAACCCTATAAAAACCCCCAGACCCCAACCTGAGGCGCGCAAGTCTTCCAAGAGACTTTGATGACCCAGGTACCTGTGTATCTGAATAAACCTCTTGCTGTTTGCATCCGTACAAGTGGTCTCGTTGTTCCTTGGGAGGGGCCTCTCCAAAGGAGGGACACCCATTTCGGGGGTCTTTCATTCGTTTGTGTGGGATGCTCACCAAGCTGCCCTTCAGGACAATGCACTCAAACGGCATTAAGCATAGTGTGTGAACACGTAGTTTGCTTGAGAGCTGCGTGTCAGCCTGATGCTGTGTGAAGTCAGTGAGCCAAATGGAGTTGTTCTCCCACAAGAACCACTCGGCTGATTCTTCTTCAATATGCAATTCAGCAACATGCAGTGTTGCTTGATGGAATTAGCTCTTACAGCAACATCTGCGTCTAGAGCCTTTGTATTTAGGGCTAGCTGAAAAGGGCTTTGGCGCTGAAGTGGTTTCTGAATGTGGAGTTGGTGGAATGTGAAACCCGCCTGTGGAGCCTTCGTTTGTGTGGGATGCTCACCAAGCTGCCCTTCAGGACGATGCACTCAAATGGCAATAAGCATAGTGTGTGAACACGTAGTTTGCTTGAGAGCTGCCTGTCAGCCTGATGGTGTGTGAAGTCAGTGAGCCAAATGGAGTTGTTCTCCCACAAGAACCACTCGGCTGATTCTTCTTCAATATGCAATTCAGCAACATGCAGTGTTGCTTGATGGAATTAGCTCTTACAGCAACACCTGCGTCTAGAGCCTTTGTATTGAGGGCTAGCTGAAAACGGCTTTGGCGCTGAAGTGGTTTCTGAATGTGGAGTTGGTGGCATGTGAAACCCGCCTGTGGAGCCTTCGTTTGTGTGGGATGCTCACCAAGCTGCCCTTCAGGACAATGCACTCAAACGGCAATAAGCATAGTGTGTGAACACGTAGTTTGCTTGAGAGCTGCCTGTCAGCCTCCTGGTGTGTGAAGTCAGTGAGCCAAATGGAGTTGTTCTCCCACAAGAACCACTCGGCTGATTCTTCTTCAAAATGCAATTCAGCAACATGCAGTGTTGCTTGATGGAATTAGCTCTTACAGCAACATCTGCGTCTAGAGCCTTTGTATTTAGGGCTAGCTGAAAAGGGCTTTGGCGCTGAAGTTGTTTCTGCATGTGGAGTTGGTGGCATGTGAAACCCGCCTGTGGAGCCTTCGTTTGTGTGGGATGCTCACCAACCTGCCCTTCAGGACAATGCACTCAAACGGCATTAAGCATAGTGTGTGAACACGTAGTTTGCTTGAGAGCTGCCTGTCAGCCTGATGGTGTGTGAAGTCAGTGAGCCAAATGGAGTTGTTCTCCCACAAGAACCACTAGGCTGATTCTTCTTCAAAATGCAATTCAGCAACATGCAATGTTGCTTGATGGAATTAGCTCTTACAGCAACATCTGCGTCTAGAGCCTTTGTATTTAGGGCTAGCTGAAAACGGCTTTGGCGCTGAAGTGGTTTCTGAATGTGGAGTTGGTGGCATGTGAAACCCGCCTGTGGAGCCTTCGTTTGTGTGGGATGCTCACCAAGCTGCCCTTCAGGACAATGCACTCAAACGGCATTAAGCATAGTGTGTGAACACGTAGTTTGCTTGAGAGCTGCCTGTCAGCCTGATGGTGTGTGAAGTCAGTGAGCCAAATGGAGTTGTTCTCCCACAAGAACCACTCGGCTGATTCTTCTTCAATATGCAATTCAGCAACATGCAGTGTTGCTTGATGGAATTAGCTCTTACAGCAACATCTGCGTCTAGAGCCTTTGTATTTAGGGCTAGCTGAAAACGGCTTTGGCGCTGAAGTGGTTTCTGAATGTGGAGTTGGTGGCATGTGAAACCCGCCTGTGGAGCCTTCGTTTGTGTGGGATGCTCACCAAGCTGCCCTTCATGACGATGCACTCAAACGGCAATAAGCATAGTGTGTGAACACGTAGTTTGCTTGAGAGCTGCCTGTCAGCCTGATGGTGTGTGAAGTCAGTGAGCCAAATGGAGTTGTTCTCCCACAAGAACCACTCGGCTGATTCTTCTTCAATATGCAATTCAGCAACATGCAGTGTTGCTTGATGGAATTAGCTCTTACAGCCACATCTGCGTCTAGAGCCTTTGTATTTAGGGCTAGCTGAAAAGGGCTTTGGCGCTGAAGTGGTTTCTGAATGTGGAGTTGGTGGCATGTGAAACCCGCCTGTGGAGCCTTCGTGAAAGACCCTCACCAAAAAGCATGAGCTTTAGCAGCAGCAACGCCATTTTGCAAGGCTTACACCAAAAAGCATGAGCTTTAGCAGCAGCAACGCCATTTTGCAAGGCTTAGAACTAAGAATAACAGGATCTCTGGGAAGGAAGCGGACAAGGACAGGGCAAGCTTGCCTCATATCCGTGGTCAAACATCTGGCCCCCAAATAAGGCATAAATATTAGGAAAGAGAGCTAACTCAGCTCCAACTCAGCTGTTATCAGAGATAGGGAACCAACTCAAGGCTAAATCAGTCATTATTAAAAATCCCCGGTACTAAAATAAAGTTGCCGTCACCATGACCCTGGCCTTATAGGAATCCACCAATCAGAGTCCTGTAACTATGCTTCTTGCTTCTGTAACTGCGCTTCTGCTCCTGAACCCTATAAAAACCCCCAGACCCCAACCTGAGGCGCGCAAGTCTTCCAAGAGACTTTGATGACCCAGGTACCTGTGTATCTGAATAAACCTCTTGCTGTTTGCATCCGTACAAGTGGTCTCGTTGTTCCTTGGGAGGGGCCTCTCCAAAGGAGGGACACCCATTTCGGGGGTCTTTCATTCGTTTGTGTGGGATGCTCACCAAGCTGCCCTTCAGGACAATGCACTCAAACGGCATTAAGCATAGTGTGTGAACACGTAGTTTGCTTGAGAGCTGCGTGTCAGCCTGATGCTGTGTGAAGTCAGTGAGCCAAATGGAGTTGTTCTCCCACAAGAACCACTCGGCTGATTCTTCTTCAATATGCAATTCAGCAACATGCAGTGTTGCTTGATGGAATTAGCTCTTACAGCAACATCTGCGTCTAGAGCCTTTGTATTTAGGGCTAGCTGAAAAGGGCTTTGGCGCTGAAGTGGTTTCTGAATGTGGAGTTGGTGGAATGTGAAACCCGCCTGTGGAGCCTTCGTTTGTGTGGGATGCTCACCAAGCTGCCCTTCAGGACGATGCACTCAAATGGCAATAAGCATAGTGTGTGAACACGTAGTTTGCTTGAGAGCTGCCTGTCAGCCTGATGGTGTGTGAAGTCAGTGAGCCAAATGGAGTTGTTCTCCCACAAGAACCACTCGGCTGATTCTTCTTCAATATGCAATTCAGCAACATGCAGTGTTGCTTGATGGAATTAGCTCTTACAGCAACACCTGCGTCTAGAGCCTTTGTATTGAGGGCTAGCTGAAAACGGCTTTGGCGCTGAAGTGGTTTCTGAATGTGGAGTTGGTGGCATGTGAAACCCGCCTGTGGAGCCTTCGTTTGTGTGGGATGCTCACCAAGCTGCCCTTCAGGACAATGCACTCAAACGGCAATAAGCATAGTGTGTGAACACGTAGTTTGCTTGAGAGCTGCCTGTCAGCCTCCTGGTGTGTGAAGTCAGTGAGCCAAATGGAGTTGTTCTCCCACAAGAACCACTCGGCTGATTCTTCTTCAAAATGCAATTCAGCAACATGCAGTGTTGCTTGATGGAATTAGCTCTTACAGCAACATCTGCGTCTAGAGCCTTTGTATTTAGGGCTAGCTGAAAAGGGCTTTGGCGCTGAAGTTGTTTCTGCATGTGGAGTTGGTGGCATGTGAAACCCGCCTGTGGAGCCTTCGTTTGTGTGGGATGCTCACCAACCTGCCCTTCAGGACAATGCACTCAAACGGCATTAAGCATAGTGTGTGAACACGTAGTTTGCTTGAGAGCTGCCTGTCAGCCTGATGGTGTGTGAAGTCAGTGAGCCAAATGGAGTTGTTCTCCCACAAGAACCACTAGGCTGATTCTTCTTCAAAATGCAATTCAGCAACATGCAGTGTTGCTTGATGGAATTAGCTCTTACAGCAACATCTGCGTCTAGAGCCTTTGTATTTAGGGCTAGCTGAAAACGGCTTTGGCGCTGAAGTGGTTTCTGAATGTGGAGTTGGTGGAATGTGAAACCCGCCTGTGGAGCCTTCGTTTGTGTGGGATGCTCACCAACCTGCCCTTCAGGACAATGCACTCAAACGGCATTAAGCATAGTGTGTGAACACGTAGTTTGCTTGAGAGCTGCCTGTCAGCCTGATGGTGTGTGAAGTCAGTGAGCCAAATGGAGTTGTTCTCCCGCAAGAACCACTCGGCTGATTCTTCTTCAATATGCAATTCAGCAACATGCAGTGTTGCTTGATGGAATTAGCTCTTACAGCAACATCTGCGTCTAGAGCCTTTGTATTTAGGGCTAGCTGAAAACGGCTTTGGCGCTGAAGTGGTTTCTGAATGTGGAGTTGGTGGCATGTGAAACCCGCCTGTGGAGCCTTCGTTTGTGTGGGATGCTCACCAAGCTGCCCTTCATGACGATGCACTCAAACGGCAATAAGCATAGTGTGTGAACACGTAGTTTGCTTGAGAGCTGCCTGTCAGCCTGATGGTGTGTGAAGTCAGTGAGCCAAATGGAGTTGTTCTCCCACAAGAACCACTTGGCTGATTCTTCTTCAATATGCAATTCAGCAACATGCAGTGTTGCTTGATGGAATTAGCCCTTACAGCAACATCTGCGACTAGAGCCTTTGTATTTAGGGCTAGCTGAAAAGGGCTTTGGCGCTGAAGTGGTTTCTGAATGTGGAGTTGGTGGCATGTGAAACCTGCCTGTGGAGCCTTCGTTTGTGTGGGATGCTCACCAAGCTGCCCTTCAGGACAATGCACTCAAACGGCATTTAGCATAGTGTGTGAACACGTTGTTTGCTTGAGAGCTGCCTGTAAGCCTGATGGTGTGTGAAGTCAGTGAGCCAAATGGAGTTGTTCTCCCACAAGAACCACTCGGCTGATTCTTCTTCAATATGCAATTCAGCAACATGCAGTGTTGCTTGATGGAATTAGCTCTTACAGCAACACCTGTGTCTAGAGCCTTTGTATTTAGGGCTAGCTGAAAAGGGCTTTGGCGCTGAAGTGGTTTCTGAATGTGGAGTTGGTGGCATGTGAAACCCGCCTGTGGAGCCTTCGTTTGTGTGGGATGCTCACCAAGCTGCCCTTCAGGACAATGCACTCAAACGGCATTAAGCATAGTGTGTGAACACGTAGTTTGCTTGAGAGCTGCCTGTCAGCCTGATGCTGTGTGAAGTCAGTGAGCCAAATGGAGTTGTTCTCCCACAAGAACCACTCGGCTTATTCTTCTTCAATATGCAATTCAGCAACATGCAGTGTTGCTTGATGGAATTAGCTCTTACAGCAACATCTGCGTCTAGAGCCTTTGTATTTAGGGCTAGCTGAAAAGGGCTTTGGCGCTGAAGTGGTTTCTGAATGTGGAGTTGGTGGCATGTGAAACCCGCCTGTGGAGCCTTCGTTTGTGTGGGATGCTCACCAAGCTGCCCTTCAGGACAATGCACTCAATCGGCATTAAGCATAGTGTGTGAACACGTAGTTTGCTTGAGAGCTGCCTGTCAGCCTGATGCTGTGTGAAGTCAGTGAGCCAAATGGAGTTGTTCTCCCACAAGAACCACTCGGCTGATTCTTCTTCAATATGCAACTCAGCAACATGCAGTGTTGCTTGATCGAATTAGCTCTTACAGCAACATCTGCGTCTAGAGCCTTTGTATTTAGGGCTAGCTGAAAACGGCTTTGGCGCTGAAGTGGTTTCTGAATGTGGAGTTGGTGGCATGTGAAACCCGCCTGTGGAGCCTTCGTTTGTGTGGGATGCTCACCAAGCTGCCCTTCAGGACAATGCACTCAAACGGCATTAAGCATAGTGTGTGAACACGTAGTTTGCTTGAGAGCTGCCTGTCAGCCTGATGGTGTGTGAAGTCAGTGAGCCAAATGGAGTTGTTCTCCCACAAGAACCACTCGGCTGATTCTCCTTCAATATGCAATTCAGCAACATGCAGTGTTGCTTGATGGAATTAGCTCTTACAGCAACACCTGCGTCTAGAGCCTTTGTATTTAGGGCTAGCTGAAAACGGCTTTGGCGCTGAAGTGGTTTCTGAATGTGGAGTTGGTGGCATGTGAAACCCGCCTGTGGAGCCTTCGTTTGTGTGGGATGCTCACCAAGCTGCCCTTCAGGACAATGCACTCAAACGGCATTAAGCATAGTGTGTGAACACGTAGTTTGCTTGAGAGCTGCCTGTCAGCCTGATGGTGTGTGAAGTCAGTGAGCCAAATGGAGTTGTTCTCCCACAAGAACCACTAGGCTGATTCTTCTTCAAAATGCAATTCAGCAACATGCCATGTTGCTTGATGGAATTAGCTCTTACAGCAACATCTGCGTCTAGAGCCTTTGTATTTAGGGCTAGCTGAAAACGGCTTTGGCGCTGAAGTGGTTTCTGAATGTGGAGTTGGTGGCATGTGAAACCCGCCTGTGGAGCCTTCGTTTGTGTGGGATGCTCACCAAGCTGCCCTTCAGGACAATGCACTCAAACGGCAATAAGCATAGTGTGTGAACACGTAGTTTGCTTGAGAGCTGCCTGTCAGCCTCCTGGTGTGTGAAGTCAGTGAGCCAAATGGAGTTGTTCTCCCACAAGAACCACTCGGCTGATTCTTCTTCAAAATGCAATTCAGCAACATGCAGTGTTGCTTGATGGAATTAGCTCTTACAGCAACATCTGCGTCTAGAGCCTTTGTATTTAGGGCTAGCTGAAAAGGGCTTTGGCGCTGAAGTTGTTTCTGCATGTGGAGTTGGTGGCATGTGAAACCCGCCTGTGGAGCCTTCGTTTGTGTGGGATGCTCACCAACCTGCCCTTCAGGACAATGCACTCAAACGGCATTAAGCATAGTGTGTGAACACGTAGTTTGCTTGAGAGCTGCCTGTCAGCCTGATGGTGTGTGAAGTCAGTGAGCCAAATGGAGTTGTTCTCCCACAAGAACCACTAGGCTGATTCTTCTTCAAAATGCAATTCAGCAACATGCAATGTTGCTTGATGGAATTAGCTCTTACAGCAACATCTGGGTCTAGAGCCTTTGTATTTAGGGCTAGCTGAAAACGGCTTTGGCGCTGAAGTGGTTTCTGAATGTGGAGTTGGTGGCATGTGAAACCCGCCTGTGGAGCCTTCGTTTGTGTGGGATGCTCACCAAGCTGCCCTTCAGGACAATGCACTCAAACGGCATTAAGCATAGTGTGTGAACACGTAGTTTGCTTGAGAGCTGCCTGTCAGCCTGATGGTGTGTGAAGTCAGTGAGCCAAATGGAGTTGTTCTCCCGCAAGAACCACTCGGCTGATTCTTCTTCAATATGCAATTCAGCAACATGCAGTGTTGCTTGATGGAATTAGCTCTTACAGCAACATCTGCGTCTAGAGCCTTTGTATTTAGGGCTAGCTGAAAACGGCTTTGGCGCTGAAGTGGTTTCTGAATGTGGAGTTGGTGGCATGTGAAACCCGCCTGTGGAGCCTTCGTTTGTGTGGGATGCTCACCAAGCTGCCCTTCATGACGATGCACTCAAACGGCAATAAGCATAGTGTGTGAACACGTAGTTTGCTTGAGAGCTGCCTGTCAGCCTGATGGTGTGTGAAGTCAGTGAGCCAAATGGAGTTGTTCTCCCACAAGAACCACTTGGCTGATTCTTCTTCAATATGCAATTCAGCAACATGCAGTGTTGCTTGATGGAATTAGCCCTTACAGCAACATCTGGGACTAGAGCCTTTGTATTTAGGGCTAGCTGAAAAGGGCTTTGGCGCTGAAGTGGTTTCTGAATGTGGAGTTGGTGGCATGTGAAACCTGCCTGTGGAGCCTTCGTTTGTGTGGGATGCTCACCAAGCTGCCCTTCAGGACAATGCACTCAAACGGCATTTAGCATAGTGTGTGAACACGTTGTTTGCTTGAGAGCTGCCTGTAAGCCTGATGGTGTGTGAAGTCAGTGAGCCAAATGGAGTTGTTCTCCCACAAGAACCACTCGGCTGATTCTTCTTCAATATGCAATTCAGCAACATGCAGTGTTGCTTGATGGAATTAGCTCTTACAGCAACACCTGTGTCTAGAGCCTTTGTATTTAGGGCTAGCTGAAAAGGGCTTTGGCGCTGAAGTGGTTTCTGAATGTGGAGTTGGTGGCATGTGAAACCCGCCTGTGGAGCCTTCGTTTGTGTGGGATGCTCACCAAGCTGCCCTTCAGGACAATGCACTCAAACGGCATTAAGCATAGTGTGTGAACACGTAGTTTGCTTGAGAGCTGCCTGTCAGCCTCCTGGTGTGTGAAGTCAGTGAGCCAAATGGAGTTGTTCTCCCACAAGAACCACTCGGCTGATTCTTCTTCAATATGCAATTCAGCAACATGCAGTGTTGCTTGATCGAATTAGCTCTTACAGCAACATCTGCGTCTAGAGCCTTTGTATTTAGGGCTAGCTGAAAACGGCTTTGGCGCTGAAGTGGTTTCTGAATGTGGAGTTGGTGGCATGTGAAACCCGCCTGTGGAGCCTTCGTTTGTGTGGGATGCTCACCAAGCTGCCCTTCAGGACAATGCACTCAAACGGCATTAAGCATAGTGTGTGAACACGTAGTTTGCTTGAGAGCTGCCTGTCAGCCTGATGCTGTGTGAAGTCAGTGAGCCAAATGGAGTTATTCTCCCACAAGAACCACTCGGCTGATTCTTCTTCAATATGCAATTCAGCAACATGCAGTGTTGCTTGATGGAATTAGCTCTAACAGCAACATCTGCGTCTAGAGCCTTTGTATTTAGGGCTAGCTGAAAACGGCTTTGGCGCTGAAGTGGTTTCTGAATGTGGAGTTGGTGGCATGTGAAACCCGCCTGTGGAGCCTTCGTTTGTGTGGGATGCTCACCAACCTGCCCTTCAGGACAATGCACTCAAACGGCATTAAAAATAGTGTGTGAACACGTAGTTTGCTTGAGAGCTGCCTGTCAGCCTGATGGTGTGTGAAGTCAGTGAGCCAAATGGAGTTGTTCTCCCACAAGAACCACTCGGCTGATTCTTCTTCAATATGCAATTCAGCAACATGCAGTGTTGCTTGATGGAATTAGCTCTTACAGCAACATCTGCGTCTAGAGCCTTTGTATTTAGGGCTAGCTGAAAACGGCTTTGGGGCTGAAGTGGTTTCTGAATGTGGAGTTGGTGGCATGTGAAACCCGCCTGTGGAGCCTTCGTTTGTGTGGGATGCTCACCAAGCTGCCCTTCAGGACAATGCACTCAAACGGCATTAAGCATAGTGTGTGAACACGTAGTTTGCTTGAGAGCTGCCTGTCAGCCTGATGGTGTGTGAAGTCAGTGAGCCAAATGGAGTTGTTCTCCCACAAGAACCACTCGGCTGATTCTTCTTCAATATGCAATTCAGCAACATGCAGTGTTGCTTGTTGGAATTAGCTCTTACAGCCACATCTGCGACTAGAGCCTTTGTATTTAGGGCTAGCTGAAAAGGGCTTTGGCGCTGAAGTGGTTTCTGAATGTGGAGTTGGTGGCATGTGAAACCTGCCTGTGGAGCCTTCGTTTGTGTGGGATGCTCACCAAGCTGCCCTTCAGGACAATGCACTCAAACGGCATTAAGCATAGTGTGTGAACACGTAGTTTGCTTGAGAGCTGCCTGTCAGCCTCCTGGTGTGTGAAGTCAGTGAGCCAAATGGAGTTGTTCTCCCACAAGAACCACTCGGCTGATCCTTCTTCAATATGCAATTCAGCAACATGCAGTGTTGCTTGATGGAATTAGCTCTTACAGCCACATCTGTGTCTAGAGCCTTTGTATTTAGGGCTAGCTGAAAAGGGCTTTGGCGCTGAAGTGGTTTCTGAATGTGGAGTTGGTGGCATGTGAAACCCGCCTGTGGAGCCTTCGTTTGTGTGGGATGCTCACCAAGCTGCCCTTCAGGACAATGCACTCAAACGGCGTTAAGCATAGTGTGTGAACACGTAGTTTGCTTGAGAGCTGCCTGTCAGCCTGATGGTGTGTGAAGTCAGTGAACCAAATGGAGTTGTTCTCCCAAAAGAACCACTCGGCTGATTCTTCTTCAATATACAATTCAGCAACATGCAGTGTTGCTTGTTGGAATTAGCTCTTACAGCCACATCTGCATCTAGAGCCTTTGTATTTAGGGCTAGCTGAAAACGGTTTGGGCGCTGAAGTGGTTTCTGAATGTGGAGTTGGTGGCATGTGAAACGCGTCTGTGGAGCCTTCGTTTGTGTGGGATGCTCACCAAGCTGCCCCTCAGGACAATGCATTCAAACGGCATTAAGCATAGTGTGTGAACACGTAGTTTGCTTGAGAGCTGCCTGTCAGCCTGATGGTGTGTGAAGTCAGTGAGCCAAATGGAGTTGTTCTCCCACAAGAACCACTCGGCTGATTCTTCTTCAATATTCCATTCAGCAACATGCAGTGTTGCTTGATGGAATTAGCTCTTACAGCCACATCTGCATCTAGAGCCTTTGTATTTAGGGCTAGCTGAAAACGGCTTTGGCGCTGAAGTGGTTTCTGAATGTGGAGTTGGTGGCATGTGAAAACCGCCTGTGGAGCCTTCGTTTGTGTGGGATGCTCACCAAGCTGCCCTTCAGGACAATGCACTCAAACGGCATTAAGCATAGTGTGTGAACACGTAGTTTGCTTGAGAGCTGCCTGTCAGCTTGATGGTGTGTGAAGGCAGTGAGCCAAATGGAGATGTTCTCCCACAAGAACCACTCGGCTGATTCTTCTTCAATATGCAATTCAGCAACTTGCAGTGTTGCTTGATGGAATTAGCTCTTACAGCAACATCTGCGTCTAGAGCCTTTGTATTTAGGGCTAGCTGAAAACGGCTTTGGCGCTGAAGTGGTTTCTGAATGTGGAGTTGGTGGCATGTGAAACCCGCCTGTGGAGCCTTCGTTTGTGTGGGATGCTCACCAAGCTGCCCTTCAGGACAATGCACTCAAACGGCATTAAGCATAGTGTGTGAACACGCAGTTTGCTTGAGAGCTGCCTGTCAGTCTGATGGTGTGTGAAGTCAGTGAGCCAAATGGAGTTGTTCTCCCACAAGAACCACTCGGCTGATTCTTCTTCAATATTCCATTCAGCAACATGCAGTGTTGCTTGATGGAATTAGCTCTTACAGCCACATCTGCGTCTAGAGCCTTTGTATTTAGGGCTAGCTGAAAACGGCTTTGGCGCTGAAGTGGTTTCTGAATGTGGAGTTGGTGGCATGTGAAACCCGCCTGTGGAGCCTTCGTTTGTGTGGGATGCTCACCAAGCTGCCCTTCAGGACAATGCACTCAAATGGCATTAAGCATAGTGTGTGAACACGTATTTGCTTGAGAGCTGCCTTTCAGCCTGATGGTGTGTGAAGTCAGTGAGCCAAATGGAGTTGTTCTCCCACAAGAACCACTCGGCTGATTCTTCTTCAATATGCAATTCAGCAACATGCAGTGTTGCTTGATCGAATTAGCTCTTACAGCAACATCTGCGTCTAGAGCCTTTGTATTTAGGGCTAGCTGAAAAGGGTTTGGCGCTGAAGTGGTTTCTGAATGTGGAGTTGGTGGCATGTGAAACCCGCCTGTGGAGCCTTCGTTTGTGTGGGATGCTCACCAAGCTGCCCTTCAGGACAATGCACTCAAACGGCATTAAGCATAGTGTGTGAACACGTAGTTTGCTTGAGAGCTGCGTGTCAGCCTGATGGTGTGTGAAGTCAGTGAGCCAAATGGAGTTGTTCTCCCACAAGAACCACTCGGCTGATTCTCCTTCAATATGCAATTCAGCAACATGCAGTGTTGCTTGATGGAATTAGCTCTTACAGCAACACCTGCGTCTAGAGCCTTTGTATTTAGGGCTAGCTGAAAACGGCTTTGGCGCTGAAGTGGTTTCTGAATGTGGAGTTGGTGGCATGTGAAACCCGCCTGTGGAGCCTTCGTTTGTGTGGGATGCTCACCAAGCTGCCCTTCAGGACAATGCACTCAAACGGCATTAAGCATAGTGTGTGAACACGTAGTTTGCTTGAGAGCTGCCTGTCAGCCTGATGCTGTGTGAAGTCAGTGAGCCAAATGGAGTTATTCTCCCACAAGAACCACTCGGCTGATTCTTCTTCAATATGCAATTCAGCAACATGCAGTGTTGCTTGATGGAATTAGCTCTAACAGCAACATCTGCGTCTAGAGCCTTTGTATTTAGGGCTAGCTGAAAACGGCTTTGGCGCTGAAGTGGTTTCTGAATGTGGAGTTGGTGGCATGTGAAACCCGCCTGTGGAGCCTTCGTTTGTGTGGGATGCTCACCAACCTGCCCTTCAGGACAATGCACTCAAACGGCATTAAACATAGTGTGTGAACACGTAGTTTGCTTGAGAGCTGCCTGTCAGCCTGATGGTGTGTGAAGTCAGTGAGCCAAATGGAGTTGTTCTCCCACAAGAACCACTCGGCTGATTCTTCTTCAATATGCAATTCAGCAACATGCAGTGTTGCTTGATGGAATTAGCTCTTACAGCAACATCTGCGTCTAGAGCCTTTGTATTTAGGGCTAGCTGAAAACGGCTTTGGGGCTGAAGTGGTTTCTGAATGTGGATTTGGTGGCATGTGAAACCCGCCTGTGGAGCCTTCGTTTGTGTGGGATGCTCACCAAACTGCCCTTCAGGACAATGCACTCAAACGGCATTAAGCATAGTGTGTGAACACGTAGTTTGCTTGAGAGCTGCCTGTCAGCCTGATGGTGTGTGAAGTCAGTGAGCCAAATGGAGTTGTTCTCCCACAAGAACCACTCGGCTGATTCTTCTTCAATATGCAATTCAGCAACATGCAGTGTTGCTTGTTGGAATTAGCTCTTACAGCCACATCTGCGACTAGAGCCTTTGTATTTAGGGCTAGCTGAAAAGGGCTTTGGCGCTGAAGTGGTTTCTGAATGTGGAGTTGGTGGCATGTGAAACCTGCCTGTGGAGCCTTCGTTTGTGTGGGATGCTCACCAAGCTGCCCTTCAGGACAATGCACTCAAACGGCATTAAGCATAGTGTGTGAACACGTAGTTTGCTTGAGAGCTGCCTGTCAGCCTGATGGTGTGTGAAGTCAGTGAGCCAAATGGAGTTGTTCTCCCACAAGAACCACTCGGCTGATCCTTCTTCAATATGCAATTCAGCAACATGCAGTGTTGCTTGATGGAATTAGCTCTTACAGCAACATCTGTGTCTAGAGCCTTTGTATTTAGGGCTAGCTGAAAAGGGCTTTGGCGCTGAAGTGGTTTCTGAATGTGGAGTTGGTGGCATGTGAAACCCGCCTGTGGAGCCTTCGTTTGTGTGGGATGCTCACCAAGCTGCCCTTCAGGACAATGCACTCAAACGGCATTAAGCATAGTGTGTGAACACGTAGTTTGCTTGAGAGCTGCCTGTCAGCCTGATGGTGTGTGAAGTCAGTGAGCCAAATGGAGTTGTTCTCCCACAAGAACCACTCGGCTGATTCTTCTTCAATATACAATTCAGCAACATGCAGTGTTGCTTGTTGGAATTAGCTCTTACAGCCACATCTGCATCTAGAGCCTTTGTATTTAGGGCTAGCTGAAAACGGTTTGGGCGCTGAAGTGGTTTCTGAATGTGGAGTTGGTGGCATGTGAAACCCGTCTGTGGAGCCTTCGTTTGTGTGGGATGCTCACCAAGCTGCCCCTCAGGACAATGCATTCAAACGGCATTAAGCATAGTGTGTGAACACGTAGTTTGCTTGAGAGCTGCCTGTCAGCCTGATGGTGTGTGAAGTCAGTGAGCCAAATGGAGTTGTTCTCCCACAAGAACCACTCGGCTGATTCTTCTTCAATATTCCATTCAGCAACATGCAGTGTTGCTTGATGGAATTAGCTCTTACAGCCACATCTGCGTCTAGAGCCTTTGTATTTAGGGCTAGCTGAAAACGGCTTTGGCGCTGAAGTGGTTTCTGAATGTGGAGTTGGTGGCATGTGAAAACCGCCTGTGGAGCCTTCGTTTGTGTGGGATGCTCACCAAGCTGCCCTTCAGGACAATGCACTCAAACGGCATTAAGCATAGTGTGTGAACACGTAGTTTGCTTGAGAGCTGCCTGTCAGCTTGATGGTGTGTGAAGGCAGTGAGCCAAATGGAGATGTTCTCCCACAAGAACCACTCGGCTGATTCTTCTTCAATATGCAATTCAGCAACTTGCAGTGTTGCTTGATGGAATTAGCTCTTACAGCAACATCTGCGTCTAGAGCCTTTGTATTTAGGGCTAGCTGAAAACGGCTTTGGCGCTGAAGTGGTTTCTGAATGTGGAGTTGGTGGCATGTGAAACCCGCCTGTGGAGCCTTCGTTTGTGTGGGATGCTCACCAAGCTGCCCTTCAGGACAATGCACTCAAACGGCATTAAGCATAGTGTGTGAACACGCAGTTTGCTTGAGAGCTGCCTGTCAGTCTGATGGTGTGTGAAGTCAGTGAGCCAAATGGAGTTGTTCTCCCACAAGAACCACTCGGCTGATTCTTCTTCAATATTCCATTCAGCAACATGCAGTGTTGCTTGATGGAATTAGCTCTTACAGCCACATCTGCGTCTAGAGCCTTTGTATTTAGGGCTAGCTGAAAACGGCTTTGGCGCTGAAGTGGTTTCTGAATGTGGAGTTGGTGGCATGTGAAACCCGCCTGTGGAGCCTTCGTTTGTGTGGGATGCTCACCAAGCTGCCCTTCAGGACAATGCACTCAAATGGCATTAAGCATAGTGTGTGAACACGTATTTGCTTGAGAGCTGCCTTTCAGCCTGATGGTGTGTGAAGTCAGTGAGCCAAATGGAGTTGTTCTCCCACAAGAACCACTCGGCTGATCCTTCTTCAATATGCAATTCAGCAACATGCAGGGTTGCTTGATGGAATTAGCTCTTACAGCAACATCTGCGTCTAGAGCCTTTGTATTTAGGGCTAGCTGAAAAGGGCTTTGGCGTTGAAGTGGTTTCTGAATGTGGAGTTGGTGGCATGTGAAACCCGCCTGTGGAGCCTTCGTTTGTGTGGGATGCTCACCAAGCTGCCCTTCAGGACAATGCACTCAAACGGCATTAGGCATAGTGTGTGAACACGTAATTTGCTTGAGAGCTGCGTGTCAGCCTGATGCTGTGTGAAGTCAGTGAACCAAATGGAGTTGTTCTCCCACAAGAACCACTCGGCTGATTCTTCTTCAATATGCAATTCAGCAACATGCAGTGTTGCTTGATGGAATTAGCTCTTACAGCCACATCTGCATCTAGAGCCTTTGTATTTAGGGCTAGCTGAAAACGGCTTTGGCGCTGAAGTGGTTTCTGAATGTGGAGTTGGTGGCATGTGAAACCCGTCTGTGGAGCCTTCGTTTGTGTGGGATACTCACCAAGCTGCCCTTCAGGACAATGCACTCAAATGGCATTAAGCATAGTGTGTGAACACGTAGTTTGCTTGAGAGCTGCCTGTCAGCCCTATGGTGTTTGAAGTCAGTGAGCCAAATGGAGTTGTTCTCCCACAAGAACCACTCGGCTGATTCTTCTTCAATATGCAATTCAGCAACATGCAGTGTTGCTTGATGGAATTAGCTCTTACAGCCACATCTGCGTCTAGAGCCTTTGTATTTAGGGCTAGCTGAAAACGGCTTTGGCGCTGAAGTGGTTTCTGAATGTGGAGTTGGTGGCATGTGAAACCCGCCTGTGGAGCCTTCGTTTGTGTGGGATGCTCACCAAGCTGCCCTTCAGGACAATGCACTCAAACGGCATTAAACATAGTGTGTGAACACGTAGTTTGCTTGAGAGCTGCCTGTCAGCCTGATGGTGTGTGAAGTCAGTGAGCCAAATGGAGTTGTTCTCCCACAAGAACCACTCGGCTGATTCTTCTTCAATATTCCATTCAGCAACATGCAGTGTTGCTTGATGGAATTAGCTCTTACAGCCACATCTGCGACTAGAGCCTTTGTATTTAGGGCTAGCTGAAAAGGGCTTTGGCGCTGAAGTGGTTTCTGAATGTGGAGTTGGTGGCATGTGAAACCTGCCTGTGGAGCCTTCGTTTGTGTGGGATGCTCACCAAGCTGCCCTTCAGGACAATGCACTCAAACGGCATTAAGCATAGTGTGTGAACACGTAGTTTGCTTGAGAGCTGCCTGTCAGCCTGATGGTGTGTGAAGTCAGTGAGCCAAATGGAGTTGTTCTCCCACAAGAACCACTCGGCTGATTCTTCTTCAATATGCAATTCAGCAACATGCAGTGTTGCTTGATGGAATTAGCTCTTACAGCAACATCTGTGTCTAGAGCCTTTGTATTTAGGGCTAGCTGAAAGCGGCTTTGGCGCTGAAGTGGTTTCTGAATGTGGAGTTGGTGGCATGTGAAACCCGCCTGTGGAGCCTTCGTTTGTGTGGGATGCTCACCAAGCTGCCCTTCAGGACAATGCACTCAAACGGCATTAAGCATAGTGTGTGAACACGTAGTTTGCTTGAGAGCTGCCTGTCAGCCTGATGGTGTGTGAAGTCAGTGAGCCAAATGGAGTTGTTCTCCCACAAGAACCACTCGGCTGATTCTTCTTCAATATACAATTCAGCAACATGCAGTGTTGCTTGTTGGAATTAGCTCTTACAGCAACACCTGCGTCTAGAGCCTTTGTATTTAGGGCTAGCTGAAAACGGTTTGGGCGCTGAAGTGGTTTCTGAATGTGGAGTTGGTGGCATGTGAAACCCGTCTGTGGAGCCTTCGTTTGTGTGGGATGCTCACCAAGCTGCCCCTCAGGACAATGCATTCAAACGGCATTAAGCATAGTGTGTGAACACGTAGTTTGCTTGAGAGCTGCCTGTCAGCCTGATGGTGTGTGAAGTCAGTGAGCCAAATGGAGTTGTTCTCCCACAAGAACCACTCGGCTGATTCTTCTTCAATATGCAATTCAGCAACATGCAGTGTTGCTTGATGGAATTAGCTCTTACAGCCACATCTGCGTCTAGAGCCTTTGTATTTAGGGCTAGCTGAAAACGGCTTTGGCGCTGAAGTGGTTTCTGAATGTGGAGTTGGTGGCATGTGAAAACCGCCTGTGGAGCCTTCGTTTGTGTGGGATGCTCACCAAGCTGCCCTTCAGGACAATGCACTCAAACGGCATTAAGCATAGTGTGTGAACACGTAGTTTGCTTGAGAGCTGCCTGTCAGTCTGATGGTGTGTGAAGGCAGTGAGCCAAATGGAGATGTTCTCCCTCAAGAACCACTCGGCTGATTCTTCTTCAATATGCAATTCAGCAACTTGCAGTGTTGCTTGATGGAATTAGCTCTTACAGCAACATCTGCGTCTAGAGCCTTTGTATTTAGGGCTAGCTGAAAACGGCTTTGGCGCTGAAGTGGTTTCTGAATGTGGAGTTGGTGGCATGTGAAACCCGCCTGTGGAGCCTTCGTTTGTGTGGGATGCTCACCAAGCTGCTCTTCAGGACAATGCACTCAAACGGCATTAAGCATAGTGTGTGAACACGTAGTTTGCTTGAGAGCTGCCTGTCAGTCTGATGGTGTGTGAAGTCAGTGAGCCAAATGGAGTTGTTCTCCCAGAAGAACCACTCGGCTGATTCTTCTTCAATATTCCATTCAGCAACATGCAGTGTTGCTTGATGGAATTAGCTCTTACAGCCACATCTGCGTCTAGAGCCTTTGTATTTAGGGCTAGCTGAAAACGGCTTTGGCGCTGAAGTGGTTTCTGAATGTGGAGTTGGTGGCATGTGAAACCCGCCTGTGGAGCCTTCGTTTGTGTGGGATGCTCACCAAGCTGCCCTTCAGGACAATGCACTCAAATGGCATTAAGCATAGTGTGTGAACACGTATTTGCTTGAGAGCTGCCTTTCAGCCTGATGGTGTGTGAAGTCAGTGAGCCAAATGGAGTTGTTCTCCAACAAGAACCACTCGGCTGATCCTTCTTCAATATGCAATTCAGCAACATGCAGGGTTGCTTGATGGAATTAGCTCTTACAGCAACATCTGCGTCTAGAGCCTTTGTATATAGGGCTAGCTGAAAAGGGCTTTGGCGTTGAAGTGGTTTCTGAATGTGGAGTTGGTGGCATGTGAAACCCGCCTGTGGAGCCTTCGTTTGTGTGGGATGCTCACCAAGCTGCCCTTCAGGACAATGCACTCAAACGGCATTAGGCATAGTGTGTGAACACGTAATTTGCTTGAGAGCTGCGTGTCAGCCTGATGCTGTGTGAAGTCAGTGAACCAAATGGAGTTGTTCTCCCACAAGAACCACTCGGCTGATTCTTCTTCAATATGCAATTCAGCAACACGCAGTGTTGCTTGATGGAATTAGCTCTTACAGCCACATCTGCGTCTAGAGCGTTTGTATTTAGGGCTAGCTGAAAACGGCTTTGGCGCTGAAGTGGTTTCTGAATGTGGAGTTGGTGGCATGTGAAACCCGCCTGTGGAGCCTTCGTTTGTGTGCGATGCTCACCAAGCTGCCCTTCAGGACAATGCACTCAAACGGCATTAGGCATAGTGTGTGAACACGTAGTTTGCTTGAGAGCTGCGTGTCAGCCTGCTGGTGTGTGAAGTCAGTGAGCCAAATGGAGTTGTTCTCCCACAAGAACCGCTCGGCTGATTCTTCTTCAATATGCAATTCAGCAACATGCAGTGTTGCTTGATGGAATTAGCTCTTACAGCAACATCTGCGTCTAGAGCCTTTGTATTTAGGGCTAGCTGAAAACGGCTTTGGCGCTGAAGTTGTTTCTGAATGTGGAGTTGGTGGCATGTGAAACCCGCCTGTGGAGCCTTCGTTTGTGTGGGATGCTCACCAACCTGCCCTTCAGGACAATGCACTCAAACGGCATTAGGCATAGTGTGTGAACACGTAGTTTGCTTGAGAGCTGCCTGTCAGCCTGATGGTGTGTGAAGTCAGTGAGCCAAATGGAGTTGTTCTCCCACAAGAACCACTCGGCTGATTCTTCTTCAATATGCAATTCAGCAACATGCAGTGTTGCTTGATGGAATTAGCTCTTACAGCAACATCTGCGTCTAGAGCCTTTGTATTTAGGGCTAGCTGAAAACGGCTTTGGCGCTGAAGTGGTTTCTGAATGTGGAGTTGGTGGCATGTGAAACCCGCCTGTGGAGCCTTCGTTTGTGTGGGATGCTCACCAAGCTGCCCTTCAGGACAATGCACTCAAACGGCATTAAGCATAGTGTGTGAACACGTAGTTTGCTTGAGAGCTGCCTGTCAGCCTGATGGTGTGTGAAGTCAGTGAGCCAAATGGAGTTGTTCTCCCACAAGAACCACTCGGCTGATTCTTCTTCAATATGCAATTCAGCAACATGCAGTGTTGCTTGATGGAATTAGCTCTTACAGCCACATCTGCGTCTAGAGCCTTTGCATTTATGGCTAGCTGAAAACGGCTTTGGCGCTGAAGTGGTTTCTGAATGTGGAGTTGGTGGCATGTGAAACCCGCCTGTGGAGCCTTCGTTTGTGTGGGATGCTCACCAAGCTGCCCTTCAGGACAATGCACTCAAACGGCAATAAGCATAGTGTGTGAACACGTAGTTTGCTTGAGAGCTGCCTGTCAGCCTCCTGGTGTGTGAAGTCAGTGAGCCAAATGGAGTTGTTCTCCCACAAGAACCACTCGGCTGATTCTTCTTCAATATGCAATTCAGCAACATGCAGTGTTGCTTGATGGAATTAGCTCTTACAGCCACATCTGCGTCTAGAGCCTTTGTATTTAGGGCTAGCTGAAAACGGCTTTGGCGCTGAAGTGGTTTCTGAATGTGGAGTTGGTGGCATGTGAAACCCGCCTGTGGAGCCTTCGTTTGTGTGGGATGCTCACCAAGCTGCCCTTCAGGACAATGCACTCAAACGGCATTAAGCATAGTGTGGGAACACGTAGTTTGCTTGAGAGCTGCCTGTCAGCCTGATGGTGTGTGAAGTCAGTGAGCCAAATGGAGTTGTTCTCCCACAAGAACCACTCGGCTGATTCTTCTTCAATATGCAATTCAGCAACATGCAGTGTTGCTTGATGGAATTAGCTCTTACAGCAACATCTGCGTCTAGAGCCTTTGTATTTAGGGCTAGCTGAAAACGGCTTTGGCGCTGAAGTGGTTTCTGAATGTGGAGTTGGTGGCATGTGAAACCCGCCTGTGGAGCCTTCGTTTGTGTGGGATGCTCACCAACCTGCCCTTCATGACAATGCACTCAAACGGCATTTAGCATAGTGTGTGAACACGTTGTTTGCTTGAGAGCTGCCTGTCAGCCTGATGGTGTGTGAAGTCAGTGAGCCAAATGGAGTTGTTCTCCAACAAGAACCACTCGGTTGATTCTTCTTCAATATGCAATTCAGCAACATGCAGTGTTGCTTGATGGAATTAGCTCTTACAGCAACATCTGCGTCTAGAGCCTTTGTATTTAGGGCTAGCTGAAAACGGCTTTGGCGCTGAAGTGGTTTCTGAATGTGGAGTTGGTGGCATGTGAAACCCGCCTGTGGAGCCTTCGTTTGTGTGGGATGCTCACCAAGCTGCCCTTCAGGACAATGCACTCAAACGGCATTTAGCATAGTGTGTGAACACGTTGTTTGCTTGAGAGCTGCCTGTCAGCCTGATGGTGTGTGAAGTCAGTGAGCCAAATGGAGTTGTTCTCCCACAAGAACCGCTCGGCTGATTCTTCTTCAATATGCAATTCAGCAACATGCAGTGTTGCTTGATGGAATTAGCTCTTACAGCAACACCTGCGTCTAGAGCCTTTGTATTTAGGGCTAGCTGAAAACGGCTTTGGCGCTGAAGTGGTTTCTGAATGTGGAGTTGGTGGCATGTGAAACCCGCCTGTGGAGCCTTCGTTTGTGTGGGATGCTCACCAACCTGCCCTTCAGGACAATGCACTCAAACGGCATTAAGCATAGTGTGTGAACACGTAGTTTGCTTGAGAGCTGCCTGTCAGCCTGATGGTGTGTGAAGTCAGTGAGCCAAATGGAGTTGTTCTCCCACAAGAACCACTCGGCTGATTCTTCTTCAATATGCAATTCAGCAACATGCAGTGTTGCTTGATGGAATTAGCTCTTACAGCCACATCTGCGTCTAGAGCCTTTGTATTTAGGGCTAGCTGAAAACGGCTTTGGCGCTGAAGTGGTTTCTGAATGTGGAGTTGGTGGCATGTGAAACCCGCCTGTGGAGCCTTCGTTTGTGTGGGATGCTCACCAAGCTGCCCTTCAGGACAATGCACTCAAACGGCATTAAACATAGTGTGTGAACACGTAGTTTGCTTGAGAGCTTCCTCTCAGACTGATGGTGTGTGAAGTCAGTGAGCCAAATGGAGTTGTTCTCCCACAAGAACCGCTCGGCTGATTCTTCTTCAATATTCCATTCAGCAACATGCAGTGTTGCTTGATAGAATTAGCTCTTACAGCAACATCTGCGTCTAGAGCCTTTGTATTTAGGGCTAGCTGAAAACGGCTTTGGCGCTGAAGTGGTTTCTGAATGTGGAGTTGGTGGCATGTGAAACCCGCCTGTGGAGCCTTCGTTTGTGTGGGATGCTCACCAAGCTGCCCTTCAGGACAATGCATTCAAACGGCATTAGGCATAGTGTGTGAACACGTAGTTTGCTTGAGAGCTGCCTGTCAACCTGATGGTGTGTGAAGTCAGTGAGCCAAATGGAGTTGTTCTCCCACAAGAACCACTCGGCTGATTCTTCTTCAATATGCAATTCAGCAACATGCAGTGTTGCTTGATGGAATTAGCTCTTACAGCAACATCTGCGTCTAGAGCCTTTGTATTTAGGGCTAGCTGAAAAGGGCTTTGGCGCTGAAGTGGTTTCTGAATGTGGAGTTGGTGGCATGTGAAACCCGCCTGTGGAGCCTTCGTTTGTGTGGGATGCTCACCAAGCTGCCCTTCAGGACAATGCACTCAAACGGCATTAAGCATAGTGTGTGAACACGTAGTTTGCTTGAGAGCTCCCTGTCAGCCTGATGCTGTGTGAAGTCAGTGAGCCAAATGGAGTTGTTCTCCCACAAGAACCACTCGGCTGATTCTTCTTCAATATGCAATTCAGCAACATGCAGTGTTGCTTGATGGAATTAGCTCTTACAGCAACATCTGCGTCTAGAGCCTTTGTATTTAGGGCTAGGTGAAAACGGCTTTGGCGCTGAAGTGGTTTCTGAATGTGGAGTTGGTGGCATGTGAAACCCGCCTGTGGAGCCTTCGTTTGTGTGGGATGCTCACCAACCTGCCCTTCATGACAATGCATTCAAACGGCATTAAGCATAGTGTGTGAACACGTAGTTTGCTTGAGAGCTGCCTGTCGGCCTGATGGTGTGTGAAGTCAGTGAGCCAAATGGAGTTGTTCTCCAACAAGAACCACTCGGTTGATTCTTCTTCAATATGCAATTCAGCAACATGCAGTGTTGCTTGATGGAATTAGCTCTTACAACAACATCTGCGTCTAGAGCCTTTGTATTTAGGGCTAGCTGAAAACGGCTTTGGCGCTGAAGTGGTTTCTGAATGTGGAGTTGGTGGCATGTGAAACCCGTCTGTGGAGCCTTCGTTTGTGTGGGATACTCACCAAGCTGCCCTTCAGGACAATGCACTCAAATGGCATTAAGCATAGTGTGTGAACACGTAGTTTGCTTGAGAGCTGCCTGTCAGCCCTATGGTGTTTGAAGTCAGTGAGCCAAATGGAGTTGTTCTCCCACAAGAACCACTCGGCTGATTCTTCTTCAATATGCAATTCAGCAACATGCAGTGTTGCTTGATGGAATTAGCTCTTACAGCCACATCTGCGTCTAGAGCCTTTGTATTTAGGGCTAGCTGAAAACGGCTTTGGCGCTGAAGTGGTTTCTGAATGTGGAGTTGGTGGCATGTGAAACCCGCCTGTGGAGCCTTCGTTTGTGTGGGATGCTCACCAAGCTGCCCTTCAGGACAATGCACTCAAACGGCATTAAACATAGTGTGTGAACACGTAGTTTGCTTGAGAGCTGCCTGTCAGCCTGATGGTGTGTGAAGTCAGTGAGCCAAATGGAGTTGTTCTCCCACAAGAACCACTCGGCTGATTCTTCTTCAATATTCCATTCAGCAACATGCAGTGTTGCTTGATGGAATTAGCTCTTACAGCCACATCTGCGACTAGAGCCTTTGTATTTAGGGCTAGCTGAAAAGGGCTTTGGCGCTGAAGTGGTTTCTGAATGTGGAGTTGGTGGCATGTGAAACCTGCCTGTGGAGCCTTCGTTTGTGTGGGATGCTCACCAAGCTGCCCTTCAGGACAATGCACTCAAACGGCATTAAGCATAGTGTGTGAACACGTAGTTTGCTTGAGAGCTGCCTGTCAGCCTGATGGTGTGTGAAGTCAGTGAGCCAAATGGAGTTGTTCTCCCACAAGAACCACTCGGCTGATTCTTCTTCAATATGCAATTCAGCAACATGCAGTGTTGCTTGATGGAATTAGCTCTTACAGCAACATCTGTGTCTAGAGCCTTTGTATTTAGGGCTAGCTGAAAGCGGCTTTGGCGCTGAAGTGGTTTCTGAATGTGGAGTTGGTGGCATGTGAAACCCGCCTGTGGAGCCTTCGTTTGTGTGGGATGCTCACCAAGCTGCCCTTCAGGACAATGCACTCAAACGGCATTAAGCATAGTGTGTGAACACGTAGTTTGCTTGAGAGCTGCCTGTCAGCCTGATGGTGTGTGAAGTCAGTGAGCCAAATGGAGTTGTTCTCCCACAAGAACCACTCGGCTGATTCTTCTTCAATATACAATTCAGCAACATGCAGTGTTGCTTGTTGGAATTAGCTCTTACAGCAACACCTGCGTCTAGAGCCTTTGTATTTAGGGCTAGCTGAAAACGGTTTGGGCGCTGAAGTGGTTTCTGAATGTGGAGTTGGTGGCATGTGAAACCCGTCTGTGGAGCCTTCGTTTGTGTGGGATGCTCACCAAGCTGCCCCTCAGGACAATGCATTCAAACGGCATTAAGCATAGTGTGTGAACACGTAGTTTGCTTGAGAGCTGCCTGTCAGCCTGATGGTGTGTGAAGTCAGTGAGCCAAATGGAGTTGTTCTCCCACAAGAACCACTCGGCTGATTCTTCTTCAATATGCAATTCAGCAACATGCAGTGTTGCTTGATGGAATTAGCTCTTACAGCCACATCTGCGTCTAGAGCCTTTGTATTTAGGGCTAGCTGAAAACGGCTTTGGCGCTGAAGTGGTTTCTGAATGTGGAGTTGGTGGCATGTGAAAACCGCCTGTGGAGCCTTCGTTTGTGTGGGATGCTCACCAAGCTGCCCTTCAGGACAATGCACTCAAACGGCATTAAGCATAGTGTGTGAACACGTAGTTTGCTTGAGAGCTGCCTGTCAGTCTGATGGTGTGTGAAGGCAGTGAGCCAAATGGAGATGTTCTCCCTCAAGAACCACTCGGCTGATTCTTCTTCAATATGCAATTCAGCAACTTGCAGTGTTGCTTGATGGAATTAGCTCTTACAGCAACATCTGCGTCTAGAGCCTTTGTATTTAGGGCTAGCTGAAAACGGCTTTGGCGCTGAAGTGGTTTCTGAATGTGGAGTTGGTGGCATGTGAAACCCGCCTGTGGAGCCTTCGTTTGTGTGGGATGCTCACCAAGCTGCTCTTCAGGACAATGCACTCAAACGGCATTAAGCATAGTGTGTGAACACGTAGTTTGCTTGAGAGCTGCCTGTCAGTCTGATGGTGTGTGAAGTCAGTGAGCCAAATGGAGTTGTTCTCCCACAAGAACCACTCGGCTGATTCTTCTTCAATATTCCATTCATCAACATGCAGTGTTGCTTGATGGAATTAGCTCTTACAGCCACATCTGCGTCTAGAGCCTTTGTATTTAGGGCTAGCTGAAAACGGCTTTGGCGCTGAAGTGGTTTCTGAATGTGGAGTTGGTGGCATGTGAAACCCGCCTGTGGAGCCTTCGTTTGTGTGGGATGCTCACCAAGCTGCCCTTCAGGACAATGCACTCAAATGGCATTAAGCATAGTGTGTGAACACGTATTTGCTTGAGAGCTGCCTTTCAGCCTGATGGTGTGTGAAGTCAGTGAGCCAAATGGAGTTGTTCTCCAACAAGAACCACTCGGCTGATCCTTCTTCAATATGCAATTCAGCAACATGCAGGGTTGCTTGATGGAATTAGCTCTTACAGCAACATCTGCGTCTAGAGCCTTTGTATTTAGGGCTAGCTGAAAAGGGCTTTGGCGTTGAAGTGGTTTCTGAATGTGGAGTTGGTGGCATGTGAAACCCGCCTGTGGAGCCTTCGTTTGTGTGGGATGCTCACCAAGCTGCCCTTCAGGACAATGCACTCAAACGGCATTAGGCATAGTGTGTGAACACGTAATTTGCTTGAGAGCTGCGTGTCAGCCTGATGCTGTGTGAAGTCAGTGAACCAAATGGAGTTGTTCTCCCACAAGAACCACTCGGCTGATTCTTCTTCAATATGCAATTCAGCAACACGCAGTGTTGCTTGATGGAATTAGCTCTTACAGCCACATCTGCGTCTAGAGCGTTTGTATTTAGGGCTAGCTGAAAACGGCTTTGGCGCTGAAGTGGTTTCTGAATGTGGAGTTGGTGGCATGTGAAACCCGCCTGTGGAGCCTTCGTTTGTGTGCGATGCTCACCAAGCTGCCCTTCAGGACAATGCACTCAAATGGCATTAAGCATAGTGTGTGAACACGTAGTTTGCTTGAGAGCTGTCTGTCAGCCTGATGCTGTGTGAAGTCAGTGAGCCAAATGGAGTTGTTCTCCCACAAGAACCACTCAGCTGATTCTTCTTCAATATGCAATTCAGCAAGATGCAGTGTTGCTTGATGGAATTAGCTCTTACAGCAACACCTGCGTCTAGAGCCTTTGTATTTAGGGTAGGTGAAAACGGCTTTGGCGCTGAAGTGGTTTCTGAATGTGGAGTTGGTGGCATGTGAAACCCGCCTGTGGAGCCTTCGTTTGTGTGGGATGCTCACCAAGCTGCCCTTCAGGACAATGCACTCAAACGGCATTAGGCATAGTTTGTGAACACGTAGTTTGCTTGAGAGCTGCCTGTCAGCCTGATGGTGTGTGAAGTCAGTGAGCCAAATGGAGTTGTTCTCCCACAAGAACCACTCGGCTGATTCTTCTTCAATATGCAATTCAGCAACATGCAGTGTTGCTTGATGGAATTAGCTCTTACAGCAACATCTGGGTCTAGAGCCTTTGTATTTAGGGCTAGCTGAAAACGGCTTTGGCGCTGAAGTGGTTTCTGAATGTGGAGTTGGTGGCATGTGAAACCCGCCTGTGGAGCCTTCGTTTGTGTGGGATGCTCACCAAGCTGCCCTTCAGGACAATGCACTCAAACGGCATTAGGCATAGTGTGTGAACACGTAGTTTGCTTGAGAGCTGCGTGTCAGCCTGCTGGTGTGTGAAGTCAGTGAGCCAAATGGAGTTGTTCTCCCACAAGAACCGCTCGGCTGATTCTTCTTCAATATGCAATTCAGCAACATGCAGTGTTGCTTGATGGAATTAGCTCTTACAGCAACATCTGCGTCTAGAGCCTTTGTATTTAGGGCTAGCTGAAAACGGCTTTGGCGCTGAAGTGGTTTCTGAATGTGGAGTTGGTGGCATGTGAAACCCGCCTGTGGAGCCTTCGTTTGTGTGGGATGCTCACCAAGCTGCCCTTCAGGACAATGCACTCAAACGGCATTTAGCATAGTGTGTGAACACGTAGTTTGCTTGAGAGCTGCCTGTCAACCTGATGGTGTGTGAAGTCAGTGAGCCAAATGGAGTTGTTCTCCCACAAGAACCACTCGGCTGATTCTTCTTCAATATGCAATTCAGCAACATGCAGTGTTGCTTGATGGAATTAGCTCTTACAGCAACATCTGCGTCTAGAGCCTTTGTATTTAGGGCTAGCTGAAAATGGCTTTGGCGCTGAAGTGGTTTCTGAATGTGGAGTTGGTGGCATGTGAAACCCGCCTGTGGAGCCTTCGTTTGTGTGGGATGCTCACCAAGCTGCCCTTCAGGACAATGCACTCAAACGGCATTAGGCATAGTGTGTGAACACGTAGTTTGCTTGAGAGCTGCGTGTCAGCCTGCTGGTGTGTGAAGTCAGTGAGCCAAATGGAGTTGTTCTCCCACAAGAACCGCTCGGCTGATTCTTCTTCAATATGCAATTCAGCAACATGCAGTGTTGCTTGATGGAATTAGCTCTTACAGCAACATCTGCGTCTAGAGCCTTTGTATTTAGGGCTAGCTGAAAACGGCTTTGGCGCTGAAGTTGTTTCTGAATGTGGAGTTGGTGGCATGTGAAACCCGCCTGTGGAGCCTTCGTTTGTGTGGGATGCTCACCAACCTGCCCTTCAGGACAATGCACTCAAACGGCATTAGGCATAGTGTGTGAACACGTAGTTTGCTTGAGAGCTGCCTGTCAGCCTGATGGTGTGTGAAGTCAGTGAGCCAAATGGAGTTGTTCTCCCACAAGAACCACTCGGCTGATTCTTCTTCAATATGCAATTCAGCAACATGCAGTGTTGCTTGATGGAATTAGCTCTTACAGCAACATCTGCGTCTAGAGCCTTTGTATTTAGGGCTAGCTGAAAACGGCTTTGGCGCTGAAGTGGTTTCTGAATGTGGAGTTGGTGGCATGTGAAACCCGCCTGTGGAGCCTTCGTTTGTGTGGGATGCTCACCAAGCTGCCCTTCAGGACAATGCACTCAAACGGCATTAAGCATAGTGTGTGAACACGTAGTTTGCTTGAGAGCTGCCTGTCAGCCTGATGGTGTGTGAAGTCAGTGAGCCAAATGGAGTTGTTCTCCCACAAGAACCACTCGGCTGATTCTTCTTCAATATGCAATTCAGCAACATGCAGTGTTGCTTGATGGAATTAGCTCTTACAGCCACATCTGCGTCTAGAGCCTTTGCATTTATGGCTAGCTGAAAACGGCTTTGGCGCTGAAGTGGTTTCTGAATGTGGAGTTGGTGGCATGTGAAACCCGCCTGTGGAGCCTTCGTTTGTGTGGGATGCTCACCAAGCTGCCCTTCAGGACAATGCACTCAAACGGCATTTAGCATAGTGTGTGAACACGTTGTTTGCTTGAGAGCTGCCTGTCAGCCTGATGGTGTGTGAAGTCAGTGAGCCAAATGGAGTTGTTCTCCCACAAGAACCGCTCGGCTGATTCTTCTTCAATATGCAATTCAGCAACATGCAGTGTTGCTTGATGGAATTAGCTCTTACAGCAACACCTGCGTCTAGAGCCTTTGTATTTAGGGCTAGCTGAAAACGGCTTTGGCGCTGAAGTGGTTTCTGAATGTGGAGTTGGTGGCATGTGAAACCCGCCTGTGGAGCCTTCGTTTGTGTGGGATGCTCACCAACCTGCCCTTCAGGACAATGCACTCAAACGGCATTAAGCATAGTGTGTGAACACGTAGTTTGCTTGAGAGCTGCCTGTCAGCCTGATGGTGTGTGAAGTCAGTGAGCCAAATGGAGTTGTTCTCCCACAAGAACCACTCGGCTGATTCTTCTTCAATATGCAATTCAGCAACATGCAGTGTTGCTTGATGGAATTAGCTCTTACAGCCACATCTGCGTCTAGAGCCTTTGTATTTAGGGCTAGCTGAAAACGGCTTTGGCGCTGAAGTGGTTTCTGAATGTGGAGTTGGTGGCATGTGAAACCCGCCTGTGGAGCCTTCGTTTGTGTGGGATGCTCACCAAGCTGCCCTTCAGGACAATGCACTCAAACGGCATTAAACATAGTGTGTGAACACGTAGTTTGCTTGAGAGCTTCCTCTCAGACTGATGGTGTGTGAAGTCAGTGAGCCAAATGGAGTTGTTCTCCCACAAGAACCGCTCGGCTGATTCTTCTTCAATATTCCATTCAGCAACATGCAGTGTTGCTTGATGGAATTAGCTCTTACAGCAACATCTGCGTCTAGAGCCTTTGTATTTAGGGCTAGCTGAAAACGGCTTTGGCGCTGAAGTGGTTTCTGAATGTGGAGTTGGTGGCATGTGAAACCCGCCTGTGGAGCCTTCGTTTGTGTGGGATGCTCACCAAGCTGCCCTTCAGGACAATGCATTCAAACGGCATTAGGCATAGTGTGTGAACACGTAGTTTGCTTGAGAGCTGCCTGTCAACCTGATGGTGTGTGAAGTCAGTGAGCCAAATGGAGTTGTTCTCCCACAAGAACCACTCGGCTGATTCTTCTTCAATATGCAATTCAGCAACATGCAGTGTTGCTTGATGGAATTAGCTCTTACAGCAACATCTGCGTCTAGAGCCTTTGTATTTAGGGCTAGCTGAAAATGGCTTTGGCGCTGAAGTGGTTTCTGAATGTGGAGTTGGTGGCATGTGAAACCCGCCTGTGGAGCCTTCGTTTGTGTGGGATGCTCACCAAGCTGCCCTTCAGGACAATGCACTCAAACGGCATTAGGCATAGTGTGTGAACACGTAGTTTGCTTGAGAGCTGCCTGTCAGCCTGCTGGTGTGTGAAGTCAGTGAGCCAAATGGAGTTGTTCTCCCACAAGAACCGCTCGGCTGATTCTTCTTCAATATGCAATTCAGCAACATGCAGTGTTGCTTGATGGAATTAGCTCTTACAGCAACATCTGCGTCTAGAGCCTTTGTATTTAGGGCTAGCTGAAAACGGCTTTGGCGCTGAAGTTGTTTCTGAATGTGGAGTTGGTGGCATGTGAAACCCGCCTGTGGAGCCTTCGTTTGTGTGGGATGCTCACCAACCTGCCCTTCAGGACAATGCACTCAAACGGCATTAGGCATAGTGTGTGAACACGTAGTTTGCTTGAGAGCTGCCTGTCAGCCTGATGGTGTGTGAAGTCAGTGAGCCAAATGGAGTTGTTCTCCCACAAGAACCACTCGGCTGATTCTTCTTCAATATGCAATTCAGCAACATGCAGTGTTGCTTGATGGAATTAGCTCTTACAGCAACATCTGCGTCTAGAGCCTTTGTATTTAGGGCTAGCTGAAAACGGCTTTGGCGCTGAAGTGGTTTCTGAATGTGGAGTTGGTGGCATGTGAAACCCGCCTGTGGAGCCTTCGTTTGTGTGGGATGCTCACCAAGCTGCCCTTCAGGACAATGCACTCAAACGGCATTAAGCATAGTGTGTGAACACGTAGTTTGCTTGAGAGCTGCCTGTCAGCCTGATGGTGTGTGAAGTCAGTGAGCCAAATGGAGTTGTTCTCCCACAAGAACCACTCGGCTGATTCTTCTTCAATATGCAATTCAGCAACATGCAGTGTTGCTTGATGGAATTAGCTCTTACAGCCACATCTGCGTCTAGAGCCTTTGCATTTATGGCTAGCTGAAAACGGCTTTGGCGCTGAAGTGGTTTCTGAATGTGGAGTTGGTGGCATGTGAAACCCGCCTGTGGAGCCTTCGTTTGTGTGGGATGCTCACCAAGCCGCCCTTCAGGACAATGCACTCAAACGGCATTTAGCATAGTGTGTGAACACGTTGTTTGCTTGAGAGCTGCCTGTCAGCCTGATGGTGTGTGAAGTCAGTGAGCCAAATGGAGTTGTTCTCCCACAAGAACCGCTCGGCTGATTCTTCTTCAATATGCAATTCAGCAACATGCAGTGTTGCTTGATGGAATTAGCTCTTACAGCAACACCTGCGTCTAGAGCCTTTGTATTTAGGGCTAGCTGAAAACGGCTTTGGCGCTGAAGTGGTTTCTGAATGTGGAGTTGGTGGCATGTGAAACCCGCCTGTGGAGCCTTCGTTTGTGTGGGATGCTCACCAAGCTGCCCTTCAGGACAATGCACTCAAACGGCATTAAGCATAGTGTGTGAACACGTAGTTTGCTTGAGAGCTGCCTGTCAGCCTGATGGTGTGTGAAGTCAGTGAGCCAAATGGAGTTGTTCTCCCACAAGAACCACTCGGCTGATTCTTCTTCAATATGCAATTCAGCAACATGCAGTGTTGCTTGATGGAATTAGCTCTTACAGCCACATCTGCGTCTAGAGCCTTTGTATTTAGGGCTAGCTGAAAACGGCTTTGGCGCTGAAGTGGTTTCTGAATGTGGAGTTGGTGGCATGTGAAACCCGCCTGTGGAGCCTTCGTTTGTGTGGGATGCTCACCAAGCTGCCCTTCAGGACAATGCACTCAAACGGCATTAAACATAGTGTGTGAACACGTAGTTTGCTTGAGAGCTTCCTCTCAGACTGATGGTGTGTGAAGTCAGTGAGCCAAATGGAGTTGTTCTCCCACAAGAACCGCTCGGCTGATTCTTCTTCAATATTCCATTCAGCAACATGCAGTGTTGCTTGATGGAATTAGCTCTTACAGCAACATCTGCGTCTAGAGCCTTTGTATTTAGGGCTAGCTGAAAACGGCTTTGGCGCTGAAGTGGTTTCTGAATGTGGAGTTGGTGGCATGTGAAACCCGCCTGTGGAGCCTTCGTTTGTGTGGGATGCTCACCAAGCTGCCCTTCAGGACAATGCATTCAAACGGCATTAGGCATAGTGTGTGAACACGTAGTTTGCTTGAGAGCTGCCTGTCAACCTGATGGTGTGTGAAGTCAGTGAGCCAAATGGAGTTGTTCTCCCACAAGAACCACTCGGCTGATTCTTCTTCAATATGCAATTCAGCAACATGCAGTGTTGCTTGATGGAATTAGCTCTTACAGCAACATCTGCGTCTAGAGCCTTTGTATTTAGGGCTAGCTGAAAAGGGCTTTGGCGCTGAAGTGGTTTCTGAATGTGGAGTTGGTGGCATGTGAAACCCGCCTGTGGAGCCTTCGTTTGTGTGGGATGCTCACCAAGCTGCCCTTCAGGACAATGCACTCAAACGGCATTAAGCATAGTGTGTGAACACGTAGTTTGCTTGAGAGCTCCCTGTCAGCCTGATGCTGTGTGAAGTCAGTGAGCCAAATGGAGTTGTTCTCCCACAAGAACCACTCGGCTGATTCTTCTTCAATATGCAATTCAGCAACATGCAGTGTTGCTTGATGGAATTAGCTCTTACAGCAACATCTGCGTCTAGAGCCTTTGCATTTATGACTAGCTGAAAAGGGCTTTGGCGCTGAAGTGGTTTCTGAATGTGGAGTTGGTGGCATGTGAAACCCGCCTGTGGAGCCTTCGTTTGTGTGGGATGCTCACCAAGCTGCCCTTCAGGACAATGCACTCAAACGGCAATAAGCATAGTGTGTGAACACGTAGTTTGCTTGAGAGCTGCCTGTCAGCCTGATGCTGTGTGAAGTCAGTGAGCCAAATGGAGTTGTTCTCCCACAAGAACCGCTCGGCTGATTCTTCTTCAATATGGAATTCAGCAACATGCAGTGTTGCTTGATGGAATTAGCTCTTACAGCAACATCTGCATCTAGAGCCTTTGTATTTAGGGCTAGCTGAAAAGGGCTTTGGCGCTGAAGTGGTTTCTGAATGTGGAGTTGGTGGCATGTGAAACCCGCCTGTGGAGCCTTCGTTTGTGTGGGATGCTCACCAAGCTGTCCTTCAGGACAATGCACTCAAACGGCATTAGGCATAGTGTGTGAACACGTAGTTTGCTTGAGAGCTGCCTGTCAGCCTGATGCTGTGTGAAGTCAGTGAGCCAAATGGAGTTGTTCTCCCAAAAGAACCACTCGGCTGATTCTTCTTCAATATGCAATGCAGCAACATGCAGTGTTGCTTGATGGAATTAGCTCTTACAGCAACATCTGCGTCTAGAGCGTTTGCATTTAGGGCTAGCTGAAATGGGCTTTGGCGCTGAAGTGGTTTCTGAATGTGGAGTTGGTGGCATGTGAAACCCGTCTGTGGAGCCTTCGTTTGTGTGGGATGCTCACCAACCTGCCCTTCAGGACAATGCACTCAAATGGCATTAAGCATAGTGTGTGAACACGTAGTTTGCTTGAGAGCTGCGTGTCAGCCTGATGGTGTGTGAAGTCAGTGAGCCAAATGGAGTTGTTCTCCCACAAGAACCACTCGGCTGATTCTTCTTCAATATGCAATTCAGCAACATGCAGTGTTGCTTGATGGAATTAGCTCTTACAGCAACATCTGCGTCTAGAGCCTTTGTATTTAGGGCTAGCTGAAAACGGCTTTGGCGCTGAAGTGGTTTCTGAATGTGGAGTTGGTGGCATGTGAAACCCGCCTGTGGAGCCTTCGTTTGTGTGGGATGCTCACCAAGCTGCCCTTCAGGACAATGCACTCAAACGGCATTAAGCATAGTGTGTGAACACGTAGTTTGCTTGAGAGCTCCCTGTCAGCCTGATGCTGTGTGAAGTCAGTGAGCCAAATGGAGCTGTTCTCCCACAAGAACCACTCGGCTGATTCTTCTTCAATATGCAATTCAGCAACATGCAGTGTTGCTTGATGGAATTAGCTCTTACAGCAACATCTGCGTCTAGAGCCTTTGCATTTATGGCTAGCTGAAAAGGGCTTTGGCGCTGAAGTGGTTTCTGAATGTGGAGTTGGTGGCATGTGAAACCCGCCTGTGGAGCCTTCGTTTGTGTGGGATGCTCATCAAGCTGTCCTTCAGGACAATGCACTCAAACGGCATTAAGCATAGTGTGTGAACACGTAGTTTGCTTGAGAGCTGCGTGTCAGCCTGATGCTGTGTGAAGTCAGTGAGCCAAATGGAGTTGTTCTCCCACAAGAACCACTCGGCTGATTCTTCTTCAATATGCAATTCAGCAACATGCAGTGTTGCTTGATGGAATTAGCTCTTACAGCCACATCTGCGTCTAGAGCCTTTGTATTTAGGGCTAGCTGAAAACGGCTTTGGCGCTGAAGTGGTTTCTGAATGTGGAGTTGGTGGCATGTGAAACCCGCCTGTGGAGCGTTCGTTTGTGTGGGATGCTCACCAAGCTGCCCTTCAGGACAATGCACTCAAACGGCATTAGGCATAGTGTGTGAACACGTAATTTGCTTGAGAGCTGCGTGTCAGCCTGATGCTGTGTGAAGTCAGTGAACCAAATGGGGTTGTTCTCCCACAAGAACCACTCGGCTGATTCTTCTTCAATATGCAATTCAGCCACATGCAGTGTTGCTTGATGGAATTAGCTCTTACAGCCACATCTGCGTCTAGAGCGTTTGTATTTAGGGCTAGCTGAAAACGGCTTTGGCGCTGAAGTGGTTTCTGAATGTGGAGTCGGTGGCATGTGAAACCCGCCTGTGGAGCCTTCGTTTGTGTGGGATGCTCACCAAGCTGCCCTTCAGGACAATGCACTCAAATGGCATTAGGCATAGTGTGTGAACACGTAGTTTGCTTGAGAGCTGCCTGTCAGCCTGATGCTGTGTGAAGTCAGTGAGCCAAATGTAGTTATTCTCCCACAAGAACCACTCGGCTGATTCTTCTTCAATATGCAATTCAGCAACATGCAGTGTTGCTTGATGGAATTAGCTCTTACAGCAACACCTGCGTCTAGAGCCTTTGTATTTAGGGCTAGCTGAAAACGGCTTTGGCGCTGAAGTGGTTTCTGAATGTGGAGTTGGTGGCATGTGAAACCCGCCTGTGGAGCCTTCGTTTGTGTGGGATGCTCACCAAGCTGCCCTTCAGGACAATGCACTCAAACGGCATTAGGCATAGTGTGTGAACACGTAGTTTGCTTGAGAGCTGCCTGTCAGTCTGAGGGTGTGTGAAGTCAGTGAGCCAAATGGAGTTGTTCTCCCACAAGAACCACTCGGCTGATTCTTCTTCAATATGCAATTCAGCAACATGCAGTGTTGCTTGATGGAATTAGCTCTTACAGCAACATCTGCGTCTAGAGCCTTTGTATTTAGGGCTAGCTGAAAAGGACTTTGGCGCTGAAGTGGTTTCTGAATGTGGAGTTGGTGCCATGTGAAACCCGTCTGTGGAGCCTTCGTTTGTGTGGGATGCTCACCAACCTGCCCTTCAGGACAATGCACTCAAACGGCATTAGGCATAGTGTGTGAACACGTAGTTTGCTTGAGAGCTGCCTGTCAGCCTGATGGTGTGTGAAGTCAGTGAGCCAAATGGAGTTGTTCTCCCACAAGAACCGCTCGGCTGATTCTTCTTCAATATGGAATTCAGCAACATGCAGTGTTGCTTGATGGAATTAGCTCTTACAGCAACATCTGCATCTAGAGCCTTTGTATTTAGGGCTAGCTGAAAAGGGCTTTGGCGCTGAAGTGGTTTCTGAATGTGGAGTTGGTGGCATGTGAAACCCGCCTGTGGAGCCTTCGTTTGTGTGGGATGCTCACCAACCTGCCCTTCAGGACAATGCACTCAAACGGCATTAGGCATAGTGTGTGAACACGTAGTTTGCTTGAGAGCTGCCTGTCAGCCTGATGCTGTGTGAAGTCAGTGAGCCAAATGGAGTTGTTCTCCCAAAAGAACCACTCGGCTGATTCTTCTTCAATATGCAATGCAGCAACATGCAGTGTTGCTTGATGGAATTAGCTCTTACAGCAACATCTGCGTCTAGAGCCTTTGTATTTAGGGCTAGCTGAAAACGGCTTTTGCGCTGAAGTGGTTTCTGAATGTGGAGTTGGCGGCATGTGAAACCCGCCTGTGGAGCGTTCGTTTGTGTGGGATGCTCACCAACCTGCCCTTCAGGACAATGCACTCAAATGGCATTAAGCATAGTGTGTGAACACGTAGTTTGCTTGAGAGCTGCCTGTCAGCCTGATGGTGTGTGAAGTCAGTGATCCAAATGGAGTTGTTCTCCCACAAGAACCACTCGGCTGATCCTTCTTCAATATGCAGTTCAGCAACATGCAGTGTTGCTTGATGGAATTAGCTCTTACAGCCACATCTGCATCTAGAGCGTTTGTATTTAGGGCTAGCTGAAAACGGCTTTGGCGCTGAAGTGGTTTCTGAATGTGGAGTTGGTGGCATGTGAAACCCGCCTGTGGAGCCTTCGTTTGTGTGGGATGCTCACCAACCTGCCCTTCAGGACAATGCACTCAAACGGCATTAAGCATAGTGTGTGAACACGTATTTGCTTGAGAGCTGCCTTTCAGCCTGATGGTGTGTGAAGTCAGTGAGCCAAATGGAGTTGTTCTCCCACAAGAACCGCTCGGCTGATCCTTCTTCAATATGCAATTCAGCAACATGCAGTGTTGCTTGATGGAATTAGCTCTTACAGCAACATCTGCGTCTAGAGCCTTTGTATTTAGGGCTAGCTGAAATGGGCTTTGGCGCTGAAGTTGTTTCTGCATGTGGAGTTGGTGGCATGTGAAACCCGCCTGTGGAGCCTTCGTTTGTGTGCGATGCTCACCAAGCTGCCCTTCAGGACAATGCACTCAAATGGCATTAAGCATAGTGTGTGAACACGTAGTTTGCTTGAGAGCTGCGTGTCAGCCTGAGGGTGTGTGAAGTCAGTGAGCCAAATGGAGTTGTTCTCCCACAAGAACCACTCGGCTGATTCTTCTTCAATATGCAATTCAGCAACATGCAGTGTTGCTTGATGGAATTAGCTCTTACAGCCACATCTGCGTCTAGAGCCTTTGTATTTAGGGCTAGCTGAAAAGGACTTTGGCGCTGAAGTGGTTTCTGAATGTGGAGTTGGTGGCATGTGAAACCCGCCTGTGGAGCCTTCGTTTGTGTGGGATGCTCACCAAGCTGCCCTTCAGGACAATGCACTCAAACGGCATTAGGCATAGTGTGTGAACACGTAGTTTACTTGAGAGCTGCCTGTCAGCCTGATGCTGTGTGAAGTCAGTGAGCCAAATGGAGTTGTTCTCCCACAAGAACCACTCGGCTGATTCTTCTTCAATATGCAATTCAGCAACATGCAGTGTTGCTTGATGGAATTAGCTCTTACAGCAACATCTGCATCTAGAGCCTTTGTATTTAGGGCTAGCTGAAAACGGCTTTGGCGCTGAAGTGGATTCTGAATGTGGAGTTGGTGGCATGTGAAACCCGTCTGTGGAGCCTTCGTTTGTGTGGGATGCTCACCAACCTGCCCTTCAGGACAATGCACTCAAATGGCATTAAGCATAGTGTGTGAACACGTAGTTTGCTTGAGAGCTGCCTGTCAGCCTGATGGTGTGTGAAGTCAGTGAGCCAAATGGAGTTGTTCTCCCACAAGAACCACTCGGCTGATTCTTCTTCAATATGCAATTCAGCAACAAGCAGTGTTGCTTGATGGAATTAGCTCTTACAGCAACATCTGCGTCTAGAGCGTTTGTATTTAGGGCTAGCTGAAAACGGCTTTGGCGCTGAAGTGGTTTCTGAATGTGGAGTTGGTGGCATGTGAAACCCGCCTGTGGAGCCTTCGTTTGTGTGGGATGCTCACCAAGCTGCCCTTCAGGACAATGCACTCAAACGGCATTAAGCATAGTGTGTGAACACGTAGTTTGCTTGAGAGCTACCTGTCAGCCTGATGCTGTGTGAAGTCAGTGAGCCAAATGGAGTTGTTCTCCCACAAGAACCACTCGGCTGATTCTTCTTCAATATGCAATTCAGCAACATGCAGTGTTGCTTGATGGAATTAGCTCTTACAGCAACATCTGCGTCTAGAGCCTTTGTATTTAGGGCTAGCTGAAAACGGCTTTGGTGCTGAAGTGGTTTCTGAATGTGGAGTTGGTGGCATGTGAAACCCGCCTGTGGAGCCTTCGTTTGTGTGGGATGCTCACCAACCTGCCCTTCAGGACAATGCACTCAAACGGCATTAGGCATAGTGTGTGAACACGTAGTTTGCTTGAGAGCTGCCTGTCAGCCTGATGGTGTGTGAAGTCAGTGAGCCAAATGGAGTTGTTCTCCCACAAGAACCGCTCGGCTGATTCTTCTTCAATATGCAATTCAGCAACATGCAGTGTTGCTTGATGGAATTAGCTCTTACAGCCACATCTGCGTCTAGAGCCTTTGTATTTAGGGCTAGCTGAAAAGGGCTTTGGCGCTGAAGTGGTTTCTGAATGTGGAGTTGGTGGCATGTGAAACCCGCCTGTGGAGCCTTCGTTTGTGTGGGATGCTCACCAAGCTGCCCTTCAGGACAATGCACTCAAACGGCATTAAGCATAGTGTGTGAACACGTAGTTTGCTTGAGAGCTGCCTGTCAGCCTGATGGTGTGTGAAGTCAGTGAGCCAAATGGAGTTGTTCTCCCACAAGAACCACTCGGCTGATTCTTCTTCAATATGCAATTCAGCAACATGCAGTGTTGCTTGATGGAATTAGCTCTTACAGCAACATCTGCGTCTAGAGCCTTTGCATTTATGGCTAGCTGAAAACGGCTTTGGCGCTGAAGTGGTTTCTGAATGTGGAGTTGGTGGCATGTGAAACCCGCCTGTGGAGCCTTCGTTTGTGTGGGATGTTCACCAAGCTGCCCTTCAGGACAATGCACTCAAACGGCATTAGGCATAGTGTGTGAACACGTAGTTTGCTTGAGAGCTGCGTGTCAGCCTGATGGTGTGTGAAGTCAGTGAGCCAAATGGAGTTGTTCTCCCACAAGAACCACTTGGCTGATTCTTCTTCAATATGCAATTCAGCAACATGCAGTGTTGCTTGATGGAATTAGCTCTTACAGCCACACCTGCGTCTAGAGCCTTTGTATTTAGGGCTAGCTGAAAACGGCTTTGGCGCTGAAGTGGTTTCTGAATGTGGAGTTGGTGGCATGTGAAACCCGCCTGTGGAGCGTTCGTTTGTGTGGGATGCTCACCAACCTGCCCTTCAGGACAATGCACTCAAACGGCATTAGGCATAGTGTGTGAACACGTAGTTTGCTTGAGAGCTGCGTGTCAGCCTGATGCTGTGTGAAATCAGTGAACCAAATGGGGTTGTCCTCCCACAAGAACCACTCGGCTGATTCTTCTTCAATATGCAATTCAGCCACATGCAGTGTTGCTTGATGGAATTAGCTCTTACAGCCACATCTGCGTCTAGAGCGTTTGTATTTAGGGCTAGCTGAAAACGGCTTTGGCGCTGAAGTGGTTTCTGAATGTGGAGTTGGTGGCATGTGAAACCCGCCTGTGGAGCCTTCGTTTGTGTGGGATGCTCACCAAGCTGCCCTTCAGGACAATGCACTCAAACGGCATTAAGCATAGTGTGTGAACACGTAGTTTGCTTGAGAGCTGCCTGTCAGCCTGATGGTGTGTGAAGTCAGTGAGCCAAATGGAGTTGTTCTCCCACAAGAACCACTCGGCTGATTCTTCTTCAATATGCAATTCAGCAACATGCAGTGTTGCTTGATGGAATTAGCTCTTACAGCCACATCTGCGTCTAGAGCCTTTGTATTTAGGGCTAGCTGAAAACGGCTTTGGCGCTGAAGTGGTTTCTGAATGTGGAGTTGGTGGCATGTGAAACCCGCCTGTGGAGCCTTCGTTTGTGTGGGATGCTCACCAAGCTGCCCTTCAGGACAATGCACTCAAACGGCATTAAGCATAGTGTGTGAACACGTAGTTTGCTTGAGAGCTGCCTGTCAGCCTGATGCTGTGTGAAGTCAGTGAGCCAAATGGAGTTGTTCTCCCACAAGAACCACTCGGCTGATTCTTCTTCAATATGCAATTCAGCAACATGCAGTGTTGCTTGATGGAATTAGCTCTTACAGCAACATCTGCGTCTAGAGCCTTTGTATTTAGGGCTAGCTGAAAACGGCTTTGGTGCTGAAGTGGTTTCTGAATGTGGAGTTGGTGGCATGTGAAACCCGCCTGTGGAGCCTTCGTTTGTGTGGGATGCTCACCAAGCTGCCCTTCAGGACAATGCACTCAAACGGCATTAGGCATAGTGTGTGAACACGTAGTTTGCTTGAGAGCTGCGTGTCAGCCTGATGGTGTGTGAAGTCAGTGAGCCAAATGGAGTTGTTCTCCCACAAGAACCGCTCAGCTGTTTCTTCTTCAATATGGAATTCAGCAACATGCAGTGTTGCTTGATGGAATTAGCTCTTACAGCAACATCTGCGTCTAGAGCCTTTGTATTTAGGGCTAGCTGAAAAGGGCTTTGGCGCTGAAGTGGTTTCTGAATGTGCAGTTGGTGGCATGTGAAACCCGCCTGTGGGGCCTTTGTTTGTGTGGGATGCTCACCAAGCTGCCCTTCAGGACAATGCACTCAAACGGCATTAGGCATAGTGTGTGAACACGTAGTTTGCTTGAGAGCTGCCTGTCAGCCTGATGCTGTGTGAAGTCAGTGAGCCAAATGGAGTTGTTCTCCCACAAGAACCACTCGGCTGATTCTTCTTCAATATGCAATTCAGCAACAAGCAGTGTTGCTGGATGGAATTAGCTCTTACAGCAACATCTGCGTCTAGAGCGTTTGTATTTAGGGCTAGCTGAAAACGGCTTTGGCGCTGAAGTGGTTTCTGAATGTGGAGTTGGTGGCATGTGAAACCCGCCTGTGGAGCGTTCGTTTGTGTGGGATGCTCACCAAGCTGCCCTTCAGGACAATGCACTCAAACGGCATTAAGCATAGTGTGTGAACACGTATTTGCTTGAGAGCTGCGTGTCAGCCTGATGGTGTGTGAAGTCAGTGAGCCAAATGGAGTTGTTCTCCCACAAGAACCACTCGGCTGATTCTTCTTCAATATGCAATTCAGCAACATGCAGTGTTGCTTGATGGAATTAGCTCTTACAGCCACATCTGCGTCTAGAACCTTTGTATTTAGGGCTAGCTGAAAACGGCTTTGGCGCTGAAGTGGTTTCTGAATGTGGAGTTGGTGGCATGTGAAACCCGCCTGTGGAGCCTTCGTTTGTGTGGGATGCTCACCAACCTGCCCTTCAGGACAATGCACTCAAACGGCATTAAGCATAGTGTGTGAACACGTAGTTTGCTTGAGAGCTGCGTGTCAGCCTGATGCTGTGTGAAGTCAGTGAGCCAAATGGAGTTGTTCTCCCACAAGAACCACTCGGCTTATTCTTCTTCAATATGCAATTCAGCAACATGCAGTGTTGCTTGATGGAATTAGCTCTTACAGCCACATCTGCGTCTAGAGCCTTTGTATTTAGGGCTAGCTGAAAACGGCTTTGGCGCTGAAGTGGTTTCTGAATGTGGAGTTGGTGGCATGTGAAACCCGCCTGTGGAGCGTTCGTTTGTGTGGGATGCTCACCAACCTGCCCTTCAGGACAATGCACTCAAACGGCATTAGGCATAGTGTGTGAACACGTAATATGCTTGAGAGCTGCGTGTCAGCCTGATGCTGTGTGAAGTCAGTGAACCAAATGGGGTTGTTCTCCCACAAGAACCACTCGGCTGATTCTTCTTCAATATGCAATTCAGCCACATGCAGTGTTGCTTGATGGAATTAGCTCTTACAGCCACATCTGCGTCTAGAGCGTTTGTATTTAGGGCTAGCTGAAAACGGCTTTGGCGCTGAAGTGGTTTCTGAATGTGGAGTTGGTGGCATGTGAAACCCGCCTGTGGAGCCTTCGTTTGTGTGGGATGCTCACCAAGCTGCCCTTCAGGACAATGCACTCAAACGGCATTAAGCATAGTGTGTGAACACGTAGTTTGCTTGAGAGCTGCCTGTCAGCCTGATGCTGTGTGAAGTCAGTGAGCCAAATGGAGTTGTTCTCCCACAAGAACCACTCGGCTGATTCTTCTTCAATATGCAATTCAGCAACATGCAGTGTTGCTTGATGGAATTAGCTCTTACAGCAACATCTGCGTCTAGAACCTTTGTATTTAGGGCTAGCTGAAAACGGCTTTGGCGCTGAAGTGGTTTCTGAATGTGGAGTTGGTGGCATGTGAAACCCGCCTGTGGAGCCTTCGTTTGTGTGGGATGCTCACCAAGCTGCCCTTCAGGACAATGCACTCAAACGGCATTAAGCATAGTGTGTGAACACGTAGTTTGCTTGAGAGCTGCCTGTCAGCCTGATGCTGTGTGAAGTCAGTGAGCCAAATGGAGTTGTTCTCCCACAAGAACCACTCGGCTGATTCTTCTTCAATATGCAATTCAGCAACATGCAGTGTTGCTTGATGGAATTAGCTCTTACAGCAACATCTGCGTCTAGAGCCTTTGTATTTAGGGCTAGCTGAAAACGGCTTTGGCGCTGAAGTGGTTTCTGAATGTGCAGTTGGTGGCATGTGAAACCCGCCTGTGGGGCCTTCGTTTGTGTGGGATGCTCACCAAGCTGCCCTTCAGGACAATGCACTCAAACGGCATTAGGCATAGTGTGTGAACACGTAGTTTGCTTGAGAGCTGCTTGTCAGCCTGATGGTGTGTGAAGTCAGTGAGCCAAATGGAGTTGTTCTCCCACAAGAACCACTCGGCTGATTCTTCTTCAATATGCAATTCAGCAACAAGCAGTGTTGCTGGATGGAATTAGCTCTTACAGCAACATCTGCGTCTAGAGCCTTTGTATTTAGGGCTAGCTGAAAACGGCTTTGGCGCTGAAGTGGTTTCTGAATGTGGAGTTGGTGGCATGTGAAACCCGCCTGTGGAGCGTTCGTTTGTGTGGGATGCTCACCAAGCTGCCCTTCAGGACAATGCACTCAAACGGCATTAAGCATAGTGTGTGAACACGTATTTGCTTGAGAGCTGCCTGTCAGCCTGATGCTGTGTGAAGTCAGTGAGCCAAATGGAGTTGTTCTCCCAAAAGAACCACTCGGCTGATTCTTCTTCAATATGCAATTCAGCAACATGCAGTGTTGCTTGATGGAATTAGCTCTTACAGCCACATCTGCGTCTAGAACCTTTGTATTTAGGGCTAGCTGAAAACGGCTTTGGCGCTGAAGTGGTTTCTGAATGTGGAGTTGGTGGCATGTGAAACCCGCCTGTGGAGCCTTCGTTTGTGTGGGATGCTCACCAACCTGCCCTTCAGGACAATGCACTCAAACGGCATTAGGCATAGTGTGTGAACACGTAGTTTGCTTGAGAGCTGCCTGTCAGCCTGATGCTGTGTGAAGTCAGTGAGCCAAATGGAGTTGTTCTCCCACAAGAGCCACTCGGCTGATTCTTCTTCAATATGCAATTCAGCAACATGCAGTGTTGCTTGATGGAATTAGCTCTTACAGCAACATCTGCGTCTAGAGCCTTTGTATTTAGGGCTAGCTGAAAACGGCTTTGGTGCTGAAGTGGTTTCTGAATGTGGAGTTGGTGGCATGTGAAACCCGCCTGTGGAGCCTTCGTTTGTGTGGGATGCTCACCAAGCTGCCCTTCAGGACAATGCACTCAAACGGCATTAGGCATAGTGTGTGAACACGTAGTTTGCTTGAGAGCTGCGTGTCAGCCTGATGGTGCGTGAAGTCAGTGAGCCAAATGGAGTTGTTCTCCCACAAGAACCGCTCGGCTGTTTCTTCTTCAATATGGAATTCAGCAACATGCAGTGTTGCTTGATGGAATTAGCTCTTACAGCAACATCTGCGTCTAGAGCCTTTGTATTTAGGGCTAGCTGAAAACGGCTTTGGTGCTGAAGTGGTTTCTGAATGTGGAGTTGGTGGCATGTGAAACCCGCCTGTGGAGCCTTCGTTTGTGTGGGATGCTCACCAAGCTGCCCTTCAGGACAATGCACTCAAACGGCATTAGGCATAGTGTGTGAACACGTAGTTTGCTTGAGAGCTGCGTGTCAGCCTGATGGTGTGTGAAGTCAGTGAGCCAAATGGAGTTGTTCTCCCACAAGAACCGATCGGCTGTTTCTTCTTCAATATGCAATTCAGCAACATGCAGTGTTGCTTGATGGAATTAGCTCTTACAGCAACATCTGCGTCTAGAGCCTTTGTATTTAGGGCTAGCTGAAAACGGCTTTGGCGCTGAAGTGGTTTCTGAATGTGGAGTTGGTAGCATGTGAAACCCGCCTGTGTAGCCTTCGTTTGTGTGGGATGCTCACCAAGCTGCCCTTCAGGACAATGCACTCAAACGGCATTAAGCATAGTGTGTGAACACGTAGTTTGCTTGAGAGCTGCCTGTCAGCCTGATGGTGTGTGAAGTCAGTTAGCCAAATGGAGTTGTTCTCCCACAAGAACCACTCGGCTGATTCTTCTTCAATATGCAATTCAGCAACATGCATTGTTGCTTGATGGAATTAGCTCTTACAGCAACATCTGCATCTAGAGCCTTTGTATTTAGGGCTAGCTGAAAAGGGCTTTGGCGCTGAAGTGGTTTCTGAATGTGCAGTTGGTGGCATGTGAAACCCGCCTGTGGGGCCTTCGTTTGTGTGGGATGCTCACCAAGCTGCCCTTCAGGACAATGCACTCAAACGGCATTAGGCATAGTGTGTGAACACGTAGTTTGCTTGAGAGCTGCCTGTCAGCCTGATGGTGTGTGAAGTCAGTGAGCCAAATGGAGTTGTTCTCCCACAAGAACCACTCGGCTGATTCTTCTTCAATATGCAATTCAGCAACAAGCAGTGTTGCTGGATGGAATTAGCTCTTACAGCCACATCTGCGTCTAGAGCGTTTGTATTTAGGGCTAGGTGAAAACGGCTTTGGCGCTGAAGTGGTTTCTGAATGTGGAGTTGGTGGCATGTGAAACCCGCCTGTGGAGCGTTCGTTTGTGTGGGATGCTCACCAAGCTGCCCTTCAGGACAATGCACTCAAACGGCATTAAGCATAGTGTGTGAACACGTATTTGCTTGAGAGCTGCCTGTCAGCCTGATGGTGTGTGAAGTCAGTGAGCCAAATGGAGTTGTTCTCCCACAAGAACCACTCGGCTGATTCTTCTTCAATATGCAATTCAGCAACATGCAGTGTTGCTTGATGGAATTAGCTCTTACAGCCACATCTGCGTCTAGAACCTTTGTATTTAGGGCTAGCTGAAAACGGCTTTGGCGCTGAAGTGGTTTCTGAATGTGGAGTTGGTGGCATGTGAAACCCGCCTGTGGAGCCTTCGTTTGTGTGGGATGCTCACCAACCTGCACTTCAGGAAAATGCACTCAAACGGCATTAAGCATAGTGTGTGAACACGTAGTTTGCTTGAGAGCTGCGTGTCAGCCTGATGGTGTGTGAAGTCAGTGAGCCAAATGGAGTTGTTCTCCCACAAGAACCGCTCGGCTGTTTCTTCTTCAATATGGAATTCAGCAACATGCAGTGTTGCTTGATGGAATTAGCTCTTACTGCAACATCTGCGTCTAGAGCCTTTGTATTTAGGGCTAGCTGAAAACGGCTTTGGCGCTGAAGTGGTTTCTGAATGTGGAGTTGGTGGCATGTGAAACCCGCCTGTGGAGCCTTCGTTTGTGTGGGATGCTCACCAAGCTGCCCTTCAGGACAATGCACTCAAACGGCATTAGGCATAGTGTGTGAACGCGTAGTTTGCTTGAGAGCTGCGTGTCAGCCTGATGCTGTGTGAAGTCAGTGAGGCAAATGGAGTTGTTCTCCCACAAGAACCACTCGGCTGATCCTTCTTCAATATGCAATTCAGCAACATGCAGTGTTGCTTGATGGAATTAGCTCTTACAGCAACATCTGCGTCTAGAGCCTTTGTATTTAGGGCTAGCTGAAAACGGCTTTGGCGCTGAAGTGGTTTCTGAATGTGGAGTTGGTGGCATGTGAAACCTGCCTGTGGAGCCTTCGTTTGTGTGGGATGCTCACCAAGCTGCCCTTCAGGACAATGCACTCAAACGGCATTAAGCATAGTGTGTGAACACGTAGTTTGCTTGAGAGCTGCCTGTCAGCCTGATGGTGTGTGAAGTCAGTGAGCCAAATGGAGTTGTTCTCCCAAAAGAACCACTCAGCTGATCCTTCTTCAATATGCAATTCAGCAACATGCAGTGTTGCTTGATGGAATTAGCTCTTACAGCAACATCTGCGTCTAGAGCCTTTGTATTTAGGGCTAGCTGAAAACGGCTTTGGCGCTGAAGTGGTTTCTGAATGTGGAGTTGGTAGCATGTGAAACCCGCCTGTGTAGCCTTCGTTTGTGTGGGATGCTCACCAAGCTCCCCTTTAGGACAATGCACTCAAACGGCATTAAGCATAGTGTGTGAACACGTAGTTTGCTTGAGAGCTGCCTGTCAGCCTGATGGTGTGTGAAGTCAGTGAGCCAAATGGAGTTGTTCTCCCACAAGAACCACTCGGCTGATTCTTCTTCAATATGCAATTCAGCAACATGCAGTGTTGCTTGATGGAATTAGCTCTTACAGCCACATCTGCGTCTAGAGCCTTTGTATTTAGGGCTAGCTGAAAACGGCTTTGGCGCTGAAGTGGTTTCTGAATGTGAGTTGGTGGCATGTGAAACCCGCCTGTGGAGCCTTCGTTTGTGTGGGATGCTCACCAAGCTGCCCTTCAGGACAATGCACTCAAATGGCATTAAGCATAGTGTGTGAACACGTAGTTTGCTTGAGAGCTGCCTGTCAGCCTGATGGTGTGTGAAGTCAGTGAGCCAAATGGAGTTGTTCTCCCAAAAGAACCACTCGGCTGATTCTTCTTCAATATGCAATTCAGCAACAAGCAGTGTTGCTTGATGGAATTAGCTCTTACAGCAACATCTGCGTCTAGAGCCTTTGTATTTAGGGCTAGCTGAAAACGGCTTTGGCGCTGAAGTGGTTTCTGAATGTGGAGTTGGTGGCATGTGAAACCCGCCTGTGGAGCCTTCGTTTGTGTGGGATGCTCACCAAGCTGCCCTTCAGGACAATGCACTCAAACGGCATTAGGCATAGTGTGTGAACACGTAGTTTGCTTGAGAGCTGCCTGTCAGCCTGATGGTGTGTGAAGTCAGTGAGCCAAATGGAGTTGTTCTCCCACAAGAACCACTCGGCTGATTCTTCTTCAATATGCAATTCAGCAACATGCAGTGTTGCTTGATGGAATTAGCTCTTACAGCAACATCTGCATCTAGAGCCTTTGCATTTATGGCTAGCTGAAAACGGCTTTGGCGCTGAAGTGGTTTCTGAATGTAGAGTTGGTGGCATGTGAAACCCGCCTGTGGAGCCTTCGTTTGTGTGGGATGCTCACCAAGCTGCCCTTCAGGACAATGCACTCAAACGGCATTCAGCATAGTGTGTGAACACGTAGTTTGCTTGAGAGCTGCCTGTCAGCCTGATGCTGTGTGAAGTCAGTGAGCCAAATGGAGTTGTTCTCCCACAAGAACCACTCGGCAGATTCTTCTTCAATATGCAATTCAGCAACATGCAGTGTTGCTTGATGGAATTAGCTCTTACAGCAACATCTGGGTCTAGAGCCTTTGTATTTATGGCTAGCTGAAAACGGCTATGGCACTGAAGTGGTTTCTGAATGTGGAGTTGGTGGCATGTGAAACCCGCCTGTGGAGCATTCGTTTGTGTGGGATGCTCACCAAGCTGCCCTTCAGGACAATGCACTCAAACGGCATTAGGCATAGTGTGTGAACACGTAGTTTGCTTGAGAGCTGCCTGTCAGCCTGATGGTGTGTGAAGTCAGTGAGCCAAATGGAGTTGTTCTCCCACAAGAACCACTCGGCTGATTCTTCTTCAATATGCAATTCAGCAACAAGCAGTGTTGCTGGATGGAATTAGCTCTTACAGCCACATCTGCGTCTAGAGCGTTTGTATTTAGGGCTAGCTGAAAACGGCTTTGGCGCTGAAGTGGTTTCTGAATGTGGAGTTGGTGGCATGTGAAACCCGCCTGTGGAGCGTTCGTTTGTGTGGGATGCTCACCAAGCTGCCCTTCAGGACAATGCACTCAAACGGCATTAAGCATAGTGTGTGAACACGTATTTGCTTGAGAGCTGCCTGTCAGCCTGATGGTGTGTGAAGTCAGTGAGCCAAATGGAGTTGTTCTCCCACAAGAACCACTCGGCTGATTCTTCTTCAATATGCAATTCAGCAACATGCAGTGTTGCTTGATGGAATTAGCTCTTACAGCCACATCTGCGTCTAGAACCTTTGTATTTAGGGCTAGCTGAAAACGGCTTTGGCGCTGAAGTGGTTTCTGAATGTGGAGTTGGTGGCATGTGAAACCCGCCTGTGGAGCCTTCGTTTGTGTGGGATGCTCACCAACCTGCACTTCAGGAAAATGCACTCAAACGGCATTAAGCATAGTGTGTGAACACGTAGTTTGCTTGAGAGCTGCCTGTCAGCCTGATGGTGTGTGAAGTCAGTGAGCCAAATGGAGTTGTTCTCCCACAAGAACCGCTCGGCTGTTTCTTCTTCAATATGGAATTCAGCAACATGCAGTGTTGCTTGATGGAATTAGCTCTTACTGCAACATCTGCGTCTAGAGCCTTTGTATTTAGGGCTAGCTGAAAACGGCTTTGGCGCTGAAGTGGTTTCTGAATGTGGAGTTGGTGGCATGTGAAACCCGCCTGTGGAGCCTTCGTTTGTGTGGGATGCTCACCAAGCTGCCCTTCAGGACAATGCACTCAAACGGCATTAGGCATAGTGTGTGAACGCGTAGTTTGCTTGAGAGCTGCGTGTCAGCCTGATGCTGTGTGAAGTCAGTGAGGCAAATGGAGTTGTTCTCCCACAAGAACCACTCGGCTGATCCTTCTTCAATATGCAATTCAGCAACATGCAGTGTTGCTTGATGGAATTAGCTCTTACAGCAACATCTGCGTCTAGAGCCTTTGTATTTAGGGCTAGCTGAAAACGGTTTGGCGCTGAAGTGGTTTCTGAATGTGGAGTTGGTGGCATGTGAAACCTGCCTGTGGAGCCTTCGTTTGTGTGGGATGCTCACCAAGCTGCCCTTCAGGACAATGCACTCAAACGGCATTAAGCATAGTGTGTGAACACGTAGTTTGCTTGAGAGCTGCCTGTCAGCCTGATGGTGTGTGAAGTCAGTGAGCCAAATGGAGTTGTTCTCCCACAAGAACCACTCAGCTGATCCTTCTTCAATATGCAATTCAGCAACATGCAGTGTTGCTTGATGGAATTAGCTCTTACAGCAACATCTGCGTCTAGAGCCTTTGTATTTAGGGCTAGCTGAAAACGGCTTTGGCGCTGAAGTGGTTTCTGAATGTGGAGTTGGTAGCATGTGAAACCCGCCTGTGTAGCCTTCGTTTGTGTGGGATGCTCACCAAGCTCCCCTTAGGACAATGCACTCAAACGGCATTAAGCATAGTGTGTGAACACGTAGTTTGCTTGAGAGCTGCCTGTCAGCCTGATGGTGTGTGAAGTCAGTGAGCCAAATGGAGTTGTTCTCCCACAAGAACCACTCGGCTGATTCTTCTTCAATATGCAATTCAGCAACGTGCAGTGTTGCTTGATGGAATTAGCTCTTACAGCCACATCTGCGTCTAGAGCCTTTGTATTTAGGGCTAGCTGAAAACGGCTTTGGCGCTGAAGTGGTTTCTGAATGTGAGTTGGTGGCATGTGAAACCCGCCTGTGGAGCCTTCGTTTGTGTGGGATGCTCACCAAGCTGCCCTTCAGGACAATGCACTCAAATGGCATTAAGCATAGTGTGTGAACACGTAGTTTGCTTGAGAGCTGCCTGTCAGCCTGATGGTGTGTGAAGTCAGTGAGCCAAATGGAGTTGTTCTCCCAAAAGAACCACTCGGCTGATTCTTCTTCAATATGCAATTCAGCAACAAGCAGTGTTGCTGGATGGAATTAGCTCTTACAGCAACATCTGCGTCTAGAGCCTTTGTATTTAGGGCTAGCTGAAAACGGCTTTGGCGCTGAAGTGGTTTCTGAATGTGAAGTTGGTGGCATGTGAAACCCGCCTGTGGAGCCTTCGTTTGTGTGGGATGCTCACCAAGCTGCCCTTCAGGAAATGCACTCAAACGGCATTAAGCATAGTGTGTGAACACGTAGTTTGCTTGAGAGCTGCGTGTCAGCCTGATGGTGTGTGAAGTCAGTGAGCCAAATGGAGTTGTTCTCCCACAAGAACCACTCAGCTGATTCTTCTTCAATATGCAATTTGGCAACATGCAGTGTTGCTTGATGGAATTAGCTCTTACAGCATCATCTGCGTCTAGAACCTTTGTATTTAGGGCTAGCTGAAAACGGCTTTGGCGCTGAAGTGGTTTCTGAATGTGGAGTTGGTGGCATGTGAAACCCGCCTGTGGGGCCTTCGTTTGTGTGGGATGCTCACCACGCTGCCCTTCAGGACAATGCACTCAAATGGCATTAAGCATAGTGTGTGAACACGTAGTTTGCTTGAGAGCTGCCTGTCAGCCTGATGGTGTGTGTGTGTGAAGTCAGTGAGCCAAATGGAGTTGTTCTCCCACAAGAACCACTCGGCTGATTCTTCTTCAATATGCAATTCAGCAACATGCAGTGTTGCTTGATGGAATTAGCTCTTACAGCAACATCTGCGTCTAGAGCCTTTGTATTTAGGGCTAGCTGAAAACGGCTTTGGCGCTGAAGTGGTTTCTGAATGTGGAGTTGGTGGCATGTGAAACCCGCCTGTGGAGCCTTCGTTTGTGTGGGATGCTCACCAAGCTGCCCTTCAGGACAATGCACTCAAACGGCATTAAGCATAGTGTGTGAACACGTAGTTTGCTTGAGAGCTGCCTGTCAGCCTGATGGTGTGTGAAGTCAGTGAGCCAAATGGAGTTGTTCTCCCACAAGAACCACTCGGCTGATTCTTCTTCAATATGCAATTCAGCAACATGCAGTGTTGCTTGATGGAATTAGCTCTTACAACAACATCTGGGTCTAGAGCCTTTGTATTTAGGGCTAGCTGAAAACGGCTTTGGCGCTGAAGTGGTTTCTGAATGTGGAGTTGGTGGCATGTGAAACCCGCCTGTGGAGCCTTCGTTTGTGTGGGATGCTCACCAAGCTGCCCTTCAGGACAATGCACTCAAACGGCATTAAGCATAGTGTGTGAACACGTAGTTTGCTTGAGAGCTGCCTGTCAGCCTGACGCTGTGTGAAGTCAGTGAGCCAAATGGAGTTGTTCTCCCACAAGAACCACTCGGCTGATTCTTCTTCAATATGCAATTCAGCAACATGCAGTGTTGCTTGATGGAATTAGCTCTTACAGCAACATCTGCGTCTAGAGCCTTTGCATTTATGGCTAGCTGAAAACGGCTTTGGCGCTGAAGTGGTTTCTGAATGTGGAGTTGGTGGCATGTGAAACCCGCCTGTGGAGCCTTCGTTTGTGTGGGATGCTCACCAAGCTGCCCTTCAGGACAATGTACTCAAACGGCATTAAGCATAGTGTGTGAACACGTAGTTTGCTTGAGAGCTGCCTGTCAGCCTGATGGTGTGTGAAGTCAGTGAGCCAAATGGAGTTGTTCTCCCACAAGAACCACTCGGCTGATTCTTTTTCAATATGCAATTCAGCAACATGCAGTGTTGCTTGATGGAATTAGCTCTTACAGCAACATCTGGGTCTAGAGCCTTTGTATTTAGGGCTAGCTGAAAACGGCTTTGGCGCTGAAGTGGTTTCTGAATGTGGAGTTGGTGGCATGTGAAACCCGCCTGTGGAATCTTCGTTTGTGTGGGATGCTCACCAACCTGCCCTTCAGGACAATGCACTCAAACGGCATTAAGCATAGTGTGTGAACACGTAGTTTGCTTGAGAGCTGCCTTTCAGCCTGATGCTGTGTGAAGTCAGTGAGCCAAATGGAGTTGTTCTCCCACAAGAACCACTCGGCTGATCCTTCTTCAATATGCAATTCAGCAACATGCAGTGTTGCTTGATGGAATTAGCTCTTACAGCAACATCTGCGTCTAGAGCCTTTGTATTTAGGGCTAGCTGAAAACGGCTTTGGCGCTGAAGTGGTTTCTGAATGTGGAGTTGGTGGCATGTGAAACCTGCCTGTGGAGCCTTCGTTTGTGTGGGATGCTCACCAAGCTGCCCTTCAGGACAATGCACGCAAACGGCATTAAGCATAGTGTGTGAACACGTATTTGCTTGAGAGCTGCGTGTCAGCCTGATGGTGTGTGAAGTCAGTGAGCTAAATGGAGTTGTTCTCCCACAAGAACCACTCGGCTGATTCTTCTTCAATATGCAATTCAGCAACATGCAGTGTTGCTTGATGGAATTAGCTCTTACAGCAACATCTGCGTCTAGAGCCTTTGTATTCAGGGCTAGCTGAAAACGGCTTTGGCGCTGAAGTGGTTTCTGAATGTGGAGTTGGTGGCATGTGAAACCCGCCTGTGGAGCGTTCGTTTTTGTGGGATGCTCACCAAGCTGCCCTTCAGGACAATGCACTCAAACGGCATTAGGCATAGTGTGTGAACACGTAGTTTGCTTGAGAGCTGCCTGTCAGCCTGCTGGTGTGTGAAGTCAGTGAGCCAAATGGAGTTGTTCTCCCACAAGAACCACTCGGCTGATTCTTCTTCAATATGCAATTCAGCAACATGCAGTGTTGCTTGATGGAATTAGCTCTTACAGCAACATCTGCGTCTAGAGCCTTTGTATTTAGGGCTAGCTGAAAACGGCTTTGGCGCTGAAGTGGTTTCTGAATGTGGAGTTGGTGGCATGTGAAACCCGCCTGTGGAGCCTTCGTTTGTGTGGGATGCTCACCAACCTGCCCTTCAGGACAATGCACTCAAACGGCATTAAGCATAGTGTGTGAACACGTAGTTTGCTTGAGAGCTGCCTGTCAGCCTGATGGTGTGTGAAGTCAGTGAGCCAAATGGAGTTGTTCTCCCACAAGAACCACTCGGCTGATTCTTCTTCAATATGCAATGCAGCAACATGCAGTGTTGCTTGATGGAATTAGCTCTTACAGCAACATCTGCGTCTAGAGCCTTTGCATTTATGGCTAGCTGAAAACGGCTTTGGCGCTGAAGTGGTTTCTGAATGTGGAGTTGGTGGCATGTGAAACCCGCCTGTGGAGCCTTCGTTAGTGTGGGATGCTCACCAAGCTGCCCTTCAGGACAATGCACTCAAACGGCATTAAGCATAGTGTGTGAACACGTAGTTTGCTTGAGAGCTGCCTTTCAGCCTGATGGTGTGTGAAGTCAGTGAGCCAAATGGAGTTGTTCTCCCACAAGAACCACTCGGCTGATTCTTCTTCAATATGCAATTCAGCAACATGCAGTGTTGCTTGATGGAATTAGCTCTTACAGCATCATCTGCGTCTAGAGCCTTTGTATTTAGGGCTAGCTGAAAACGGCTTTGGCGCTGAAGTGGTTTCTGAATGTGGAGTTGGTGGCATGTGAAACCCGCCTGTGGAGCCTTCGTTTGTGTGGGATGCTCACCAAGCTGCCCTTCAGGACAATGCACTCAAACGGCATTAGGCATAGTGTGTGAACGCGTAGTTTGCTTGAGAGCTGCGTGTCAGCCTGATGCTGTGTGAAGTCAGTGAGGCAAATGGAGTTGTTCTCCCACAAGAACCACTCGGCTGATCCTTCTTCAATATGCAATTCAGCAACATGCAGTGTTGCTTGATGGAATTAGCTCTTACAGCAACATCTGCGTCTAGAGCCTTTGTATTTAGGGCTAGCTGAAAACGGTTTGGCGCTGAAGTGGTTTCTGAATGTGGAGTTGGTGGCATGTGAAACCTGCCTGTGGAGCCTTCGTTTGTGTGGGATGCTCACCAAGCTGCCCTTCAGGACAATGCACTCAAACGGCATTAAGCATAGTGTGTGAACACGTAGTTTGCTTGAGAGCTGCCTGTCAGCCTGATGGTGTGTGAAGTCAGTGAGCCAAATGGAGTTGTTCTCCCACAAGAACCACTCAGCTGATCCTTCTTCAATATGCAATTCAGCAACATGCAGTGTTGCTTGATGGAATTAGCTCTTACAGCAACATCTGCGTCTAGAGCCTTTGTATTTAGGGCTAGCTGAAAACGGCTTTGGCGCTGAAGTGGTTTCTGAATGTGGAGTTGGTAGCATGTGAAACCCGCCTGTGTAGCCTTCGTTTGTGTGGGATGCTCACCAAGCTCCCCTTAGGACAATGCACTCAAACGGCATTAAGCATAGTGTGTGAACACGTAGTTTGCTTGAGAGCTGCCTGTCAGCCTGATGGTGTGTGAAGTCAGTGAGCCAAATGGAGTTGTTCTCCCACAAGAACCACTCGGCTGATTCTTCTTCAATATGCAATTCAGCAACGTGCAGTGTTGCTTGATGGAATTAGCTCTTACAGCCACATCTGCGTCTAGAGCCTTTGTATTTAGGGCTAGCTGAAAACGGCTTTGGCGCTGAAGTGGTTTCTGAATGTGAGTTGGTGGCATGTGAAACCCGCCTGTGGAGCCTTCGTTTGTGTGGGATGCTCACCAAGCTGCCCTTCAGGACAATGCACTCAAATGGCATTAAGCATAGTGTGTGAACACGTAGTTTGCTTGAGAGCTGCCTGTCAGCCTGATGGTGTGTGAAGTCAGTGAGCCAAATGGAGTTGTTCTCCCAAAAGAACCACTCGGCTGATTCTTCTTCAATATGCAATTCAGCAACAAGCAGTGTTGCTGGATGGAATTAGCTCTTACAGCAACATCTGCGTCTAGAGCCTTTGTATTTAGGGCTAGCTGAAAACGGCTTTGGCGCTGAAGTGGTTTCTGAATGTGAAGTTGGTGGCATGTGAAACCCGCCTGTGGAGCCTTCGTTTGTGTGGGATGCTCACCAAGCTGCCCTTCAGGAAATGCACTCAAACGGCATTAAGCATAGTGTGTGAACACGTAGTTTGCTTGAGAGCTGCGTGTCAGCCTGATGGTGTGTGAAGTCAGTGAGCCAAATGGAGTTGTTCTCCCACAAGAACCACTCAGCTGATTCTTCTTCAATATGCAATTTGGCAACATGCAGTGTTGCTTGATGGAATTAGCTCTTACAGCATCATCTGCGTCTAGAACCTTTGTATTTAGGGCTAGCTGAAAACGGCTTTGGCGCTGAAGTGGTTTCTGAATGTGGAGTTGGTGGCATGTGAAACCCGCCTGTGGGGCCTTCGTTTGTGTGGGATGCTCACCACGCTGCCCTTCAGGACAATGCACTCAAATGGCATTAAGCATAGTGTGTGAACACGTAGTTTGCTTGAGAGCTGCCTGTCAGCCTGATGGTGTGTGTGTGTGAAGTCAGTGAGCCAAATGGAGTTGTTCTCCCACAAGAACCACTCGGCTGATTCTTCTTCAATATGCAATTCAGCAACATGCAGTGTTGCTTGATGGAATTAGCTCTTACAGCAACATCTGCGTCTAGAGCCTTTGTATTTAGGGCTAGCTGAAAACGGCTTTGGCGCTGAAGTGGTTTCTGAATGTGGAGTTGGTGGCATGTGAAACCCGCCTGTGGAGCCTTCGTTTGTGTGGGATGCTCACCAAGCTGCCCTTCAGGACAATGCACTCAAACGGCATTAGGCATAGTGTGTGAACACGTAGTTTGCTTGAGAGCTGCCTGTCAGCCTGATGGTGTGTGAAGTCAGTGAGCCAAATGGAGTTGTTCTCCCACAAGAACCACTCGGCTGATCCTTCTTCAATATGCAATTCAGCAACATGCAGTGTTGCTTGATGGAATTAGCTCTTACAGCAACATCTGCGTCTAGAGCCTTTGTATTTAGGGCTAGCTGAAAACGGCTTTGGCGCTGAAGTGGTTTCTGAATGTGGAGTTGGTAGCATGTGAAACCCGCCTGTGTAGCCTTCGTTTGTGTGGGATGCTCACCAAGCTCCCCTTAGGACAATGCACTCAAACGGCATTAAGCATAGTGTGTGAACACGTAGTTTGCTTGAGAGCTGCCTGTCAGCCTGATGGTGTGTGAAGTCAGTGAGCCAAATGGAGTTGTTCTCCCACAAGAACCACTCGGCTGATTCTTCTTCAATATGCAATTCAGCAACGTGCAGTGTTGCTTGATGGAATTAGCTCTTACAGCCACATCTGCGTCTAGAGCCTTTGTATTTAGGGCTAGCTGAAAACGGCTTTGGCGCTGAAGTGGTTTCTGAATGTGAGTTGGTGGCATGTGAAACCCGCCTGTGGAGCCTTCGTTTGTGTGGGATGCTCACCAAGCTGCCCTTCAGGACAATGCACTCAAATGGCATTAAGCATAGTGTGTGAACACGTAGTTTGCTTGAGAGCTGCCTGTCAGCCTGATGGTGTGTGAAGTCAGTGAGCCAAATGGAGTTGTTCTCCCAAAAGAACCACTCGGCTGATTCTTCTTCAATATGCAATTCAGCAACAAGCAGTGTTGCTGGATGGAATTAGCTCTTACAGCAACATCTGCGTCTAGAGCCTTTGTATTTAGGGCTAGCTGAAAACGGCTTTGGCGCTGAAGTGGTTTCTGAATGTGAAGTTGGTGGCATGTGAAACCCGCCTGTGGAGCCTTCGTTTGTGTGGGATGCTCACCAAGCTGCCCTTCAGGAAATGCACTCAAACGGCATTAAGCATAGTGTGTGAACACGTAGTTTGCTTGAGAGCTGCGTGTCAGCCTGATGGTGTGTGAAGTCAGTGAGCCAAATGGAGTTGTTCTCCCACAAGAACCACTCAGCTGATTCTTCTTCAATATGCAATTTGGCAACATGCAGTGTTGCTTGATGGAATTAGCTCTTACAGCATCATCTGCGTCTAGAACCTTTGTATTTAGGGCTAGCTGAAAACGGCTTTGGCGCTGAAGTGGTTTCTGAATGTGGAGTTGGTGGCATGTGAAACCCGCCTGTGGGGCCTTCGTTTGTGTGGGATGCTCACCACGCTGCCCTTCAGGACAATGCACTCAAATGGCATTAAGCATAGTGTGTGAACACGTAGTTTGCTTGAGAGCTGCCTGTCAGCCTGATGGTGTGTGTGTGTGAAGTCAGTGAGCCAAATGGAGTTGTTCTCCCACAAGAACCACTCGGCTGATTCTTCTTCAATATGCAATTCAGCAACATGCAGTGTTGCTTGATGGAATTAGCTCTTACAGCAACATCTGCGTCTAGAGCCTTTGTATTTAGGGCTAGCTGAAAACGGCTTTGGCGCTGAAGTGGTTTCTGAATGTGGAGTTGGTGGCATGTGAAACCCGCCTGTGGAGCCTTCGTTTGTGTGGGATGCTCACCAAGCTGCCCTTCAGGACAATGCACTCAAACGGCATTAGGCATAGTGTGTGAACACGTAGTTTGCTTGAGAGCTGCCTGTCAGCCTGATGGTGTGTGAAGTCAGTGAGCCAAATGGAGTTGTTCTCCCACAAGAACCACTCGGCTGATTCTTCTTCAATATGCAATTCAGCAACATGCAGTGTTGCTTGATGGAATTAGCTCTTACAACAACATCTGGGTCTAGAGCCTTTGTATTTAGGGCTAGCTGAAAACGGCTTTGGCGCTGAAGTGGTTTCTGAATGTGGAGTTGGTGGCATGTGAAACCCGCCTGTGGAGCCTTCGTTTGTGTGGGATGCTCACCAAGCTGCCCTTCAGGACAATGCACTCAAACGGCATTAAGCATAGTGTGTGAACACGTAGTTTGCTTGAGAGCTGCCTGTCAGCCTGACGCTGTGTGAAGTCAGTGAGCCAAATGGAGTTGTTCTCCCACAAGAACCACTCGGCTGATTCTTCTTCAATATGCAATTCAGCAACATGCAGTGTTGCTTGATGGAATTAGCTCTTACAGCAACATCTGCGTCTAGAGCCTTTGCATTTATGGCTAGCTGAAAACGGCTTTGGCGCTGAAGTGGTTTCTGAATGTGGAGTTGGTGGCATGTGAAACCCGCCTGTGGAGCCTTCGTTTGTGTGGGATGCTCACCAAGCTGCCCTTCAGGACAATGTACTCAAACGGCATTAAGCATAGTGTGTGAACACGTAGTTTGCTTGAGAGCTGCCTGTCAGCCTGATGGTGTGTGAAGTCAGTGAGCCAAATGGAGTTGTTCTCCCACAAGAACCACTCGGCTGATTCTTTTTCAATATGCAATTCAGCAACATGCAGTGTTGCTTGATGGAATTAGCTCTTACAGCAACATCTGGGTCTAGAGCCTTTGTATTTAGGGCTAGCTGAAAACGGCTTTGGCGCTGAAGTGGTTTCTGAATGTGGAGTTGGTGGCATGTGAAACCCGCCTGTGGAATCTTCGTTTGTGTGGGATGCTCACCAACCTGCCCTTCAGGACAATGCACTCAAACGGCATTAAGCATAGTGTGTGAACACGTAGTTTGCTTGAGAGCTGCCTTTCAGCCTGATGCTGTGTGAAGTCAGTGAGCCAAATGGAGTTGTTCTCCCACAAGAACCACTCGGCTGATCCTTCTTCAATATGCAATTCAGCAACATGCAGTGTTGCTTGATGGAATTAGCTCTTACAGCAACATCTGCGTCTAGAGCCTTTGTATTTAGGGCTAGCTGAAAACGGCTTTGGCGCTGAAGTGGTTTCTGAATGTGGAGTTGGTGGCATGTGAAACCTGCCTGTGGAGCCTTCGTTTGTGTGGGATGCTCACCAAGCTGCCCTTCAGGACAATGCACGCAAACGGCATTAAGCATAGTGTGTGAACACGTATTTGCTTGAGAGCTGCGTGTCAGCCTGATGGTGTGTGAAGTCAGTGAGCTAAATGGAGTTGTTCTCCCACAAGAACCACTCGGCTGATTCTTCTTCAATATGCAATTCAGCAACATGCAGTGTTGCTTGATGGAATTAGCTCTTACAGCAACATCTGCGTCTAGAGCCTTTGTATTCAGGGCTAGCTGAAAACGGCTTTGGCGCTGAAGTGGTTTCTGAATGTGGAGTTGGTGGCATGTGAAACCCGCCTGTGGAGCGTTCGTTTTTGTGGGATGCTCACCAAGCTGCCCTTCAGGACAATGCACTCAAACGGCATTAGGCATAGTGTGTGAACACGTAGTTTGCTTGAGAGCTGCCTGTCAGCCTGCTGGTGTGTGAAGTCAGTGAGCCAAATGGAGTTGTTCTCCCACAAGAACCACTCGGCTGATTCTTCTTCAATATGCAATTCAGCAACATGCAGTGTTGCTTGATGGAATTAGCTCTTACAGCAACATCTGCGTCTAGAGCCTTTGTATTTAGGGCTAGCTGAAAACGGCTTTGGCGCTGAAGTGGTTTCTGAATGTGGAGTTGGTGGCATGTGAAACCCGCCTGTGGAGCCTTCGTTTGTGTGGGATGCTCACCAACCTGCCCTTCAGGACAATGCACTCAAACGGCATTAAGCATAGTGTGTGAACACGTAGTTTGCTTGAGAGCTGCCTGTCAGCCTGATGGTGTGTGAAGTCAGTGAGCCAAATGGAGTTGTTCTCCCACAAGAACCACTCGGCTGATTCTTCTTCAATATGCAATGCAGCAACATGCAGTGTTGCTTGATGGAATTAGCTCTTACAGCAACATCTGCGTCTAGAGCCTTTGCATTTATGGCTAGCTGAAAACGGCTTTGGCGCTGAAGTGGTTTCTGAATGTGGAGTTGGTGGCATGTGAAACCCGCCTGTGGAGCCTTCGTTAGTGTGGGATGCTCACCAAGCTGCCCTTCAGGACAATGCACTCAAACGGCATTAAGCTTAGTGTGTGAACACGTAGTTTGCTTGAGAGCTGCCTTTCAGCCTGATGGTGTGTGAAGTCAGTGAGCCAAATGGAGTTGTTCTCCCACAAGAACCACTCGGCTGATTCTTCTTCAATATGCAATTCAGCAACATGCAGTGTTGCTTGATGGAATTAGCTCTTACAGCATCATCTGCGTCTAGAGCCTTTGTATTTAGGGCTAGCTGAAAACGGCTTTGGCGCTGAAGTGGTTTCTGAATGTGGAGTTGGTGGCATGTGAAACCCACCTGTGGAGCCTTCGTTTGTGTGGGATGCTCACCAAGCTGCCCTTCAGGACAATGCACTCAAACGGCATTAGACATAGTGTGTGAACACGTAGTTTGCTTGAGAGCTGCGTGTCAGCCTGATGCTGTGTGAAGTCAGTGAGCCAAATGGAGTTGTTCTCCCACAAGAACCACTCGGCTGATTCTTCTTCAATATGCAATTCAGCAACATGCAGTGTTGCTTGATGGAATTAGCTCTTACAGCAACATCTGGGTCTAGAGCCTTTGTATTTAGGGCTAGCTGAAAACGGCTTTGGCGCTGAAGTGGTTTCTGAATGTGGAGTTGGTGGCATGTGAAACCCGCCTGTGGAGCCTTCGTTTGTGTGGGATGCTCACCAACCTGCCCTTCAGGACAATGCACTCAAACGGCATTAGGCATAGTGTGTGAACACGTAGTTTGCTTGAGAGCTGCCTGTCAGCCTGATGCTGTGTGAAGTCAGTGAGCCAAATGGAGTTGTTCTCCCACAAGAACCACTCGGCTGATTCTTCTTCAATATGCAATTCAGCAACATGCAGTGTTGCTTGATGGAATTAGCTCTTACAGCAACATCTGGGTCTAGAGCCTTTGTATTTAGGGCTAGCTGAAAACGGCTTTGGCGCTGAAGTGGTTTCTGAATGTGGAGTTGGTGGCATGTGAAACCCGCCTGTGGAGTCTTCGTTTGTGTGGGATGCTCACCAAGCTGCCCTTCAGGACAATGCACTCAAACGGCATTAAGCATAGTGTGTGAACACGTAGTTTGCTTGAGAGCTGCCTGTCAGCCTGATGGTGTGTGAAGTCAGTGAGCCAAATGGAGTTGTTCTCCCACAAGAACCACTCGGATGATTCTTCTTCAATATGCAATTCAGCAACATGCAGTGTTGCTTGATGGAATTAGCTCTTACAGCAACATCTGCGTCTAGAGCCTTTATATTTAGGGCTAGCTGAAAATGGCTTTGGCGCTGAAGTGGTTTCTGAATGTGGAGTTGGTGGCATGTGAAACCTGCCTGTGGAGCCTTCGTTTGTGTGGGATGCTCACCAACCTGCCCTTCAGGACAATGCACTCAAACGGCATGAAGCATAGTGTGTGAACACGTATTTGCTTGAGAGCTGCGTGTCAGCTTGATGGTGTGTGAAGTCAGTGAGCCAAATGGAGTTGTTCTCAAACAAGAACCACTCGGCTGATCCTTCTTCAATATGCAATTCAGCAACATGCAGTGTTGCTTGATGGAATTAGCTCTTACAGCAACATCTGGGTCTAGAGCCTTTGTATTTAGGGCTAGCTGAAAACGGCTTTGGCGCTGAAGTGGTTTCTGAATGTGGAGTTGGTGGCATGTGAAACCCGCCTGTGGAGTCTTCGTTTGTGTGGGATGCTCACCAAGCTGCCCTTCAGGACAATGCACTCAAACGGCATTAAGCATAGTGTGTGAACACGTAGTTTGCTTGAGAGCTGCCTGTCAGCCTGATGGTGTGTGAAGTCATTGAGCCAAATGGAGTTGTTCTCCCACAAGAACCACTCGGCTGATTCTTCTTCAATATGCAATTCAGCAACATGCAGTGTTGCTTGATGGAATTAGCTCTTACAGCAACATCTGCGTCTAGAGCCTTTATATTTAGGGCTAGCTGAAAATGGCTTTGGCGCTGAAGTGGTTTCTGAATGTGGAGTTGGTGGCATGTGAAACCTGCCTGTGGAGCCTTCGTTTGTGTGGGATGCTCACCAACCTGCCCTTCAGGACAATGCACTCAAACGGCATGAAGCATAGTGTGTGAACACGTATTTGCTTGAGAGCTGCGTGTCAGCTTGATGGTGTGTGAAGTCAGTGAGCCAAATGGAGTTGTCCTCAAACAAGAACCACTCGGCTGATCCTTCTTCAATATGCAATTCAGCAACATGCAGTGTTGCTTGATGGAATTAGCTCTTACAGCAACATCTGCGTCTAGAGCCTTTGTATTCAGGGCTAGCTGAAAACGTCTTTGGCGCTGAAGTGGTTTCTGAATGTGGAGTTGGTGGCATGTGAAACCCGCCTGTGGAGCGTTCGTTTGTGTGGGATGCTCACCAAGCTGCCTTTCAGGACAATGCACTCAAACGGCATTAAGCATAGTGTGTGAACACGTAGTTTGCTTGAGAGCTGCCTTTCAGCCTGATGGTGTGTGAAGTCAGTGAGCCAAATGGAGTTGTTCTCCCACAAGAACCACTCGGCTGATTCTTCTTCAATATGCAATTCAGCAACATGCAGTATTGCTTGATGGAATTAGCTCTTACAGCATCATCTGCGTCTAGAGCCTTTGTATTTAGGGCTAGCTGAAAACGGCTTTGGCGCTGAAGTGGTTTCTGAATGTGGAGTTGGTGGCATGTGAAACCCACCTGTGGAGCCTTCGTTTGTGTGGGATGCTCACCAAGCTGCCCTTCAGGACAATGCACTCAAACGGCATTAGGCATAGTGTGTGAACACGTAGTTTGCTTGAGAGCTGCCTGTCAGCCTGCTGGTGTGTGAAGTCAGTGAGCCAAATGGAGTTGTTCTCCCACAAGAACCACTCGGCTGATTCTTCTTCAATATGCAATTCAGCAACATGCAGTGTTGCTTGATGGAATTAGCTCTTACAGCAACATCTGGGTCTAGAGCCTTTGTATTTAGGGCTAGCTGAAAACGGCTTTGGCGCTGAAGTGGTTTCTGAATGTGGAGTTGGTGGCATGTGAAACCCGCCTGTGGAGCGTTCGTTTGTGTGGGATGCTCACCAAGCTGCCCTTCAGGACAATGCACTCAAACGGCATTAGGCATAGTGTGTGAACACGTAGTTTGCTTGAGAGCTGCCTGTCAGCCTGCCTATGTGTGAAGTCAGTGAGTCAAATGGAGTTGTTCTCCCACAAGAACCACTCGGCTGATTCTTCTTCAATATGCAATTCAGCAACATGCAGTGTTGCTTGATGGAATTAGCTCTTACAGCAACATCTGCATCTAGAGCCTTTGCATTTATTGCTAGCTGAAAACGGCTTTGGCGCTGAAGTGGTTTCTGAATGTGGAGTTGGTGGCATGTGAAACCCGCCTGTGGAGCCTTCGTTTGTGTGGGATGCTCACCAAGCTGCCCTTCAGGACAATGCACTCAAACGGCATTAAGCATAGTGTGTGAACACGTAGTTTGCTTGAGAGCTGCCTGTCAGCCTGATGGTGTGTGAAGTCAGTGAGCCAAATGGAGTTGTTCTCCCACAAGAACCACTCGGCTGATTCTTCTTCAATATGCAATTCAGCAACATGCAGTGTTGCTTGATGGAATTAGCTCTTACAACAACATCTGGGTCTAGAGCCTTTGTATTTAGGGCTAGCTGAAAACGGCTTTGGCGCTGAAGTGGTTTCTGAATGTGGAGTTGGTGGCATGTGAAACCCGCCTGTGGAGCCTTCGTTTGTGTGGGATGCTCACCAAGCTGCCCTTCAGGACAATGCACTCAAACGGCATTAAGCATAGTGTGTGAACACGTAGTTTGCTTGAGAGCTGCCTGTCAGCCTGATGCTGTGTGAAGTCAGTGAGCCAAATGGAGTTGTTCTCCCACAAGAACCACTCGGCTGATTCTTCTTCAATATGCAATTCAGCAACATGCAGTGTTGCTTGATGGAATTAGCTCTTACAGCAACATCTGCGTCTAGAGCCTTTATATTTAGGGCTAGCTGAAAATGGCTTTGGCGCTGTAGTCGTTTCTGAATGTGGAGTTGGTGACATGTGAAACCTGCCTGTGGAGCCTTCGTTTGTGTGGGATGCTCACCAACCTGCCCTTCAGGACAATGCACTCAAACGGCATGAAGCATAGTGTGTGAACACGTATTTGCTTGAGAGCTGCGTGTCAGCTTGATGGTGTGTGAAGTCAGTGAGCCAAATGGAGTTGTTCTCAAACAAGAACCACTCGGCTGATCCTTCTTCAATATGCAATTCAGCAACATGCAGTGTTGCTTGATGGAATTAGCTCTTACAGCAACATCTGCGTCTAGAGCCTTTGTATTCAGGGCTAGCTGAAAACGTCTTTGGCGCTGAAGTGGTTTCTGAATGTGGAGTTGGTGGCATGTGAAACCCGCCTGTGGAGCCTTCGTTTGTGTGGGATGCTCACCAAGCTGCCCTTCAGGACAATGCACTCAAACGGCATTAGGCATAGTGTGTGAACACGTAGTTTGCTTGAGAGCTGCCTGTCAGCCTGCCTATGTGTGAAGTCAGTGAGTCAAATGGAGTTGTTCTCCCACAAGAACCACTCGGCTGATTCTTCTTCAATATGCAATTCAGCAACATGCAGTGTTGCTTGATGGAATTAGCTCTTACAGCAACATCTGCATCTAGAGCCTTTGCATTTATTGCTAGCTGAAAACGGCTTTGGCGCTGAAGTGGTTTCTGAATGTGGAGTTGGTGGCATGTGAAACCCGCCTGTGGAGCCTTCGTTTGTGTGGGATGCTCACCAAGCTGCCCTTCAGGACAATGCACTCAAACGGCATTAAGCATAGTGTGTGAACACGTAGTTTGCTTGAGAGCTGCCTGTCATCCTGATGGTGTGTGAAGTCAGTGAGCCAAATGGAGTTGTTCTCCCACAAGAACCACTCGGCTGATTCTTCTTCAATATGCAATTCAGCAACATGCAGTGTTGCTTGATGGAATTAGCTCTTACAACAACATCTGGGTCTAGAGCCTTTGTATTTAGGGCTAGGTGAAAACGGCTTTGGCGCTGAAGTGGTTTCTGAATGTGGAGTTGGTGGCATGTGAAACCCGCCTGTGGAGCCTTCGTTTGTGTGGGATGCTCACCAAGCTGCCCTTCAGGACAATGCACTCAAACGGCATTCAGCATAGTGTGTGAACACGTAGTTTGCTTGAGAGCTGCCTGTCAGCCTGATGCTGTGTGAAGTCAGTGAGCCAAATGGAGTTGTTCTCCCACAAGAACCACTCGGCTGATTCTTCTTCAATATGCAATTCAGCAACATGCAGTGTTGCTTGATGGAATTAGCTCTTACAGCAACATCTGCGTCTAGAGCCTTTGTATTTAGGGCTAGCTGAAAACGGCTTTGGCGCTGAAGTGGTTTCTGAATGTGGAGTTGGTGGCATGTGAAACCCGCCTGTGGAGCCTTCGTTTGTGTGGGATGCTCACCAAGCTGCCCTTCAGGACAATGCACTCAAACGGCATTAAGCATAGTGTGTGAACACGTAGTTTGCTTGAGAGCTGCCTGTCAGCCTGATGGTGTGTGAAGTCAGTGAGCCAAATGGAGTTGTTCTCCCACAAGAACCACTCGGATGATTCTTCTTCAATATGCAATTCAGCAACATGCAGTGTTGCTTGATGGAATTAGCTCTTACAGCAACATCTGGGTCTAGAGCCTTTGTATTTAGGGCTAGCTGAAAACGGCTTTGGCGCTGAAGTGGTTTCTGAATGTGGAGTTGGTGGCATGTGAAACCCGCCTGTGGAGCCTTCGTTTGTGTGGGATGCTCACCAAGCTGCCCTTCAGGACAATGCACTCAAACGGCATTAGGCATAGTGTGTGAACACGTAGTTTGCTTGAGAGCTGCCTGTCAGCCTGATGGTGTGTGAAGCCAGTGAGCCAAATGGAGTTGTTCTCCCACAAGAACCACTCGGCTGATCCTTCTTCAATATGCAATTCAGCAACATGCAGTGTTGCTTGATGGAATTAGCTCTTACAGCAACATCTGCATCTAGAGCCTTTGTATTCAGGGCTAGCTGAAAACGGCTTTGGCGCTGAAGTGGTTTCTGAATGTGGAGTTGGTGGCATGTGAAACCCGCCTGTGGAGCCTTCGTTTGTGTGGGATGCTCACCAAGCTGCCCTTCAGGACAATGCACTCAAACGGCATTAGGCATAGTGTGTGAACACGTAGTTTGCTTGAGAGCTGCCTGTCAGCCTGCTGGTGTGTGAAGTCAGTGAGCCAAATGGAGTTATTCTCCCACAAGAACCACTCGGCTGATTCTTCTTCAATATGCAATTCAGCAACATGCAGTGTTGCTTGATGGAATTAGCTCTTAAAACAACATCTGGGTCTAGAGCCTTTGTATTTAGGGCTAGGTGAAAACGGCTTTGGCGCTGAAGTGGTTTCTGAATGTGGAGTTGGTGGCATGTGAAACCCGCCTGTGGAGCCTTCGTTTGTGTGGGATGCTCACCAAGCTGCCCTTCAGGACAATGCACTCAAACGGCATTAGGCATAGTGTGTGAACACGTAGTTTGCTTGAGAGCTGCCTGTCAGCCTGCTGGTGTGTGAAGTCAGTGAGCCAAATGGAGTTATTCTCCCACAAGAACCACTCGGCTGATTCTTCTTCAATATGCAATTCAGCAACATGCAGTGTTGCTTGATGGAATTAGCTCTTACAGCAACATCTGCGTCTAGAGCCTTTATATTTAGGGCTAGCTGAAAATGGCTTTGGCGCTGAAGTGGTTTCTGAATGTGGAGTTGGTGGCATGTGAAACCTGCCTGTGGAGCCTTCGTTTGTGTGGGATGCTCACCAACCTGCCCTTCAGGACAATGCACTCAAACGGCATGAAGCATAGTGTTTGAACACGTATTTGCTTGAGAGCTGCGTGTCAGCTTGATGGTGTGTGAAGTCAGTGAGCCAAATGGAGTTGTTCTCCCACAAGAACCACTCGGCTGATCCTTCTTCAATATGCAATTCAGCAACATGCTGTGTTGCTTGATGGAATTAGCTCTTACAGCAACATCTGCGTCTAGAGCCTTTGTATTCAGGGCTAGCTGAAAACGGCTTTGGCGCTGAAGTGGTTTCTGAATGTGGAGTTGGTGGCATGTGAAACCCGCCTGTGGAGCCTTCGTTTGTGTGGGATGCTCACCAAGCTGCCCTTCAGGACAATGCACTCAAACGGCATTAGGCATAGTGTGTGAACACGTAGTTTGCTTGAGAGCTGCCTGTCAGCCTGCTGATGTGTGAAGTCAGTGAGTCAAATGGAGTTGTTCTCCCACAAGAACCACTCGGCTGATTCTTCTTCAATATGCAATTCAGCAACATGCAGTGTTGCTTGATGGAATTAGCTCTTACAGCAACATCTGCGTCTAGAGCCTTTGCATTTATTGCTAGCTGAAAACGTCTTTGGCGCTGAAGTGGTTTCTGAATGTGGAGTTGGTGGCATGTGAAACCCGCCTGTGGAGCCTTCGTTTGTGTGGGATGCTCACCAAGCTGCCCTTCAGGACAATGCACTCAAACGGCATTAAGCATAGTGTGTGAACACGTAGTTTGCTTGAGAGCTGCCTGTCAGCCTGATGGTGTGTGAAGTCAGTGAGCCAAATGGAGTTGTTCTCCCACAAGAACCACTCGGCTGATTCTTCTTCAATATGCAATTCAGCAACATGCAGTGTTGCTTGATGGAATTAGCTCTTACAACAACATCTGGGTCTAGAGCCTTTGTATTTAGGGCTAGGTGAAAATGGCTTTGGCGCTGAAGTGGTTTCTGAATGTGGAGTTGGTGGCATGTGAAACCCGCCTGTGGAGCCTTCGTTTGTGTGGGATGCTCACCAAGCTGCCCTTCAGGACAATGCACTCAAACGGCATTAAGCATAGTGTGTGAACACGTAGTTTGCTTGAGAGCTGCCTGTCAGCCTGATGCTGTGTGAAGTCAGTGAGCCAAATGGAGTTGTTCTCCCACAAGAACCACTCGGCTGATTCTTGTTCAATATGCAATTCAGCAACATGCAGTGTTGCTTGATGGAATTAGCTCTCAAAGCAACATCTGCGTCTAGAGCCTTTGTATTTAGGGCTAGCTGAAAAGGGCTTTGGCGCTGAAGTGGTTTCTGAATGTGGAGTTGGTGGCATGTGAAACCCGCCTGTGGAGCCTTCGTTTGTGTGGGATGCTCACCAAGCTGCCCTTCAGGACAATGCACTCAAACGGCATTAAGCATAGTGTGTGAACACGTAGTTTGCTTGAGAGCTGCCTGTCAGCCTGATGGTGTGTGAAGTCAGTGAGCCAAATGGAGTTGTTCTCCCACAAGAACCACTCGGCTGATTCTTCTTCAATATGCAATTCAGCAACATGCAGTGTTGCTTGATGGAATTAGCTCTTACAGCAACATCTGCGTCTAGAGCCTTTGCATTTATTGCTAGCTGAAAACGGCTTTGGCGCTGAAGTGGTTTCTGATTGTGGAGTTGGTGGCATGTGAAACCCGCCTGTGGAGGCTTCGTTTGTGTGGGATGCTCACCAACCTGCCCTTCAGGACAATGCACTCAAACGGCATTAAGCATAGTGTGTGAACACGTAGTTTGCTTGAGAGCTGCCTGTCAGCCTGATGGTGTGTGAAGTCAGTGAGCCAAATGGAGTTGTTCTCCCACAAGAACCACTCGGCTGATTCTTCTTCAATATGCAATTCAGCAACATGCAGTGTTGCTTGATGGAATTAGCTCTTACAGCAACATCTGCGTCTAGAGCCTTTATATTCAGGGCTAGCTGAAAATGGCTTTGGCGCTGAAGTGGTTTCTGAATGTGGAGTTGGTGGCATGTGAAACCTGCCTGTGGAGCCTTCGTTTGTGTGGGATGCTCACCAACCTGCCCTTCAGGACAATGCACTCAAACGGCATGAAGCATAGTGTGTGAACACGTATTTGCTTGAGAGCTGCGTGTCAGCTTGATGGTGTGTGAAGTCAGTGAGCCAAATGGAGTTGTTCTCCCACAAGAACCACTCGGCTGATCCTTCTTCAATATGCAATTCAGCAACATGCAGTGTTGCTTGATGGAATTAGCTCTTACAGCAACATCTGCGTCTAGAGCCTTTGTATTCAGGGCTAGCTGAAAACGGCTTTGGCGCTGAAGTGGTTTCTGAATGTGGAGTTGGTGGCATGTGAAACCCGCCTGTGGAGCCTTCGTTTGTGTGGGATGCTCACCAAGCTGCCCTTCAGGACAATGCACTCAAACGGCATTAAGCATAGTGTGTGAACACGTAGTTTGCTTGAGAGCTGCCTGTCAGCCTGCTGATGTGTGAAGTCAGTGAGTCAAATGGAGTTGTTCTCCCACAAGAACCACTCGGCTGATTCTTCTTCAATATGCAATTCAGCAACATGCAGTGTTGCTTGATGGAATTAGCTCTTACAGCAACATCTGCGTCTAAAGCCTTTGCATTTATTGCTAGCTGAAAACGGCTTTGGCGCTGAAGTGGTTTCTGAATGTGGAGTTGGTGGCATGTGAAACCCGCCTGTGGAGCCTTCGTTTGTGTGGGATGCTCACCAAGCTGCCCTTCAGGACAATGCACTCAAACGGCATTTAGCATAGTGTGTGAACACGTAGTTTGCTTGAGAGCTGCGTGTCAGCCTGATGGTGTGTGAAGTCAGTGAGCCAAATGGAGTTGTTCTCCCACAAGAACCACTCGGCTGATTCTTCTTCAATATGCAATTCAGCAACATGCAGTGTTGCTTGATGGAATTAGCTCTTACAACAACATCTGGGTCTAGAGCCTTTGTATTTAGGGCTAGGTGAAAATGGCTTTGGCGCTGAAGTGGTTTCTGAATGTGGAGTTGGTGGCATGTGAAACCTGCCTGTGGAGCCTTCGTTTGTGTGGGATGCTCACCAAGCTGCCCTTCAGGACAATGCACTCAAACGGCATTAAGCATAGTGTGTGAACACGTAGTTTGCTTGAGAGCTGCCTGTCAGCCTGATGGTGTGTGAAGTCAGTGAGCCAAATGGAGTTGTTCTCCCACAAGAACCACTCGGCTGATCCTTCTTCAATATGCAATTCAGCAACATGCAGTGTTGCTTGATGGAATTAGCTCTTACAGCAACATCTGCGTCTAGAGCCTTTGTATTCAGGGCTAGCTGAAAACGGCTTTGGCGCTGAAGTGGTTTCTGAATGTGGAGTTGGTGGCATGTGAAACCCGCCTGTGGAGCCTTCGTTTGTGTGGGATGCTCACCAAGCTGCCCTTCAGGACAATGCACTCAAACGGCATTAGGCATAGTGTGTGAACACGTAGTTTGCTTGAGAGCTGCCTGTGAGCCTGCTGATGTGTGAAGTCAGTGAGTCAAATGGAGTTGTTCTCCCACAAGAACCACTCGGCTGATTCTTCTTCAATATGCAATTCAGCAACATGCAGTGTTGCTTGATGGAATTAGCTCTTACAGCAACATCTGCGTCTAGAGCCTTTGCATTTATTGCTAGCTGAAAACGGCTTTGGCGCTGAAGTGGTTTCTGAATGTGGAGTTGGTGGCATGTGAAACCCGCCTGTGGAGCCTTCGTTTGTGTGGGATGCTCACCAAGCTGCCCTTCAGGACAATGCACTCAAACGGCATTAAGCATAGTGTGTGAACACGTAGTTTGCTTGAGAGCTGCCTGTCAGCCTGATGGTGTGTGAAGTCAGTGAGCCAAATGGAGTTGTTCTCCCACAAGAACCACTCGGCTGATTCTTCTTCAATATGCAATTCAGCAACATGCAGTGTTGCTTGATGGAATTAGCTCTTACAACAACATCTGGGTCTAGAGCCTTTGTATTTAGGGCTAGGTGAAAATGGCTTTGGCGCTGAAGTGGTTTCTGAATGTGGAGTTGGTGGCATGTGAAACCCGCCTGTGGAGCCTTCGTTTGTGTGGGATGCTCACCAAGCTGCCCTTCAGGACAATGCACTCAAACGGCATTAAGCATAGTGTGTGAACACGTAGTTTGCTTGAGAGCTGCCTGTCAGCCTGATGGTGTGTGAAGTCAGTGAGCCAAATGGAGTTGTTCTCCCACAAGAACCACTCGGATGATTCTTCTTCAATATGCAATTCAGCAACATGCAGTGTTGCTTGATGGAATTAGCTCTTACAGCAACATCTGCGTCTAGAGCCTTTGTATTTAGGGCTAGCTGAAAACGGCTTTGGCGCTGAAGTGGTTTCTGAATGTGGAGTTGGTGGCATGTGAAACCCGCCTGTGGAGCCTTCGTTTGTGTGGGATGCTCACCAAGCTGCCCTTCAGGACAATGCACTCAAACGGCATTAGGCATAGTGTGTGAACACGTAGTTTGCTTGAGAGCTGCCTGTCAGCCTGATGGTGTGTGAAGCCAGTGAGCCAAATGGAGTTGTTCTCCCACAAGAACCACTCGGCTGATCCTTCTTCAATATGCATTTCAGCAACATGCAGTATTGCTTGATGGAATTAGCTCTTACAGCAACATCTGCGTCTAGAGCCTTTGTATTTAGGGCTAGCTGAAAACGGCTTTGGCGCTGAAGTGGTTTCTGAATGTGGAGTCGGTGGCATGTGAAACCTGCCTGTGGAGCCTTCGTTTGTGTGGGATGCTCACCAACCTGCCCTTCAGGACAATGCACTCAAACGGCATTAGGCATAGTGTGTGAACACGTAGTTTGCTTGAGAGCTGCCTGTCAGCCTGATGGTGTGTGAAGTCAGTGAGCCAAATGGAGTTGTTCTCCCACAAGAACCACTCGGCTGATTCTTCTTCAATATGCAATTCAGCAACATGCAGTGTTGCTTGATGGAATTAGCTCTTACAGCAACATCTGCGTCTAGAGCCTTTGTATTTAGGGCTAGCTGAAAACGGCTTTGGCGCTGAAGTGGTTTCTGAATGTGGAGTTGGTGGCATGTGAAACCCGCCTGTGGAGCCTTCGTTTGTGTGGGATGCTCACCAAGCTGCCCTTCAGGACAATGCACTCAAACGGCATTAAGCATAGTGTGTGAACACGTAGTTTGCTTGAGAGCTGCCTGTCAGCCTGATGGTGTGTGAAGTCAGTGAGCCAAATGGAGTTGTTCTCCCACAAGAACCACTCGGATGATTCTTCTTCAATATGCAATTCAGCAACATGCAGTGTTGCTTGATGGAATTAGCTCTTACAGCAACATCTGGGTCTAGAGCCTTTGTATTTAGGGCTAGCTGAAAACGGCTTTGGCGCTGAAGTGGTTTCTGAATGTGGAGTTGGTGGCATGTGAAACCCGCCTGTGGAGCCTTCGTTTGTGTGGGATGCTCACCAAGCTGCCCTTCAGGACAATGCACTCAAACGGCATTAGGCATAGTGTGTGAACACGTAGTTTGCTTGAGAGCTGCCTGTCAGCCTGATGGTGTGTGAAGCCAGTGAGCCAAATGGAGTTGTTCTCCCACAAGAACCACTCGGCTGATCCTTCTTCAATATGCAATTCAGCAACATGCAGTGTTGCTTGATGGAATTAGCTCTTACAGCAACATCTGCATCTAGAGCCTTTGTATTCAGGGCTAGCTGAAAACGGCTTTGGCGCTGAAGTGGTTTCTGAATGTGGAGTTGGTGGCATGTGAAACCCGCCTGTGGAGCCTTCGTTTGTGTGGGATGCTCACCAAGCTGCCCTTCAGGACAATGCACTCAAACGGCATTAGGCATAGTGTGTGAACACGTAGTTTGCTTGAGAGCTGCCTGTCAGCCTGCTGGTGTGTGAAGTCAGTGAGCCAAATGGAGTTATTCTCCCACAAGAACCACTCGGCTGATTCTTCTTCAATATGCAATTCAGCAACATGCAGTGTTGCTTGATGGAATTAGCTCTTAAAACAACATCTGGGTCTAGAGCCTTTGTATTTAGGGCTAGGTGAAAACGGCTTTGGCGCTGAAGTGGTTTCTGAATGTGGAGTTGGTGGCATGTGAAACCCGCCTGTGGAGGCTTCGTTTGTGTGGGATGCTCACCAAGCTGCCCTTCAGGACAATGCACTCAAACGGCATTAAGCATAGTGTGTGAACACGTAGTTTGCTTGAGAGCTGCCTGTCAGCCTGATGGTGTGTGAAGTCAGTGAGCCAAATGGAGTTGTTCTCCCACAAGAACCACTCGGCTGATTCTTCTTCAATATGCAATTCAGCAACATGCAGTGTTGCTTGATGGAATTAGCTCTTACAGCAACATCTGCGTCTAGAGCCTTTATATTTAGGGCTAGCTGAAAATGGCTTTGGCGCTGAAGTGGTTTCTGAATGTGGAGTTGGTGGCATGTGAAACCTGCCTGTGGAGCCTTCGTTTGTGTGGGATGCTCACCAACCTGCCCTTCAGGACAATGCACTCAAACGGCATGAAGCATAGTGTTTGAACACGTATTTGCTTGAGAGCTGCGTGTCAGCTTGATGGTGTGTGAAGTCAGTGAGCCAAATGGAGTTGTTCTCCCACAAGAACCACTCGGCTGATCCTTCTTCAATATGCAATTCAGCAACATGCAGTGTTGCTTGATGGAATTAGCTCTTACAGCAACATCTGCGTCTAGAGCCTTTGTATTCAGGGCTAGCTGAAAACGGCTTTGGCGCTGAAGTGGTTTCTGAATGTGGAGTTGGTGGCATGTGAAACCCGCCTGTGGAGCCTTCGTTTGTGTGGGATGCTCACCAAGCTGCCCTTCAGGACAATGCACTCAAACGGCATTAGGCATAGTGTGTGAACACGTAGTTTGCTTGAGAGCTGCCTGTCAGCCTGCTGATGTGTGAAGTCAGTGAGTCAAATGGAGTTGTTCTCCCACAAGAACCACTCGGCTGATTCTTCTTCAATATGCAATTCAGCAACATGCAGTGTTGCTTGATGGAATTAGCTCTTACAGCAACATCTGCGTCTAGAGCCTTTGCATTTATTGCTAGCTGAAAACGTCTTTGGCGCTGAAGTGGTTTCTGAATGTGGAGTTGGTGGCATGTGAAACCCGCCTGTGGAGCCTTCGTTTGTGTGGGATGCTCACCAAGCTGCCCTTCAGGACAATGCACTCAAACGGCATTAAGCATAGTGTGTGAACACGTAGTTTGCTTGAGAGCTGCCTGTCAGCCTGATGGTGTGTGAAGTCAGTGAGCCAAATGGAGTTGTTCTCCCACAAGAACCACTCGGCTGATTCTTCTTCAATATGCAATTCAGCAACATGCAGTGTTGCTTGATGGAATTAGCTCTTACAACAACATCTGGGTCTAGAGCCTTTGTATTTAGGGCTAGGTGAAAATGGCTTTGGCGCTGAAGTGGTTTCTGAATGTGGAGTTGGTGGCATGTGAAACCCGCCTGTGGAGCCTTCGTTTGTGTGGGATGCTCACCAAGCTGCCCTTCAGGACAATGCACTCAAACGGCATTAAGCATAGTGTGTGAACACGTAGTTTGCTTGAGAGCTGCCTGTCAGCCTGATGCTGTGTGAAGTCAGTGAGCCAAATGGAGTTGTTCTCCCACAAGAACCACTCGGCTGATTCTTGTTCAATATGCAATTCAGCAACATGCAGTGTTGCTTGATGGAATTAGCTCTCAAAGCAACATCTGCGTCTAGAGCCTTTGTATTTAGGGCTAGCTGAAAACGGCTTTGGCGCTGAAGTGGTTTCTGAATGTGGAGTTGGTGGCATGTGAAACCCGCCTGTGGAGCCTTCGTTTGTGTGGGATGCTCACCAAGCTGCCCTTCAGGACAATGCACTCAAACGGCATTAAGCATAGTGTGTGAACACGTAGTTTGCTTGAGAGCTGCCTGTCAGCCTGATGGTGTGTGAAGTCAGTGAGCCAAATGGAGTTGTTCTCCCACAAGAACCACTCGGCTGATTCTTCTTCAATATGCAATTCAGCAACATGCAGTGTTGCTTGATGGAATTAGCTCTTACAGCAACATCTGCGTCTAGAGCCTTTGCATTTATTGCTAGCTGAAAACGGCTTTGGCGCTGAAGTGGTTTCTGATTGTGGAGTTGGTGGCATGTGAAACCCGCCTGTGGAGGCTTCGTTTGTGTGGGATGCTCACCAACCTGCCCTTCAGGACAATGCACTCAAACGGCATTAAGCATAGTGTGTGAACACGTAGTTTGCTTGAGAGCTGCCTGTCAGCCTGATGGTGTGTGAAGTCAGTGAGCCAAATGGAGTTGTTCTCCCACAAGAACCACTCGGCTGATTCTTCTTCAATATGCAATTCAGCAACATGCAGTGTTGCTTGATGGAATTAGCTCTTACAGCAACATCTGCGTCTAGAGCCTTTATATTCAGGGCTAGCTGAAAATGGCTTTGGCGCTGAAGTGGTTTCTGAATGTGGAGTTGGTGGCATGTGAAACCTGCCTGTGGAGCCTTCGTTTGTGTGGGATGCTCACCAAGCTGCCCTTCAGGACAATGCACTCAAACGGCATGAAGCATAGTGTGTGAACACGTATTTGCTTGAGAGCTGCGTGTCAGCTTGATGGTGTGTGAAGTCAGTGAGCCAAATGGAGTTGTTCTCCCACAAGAACCACTCGGCTGATCCTTCTTCAATATGCAATTCAGCAACATGCAGTGTTGCTTGATGGAATTAGCTCTTACAGCAACATCTGCGTCTAGAGCCTTTGTATTCAGGGCTAGCTGAAAACGGCTTTGGCGCTGAAGTGGTTTCTGAATGTGGAGTTGGTGGCATGTGAAACCCGCCTGTGGAGCCTTCGTTTGTGTGGGATGCTCACCAAGCTGCCCTTCAGGACAATGCACTCAAACGGCATTAAGCATAGTGTGTGAACACGTAGTTTGCTTGAGAGCTGCCTGTCAGCCTGCTGATGTGTGAAGTCAGTGAGTCAAATGGAGTTGTTCTCCCACAAGAACCACTCGGCTGATTCTTCTTCAATATGCAATTCAGCAACATGCAGTGTTGCTTGATGGAATTAGCTCTTACAGCAACATCTGCGTCTAAAGCCTTTGCATTTATTGCTAGCTGAAAACGGCTTTGGCGCTGAAGTGGTTTCTGAATGTGGAGTTGGTGGCATGTGAAACCCGCCTGTGGAGCCTTCGTTTGTGTGGGATGCTCACCAAGCTGCCCTTCAGGACAATGCACTCAAACGGCATTAAGCATAGTGTGTGAACACGTAGTTTGCTTGAGAGCTGCGTGTCAGCCTGATGGTGTGTGAAGTCAGTGAGCCAAATGGAGTTGTTCTCCCACAAGAACCACTCGGCTGATTCTTCTTCAATATGCAATTCAGCAACATGCAGTGTTGCTTGATGGAATTAGCTCTTACAACAACATCTGCGTCTAGAGCCTTTGTATTTAGGGCTAGGTGAAAATGGCTTTGGCGCTGAAGTGGTTTCTGAATGTGGAGTTGGTGGCATGTGAAACCTGCCTGTGGAGCCTTCGTTTGTGTGGGATGCTCACCAAGCTGCCCTTCAGGACAATGCACTCAAACGGCATTAAGCATAGTGTGTGAACACGTAGTTTGCTTGAGAGCTGCCTGTCAGCCTGATGGTGTGTGAAGTCAGTGAGCCAAATGGAGTTGTTCTCCCACAAGAACCACTCGGCTGATCCTTCTTCAATATGCAATTCAGCAACATGCAGTGTTGCTTGATGGAATTAGCTCTTACAGCAACATCTGCGTCTAGAGCCTTTGTATTCAGGGCTAGCTGAAAACGGCTTTGGCGCTGAAGTGGTTTCTGAATGTGGAGTTGGTGGCATGTGAAACCCGCCTGTGGAGCCTTCGTTTGTGTGGGATGCTCACCAAGCTGCCCTTCAGGACAATGCACTCAAACGGCATTAGGCATAGTGTGTGAACACGTAGTTTGCTTGAGAGCTGCCTGTGAGCCTGCTGATGTGTGAAGTCAGTGAGTCAAATGGAGTTGTTCTCCCACAAGAACCACTCGGCTGATTCTTCTTCAATATGCAATTCAGCAACATGCAGTGTTGCTTGATGGAATTAGCTCTTACAGCAACATCTGCGTCTAGAGCCTTTGCATTTATTGCTAGCTGAAAACGGCTTTGGCGCTGAAGTGGTTTCTGAATGTGGAGTTGGTGGCATGTGAAACCCGCCTGTGGAGCCTTCGTTTGTGTGGGATGCTCACCAAGCTGCCCTTCAGGACAATGCACTCAAACGGCATTAAGCATAGTGTGTGAACACGTAGTTTGCTTGAGAGCTGCCTGTCAGCCTGATGGTGTGTGAAGTCAGTGAGCCAAATGGAGTTGTTCTCCCACAAGAACCACTCGGCTGATTCTTCTTCAATATGCAATTCAGCAACATGCAGTGTTGCTTGATGGAATTAGCTCTTACAACAACATCTGGGTCTAGAGCCTTTGTATTTAGGGCTAGGTGAAAATGGCTTTGGCGCTGAAGTGGTTTCTGAATGTGGAGTTGGTGGCATGTGAAACCCGCCTGTGGAGCCTTCGTTTGTGTGGGATGCTCACCAAGCTGCCCTTCAGGACAATGCACTCAAACGGCATTAAGCATAGTGTGTGAACACGTAGTTTGCTTGAGAGCTGCCTGTCAGCCTGATGGTGTGTGAAGTCAGTGAGCCAAATGGAGTTGTTCTCCCACAAGAACCACTCGGATGATTCTTCTTCAATATGCAATTCAGCAACATGCAGTGTTGCTTGATGGAATTAGCTCTTACAGCAACATCTGCGTCTAGAGCCTTTGTATTTAGGGCTAGCTGAAAACGGCTTTGGCGCTGAAGTGGTTTCTGAATGTGGAGTTGGTGGCATGTGAAACCCGCCTGTGGAGCCTTCGTTTGTGTGGGATGCTCACCAAGCTGCCCTTCAGGACAATGCACTCAAACGGCATTAGGCATAGTGTGTGAACACGTAGTTTGCTTGAGAGCTGCCTGTCAGCCTGATGGTGTGTGAAGCCAGTGAGCCAAATGGAGTTGTTCTCCCACAAGAACCACTCGGCTGATCCTTCTTCAATATGCATTTCAGCAACATGCAGTATTGCTTGATGGAATTAGCTCTTACAGCAACATCTGCGTCTAGAGCCTTTGTATTTAGGGCTAGCTGAAAACGGCTTTGGCGCTGAAGTGGTTTCTGAATGTGGAGTCGGTGGCATGTGAAACCTGCCTGTGGAGCCTTCGTTTGTGTGGGATGCTCACCAACCTGCCCTTCAGGACAATGCACTCAAACGGCATGAAGCATAGTGTGTGAACACGTATTTGCTTGAGAGCTGCGTGTCAGCTTGATGGTGTGTGAAGTCAGTGAGCCAAATGGAGTTGTTCTCAAACAAGAACCACTCGGCTGATCCTTCTTCAATATGCAATTCAGCAACATGCAGTGTTGCTTGATGGAATTAGCTCTTACAGCAACATCTGCATCTAGAGCCTTTGTATTCAGGGCTAGCTGAAAACGGCTTTGGCGCTGAAGTGGTTTCTGAATGTGGAGTTGGTGGCATGTGAAACCCGCCTGTGGAGCGTTCGTTTGTGTGGGATGCTCACCAAGCTGCCCTTCAGGACAATGCACTCAAACGGCATTAGGCATAGTGTGTGAACACGTAGTTTGCTTGACAGCTGCCTGTCAGCCTGCTGGTGTGTGAAGTCAGTGAGCCAAATGGAGTTATTCTCCCACAAGAACCACTCGGCTGATTCTTCTTCAATATGCAATTCAGCAACATGCAGTGTTGCTTGATGGAATTAGCTCTTAAAACAACATCTGGGTCTAGAGCCTTTGTATTTAGGGCTAGGTGAAAACGGCTTTGGCGCTGAAGTGGTTTCTGAATGTGGAGTTGGTGGCATGTGAAACCCGCCTGTGGAGGCTTCGTTTGTGTGGGATGCTCACCAAGCTGCCCTTCAGGACAATGCACTCAAACGGCATTAAGCATAGTGTGTGAACACGTAGTTTGCTTGAGAGCTGCCTGTCAGCCTGATGCTGTGTGAAGTCAGTGAGCCAAATGGAGTTGTTCTCCCACAAGAACCACTCGGCTGATTCTTCTTCAATATGCAATTCAGCAACATGCAGTGTTGCTTGATGGAATTAGCTCTTACAGCAACATCTGCGTCTAGAGCCTTTGCATTTATGGCTAGCTGAAAACGGCTTTGGCGCTGAAGTGGTTTCTGAATGTGGAGTTGGTGGCATGTGAAACCCGCCTGTGGAGCCTTCGTTTGTGTGGGATGCTCACCAAGCTGCCCTTCAGGACAATGCACTCAAACGGCATTAAGCATAGTGTGTGAACACGTAGTTTGCTTGAGAGCTGCCTGTCAGCCTGATGGTGTGTGAAGTCATTGAGCCAAATGGAGCTGTTCTCCCACAAGAACCACTCGGCTGATTCTTCTTCAATATGCAATTCAGCAACATGCAGTGTTGCTTGATGGAATTAGCTCTTACAGCAACATCTGGGTCTAGAGCCTTTGTATTTAGGGCTAGCTGAAAATGGCTTTGGCGCTGAAGTGGTTTCTGAATGTGGAGTTGGTGGCATGTGAAACCCGCCTGTGGAGCGTTCGTTTGTGTGGGATGCTCACCAAGCTGCCCTTCAGGACAATGCACTCAAACGGCATTAGGCATAGTGTGTGAACACGTAGTTTGCTTGAGAGCTGCGTGTCAGCCTGATGCTGTGTGAAGTCAGTGAGCCAAATGGAGTTGTTCTCCCACAAGAACCACTTGGCTGATTCTTCTTCAATATGCAATTCAGCAACATGCAGTGTTGCTTGATGGAATTAGCTCTTACAGCAACATCTGCATCTAGAGCCTTTGTATTTAGGGCTAGCTGAAAACGTCTTTGGCGCTGAAGTGATTTCTGAATGTGGAGTTGGTGGCATGTGAAACCCGCCTGTGGAGCCTTCGTTTGTGTGGGATGCTCACCAAGCTGCCCTTCAGGACAATGCACTCAAACGGCATTAGGCATAGTGTGTGAACACGTAGTTTGCTTGAGAGCTGCCTGTCAGCCTGATGGTGTGTGAAGCCAGTGAGCCAAATGGAGTTGTTCTCCCACAAGAACCACTCGGCTGATCCTTCTTCAATATGCATTTCAGCAACATGCAGTATTGCTTGATGGAATTAGCTCTTACAGCAACATCTGCGTCTAGAGCCTTTGTATTTAGGGCTAGCTGAAAACGGCTTTGGCGCTGAAGTGGTTTCTGAATGTGGAGTCGGTGGCATGTGAAACCTGCCTGTGGAGCCTTCGTTTGTGTGGGATGCTCACCAACCTGCCCTTCAGGACAATGCACTCAAACGGCATGAAGCATAGTGTGTGAACACGTATTTGCTTGAGAGCTGCGTGTCAGCTTGATGGTGTGTGAAGTCAGTGAGCCAAATGGAGTTGTTCTCAAACAAGAACCACTCGGCTGATCCTTCTTCAATATGCAATTCAGCAACATGCAGTGTTGCTTGATGGAATTAGCTCTTACAGCAACATCTGCATCTAGAGCCTTTGTATTCAGGGCTAGCTGAACACGGCTTTGGCGCTGAAGTGGTTTCTGAATGTGGAGTTGGTGGCATGTGAAACCCGCCTGTGGAGCCTTCGTTTGTGTGGGATGCTCACCAAGCTGCCCTTCAGGACAATGCACTCAAACGGCATTAGGCATAGTGTGTGAACACGTAGTTTGCTTGACAGCTGCCTGTCAGCCTGCTGGTGTGTGAAGTCAGTGAGCCAAATGGAGTTATTCTCCCACAAGAACCACTCGGCTGATTCTTCTTCAATATGCAATTCAGCAACATGCAGTGTTGCTTGATGGAATTAGCTCTTAAAACAACATCTGGGTCTAGAGCCTTTGTATTTAGGGCTAGGTGAAAACGGCTTTGGCGCTGAAGTGGTTTCTGAATGTGGAGTTGGTGGCATGTGAAACCCGCCTGTGGAGGCTTCGTTTGTGTGGGATGCTCACCAAGCTGCCCTTCAGGACAATGCACTCAAACGGCATTAAGCATAGTGTGTGAACACGTAGTTTGCTTGAGAGCTGCCTGTCAGCCTGATGCTGTGTGAAGTCAGTGAGCCAAATGGAGTTGTTCTCCCACAAGAACCACTTGGCTGATTCTTCTTCAATATGCAATTCAGCAACATGCAGTGTTGCTTGATGGAATTAGCTCTTACAGCAACATCTGCGTCTAGAGCCTTTGCATTTATGGCTAGCTGAAAACGGCTTTGGCGCTGAAGTGGTTTCTGAATGTGGAGTTGGTGGCATGTGAAACCCGCCTGTGGAGCCTTCGTTTGTGTGGGATGCTCACCAAGCTGCCCTTCAGGACAATGCACTCAAACGGCATTAAGCATAGTGTGTGAACACGTAGTTTGCTTGAGAGCTGCCTGTCAGCCTGATGGTGTGTGAAGTCATTGAGCCAAATGGAGCTGTTCTCCCACAAGAACCACTCGGCTGATTCTTCTTCAATATGCAATTCAGCAACATGCAGTGTTGCTTGATGGAATTAGCTCTTACAGCAACATCTGGGTCTAGAGCCTTTGTATTTAGGGCTAGCTGAAAATGGCTTTGGCGCTGAAGTGGTTTCTGAATGTGGAGTTGGTGGCATGTGAAACCCGCCTGTGGAGCCTTCGTTTGTGTGGGATGCTCACCAAGCTGCCCTTCAGGACAATGCACTCAAACGGCATTAGGCATAGTGTGTGAACACGTAGTTTGCTTGAGAGCTGCGTGTCAGCCTGATGCTGTGTGAAGTCAGTGAGCCAAATGGAGTTGTTCTCCCACAAGAACCACTTGGCTGATTCTTCTTCAATATGCAATTCAGCAACATGCAGTGTTGCTTGATGGAATTAGCTCTTACAGCAACATCTGCATCTAGAGCCTTTGTATTTAGGGCTAGCTGAAAACGTCTTTGGCGCTGAAGTGATTTCTGAATGTGGAGTTGGTGGCATGTGAAACCCGCCTGTGGAGCCTTCGTTTGTGTGGGATGTTCACCAAGCTGCCCTTCAGGACAATGCACTCAAATGGCATTAGGCATAGTGTGTGAACACGTAGTTTGCTTGAGAGCTGCCTGTCAGCCTGATGGTGTGTGAAGTCAGTGAGCCAAATGGAGTTGTTCTCCCACAAGAACCACTCGGTTGATTCTTCTTCAATATGCCATTCAGCAACATGCAGTGTTGCTTGATGGAATTAGCTCTTACAGCAACATCTGCATCTAGAGCCTTTGTATTTAGGGTTAGCTGAAAACGGCTTTGGCGCTGAAGTGGTTTCTGAATGTGGATTTGGTGGCATGTGAAACCCGCCTGTGGAGCCTTCGTTTGTGTCGGATGCTCACCAAGCTGCCCTTCAGGACAATGCACTCAAACGGCATTAGGCATAGTGTGTGAACACGTAGTTTGCTTGAGAGCTGCCTGTCAGCCTGATGCTGTGTGAAGTCAGTGAGCCAAATGGAGTTGTTCTCCCACAAGAACCACTCGGCTGATTCTTCTTCAATATGCAATTCAGCAACATGCAGTGTTGCTTGATGGAATTAGCTCTTACAGCATCATCCTCGTCTAGAGCCTTTGTATTTAGGGCTAGCTGAAAACGGCTTTGGCGCTGAAGTGGTTTCTGAATGTGGAGTTGGTGGCATGTGAAACCCGCCTGTGGAGCCTTCGTTTGTGTGGGATGCTCACCAAGCTGCCCTTCAGGACAATGCACTCAAACGGCATGAAGCATAGTGTGTGAACACGTAGTTTGCTTGAGAGCTGCCTGTCAGCCTGATGGTGTGTGAAGTCAGTGAGCCAAATGGAGTTGTTCTCCCACAAGAACCACTCGGCTGATTCTTCTTCAATATGCAATTCAGCAACATGCAGTGTTGCTTGATGGAATTAGCTCTTACAACAACATCTGGGTCTAGAGCCTTTGTATTTAGGGTAGGTGAAAACGGCTTTGGCGCTGAAGTGGTTTCTGAATGTGGAGTTGGTGGCATGTGAAACCCGCCTGTGGAGCCTTCGTTTGTGTGGGATGCTCACCAAGCTGCCCTTCAGGACAATGCACTCAAACGGCATTAAGCATAGTGTGTGAACACGTAGTTTGCTTGAGAGCTGCCTGTCAGCCTGATGCTGTGTGAAGTCAGTGAGCCAAATGGAGTTGTTCTCCCACAAGAACCACTCGGCTGATTCTTCTTCAATATGCAATTCAGCAACATGCAGTGTTGCTTGATGGAATTAGCTCTTACAACAACATCTGGGTCTAGAGCCTTTGTATTTAGGGCTAGGTGAAAACGGCTTTGGCGCTGAAGTGGTTTCTGAATGTGGAGTTGGTGGCATGTGAAACTCGCCTGTGGAGCCTTCGTTTGTGTGGGATGCTCACCAAGCTGCCCTTCAGGACAATGCACTCAAACGGCATTAAGCATAGTGTGTGAACACGTAGTTTGCTTGAGAGCTGCCTGTCAGCCTGCTGGTGTGTGAAGTCAGTGAGCCAAATGGAGTTGTTCTCCCACAAGAACCACTCGGCTGATTCTTCTTCAATATGCAATTCAGCAACATGCAGTGTTGCTTGATGGAATTAGCTCTTACAGCAACATCTGGGTCTAGAGCCTTTGTATTTAGGGCTAGCTGAAAACGGCTTTGGCGCTGAAGTGGTTTCTGAATGTGGAGTTGGTGGCATGTGAAACCCGCCTGTGGAGCCTTCGTTTGTGTGGGATGCTCACCAAGCTGCCCTTCAGGACAATGCACTCAAATGGCATTAGGCATAGTGTGTGAACACGTAGTTTGCTTGAGAGCTGCCTGTCAGCCTGATGGTGTGTGAAGTCAGTGAGCCAAATGGAGTTGTTCTCCCACAAGAACCACTCGGCTGATTCTTCTTCAATATGCAATTCAGCAACATGCAGTGTTGCTTGATGGAATTAGTTCTTACAGCAACATCTGGGTCTAGAGCCTTTGTATTAAGGGCTAGCTGAAAACGGCTTTGGCGCTGAAGTGGTTTCTGAATGTGGAGTTGGTGGCATGTGAAACCCGCCTGTGGATCCTTCGTTTGTGTGGGATGCTCACCAAGCTGCCCTTCAGGACAATGCACTCAAACGGCATTAGGCATAGTGTGTGAACACGTAGTTTGCTTGAGAGCTGCGTGTCAGACTGATGCTGTGTGAAGTCAGTGAGCCAAATGGAGTTGTTCTCCCACAAGAACCACTCGGATGATTCTTCTTCAATATGCAATTCAGCAACATGCAGTGTTGCTTGATGGAATTAGCTCTTACAACAACATCTGCATCTAGAGCTTTTGTATTTAGGGCTAGCTGAAAAGGGCTTTGGCGCTGAAGTGGTTTCTGCATGTGGAGTTGGTGGCATGTGAAACCCGCCTGTGGAGCCTTCGTTTGTGTGGGATGCTCACCAAGCTGCCCTTCAGGACAATGCACTCAAACGGCATTAGGCATAGTGTGTGAACACGTAATTTACTTGAGAGCTGCCTGTCAGACTGATGCTGTGTGAAGTCAGTGAACCAAATGGAGTTGTTCTCCCACAAGAACCACTCGGCTGATTCTTCTTCAATATGCAATTCAGCAACATGCAGTGTTGCTTGATGGAATTAGCTCTTACAGCCACATCTGCGTCTAGAGCGTTTGTATTTAGGGCTAGCTGAAAACGGTTTTGGCGCTGAAGTGGTTTCTGAATGTGGAGTCGGTGGCATGTGAAACCCGCCTGTGGAGCCTTCGTTTGTGTGGGATGCTCACCAAGCTGCCCTTCAGGACAATGCACTAAAATGGCATTAAGCATAGTTTGTGAACACGTAGTTTGCTTGAGAGCTGCCTGTCAGCCTGATGCTGTGTGAAGTCAGTGAGCCAAATGGAGTTGTTCTCCCACAAGAACCACTCGGCTGATTCTTCTTCAATATGCAATTCAGCAACAAGCAGTGTTGCTGGATGGAATTAGCTCTTTCATCAACATCTGCATCTAGAGCCTTTGTATTTAGGGCTAGCTGAAAACGGCTTTGGCGCTGAAGTGGTTTCTGAATGTGGAGTTGGTGGCATGTGAAACCCGCCTGTGGAGGCTTCGTTTGTGTGGGATGCTCACCAACCTGCCCTTCAGGACAATGCACTAAAATGGCATTAAGCATAGTGTGTGAACACGTAGTTTACTTGAGAGCTGCCTGTCAGCCTGATGGTGTGTGAAGTCAGTGAGCTAAATGGAGTTGTTCTCCCACAAGAACCACTCGGCTGATTCTTCTTCAATATGCAATTCAGCAACATGCAGTGTTGCTTGATGGAATTAGCTCTTACAGCAACATCTGGATCTAGAGCCTTTGTATTTAGGGCTAGCTGAAAAGGACTTTGGCGCTGAAGTGGTTTCTGCATGTGGAGTTGGTGGCATGTGAAACCCGCCTGTGGAGCCTTCGTTTGTGTGGGATGCTCACCAAGCTGCCCTTCAGGACAATGCACTCAAACGGCATTAGGCATAGTGTGTGAACACGTAATTTACTTGAGAGCTGCGTGTCAGACTGATGCTGTGTGAAGTCAGTGAACCAAATGGAGTTGTTCTCCCACAAGAACCACTCGGCTGATTCTTCTTCAATATGCAATTCAGCAACATGCAGTGTTGCTTGATGGAATTAGCTCTTACAGCCACATCTGCGTCTAGAGCGTTTGTATTTAGGGCTAGCTGAAAACGGCTTTGGCGCTGAAGTGGTTTCTGAATGTGGAGTCGGTGGCATGTGAAACCTTCCTGTGGAGCCTTCGTTTGTGTGGGATGCTCACCAAGCTGCCCTTCAGGACAATGCACATAAATGGCATTAAGCATAGTGTGTGAACACGTAGTTTGCTTGAGAGCTGCCTGTCAGCCTGCTGGTGTGTGAAGTCAGTGAGCCAAATGGAGTTGTTCTCCCACAAGAACCACTCGGCTGATTCTTCTTCAATATGCAATTCAGCAACATGCAGTGTTGCTTGATGGAATTAGCTCTTACAGCAACATCTGCGTCTAGAGCCTTTGTATTTAGGGCTAGCTGAAAACGGCTTTGGCGCTGAAGTGGTTTCTGAATGTGGAGTTGGTGGCATGTGAAACCCGCCTGTGGAGCCTTCGTTTGTGTGGGATGCTCACCAAGCTGTCCTTCAGGACAATGCACTCAAACGGCATTAGGCATAGTGTGTGAACACGTAGTTTGCTTGAGAGCTGCCTGTCAGCCTGATGGTGTGTGAAGTCAGTGAGCCAAATGGAGTTGTTCTCCCACAAGAACCACTCGGCTGATTCTTCTTCAATATGCAATTCAGCAACATGCAGTGTTGCTTGATGGAATTAGCTCTTACAGCAACATCTGGGTCTAGAGCCTTTGTATTTAGGGCTAGCTGAAAACGGCTTTGGCGCTGAAGTGGTTTCTGAATGTGGAGTTGGTGGCATGTGAAACCCGCCTGTGGAGCCTTCGTTTGTGTGGGATGCTCTCCAAGCTGCCCTTCAGGACAATGCACTCAAACGGCATTAGGCATAGTGTGTGAACACGTAGTTTGCTTGAGAGCTGCGTGTCAGCCTGCTGGTGTGTGAAGTCAGTGAGCCAAATGGAGTTGTTCTCCCACAAGAACCACTCGGCTGATTCTTCTTCAATATGCAATTCAGCAACATGCAGTGTTGCTTGATGGAATTAGCTCTTACAGCAACATCTGCGTCTAGAGCCTTTGTATTTAGTGCTAGCTGAAAACGGCTTTGGCGCTGAAGTGGTTTCTGAATGTGGAGTTGGTGGCATGTGAAACCCGCCTGTGGAGCCTTCGTTTGTGTGGGATGCTCACCAAGCTGCCCTTCAGGACAATGCACTCAAACGGCATTAAGCATAGTGTCTGAACACGTAGTTTGCTTGAGAGCTGCCTTTCAGCCTGATGGTGTGTGAAGTCAGTGAGCCAAATGGAGTTGTTCTCCCACAAGAACCACTTGGCTGATCCTTCTTCAATATGCAATTCAGCAACATGCAGTGTTGCTTGATGGAATTAGCTCTTACAGCAACATCTGCGTCTAGAGCCTTTGTATTTAGGGCTAGCTGAAAACGGCTTTGGCGCTGAAGTGGTTTCTGAATGTGGAGTTGGTGGCATGTGAAACCCGCCTGTGGAGCCTTCGTTTGTGTGGGATGCTCACCAACCTGCCCTTCAGGACAATGCACTCAAACGGCATTAGGCATAGTGTGTGAACACGTAGTTTGCTTGAGAGCTGCCTGTCAGCCTGATGGTGTGTGAAGTCAGTGAGCCAAATGGAGTTGTTCTCCCACAAGAACCACTCGGCTGATTCTTCTTCAATATGCAATTCAGCAACATGCAGTGTTGCTTGATGGAATTAGCTCTTACAACAACATCTGGGTCTAGAGCCTTTGTATTTAGGGCTAGGTGAAAACGGCTTTGGCGCTGAAGTGGTTTCTGAATGTGGAGTTGGTGGCATGTGAAACCCGCCTGTGGAGCCTTCGTTTGTGTGGGATGCTCACCAAGCTGCCCTTCAGGACAATGCACTCAAACGGCATTAAGCATAGTGTGTGAACACGTAGTTTGCTTGAGAGCTGCCTGTCAGCCTGCTGGTGTGTGAAGTCAGTGAGCCAAATGGAGTTGTTCTCCCACAAGAACCACTCGGCTGATTCTTCTTCAATATGCAATTCAGCAACATGCAGTGTTGCTTGATGGAATTAGCTCTTACAGCAACATCTGGGTCTAGAGCCTTTGTATTTAGGGCTAGCTGAAAACGGCTTTGGCGCTGAAGTGGTTTCTGAATGTGGAGTTGGTGGCATGTGAAACCCGCCTGTGGAGCCTTCGTTTGTGTGGGATGCTCACCAAGCTGCCCTTCAGGACAATGCACTCAAATGGCATTAGGCATAGTGTGTGAACATGTAGTTTGCTTGAGAGCTGCCTGTCAGCCTGATGGTGTGTGAAGTCAGTGAGCCAAATGGAGTTGTTCTCCCACAAGAACCACTCGGCTGATTCTTCTTCAATATGCAATTCAGCAACATGCAGTGTTGCTTGATGGAATTAGTTCTTACAGCAACATCTGGGTCTAGAGCCTTTGTATTTAGGGCTAGCTGAAAACGGCTTTGGCGCTGAAGTGGTTTCTGAATGTGGAGTTGGTGGCATGTGAAACCCGCCTGTGGATCCTTCGTTTGTGTGGGATGCTCACCAAGCTGCCCTTCAGGACAATGCACTCAAACGGCATTAGGCATAGTGTGTGAACACGTAGTTTGCTTGAGAGCTGCGTGTCAGACTGATGCTGTGTGAAGTCAGTGAGCCAAATGGAGTTGTTCTCCCACAAGAACCACTCGGCTGATTCTTCTTCAATATGCAATTCAGCAACATGCAGTGTTGCTTGATGGAATTAGCTCTTACAGCAACATCTGCATCTAGAGCTTTTGTATTTAGGGCTAGCTGAAAAGGGCTTTGGCGCTGAAGTGGTTTCTGCATGTGGAGTTGGTGGCATGTGAAACCCGCCTGTGGAGCCTTCGTTTGTGTGGGATGCTCACCAAGCTGCCCTTCAGGACAATGCACTCAAACGGCATTAGGCATAGTGTGTGAACACGTAATTTACTTGAGAGCTGCGTGTCAGACTGATGCTGTGTGAAGTCAGTGAACCAAATGGAGTTGTTCTCCCACAAGAACCACTCGGCTGATTCTTCTTCAATATGCAATTCAGCAACATGCAGTGTTGCTTGATGGAATTAGCTCTTACAGCCACATCTGCGTCTAGAGCGTTTGTATTTAGGGCTAGCTGAAAACGGCTTTGGCGCTGAAGTGGTTTCTGAATGTGGAGTCGGTGGCATGTGAAACCCGCCTGTGGAGCCTTCGTTTGTGTGGGATGCTCACCAAGCTGCCCTTCAGGACAATGCACTAAAATGGCATTAAGCATAGTTTGTGAACACGTAGTTTGCTTGAGAGCTGCCTGTCAGCCTGATGCTGTGTGAAGTCAGTGAGCCAAATGGAGTTGTTCTCCCACAAGAACCACTCGGATGATTCTTCTTCAATATGCAATTCAGCAACAAGCAGTGTTGCTGGATGGAATTAGCTCTTTCATCAACATCTGCATCTAGAGCCTTTGTATTTAGGGCTAGCTGAAAACGGCTTTGGCGCTGAAGTGGTTTCTGAATGTGGAGTTGGTGGCATGTGAAACCCGCCTGTGGAGCCTTCGTTTGTGTGGGATGCTCACCAAGCTGCCCTTCAGGACAATGCACTAAAATGGCATTAAGCATAGTGTGTGAACACGTAGTTTGCTTGAGAGCTGCCTGTCAGCCTGATGCTGTGTGAAGTCAGTGAGCTAAATGGAGTTGTTCTCCCACAAGAACCACTCGGCTGATTCTTCTTCAATATGCAATTCAGCAACATGCAGTGTTGCTTGATGGAATTAGCTCTTACAGCAACATCTGGATCTAGAGCCTTTGTATTTAGGGCTAGCTGAAAAGGACTTTGGCGCTGAAGTGGTTTCTGAATGTGGAGTTGGTGGCATGTGAAACCCGCCTGTGGAGCCTTCGTTTGTGTGGGATGTTCACCAACCTGCCCTTCAGGACAATGCACTCAAACGGCATTAGGCATAGTGTGTGAACACGTAGTTTGCTTGAGAGCTGCCTGTCAGCCTGATGGTGTGTGAAGTCAGTGAGCCAAATGGAGTTGTTCTCCCACAAGAACCACTCGGCTGATTCTTCTTCAATATGCAATTCAGCAACATGCAGTGTTGCTTGATGGAATTAGCTCTTACAGCAACATCTGCGTCTAGAGCCTTTGTATTTAGGGCTAGCTGAAAACGGCTTTGGCGCTGAAGTGGTTTCTGAATGTGGAGTTGGTGGCATGTGAAACCCGCCTGTGGAGCCTTCGTTTGTGTGGGATGCTCACCAAGCTGCCCTTCAGGACAATGCACTCAAACGGCATTAGGCATAGTGTGTGAACACGTAGTTTGCTTGAGAGCTGCCTGTCAGCCTGATGGTGTGTGAAGTCAGTGAGCCAAATGGAGTTGTTCTCCCACAAGAACCACTCGGCTGATTCTTCTTCAATATGCAATTCAGCAACATGCAGTGTTGCTTGATGGAATTAGCTCTTACAGCAACATCTGGGTCTAGAGCCTTTGTATTTAGGGCTAGCTGAAAACGGCTTTGGCGCTGAAGTGGTTTCTGAATGTGGAGTTGGTGGCATGTGAAACCCGCCTGTGGAGCCTTCGTTTGTGTGGGATGCTCTCCAAGCTGCCCTTCAGGACAATGCACTCAAACGGCATTAGGCATAGTGTGTGAACACGTAGTTTGCTTGAGAGCTGCGTGTCAGCCTGCTGGTGTGTGAAGTCAGTGAGCCAAATGGAGTTGTTCTCCCACAAGAACCACTCGGCTGATTCTTCTTCAATATGCAATTCAGCAACATGCAGTGTTGCTTGATGGAATTAGCTCTTACAGCAACATCTGCGTCTAGAGCCTTTGTATTTAGTGCTAGCTGAAAACGGCTTTGGCGCTGAAGTGGTTTCTGAATGTGGAGTTGGTGGCATGTGAAACCCGCCTGTGGAGCCTTCGTTTGTGTGGGATGCTCACCAAGCTGCCCTTCAGGACAATGCACTCAAACGGCATTAAGCATAGTGTCTGAACACGTAGTTTGCTTGAGAGCTGCCTTTCAGCCTGATGGTGTGTGAAGTCAGTGAGCCAAATGGAGTTGTTCTCCCACAAGAACCACTTGGCTGATCCTTCTTCAATATGCAATTCAGCAACATGCAGTGTTGCTTGATGGAATTAGCTCTTACAGCAACATCTGCGTCTAGAGCCTTTGTATTTAGGGCTAGCTGAAAACGGCTTTGGCGCTGAAGTGGTTTCTGAATGTGGAGTTGGTGGCATGTGAAACCCGCCTGTGGAGCCTTCGTTTGTGTGGGATGCTCACCAACCTGCCCTTCAGGACAATGCACTCAAACGGCATTAGGCATAGTGTGTGAACACGTAGTTTGCTTGAGAGCTGCCTGTCAGCCTGATGGTGTGTGAAGTCAGTGAGCCAAATGGAGTTGTTCTCCCACAAGAACCACTCGGCTGATTCTTCTTCAATATGCAATTCAGCAACATGCAGTGTTGCTTGATGGAATTAGCTCTTACAACAACATCTGGGTCTAGAGCCTTTGTATTTAGGGCTAGGTGAAAACGGCTTTGGCGCTGAAGTGGTTTCTGAATGTGGAGTTGGTGGCATGTGAAACCCGCCTGTGGAGCCTTCGTTTGTGTGGGATGCTCACCAAGCTGCCCTTCAGGACAATGCACTCAAACGGCATTAAGCATAGTGTGTGAACACGTAGTTTGCTTGAGAGCTGCCTGTCAGCCTGCTGGTGTGTGAAGTCAGTGAGCCAAATGGAGTTGTTCTCCCACAAGAACCACTCGGCTGATTCTTCTTCAATATGCAATTCAGCAACATGCAGTGTTGCTTGATGGAATTAGCTCTTACAGCAACATCTGGGTCTAGAGCCTTTGTATTTAGGGCTAGCTGAAAACGGCTTTGGCGCTGAAGTGGTTTCTGAATGTGGAGTTGGTGGCATGTGAAACCCGCCTGTGGAGCCTTCGTTTGTGTGGGATGCTCACCAAGCTGCCCTTCAGGACAATGCACTCAAATGGCATTAGGCATAGTGTGTGAACATGTAGTTTGCTTGAGAGCTGCCTGTCAGCCTGATGGTGTGTGAAGTCAGTGAGCCAAATGGAGTTGTTCTCCCACAAGAACCACTCGGCTGATTCTTCTTCAATATGCAATTCAGCAACATGCAGTGTTGCTTGATGGAATTAGTTCTTACAGCAACATCTGGGTCTAGAGCCTTTGTATTTAGGGCTAGCTGAAAACGGCTTTGGCGCTGAAGTGGTTTCTGAATGTGGAGTTGGTGGCATGTGAAACCCGCCTGTGGATCCTTCGTTTGTGTGGGATGCTCACCAAGCTGCCCTTCAGGACAATGCACTCAAACGGCATTAGGCATAGTGTGTGAACACGTAGTTTGCTTGAGAGCTGCGTGTCAGACTGATGCTGTGTGAAGTCAGTGAGCCAAATGGAGTTGTTCTCCCACAAGAACCACTCGGCTGATTCTTCTTCAATATGCAATTCAGCAACATGCAGTGTTGCTTGATGGAATTAGCTCTTACAGCAACATCTGCATCTAGAGCTTTTGTATTTAGGGCTAGCTGAAAAGGGCTTTGGCGCTGAAGTGGTTTCTGCATGTGGAGTTGGTGGCATGTGAAACCCGCCTGTGGAGCCTTCGTTTGTGTGGGATGCTCACCAAGCTGCCCTTCAGGACAATGCACTCAAACGGCATTAGGCATAGTGTGTGAACACGTAATTTACTTGAGAGCTGCGTGTCAGACTGATGCTGTGTGAAGTCAGTGAACCAAATGGAGTTGTTCTCCCACAAGAACCACTCGGCTGATTCTTCTTCAATATGCAATTCAGCAACATGCAGTGTTGCTTGATGGAATTAGCTCTTACAGCCACATCTGCGTCTAGAGCGTTTGTATTTAGGGCTAGCTGAAAACGGCTTTGGCGCTGAAGTGGTTTCTGAATGTGGAGTCGGTGGCATGTGAAACCCGCCTGTGGAGCCTTCGTTTGTGTGGGATGCTCACCAAGCTGCCCTTCAGGACAATGCACTAAAATGGCATTAAGCATAGTTTGTGAACACGTAGTTTGCTTGAGAGCTGCCTGTCAGCCTGATGCTGTGTGAAGTCAGTGAGCCAAATGGAGTTGTTCTCCCACAAGAACCACTCGGCTGATTCTTCTTCAATATGCAATTCAGCAACAAGCAGTGTTGCTGGATGGAATTAGCTCTTTCATCAACATCTGCATCTAGAGCCTTTGTATTTAGGGCTAGCTGAAAACGGCTTTGGCGCTGAAGTGGTTTCTGAATGTGGAGTTGGTGGCATGTGAAACCCGCCTGTGGAGCCTTCGTTTGTGTGGGATGCTCACCAAGCTGCCCTTCAGGACAATGCACTAAAATGGCATTAAGCATAGTGTGTGAACACGTAGTTTGCTTGAGAGCTGCCTGTCAGCCTGATGCTGTGTGAAGTCAGTGAGCTAAATGGAGTTGTTCTCCCACAAGAACCACTCGGCTGATTCTTCTTCAATATGCAATTCAGCAACATGCAGTGTTGCTTGATGGAATTAGCTCTTACAGCAACATCTGGATCTAGAGCCTTTGTATTTAGGGCTAGCTGAAAAGGACTTTGGCGCTGAAGTGGTTTCTGAATGTGGAGTTGGTGGCATGTGAAACCCGCCTGTGGAGCCTTCGTTTGTGTGGGATGTTCACCAACCTGCCCTTCAGGACAATGCACTCAAACGGCATTAGGCATAGTGTGTGAACACGTAGTTTGCTTGAGAGCTGCCTGTCAGCCTGATGGTGTGTGAAGTCAGTGAGCCAAATGGAGTTGTTCTCCCACAAGAACCACTCGGTTGATTCTTCTTCAATATGCCATTCAGCAACATGCAGTGTTGCTTGATGGAATTAGCTCTTACAGCAACATCTGCGTCTAGAGCCTTTGTATTTAGGGCTAGCTGAAAACGGCTTTGGCGCTGAAGGGGTTTCTGAATGTGGAGTTGGTGGCATGTGAAACCCGCCTGTGGAGCCTTCGTTTGTGTGGGATGCTCACCAACCTGCCCTTCAGGACAATGCACTCAAACGGCATTAGGCATAGTGTGTGAACACGTAGTTTGCTTGAGAGCTGCGTGTCAGCCTGATGCTGTGTGAAGTCAGTGAGCCAAATGGAGTTGTTCTCCCACAAGAACCACTCAGCTGATTCTTCTTCAATATGCAATGCAGCAACATGCAGTGTTGCTGGATGGAATTAGCTCTTACAGCAACATATGTGTCTAGAGCCTTTGTATTTAGGGCTAGCTGAAAACGGCTTTGGCGCTGAAGTGGTTTCTGAATGTGGAGTTGGTGGCATGTGAAACCCGCCTGTGGATCCTTCGTTTGTGTGGGATGCTCACCAAGCTGCCCTTCAGGACAATGCACTCAAACGGCATTAGGCATAGTGTGTGAACACGTAATTTGCTTGAGAGCTGCGTGTCAGCCTGATGCTGTGTGAAGTCAGTGAACCAAATGGAGTTGTTCTCCCACAAGAACCACTCGGCTGATTCTTCTTCAATATGCAATTCAGCAACATGCAGTGTTGCTTGATGGAATTAGCTCTTACAGCCACATCTGCGTCTTGAGCGTTTGTATTTATGGCTAGCTGAAAATGGCTTTGGCGCTTAAGTGGTTTCTGAATGTGGAGTTGGTGGCATGTGAAACCCGCCTGTGGAGCCTTCGTTTGTGTGGGATGCTCACCAAGCTGCCCTTCAGGACAATGCACTCAAATGGCATTAAGCATAGTGTGTGAACACGTAGTTTGCTTGAGAGCTGCCTGTCAGCCTGATGCTGTGTGAAGTCAGTGAGCCAAATGGAGTTGTTCTCCCACAAGAACCACTCGGCTGATTCTTCTTCAATATGCAATTCAGCAACATGCAGTGTTGCTTGATGGAATTAGCTCTTACAGCAACACCTGCGTCTAGAGCCTTTGTATTTAGGGCTAGCTGAAAACGGCTTTGGCGCTCAAGTGGTTTCTGAATGTGGAGTTGGTGGCATGTGAAACCCGCCTGTGGAGCCTTCGTTTGTGTGGGATGCTCACCAACCTGCCCTTCAGGACAATGCACTCAAACGGCATTAAGCATAGTGTGTGAACACGTAGTTTGCTTGAGAGCTGCCTGTCAGCCTGATGGTGTGTGAAGTCAGTGAGCCAAATGGAGTTGTTCTCCCACAAGAACCACTCGGCTGATTCTTCTTCAATATGCAATTCAGCAACATGCAGTGTTGCTTGATGGAATTAGCTCTTACAGCCACATCTGCGTCTAGAGCGTTTGTATTTAGGGCTAGCTGAAAACGGCTTCGGCGCTGAAGTGGTTTCTGAATGTGGAGTCGGTGGCATGTGAAACCCGCCTGTGGAGCCTTCGTTTGTGTGGGATGCTCACCAAGCTGCCCTTCAGGACAATGCACTAAAATGGCATTAAGCATAGTTTGTGAACACATAGTTTGCTTGAGAGCTGCCTGTCAGCCTGATGCTGTGTGAAGTCAGTGAGCCAAATGGAGTTGTTCTCCCACAAGAACCACTCGGCTGATTCTTCTTCAATATGCAATTCAGCAACAAGCAGTGTTGCTGGATGGAATTAGCTCTTTCATCAACATCTGCATCTAGAGCTTTTGTATTTAGGGCTAGCTGAAAAGGGCTTTGGCGCTGAAGTGGTTTCTGAATGTGGAGTTGGTGGCATGTGAAACCCGCCTGTGGAGCCTTCGTTTGTGTGGGATGCTCACCAACCTGCCCTTCAGGACAATGCACTAAAATGGCATTAAGCATAGTGTGTGAACACGTAGTTTACTTGAGAGCTGCCTGTCAGCCTGATGGTGTGTGAAGTCAGTGAGCTAAATGGAGTTGTTCTCCCACAAGAACCACTCGGCTGATTCTTCTTCAATATGCAATTCAGCAACATGCAGTGTTGCTTGATGGAATTAGCTCTTACAGCAACATCTGGATCTAGAGCCTTTGTATTTAGGGCTAGCTGAAAAGGACTTTGGCGCTGAAGTGGTTTCTGAATGTGGAGTTGGTGGCATGTGAAACCCGCCTGTGGAGCCTTCGTTTGTGTGGGATGCTCACCAACCTGCCCTTCAGGACAATGCACTCAAACGGCATTAGGCATAGTGTGTGAACACGTAGTTTGCTTGAGAGCTGCCTGTCAGCCTGATGGTGTGTGAAGTCAGTGAGCCAAATGGAGTTGTTCTCCCACAAGAACCGCTCGGTTGATTCTTCTTCAATATGCCATTCAGCAACATGCAGTGTTGCTTGATGGAATTAGCTCTTACAGCAACATCTGCGTCTAGAGCCTTTGTATTTAGGGCTAGCTGAAAACGGCTTTGGCGCTGAAGTGGTTTCTGAATGTGGAGTTGGTGGCATGTGAAACCCGCCTGTGGAGCCTTCGTTTGTGTGGGATGCTCACCAACCTGCCCTTCAGGACAATGCACTCAAACGGCATTAGGCATAGTGTGTGAACACGTAGTTTGCTTGAGAGCTGCGTGTCAGCCTGATGGTGTGTGAAGTCAGTGAGCCAAATGGAGTTGTTCTCCCACAAGAACCACTCGGTTGATCCTTCTTCAATATGCCATTCAGCAACATGCAGTGTTGCTTGATGGAATTAGCTCTTACAGCAACATCTGCGTCTAGATCCTTTGTATTTAGGGCTAGCTGAAAACGGCTTTGGCGCTGAAGTGGTTTCTGAATGTGGAGTTGGTGGCATGTGAAACCCGCCTGTGGAGCCTTCGTTTGTGTGGGATGCTCACCAACCTGCCCTTCAGGACAATGCACTCAAACGGCATTAAGCATAGTGTGTGAACACGTAGTTTGCTTGAGAGCTGCCTGTCAGCCTGATGCTGTGTGAAGTCAGTGAGCCAAATGGAGTTGTTCTCCCACAAGAACCACTCGGTTGATTCTTCTTCAATATGCCATTCAGCAACATGCAGTGTTGCTTGATGGAATTAGCTCTTACAGCAACATCTGCGTCTAGAGCCTTTGTATTTAGGGCTAGCTGAAAACGGCTTTGGCGCTGAAGTGGTTTCTGAATGTGGAGTTGGTGGCATGTGAAACCCGCCTGTGGAGCCTTCGTTTGTGTGGGATGCTCACCAAGCTGCCCTTCAGGACAATGCACTCAAACGGCATTAGGCATAGTGTGTGAACACGTAGTTTGCTTGAGAGCTGCCTGTCAGCCTGATGGTGTGTGAAGTCAGTGAGCCAAATGGAGTTGTTCTCCCACAAGAACCACTCGGTTGATTCTTCTTCAATATGCCATTCAGCAACATGCAGTGTTGCTTGATGGAATTAGCTCTTACAGCAACATCTGAGTCTTGAGCCTTTGTATTTAGGGCTAGCTGAAAACGGCTTTGGCGCTGAAGGGGTTTCTGAATGTGGAGTTGGTGGCATGTGAAACCCGCCTGTGGAGCCTTCGTTTGTGTGGGATGCTCACCAACCTGCCCTTCAGGACAATGCACTCAAACGGCATTAGGCATAGTGTGTGAACACGTAGTTTGCTTGAGAGCTGCGTGTCAGCCTGATGGTGTGTGAAGTCAGTGAGCCAAATGGAGTTGTTCTCCCACAAGAACCACTCAGCTGATTCTTCTTCAATATGCAATGCAGCAACATGCAGTGTTGCTGGATGGAATTAGCTCTTACAGCAACATCTGTGTCTAGAGCCTTTGTATTTAGGGCTAGCTGAAAACGGCTTTGGCGCTGAAGTGGTTTCTGAATGTGGAGTTGGTGGCATGTGAAACCCGCCTGTGGAGCCTTCGTTTGTGTGGGATGCTCACCAAGCTGCCCTTCAGGACAATGCACTCAAACGGCATTAGGCATAGTGTGTGAACACGTAATTTGCTTGAGAGCTGCGTGTCAGCCTGATGCTGTGTGAAGTCAGTGAACCAAATGGAGTTGTTCTCCCACAAGAACCACTCGGCTGATTCTTCTTCAATATGCAATTCAGCAACATGCAGTGTTGCTTGATGGAATTAGCTCTTACAGCCACATCTGCGTCTTGAGCGTTTGTATTTATGGCTAGCTGAAAACGGCTTTGGCGCTTAAGTGGTTTCTGAATGTGGAGTTGGTGGCATGTGAAACCCGCCTGTGGAGCCTTCGTTTGTGTGGGATGCTCACCAAGCTGCCCTTCAGGACAATGCACTCAAATGGCATTAAGCATAGTGTGTGAACACGTAGTTTGCTTGAGAGCTGCCTGTCAGCCTGATGCTGTGTGAAGTCAGTGAGCCAAATGGAGTTGTTCTCCCACAAGAACCACTCGGCTGATTCTTCTTCAATATGCAATTCAGCAACATGCAGTGTTGCTTGATGGAATTAGCTCTTACAGCAACATCTGCGTCTAGAGCCTTTGTATTTAGGGCTAGCTGAAAACGGCTTTGGCGCTGAAGTGGTTTCTGAATGTGGAGTTGGTGGCATGTGAAACCCGCCTGTGGAGCCTTCGTTTGTGTGGGATGCTCACCAACCTGCCCTTCAGGACAATGCACTCAAACGGCATTAGGCATAGTGTGTGAACACGTAGTTTGCTTGAGAGCTGCCTGTCAGCCTGATGCTGTGTGAAGTCAGTGAGCCAAATGGAGTTGTTCTCCCACAAGAACCACTCGGCTGATTCTTCTTCAATATGCAATTCAGCAACAAGCAGTGTTGCTGGATGGAATTAGCTCTTACAGCAACATCTGCATCTAGAGCCTTTGTATTTAGGGCTAGCTGAAAAAGGCTTTGGCGCTGAAGTGGTTTCTGAATGTGGAGTTGGTGGCATGTGAAACCCGCCTGTGGAGCCTTCGTTTGTGTGGGATGCTCACAAAGCTGCCCTTCAGGACAATGCACTCAAACGGCATTAAGCATAGTGTGTGAACACGTAGTTTGCTTGAGAGCTGCCTGTCAGCCTGATGGTGTGTGAAGTCAGTGAGCCAAATGGAGTTGTTCTCCCACAAGAACCACTCGGCTGATTCTTCTTCAATATGCAATTCAGCAACATGCAGTGTTGCTTGATGGAATTAGCTCTTACAGCTTCATCTGTGTCAAGAACCTTGGCATTTAGGGCTAGCTGAAAACGGCTTTGGCGCTGAAGTGGTTTCTGAATGTGGAGTTGGTGGCATGTGAAACCCGCCTGTGGACCCTTCGTTTGTGTGGGATGCTCACCAAGCTGCCCTTCAGGACAATGCACTCAAACGGCATTAGGCATAGTGTGTGAACAAGTAGTTTGCTTGAGAGCTGCGTGTCAGCCTGATGGTGTGTGAAGTCAGTGAGCCAAATGGAGTTGTTCTCCCACAAGAACCACTCGGCTGATTCTTCTTCAATATGCAATTCAGCAACATGCAGTGTTGCTTGATGGAATTAGCTCTTACAGCAACATCTGCGTCTAGAGCCTTTGTATTTAGGGCTAGCTGAAATGGACTTTGGCGCTGAAGTGGTTTCTGAATGTGGAGTTGGTGGCATGTGAAACCCGCCTGTGGAGCCTTCGTTTGTGTGGGATGCTCACCAACCTGCCCTTCAGGACAATGCACTCAAACGGCATTAAGCATAGTGTGTGAACACGTAGTTTGCTTGAGAGCTGCCTGTCAGCCTGATGGTGTGTGAAGTCAGTGAGCCAAATGGAGTTGTTCTCCCACAAGAACCGCTCGGCTGATTCTTCTTCAATATGGAATTCAGCAACATGCAGTGTTGCTTGATGGAATTAGCTCTTACAGCAACATCTGCGTCTAGAGCCTTTGTATTTAGGGCTAGCTGAAAACGGCTTTGGCGCTGAAGTGGTTTCTGAATGTGGAGTTGGTGGCATGTGAAACCCGCCTGTGGAGCCTTCGTTTATGTGGGATGCTCACCAAGCTGCCCTTCAGGACAATGCACTCAAATGGCATTAGGCATAGTGTGTGAACACGTAGTTTGCTTGAGAGCTGCCTGTCAGCCTGATGGTGTGTGAAGTCAGTGAGCCAAATGGAGTTGTTCTCCCACAAGAACCACTCGGCTGATCCTTCTTCAATATGCAATTCAGCAACATGCAGTGTTGCTTGATGGAATTAGCTCTTACAGCAACATCTGCGTCTAGAGCCTTTGTATTTAGGGCTAGCTGAAAACGGCTTTGGCGCTGAAGTGGTTTCTGAATGTGGAGTTGGTGGCATGTGAAACCTGCCTGTGGAGCCTTCGTTTGTGTGGGATGCTCACCAACCTGCCCTTCAGGACAATGCACTCAAACGGCATTAAGCATAGTGTGTGAACACGTATTTGCTTGAGAGCTGCGTGTCAGCCTGATGGTGTGTGAAGTCAGTGAGCCAAATGGAGTTGTTCTCCCACAAGAACCACTCGGCTGATCCTTCTTCAATATGCAATTCAGCAACATGCAGTGTTGCTTGATGGAATTAGCTCTTACAGCAACATCTGCGTCTAGAGCCTTTGTATTTAGGGCTAGCTGAAAACGGCTTTGGCGCTCAAGTGGTTTCTGAATGTGGAGTTGGTGGCATGTGAAACCCGCCTGTGGAGCCTTCGTTTGTGTGGGATGCTCACCAAGCTGCCCTTCAGGACAATGCACTCAAACGGCATTAGGCATAGTGTGTGAACACGTAGTTTGCTTGAGAGCTGCCTGTCAGCCTGATGGTGTGTGAAGTCAGTGAGCCAAATGAAGTTGTTTTCCCACAAGAACCACTCGGCTGATTCTTCTTCAATATGCAATTCAGCAACATGCAGTGTTGCTTGATGGAATTAGCTCTTACAGCAACATCTGCGTCTAGAGCCTTTGTATTTAGGGCTAGCTGAAAACGGCTTTGGCGCTGAAGTGGTTTCTGAATGTGGAGTTGGTGGCATGTGAAACCTTCCTGTGGAGCCTTCGTTTGTGTGGGATGCTCACCAAGCTGCCCTTCAGGACAATGCACTCAAACGGCATTCAGCATAGTGTGTGAACACGTAGTTTGCTTGAGAGCTGCCTGTCAGCCTGATGGTGTGTGAAGTCAGTGAGCCAAATGGAGTTGTTCTCCCACAAGAACCACTCGGCTGATTCTTCTTCAATATGCAATTCAGCAACATGCAGTGTTGCTTGATGGAATTAGCTCTTACAGCAACATCTGCGTCTAGAGCCTTTGTATTTAGGGCTAGCTGAAAACGGCTTTGGCGCTGAAGTGGTTTCTGTATGTGGAGTGGGTGTCATGTGAAACCCGCCTGTGGAGCCTTCGTTTGTGTGGGATGCTCACCAAGCTGCCCTTCAGGACAATGCACTCAAACGGCATTTAGCATAGTGTGTGAACACGTAGTTTGCTTGAGAGCTGCCTGTCAGCCTGCTGGTGTGTGAAGTCAGTGAGCCAAATGGAGTTGTTCTCCCACAAGAACCACTCGGCTGATTCTTCTTCAATATGCAATTCAGCAACATGCAGTGTTGCTTGATGGAATTAGCTCTTTCATCAACATCTGCGTCTAGAGCCTTTGTATTTAGGGCTAGCCTAAAAGGGCTTTGGCGCTGAAGTGGTTTCTGAATGTGGAGTTGGTGGCATGTGAAACCCACCTGTGGAGCCTTCGTTTGTGTGGGATGCTCACCAACCTGCCCTTCAGGACAATGCACTCATACGGCATTAAACATAGTGTGTGAACACGTAGTTTGCTTGAGAGGTGCCTGTCAGCCTGATGGTGTGTGAAGTCAGTGAGCCAAATGGAGTTGTTCTCCCACAAGAACCACTTGGCTGATTCTTCTTCAATATGCAATTCAGCAACATGCAGTCTTGCTTGATGGAATTAGCTCTTACAGCAACATCTGCGTCTAGAGCCTTTGTATTTAGGGCTAGCTGAAAACGGCTTTGGCGCTCAAGTGGTTTCTGAATGTGGAGTTGGTGGCATGTGAAACCCGCCTGTGGAGCCTTCGTTTGTGTGGGATGCTCACCAAGATGCCCCTCAGGACAATGCACTCAAATGGCATTAAGCATAGTGTGTGAACACGTAGTTTGCTTGAGAGCTGCCTGTCAGCCTGCTGGTGTGTGAAGTCAGTGAGCCAAATGGAGTTGTTCTCCCACAAGAACCACTCGTCTGATGCTTCTTCAATATGCAATTCAGCAACATGCAGTGTTGCTTGATGGAATTAGCTCTTACAGCAACATCTGCGTCTAGAGCCTTTGTATTTAGGGCTAGCTGAAAACGGCTTTGGCGCTCAAGTGGTTTCTGAATGTGGAGTTGGTGGCATGTGAAACCCGCCTGTGGAGCCTTCGTTTGTGTGGGATGCTCACCAAGCTGCCCTACAGGACAATGCACTCAAACGGCATTCAGCATAGTGTGTGAACACGTAGTTTGCTTGAGAGCTGCCTGTCATCCTGATGGTGTGTGAAGTCAGTGAGCCAAATGGAGTTGTTCTCCCACAAGAACCACTCGGCTGATTCTTCTTCAATATGCAATTCAGCAACATGCAGTGTTGCTTGATGGAATTAGCTCTTACAGCAACATCTGCGTCTAGAGCCTTTGTATTTAGGGCTAGCTGAAAACTGCTTTGGCGCTGAAGTGGTTTCTGAATGTGGAGTTGGTGGCATGTGAAACCCGCCTGTGGAGCCTTCGTTTGTGTGGGATGCTCACCAAGCTGCCCTTCAGGACAATGCACTCAAACGGCATTAAACATAGTGTGTGAACACGTAGTTTGCTTGAGAGCTGCCTGTCAGCCTGATGGTGTGTGAAGTCAGTGAGCCAAATGGAGTTGTTCTCCCACAAGAACCACTCGGCTGATTCTTCTTCAATATGCAATTCAGCAACATGCAGTGTTGCTTGATGGAATTGGCTCTTACAGCAACATCTGCGTCTAGAGCCTTTGTATTTAGGGCTAGCTGAATGTGGCTTTGGCGCTGAAGTGGTTTCTGAATGTGGAGTTGGTGGCATGTGAAACCTGCCTGTGGAGCCTTCGTTTGTGTGGAATGCTCACCAAGCTGCCCTTCAGGACAATGCACTCAAACGGCATTAAGCATAGTGTGTGAACACGTAGTTTGCTTGAGAGCTGCCTGTCAGCCTGCTGGTGTGTGAAGTCAGTAAGCCAAATGGAGTTGTTCTCCCACAAGAACCACTCGGCTGATTCTTCTTCAATATGCCATTCAGCAGCATGCAGTGTTGCTTGATGGAATTAGCTCTTACAGCAACATCTGCGTCTAGAGCCTTTGTATTTAGGGCTAGCCTAAAAGGGCTTTGGCGGTGAAGTGGTTTCTGAATGTGGAGTTTGTGGCATGGGAAACCCGCCTGTGGAGCCTTCGTTTGTGTGGGATGCTCACCAACCTGCCCTTCAGGACAATGCACTCAAACGGCATTAAGCATAGTGTGTGAACACGTAGTTTGCTTGAGAGCTGCCTGTCAGCCTGATGCTGTGTGAAGTCAGTGAGCCAAATGGAGTTGTTCTCCCACAAGAACCACTCGGCTGATTCTTCTTCAATATGCAATTCAGCAACATGCAGTGTTGCTTGATGGAATTAGCTCTTTCATCAACATCTGCGTCTAGAGCCTTTGTATTTAGGGCTAGCCTAAAAGGGCTTTGGCGCTGAAGTGGTTTCTGAATGTGGAGTTGTTGGCATGTGAAACCCGCCTGTGGAGCCTTCGTTTGTGTGGGATGCACACCAACCTGCCCTTCAGGACAATGCACTCATACGGCATTAAGCATAGTGTGTGAACACGTAGTTTGCTTGAGAGCTGCCTGTCATCCTGATGGTGTGTGAAGTCAGTGAGCCAAATGGAGTTGTTCTCCCACAAGAACCACTCGGCTGATTCTTCTTCAATATGCAATTCAGCAACATGCAGTGTTGCTTGATGGAATTAGCTCTTACAGCAACATCTGCGTCTAGAGCGTTTGTATTTAGGGCTAGCTGAAAACTGCTTTGGCGCTCAAGTGGTTTCTGAATGTGGAGTTGGTGGCATGTGAAACCCGCCTGTGGAGCCTTCGTTTGTGTGGGATGCTCACCAAGCTGCCCTTCAGGACAATGCACTCAAACGGCATTAAACATAGTGTGTGAACACGTAGTTTGCTTGAGAGCTGCCTGTCAGCCTGCTGGTGTGTGAAGTCAGTGAGCCAAATGGAGTTGTTCTCCCACAAGAACCACTCGGCTGATTCTTCTTCAATATGCAATTCAGCAACATGCAGTGTTGCTTGATGGAATTAGCTCTTACAGCAACATCTGCGTCTAGAGCCTTTGTATTTAGGGCTAGCTGAAAAGGGCTTTGGCGCTGAAGTGGTTTCTGAATGTGGAGTTGTTGGCATGTGAAACCCGCCTGTGGAGCCTTCGTTTGTGTGGGATGCTCACCAACCTGCCCTTCAGGACAATGCACTCAAACGGCATTAAGCATAGTGTGTGAACACGTAGTTTGCTTGAGAGCTGCGTGTCAGCCTGATGCTGTGTGAAGTCAGTGAGCCAAATGGAGTTGTTCTCCCACAAGAACCACTCGGCTGATTCTTCTTCAATATGCAATTCAGCAACATGCAGTGTTGCTTGATGGAATTAGCTCTTTCATCAACATCTGCGTCTAGAGCCTTTGTATTTAGGGCTAGCCTAAAAGGGCTTTGGCGCTGAAGTGGTTTCTGAATGTGGAGTTGGTGGCATGTGAAACCCGCCTGTGGAGCCTTCGTTTGTGTGGGATGCTCACCAACCTGCCCTTCAGGACAATGCACTCATACGGCATTAAGCATAGTGTGTAAACACGTAGTTTGCTTGAGAGCTGCCTGTCATCCTGATGGTGTGTGAAGTCAGTGAGCCAAATGGAGTTGTTCTCCCACAAGAACCACTCAGCTGATTCTTCTTCAATATGCAATTCAGCAACATGCAGTCTTGCTTGATGGAATTAGCTCTTACAGCAACATCTGCGTCTAGAGCCTTTGTATTTAGGGCTAGCTGAAAACTGCTTAGGCGCTCAAGTGGTTTCTGAATGTGGAGTTGGTGGCATGTGAAACCCGCCTGTGGAGCCTTCGTTTGTGTGGGATGCTCACCAAGCTGCCCTTCAGGACAATGCACTCAAACGGCATTAAACATAGTGTGTGAACACGTAGTTTGCTTGAGAGCTGCCTGTCAGCCTGATGGTGTGTGAAGTCAGTGAGCCAAATGGAGTTGTTCTCCCACAAGAACCACTCGGCTGATCCTTCTTCAATATGCAATTCAGCAACATGCAGTGTTGCTTGATGGAATTAGCTCTTACAGCAACATCTGCGTCTAGAGCCTTTGTATTTAGGGCTAGCTGAAAACGGCTTTGGCGCTGAAGTGGTTTCTGAATGTGGAGTTGGTGGCATGTGAAACCCGCCTGTGGAGCCTTCGTTTGTGTGGGATGCTCACCAAGCTGCCCTTCAGGACAATGCACTCAAACGGCATTAAGCATAGTGTGTGAACACGTAGTTTGCTTGAGAGCTGCCTGTCAGCCTGATGGTTTGTGAAGTCAGTGAGCCAAATGGAGTTGTTCTCCCACAAGAACCACTCGGCTGATTCTTCTTCAATATGCAATTCAGCAACATGCAGTGTTGCTTGATGGAATTAGCTCTTACAGCAACATCTGCGTCTAGAGCCTTTGTATTTAGAGCTAGCTGAAAACGGCTTTGGCACTGAAGTGGTTTCTGAATGTGGAGTTGGTGGCATGTGAAACCCGCCTGTGGAGCGTTCGTTTGTGTGGGATGCTCACCAACCTGCCCTTCAGGACAATGCACTAAAATGGCATTAAGCATAGTGTGTGAACACGTAGTTTGCTTGAGAGCTGCCTGTCAGCCTGATGCTGTGTGAAGTCAGTGAGCCAAATGGAGTTGTTCTCCCACAAGAACCACTCGGCTGATTCTTCTTCAATATGCCATTCAGCAACATGCAGTGTTGCTTGATGGAATTAGCTCTTACAGCAACATCTGCGTCTAGAGCCTTTGTATTTAGGGCTAGCTGAAAACGGCTTTGGCGCTGAAGTGGTTTCTGAATGTGGAGTTGGTGGCATGTGAAACCCGCCTGTGGAGCCTTCGTTTGTGTGGGATGCTCACCAACCTGCCCTTCAGGACAATGCACTCAAACGGCATTAGGCATAGTGTGTGAACACGTAGTTTGCTTGGGAGCTGCCTGTCAGCCTGATGGTGTGTGAAGTCAGTGAGCCAAATGGAGTTGTTCTCCCACAAGAACCACTCGGCTGATTCTTCTTCAATATGCAATGCAGCAACATGCAGTGTTGCTTGATGGAATTAGCTCTTACAGCAACATCTGCGTCTAGAGCCTTTGTATTTATTGCTAGCTGAAAACGGCTTTGGCGCTGAAGTGGTTTCTGAATGTGGAGTTGGTGGCATGTGAAACCCGCCTGTGGAGCCTTCGTTTGTGTGGGATGCTCACCAAGCTGCCCTTCAGGACAATGCACTCAAACGGCATTAGGCATAGTGTGTGAACACGTAATTTGCTTGAGAGCTGCGTGTCAGCCTGATGCTGTGTGAAGTCAGTGAACCAAATGGAGTTGTTCTCCCACAAGAACCACTCGGCTGATTCTTCTTCAATATGCAATTCAGCAACATGCAGTGTTGCTTGATGGAATTAGCTCTTACAGCCACATCTGCGTCTTGAGCGTTTGTATTTATGGCTAGCTGAAAACGGCTTTGGCGCTGAAGTGGTTTCTGAATGTGGAGTTGGTGGCATGTGAAACCCGCCTGTGGAGCCTTAGTTTGTGTGGGATGCTCACCAAGCTGCCCTTCAGGACAATGCACTCAAATGGCATTAAGCATAGTGTGTGAACACGTAGTTTGCTTGAGAGCTGCGTGTCAGCCTGATGCTGTGTGAAGTCAGTGAGCCAAATGGAGTTGTTCTCCCACAAGAACCACTCGGCTGATTCTTCTTCAATATGCAATTCAGCAACATGCAGTGTTGCTTGATGGAATTAGCTCTTACAGCAACACCTGCGTCTAGAGCCTTTGTATTTAGGGCTAGCTGAAAACGGCTTTGGCGCTGAAGTGGTTTCTGAATGTGGAGTTGGTGGCATGTGAAACCCGCCTGTGGAGCCTTCGTTTGTGTGGGATGCTCACCAAGCTGCCCTTCAGGACAATGCACTCAAACGGCATTAAACATAGTGTGTGAACACGTAGTTTGCTTGAGAGCTGCCTGTCAGCCTGATGGTGTGTGAAGTCAGTGAGCCAAATGGAGTTGTTCTCCCACAAGAACCACTCGGCTGATTCTTCTTCAATATGCAATTCAGCAACATGCAGTGTTGCTTGATGGAATTGGCTCTTACAGCAACATCTGCGTCTAGAGCCTTTGTATTTAGGGCTAGCTGAATGTGGCTTTGGCGCTGAAGTGGTTTCTGAATGTGGAGTTGGTGGCATGTGAAACCTGCCTGTGGAGCCTTCGTTTGTGTGGAATGCTCACCAAGCTGCCCTTCAGGACAATGCACTCAAACGGCATTAAGCATAGTGTGTGAACACGTAGTTTGCTTGAGAGCTGCCTGTCAGCCTGCTGGTGTGTGAAGTCAGTAAGCCAAATGGAGTTGTTCTCCCACAAGAACCACTCGGCTGATTCTTCTTCAATATGCCATTCAGCAGCATGCAGTGTTGCTTGATGGAATTAGCTCTTACAGCAACATCTGCGTCTAGAGCCTTTGTATTTAGGGCTAGCCTAAAAGGGCTTTGGCGCTGAAGTGGTTTCTGAATGTGGAGTTTGTGGCATGGGAAACCCGCCTGTGGAGCCTTCGTTTGTGTGGGATGCTCACCAAGCTGCCCTTCAGGACAATGCACTCAAACGGCATTAAGCATAGTGTGTGAACACGTAGTTTGCTTGAGAGCTGCCTGTCAGCCTGATGGAGTGTGAAGTCAGTTAGCCAAATGGAGTTGTTCTCCCACAAGAACCACTCGGCTGATTCTTCTTCAATATGCAATTCAGCAACATGCAGTGTTGCTTGATGGAATTGGCTCTTACAGCAACATCTGCGTCTAGAGCCTTTGTATTTAGGGCTAGCTGAAAACGGCTTTGGCGCTGAAGTGGTTTCTGAATGTGGAGTTTGTGGCATGTGAAACCCGCCTGTGGAGCCTTCGTTTGTGTGGGATGCTCACCAAGCTGCCCTTCAGGACAATGCACTCAAACGGCATTCAGCATAGTGTGTGAACACGTAGTTTGCTTGAGAGCTGCCTGTCAGCCTGCTGGTGTGTGAAGTCAGTGAGCCAAATGGAGTTGTTCTCCCACAAGAACCACTCGGCTGATTCTTCTTCAATATGTCATTCAGCAACATGCAGTGTTGCTTGATGGAATTAGCTCTTACAGCAACATCTGCGTCTAGAGCCTTTGTATTTAGGGCTAGCTGAAAAGGGCTTTGGCGCTGAAGTGGTTTCTGAATGTGGAGTTGGTGGCATGTGAAACCCGCCTGTGGAGCCTTCGTTTGTGTGGGATGCTCACCAACCTGCCCTTCAGGACAATGCACTCAAACGGCATTAAGCATAGTGTGTGAACACGTAGTTTGCTTGAGAGCTGCCTGTCAGCCTGATGCTGTGTGAAGTCAGTGAGCCAAATGGAGTTGTTCTCCCACAAGAACCACTCGGCTGATTCTTCTTCAATATGCAATTCAGCAACATGCAGTGTTGCTTGATGGAATTAGCTCTTTCATCAACATCTGCGTCTAGAGCCTTTGTATTTAGGGCTAGCCTAAAAGGGCTTTGGCGCTGAAGTGGTTTCTGAATGTGGAGTTGTTGGCATGTGAAACCCGCCTGTGGAGCCTTCGTTTGTGTGGGATGCTCACCAACCTGCCCTTCAGGACAATGCACTCATACGGCATTAAGCATAGTGTGTGAACACGTAGTTTGCTTGAGAGCTGCCTGTCATCCTGATGGTGTGTGAAGTCAGTGAGCCAAATGGAGTTGTTCTCCCACAAGAACCACTCGGCTGATTCTTCTTCAATATGCAATTCAGCAACATGCAGTGTTGCTTGATGGAATTAGCTCTTACAGCAACATCTGCGTCTAGAGCGTTTGTATTTAGGGCTAGCTGAAAACTGCTTTGGCGCTCAAGTGGTTTCTGAATGTGGAGTTGGTGGCATGTGAAACCCGCCTGTGGAGCCTTCGTTTGTGTGGGATGCTCACCAAGCTGCCCTTCAGGACAATGCACTCAAACGGCATTAAACATAGTGTGTCAACACGTAGTTTGCTTGAGAGCTGCCTGTCAGCCTGCTGGTGTGTGAAGTCAGTGAGCCAAATGGAGTTGTTCTCCCACAAGAACCACTCGGCTGATTCTTCTTCAATATGCAATTCAGCAACATGCAGTGTTGCTTGATGGAATTAGCTCTTACAGCAACATCTGCGTCTAGAGCCTTTGTATTTAGGGCTAGCTGAAAAGGGCTTTGGCGCTGAAGTGGTTTCTGAATGTGGAGTTGTTGGCATGTGAAACCCGCCTGTGGAGCCTTCGTTTGTGTGGGATGCTCACCAACCTGCCCTTCAGGACAATGCACTCAAACGGCATTAAGCATAGTGTGTGAACACGTAGTTTGCTTGAGAGCTGCGTGTCAGCCTGATGCTGTGTGAAGTCAGTGAGCCAAATGGAGTTGTTCTCCCACAAGAACCACTCGGCTGATTCTTCTTCAATATGCAATTCAGCAACATGCAGTGTTGCTTGATGGAATTAGCTCTTTCATCAACATCTGCGTCTAGAGCCTTTGTATTTAGGGCTAGCCTAAAAGGGCTTTGGCGCTGAAGTGGTTTCTGAATGTGGAGTTGGTGGCATGTGAAACCCGCCTGTGGAGCCTTCGTTTGTGTGGGATGCTCACCAACCTGCCCTTCAGGACAATGCACTCATACGGCATTAAGCATAGTGTGTAAACACGTAGTTTGCTTGAGAGCTGCCTGTCATCCTGATGGTGTGTGAAGTCAGTGAGCCAAATGGAGTTGTTCTCCCACAAGAACCACTCGGCTGATTCTTCTTCAATATGCAATTCAGCAACATGCAGTGTTGCTTGATGGAATTAGCTCTTACAGCAACATCTGCGTCTAGAGCCTTTGTATTTAGGGCTAGCTGAAAACTGCTTTGGCGCTCAAGTGGTTTCTGAATGTGGAGTTGGTGGCATGTGAAACCCGCCTGTGGAGCCTTCGTTTGTGTGGGATGCTCACCAAGCTGCCCTTCAGGACAATGCACTCAAACGGCATTAAACATAGTGTGTGAACACGTAGTTTGCTTGAGAGCTGCCTGTCAGCCTGATGGTGTGTGAAGTCAGTGAGCCAAATGGAGTTGTTCTCCCACAAGAACCACTCGGCTGATTCTTCTTCAATATGCAATTCAGCAACATGCAGTGTTGCTTGATGGAATTAGCTCTTACAGCAACATCTGCGTCTAGAGCCTTTGTATTTAGGGCTAGCTGAAAACGGCTTTGGCGCTGAAGTGGTTTCTGAATGTGGAGTTGGTGGCATGTGAAACCCGCCTGTGGAGCCTTCGTTTGTGTGGGATGCTCACCAAGCTGCCCTTCAGGACAATGCACTCAAACGGCATTAAGCATAGTGTGTGAACACGTAGTTTGCTTGAGAGCTGGCTGTCAGCCTGATGGTTTGTGAAGTCAGTGAGCCAAATGGAGTTGTTCTCCCACAAGAACCACTCGGCTGATTCTTCTTCAATATGCAATTCAGCAACATGCAGTGTTGCTTGATGGAATTAGCTCTTACAGCAACATCTGCGTCTAGAGCCTTTGTATTTAGGGCTAGCTGAAAACGGCTTTGGCACTGAAGTGGTTTCTGAATGTGGAGTTGGTGGCATGTGAAACCCGCCTGTGGAGCGTTCGTTTGTGTGGGATGCTCACCAACCTGCCCTTCAGGACAATGCACTAAAATGGCATTAAGCATAGTGTGTGAACACGTAGTTTGCTTGAGAGCTGCCTGTCAGCCTGATGCTGTGTGAAGTCAGTGAGCCAAATGGAGTTGTTCTCCCACAAGAACCACTCGGCTGATTCTTCTTCAATATGCCATTCAGCAACATGCAGTGTTGCTTGATGGAATTAGCTCTTACAGCAACATCTGCGTCTAGAGCCTTTGTATTTAGGGCTAGCTGAAAACGGCTTTGGCGCTGAAGTGGTTTCTGAATGTGGAGTTGGTGGCATGTGAAACCCGCCTGTGGAGCCTTCGTTTGTGTGGGATGCTCACCAAGCTGCCCTTCAGGACAATGCACTCAAACGGCATTAGGCATAGTGTGTGAACACGTAGTTTGCTTGGGAGCTGCCTGTCAGCCTGATGCTGTGTGAAGTCAGTGAGCCAAATGGAGTTGTTCTCCCACAAGAACCACTCGGCTGATTCTTCTTCAATATGCAATGCAGCAACATGCAGTGTTGCTTGATGGAATTAGCTCTTACAGCAACATCTGCGTCTAGAGCCTTTGTATTTATTGCTAGCTGAAAACGGCTTTGGCGCTGAAGTGGTTTCTGAATGTGGAGTTGGTGGCATGTGAAACCCGCCTGTGGAGCCTTCGTTTGTGTGGGATGCTCACCAAGCTGCCCTTCAGGACAATGCACTCAAACGGCATTAGGCATAGTGTGTGAACACGTAATTTGCTTGAGAGCTGCGTGTCAGCCTGATGCTGTGTGAAGTCAGTGAACCAAATGGAGTTGTTCTCCCACAAGAACCACTCGGCTGATTCTTCTTCAATATGCAATTCAGCAACATGCAGTGTTGCTTGATGGAATTAGCTCTTACAGCCACATCTGCGTCTTGAGCGTTTGTATTTATGGCTAGCTGAAAACGGCTTTGGCGCTGAAGTGGTTTCTGAATGTGGAGTTGGTGGCATGTGAAACCCGCCTGTGGAGCCTTAGTTTGTGTGGGATGCTCACCAAGCTGCCCTTCAGGACAATGCACTCAAATGGCATTAAGCATAGTGTGTGAACACGTAGTTTGCTTGAGAGCTGCCTGTCAGCCTGATGCTGTGTGAAGTCAGTGAGCCAAATGGAGTTGTTCTCCCACAAGAACCACTCGGCTGATTCTTCTTCAATATGCAATTCAGCAACATGCAGTGTTGCTTGATGGAATTAGCTCTTACAGCAACACCTGCGTCTAGAGCCTTTGTATTTAGGGCTAGCTGAAAACGGCTTTGGCGCTGAAGTGGTTTCTGAATGTGGAGTTGGTGGCATGTGAAACCCGCCTGTGGAGCCTTCGTTTGTGTGGGATGCTCACCAACCTGCCCTTCAGGACAATGCACTCAAACGGCATTAGGCATAGTGTGTGAACACGTAGTTTGCTTGAGAGCTGCCTGTCAGCCTGATGGTGTGTGAAGTCAGTGAGCCAAATGGAGTTGTTCTCCCACAAGAACCACTCGGCTGATTCTTCTTCAATATGCAATTCAGCAACAAGCAGTGTTGCTGGATGGAATTAGCTCTTACAGCAACATCTGCATCTAGAGCCTTTGTATTTAGGGCTAGCTGAAAACGGCTTTGGCGCTGAAGTGGTTTCTGAATGTGGAGTTGGTGGCATGTGAAACCCGCCTGTGGAGCCTTCGTTTGTGTGGGATGCTCACCAACCTGCCCTTCAGGACAATGCACTCAAACGGCATTAAGCATAGTGTGTGAACACGTAGTTTGCTTGAGAGCTGCCTGTCAGCCTGATGGTGTGTGAAGTCAGTGAGCCAAATGGAGTTGTTCTCCCACAAGAACCTCTCGGCTGATTCTTCTTCAATATGCAATGCAGCAACATGCAGTGTTGCTTGATGGAATTAGCTCTTACAGCTTCATCTGTGTCAAGAACCTTGGCATTTAGGGCTAGCTGAAAACGGCTTTGGCGCTGAAGTGGTTTCTGAATGTGGAGTTGGTGGCATGTGAAACCCGCCTGTGGACCCTTCGTTTGTGTGGGATGCTCACCAAGCTGCCCTTCAGGACAATGCACTCAAACGGCATTAGGCATAGTGTGTGAACAAGTAGTTTGCTTGAGAGCTGCGTGTCAGCCTGATGGTGTGTGAAGTCAGTGAGCCAAATGGAGTTGTTCTCCCACAAGAACCACTCGGCTGATTCTTCTTCAATATGCAATTCAGCAACATGCAGTGTTGCTTGATGGAATTAGCTCTTACAGCAACATCTGCGTCTAGAGCCTTTGTATTTAGGGCTAGCTGAAATGGACTTTGGCGCTGAAGTGGTTTCTGAATGTGGAGTTGGTGGCATGTGAAACCCGCCTGTGGAGCCTTCGTTTGTGTGGGATGCTCACCAACCTGCCCTTCAGGACAATGCACTCAAACGGCATTCAGCATAGTGTGTGAACACGTAGTTTGCTTGAGAGCTGCCTGTCAGCCTGATGGTGTGTGAAGTCAGTGAGCCAAATGGAGTTGTTCTCCCACAAGAACCACTCGGCTGATTCTTCTTCAATATGCAATTCAGCAACATGCAGTGTTGCTGGATGGAATTAGCTCTTACAGCAACATCTGCGTCTAGAGCCTTTGTATTTAGGGCTAGCTGAAAACGGCTTTGGCGCTGAAGTGGTTTCTGTATGTGGAGTGGGTGGCATGTGAAACCCGCCTGTGGAGCCTTCGTTTGTGTGGGATGCTCACCAAGCTGCCCTTCAGGACAATGCACTCAAACGGCATTAAGCATAGTGTGTGAACACGTAGTTTGCTTGAGAGCTGCGTGTCAGCCTGATGCTGTGTGAAGTCAGTGAGCCAAATGGAGTTGTTCTCCCACAAGAACCACTCGGCTGATTCTTCTTCAATATGCAATTCAGCAACATGCAGTGTTGCTTGATGGAATTAGCTCTTTCATCAACATCTGCGTTTAGAGCCTTTGTATTTAGGGCTAGCCTAAAAGGGCTTTGGCGCTGAAGTGGTTTCTGAATGAGGAGTTGGTGGCATGTGAAACCCGCCTGTGGAGCCTTCGTTTGTGTGGGGGCTCACCAACCTGCCCTTCAGGACAATGCACTCATACGGCATTAAGCATAGTGTGTGAACACGTAGTTTGCTTGAGAGCTGCCTGTCAGCCTGATGGTGTGTGAAGTCAGTGAGCCAAATGGAGTTGTTCTCCCACAAGAACCACTTGGCTGATTCTTCTTCAATATGCAATTCAGCAACATGCAGTGTTGCTTGATGGAATTAGCTCTTAGAGCAACATCTGGGTCTAGAGCCTTTTTATTTAGGGCTAGCTGAAAACGGCTTTGGCGCTGAAGTGGTTTCTGAATGTGGAGTTGGTGGCATGTGAAACCCGCCTGTGGAGCCTTCGTTTGTGTGGGATGCTCACCAAGCTGCCCCTCAGGACAATGCACTCAAATGGCATTAAGCATAGTGTGTGAACACGTAGTTTGCTTGAGAGCTGCCTGTCAGCCTGATGGTGTGTGAAGTCAGTGAGCCAAATGGAGTTGTTCTCCCACAAGAACCACTCGGCTGATTCTTCTTCAATATGCAATTCAGCAACATGCAGTGTTGCTTGATGGAATTAGCTCTTACAGCAACATCTGCGTCTAGAGCCTTTGTATTTAGGGCTAGCTGAAAACGGCTTTGGCGCTGAAGTGGTTTCTGAATGTGGAGTTGGTGGCATGTGAAACCCGCCTTTGGAGCCTTCGTTTGTGTGGGATGCTCACCAAGCTGCCCTACAGGACAATGCACTCAAACGGCATTCAGCATAGTGTGTGAACACGTAGTTTGCTTGAGAGCTGCCTGTCATCCTGATGGTGTGTGAAGTCAGTGAGCCAAATGGAGTTGTTCTCCCACAAGAACCACTCGGCTGATTCTTCTTCAATATGCAATTCAGCAACATGCAGTGTTGCTTGATGGAATTAGCTCTTACAGCAACATCTGCGTCTAGAGCCTTTGTATTTAGGGCTAGCTGAAAACTGCTTTGGCGCTCAAGTGGTTTCTGAATGTGGAGTTGGTGGCATGTGAAACCCGCCTGTGGAGCCTTCGTTTGTGTGGGATGCTCACCAAGCTGCCCTTCAGGACAATGCACTCAAACGGCATTAAACATAGTGTGTGAACACGTAGTTTGCTTGAGAGCTGCCTGTCAGCCTGATGGTGTGTGAAGTCAGTGAGCCAAATGGAGTTGTTCTCCCACAAGAACCACTCGGCTGATTCTTCTTCAATATGCAATTCAGCAACATGCAGTGTTGCTTGATGGAATTGGCTCTTACAGCAACATCTGCGTCTAGAGCCTTTGTCTTTAGGGCTAGCTGAATGTGGCTTTGGCGCTGAAGTGGTTTCTGAATGTGGAGTTGGTGGCATGTGAAACCTGCCTGTGGAGCCTTCGTTTGTGTGGAATGCTCACCAAGCTGCCCTTCAGGACAATGCACTCAAACGGCATTAAGCATAGTGTGTGAACACGTAGTTTGCTTGAGAGCTGCCTGTCAGCCTGATGGTGTGTGAAGTCAGTGAGCCAAATGGAGTTGTTCTCCCACAAGAACCACTCGGCTGATTCTTCTTCAATATGCCATTCAGCAGCATGCAGTGTTGCTTGATGGAATTAGCTCTTACAGCAACATTTGCGTCTAGAGCCTTTGTATTTAGGGCTAGCCTAAAAGGGCTTTGGCGCTGAAGTGGTTTCTGAATGTGGAGTTTGTGGCATGTGAAACCCGCCTGTGGAGCCTTCGTTTGTGTGGGATGCTCACCAAGCTGCCCTTCAGGACAATGCACTCAAACGGCATTAAGCATAGTGTGTGAACACGTAGTTTGCTTGAGAGCTGCCTGTCAGCCTGATGGAGTGTGAAGTCAGTTAGCCAAATGGAGTTGTTCTCCCACAAGAACCACTCGGCTGATTCTTCTTCAATATGCAATTCAGCAACATGCAGTGTTGCTTGATGGAATTGGCTCTTACAGCAACATCTGCGTCTAGAGCCTTTGTATTTAGGGCTAGCTGAATGTGGCTTTGGCGCTGAAGTGGTTTCTGAATGTGGAGTTGGTGGCATGTGAAACCCGCCTGTGGAGCCTTCGTTTGTGTGGGATGCTCACCAAGCTGCCCTTCAGGACAATGCACTCAAACGGCATTAAGCATAGTGTGTGAACACGTAGTTTGCTTGAGAGCTGCCTGTCAGCCTGCTGGTGTGTGAAGTCAGTGAGCCAAATGGAGTTGTTCTCCAACAAGAACCACTTGGCTGATTCTTCTTCAATATGTCATTCAGCAACATGCAGTCTTGCTTGATGGAATTAGCTCTTACAGCAACATCTGCGTCTAGAGCCTTTGTATTTAGGGCTAGCTGAAAACGGCTTTGGCGCTGAAGTGGTTTCTGAATGTGGAGTTGGTGGCATGTGAAACCCGCCTGTGGAGCCTTCGTTTGTGTGGGATGCTCACCAAGCTGCCCTTCAGGACAATGCACTCAAACGGCATTAAGCATAGTGTGTGAACACGTAGTTTGCTTGAGAGCTGCCTGTCATCCTGATGGTGTGTGAAGTCAGTGAGCCAAATGGAGTTGTTCTCCCACAAGAACCACTCGGCTGATTCTTCTTCAATATGCAATTCAGCAACATGCAGTGTTGCTTGATGGAATTAGCTCTTACAGCAACATCTGCGTCTAGAGCCTTTGTATTTAGGGCTAGCTGAAAACTGCTTTGGCGCTCAAGTGGTTTCTGAATGTGGAGTTGGTGGCATGTGAAACCCGCCTGTGGAGCCTTCGTTTGTGTGGGATGCTCACCAAGCTGCCCTACAGGACAATGCACTCAAACGGCATTAAACATAGTGTGTGAACACGTAGTTTGCTTGAGAGCAGCCTGTCAGCCTGATGGTGTGTGAAGTCAGTGAGCCAAATGGAGTTGTTCTCCCACAAGAACCACTCGGCTGATCCTTCTTCAATATGCAATTCAGCAACATGCAGTGTTGCTTGATGGAATTAGCTCTTACAGCAACATCTGCGTCTAGAGCCTTTGTATTTAGGGCTAGCTGAAAACGGCTTTGGCGCTGAAGTGGTTTCTGAATGTGGAGTTGGTGGCATGTGAAACCTGCCTGTGGAGCCTTCGTTTGTGTGGGATGCTCACCAACCTGCCCTTCAGGACAATGCACTCAAACGGCATTAAGCATAGTGTGTGAACACGTATTTGCTTGTGAGCTGCGTGTCAGCCTGATGGTGTGTGAAGTCAGTGAGCCAAATGGAGTTGTTCTCCCACAAGAACCACTCGGCTGATCCTTCTTCAATATGCAATTCAGCAACATGCAGTGTTGCTTGATGGAATTAGCTCTTACAGCAACATCTGCGTCTAGATCCTTTGTATTTAGGGCTAGCTGAAAACGGCTTTGGCGCTGAAGTGGTTTCTGAATGTGGAGTTGGTGGCATGTGAAACCCGCCTGTGGAGCCTTCGTTTGTGTGGGATGCTCACCAAGCTGCCCTTCAGGACAATGCACTCAAACGGCATTAGGCATAGTGTGTGAACACGTAGTTTGCTTGAGAGCTGCCTGTCAGCCTGATGGTGTGTGAAGTCAGTGAGCCAAATGGAGTTGTTCTCCCACAAGAACCACTCGGCTGATTCTTCTTCAATATGCAATTCAGCAACATGCAGTGTTGCTTGATGGAATTAGCTCTTACAGCAACATCTGCGTCTAGAGCCTTTGTATTTAGGGCTAGCTGAAAAGGGCTTTGGCGCTGAAGTGGTTTCTGTATGTGGAGTGGGTGGCATGTGAAACCCGCCTGTGGAGCCTTCGTTTGTGTGGGATGCTCACCAAGCTGCCCTTCAGGACAATGCACTCAAACGGCATTAAGCATAGTGTGTGAACACGTAGTTTGCTTGAGAGCTGCGTGTCAGCCTGATGCTGTGTGAAGTCAGTGAGCCAAATGGAGTTGTTCTCCCACAAGAACCACTCGGTTGATTCTTCTTCAATATGCCATTCAGCAACATGCAGTGTTGCTTGATGGAATTAGCTCTTACAGCAACATCTGCGTCTAGAGCCTTTGTATTTAGGGCTAGCTGAAAACGGCTTTGGCGCTGAAGGGGTTTCTGAATGTGGAGTTGAGGGCATGTGAAACCCGCCTGTGGAGCCTTCGTTTGTGTGGGATGCTCACCAACCTGCCCTTCAGGACAATGCACTCAAACGGCATTAGGCATAGTGTGTGAACACGTAGTTTGCTTGAGAGCTGCGTGTCTGCCTGATGCTGTGTGAAGTCAGTGAGCCAAATGGAGTTGTTCTCCCACAAGAACCACTCAGCTGATTCTTCTTCAATATGCAATGCAGCAACATGCAGTGTTGCTGGATGGAATTAGCTCTTACAGCAACATCTGTGTCTAGAGCGTTTGTATTTAGGGCTAGCTGAAAACGGCTTTGGCGCTGAAGTGGTTTCTGAATGTGGAGTTGGTGGCATGTGAAACCCGCCTGTGGAGCCTTCGTTTGTGTGGGATGCTCACCAAGCTGCCCTTCAGGACAATGCACTCAAACGGCATTAGGCATAGTGTGTGAACACGTAATTTGCTTGAGAGCTGCGTGTCAGCCTGATGCTGTGTGAAGTCAGTGAACCAAATGGAGTTGTTCTCCCACAAGAACCACTCGGCTGATTCTTCTTCAATATGCAATTCAGCAACATGCAGTGTTGCTTGATGGAATTAGCTCTTACAGCCACATCTGCGTCTTGAGCGTTTGTATTTATGGCTAGCTGAAAACGGCTTTGGCGCTTAAGTGGTTTCTGAATGTGGAGTTGGTGGCATGTGAAACCCGCCTGTGGAGCCTTCGTTTGTGTGGGATGCTCACCAAGCTGCCCTTCAGGACAATGCACTCAAATGGCATTAAGCATAGTGTGTGAACACGTAGTTTGCTTGAGAGCTGCCTGTCAGCCTGATGCTGTGTGAAGTCAGTGAGCCAAATGGAGTTGTTCTCCCACAAGAACCACTCGGCTGATTCTTCTTCAATATGCAATTCAGCAACATGCAGTGTTGCTTGATGGAATTAGCTCTTACAGCAACACCTGCGTCTAGAGCCTTTGTATTTAGGGCTAGCTGAAAACGGCTTTGGCGCTGAAGTGGTTTCTGAATGTGGAGTTGGTGGCATGTGAAACCCGCCTGTGGAGCCTTCGTTTGTGTGGGATGCTCACCAAGCTGCCCTTCAGGACAATGCACTCAAACGGCATTAGGCATAGTGTGTGAACACGTAGTTTGCTTGAGAGCTGCCTGTCAGCCTGATGGTGTGTGAAGTCAGTGAGCCAAATGGAGTTGTTCTCCCACAAGAACCACTCGGCTGATTCTTCTTCAATATGCAATTCAGCAACAAGCAGTGTTGCTTGATGGAATTAGCTCTTACAGCAACATCTGCATCTAGAGCCTTTGTATTTAGGGCTAGCTGAAAAAGGCTTTGGCGCTGAAGTGGTTTCTGAATGTGGAGTTGGTGGCATGTGAAACCCGCCTGTGGAGCCTTCGTTTGTGTGGGATGCTCACAAAGCTGCCCTTCAGGACAATGCACTCAAACGGCATTAAGCATAGTGTGTGAACACGTAGTTTGCTTGAGAGCTGCCTGTCAGCCTGATGGTGTGTGAAGTCAGTGAACCAAATGGAGTTGTTCTCCCACAAGAACCACTCGGCTGATTCTTCTTCAATATGCAATTCAGCAACATGCAGTGTTGCTTGATGGAATTAGCTCTTACAGCTTCATCTGTGTCAAGAACCTTGGCATTTAGGGCTAGCTGAAAACGGCTTTGGCGCTGAAGTGGTTTCTGAATGTGGAGTTGGTGGCATGTGAAACCCGCCTGTGGACCCTTCGTTTGTGTGGGATGCTCACCAAGCTGCCCTTCAGGACAATGCACTCAAACGGCATTAGGCATAGTGTGTGAACAAGTAGTTTGCTTGAGAGCTGCGTGTCAGCCTGATGGTGTGTGAAGTCAGTGAGCCAAATGGAGTTGTTCTCCCACAAGAACCACTCGGCTGATTCTTCTTCAATATGCAATTCAGCAACATGCAGTGTTGCTTGATGGAATTAGCTCTTACAGCAACATCTGGATCTAGAGCCTTTGTATTTAGGGCTAGCTGAAAAGGGCTTTGGCGCTGAAGTGGTTTCTGAATGTGGAGTTGGTGGCATGTGAAACCCGCCTGTGGAGCCTTCGTTTGTGTGGGATGCTCACCAAGCTGCCCTTCAGGACAATGCACTCAAATGGCATTAGGCATAGTGTGTGAACACGTAGTTTGCTTGAGAGCTGCCTGTCAGCCTGATGGTGTGTGAAGTCAGTGAGCCAAATGGAGTTGTTCTCCCACAAGAACCACTCGGCTGATCCTTCTTCAATATGCAATTCAGCAACATGCAGTGTTGCTTGATGGAATTAGCTCTTACAGCAACATCTGCGTCTAGAGCCTTTGTATTTAGGGCTAGCTGAAAACGGCTTTGGCGCTGAAGTGGTTTCTGAATGTGGAGTTGGTGGCATGTGAAACCTGCCTGTGGAGCCTTCGTTTGTGTGGGATGCTCACCAACCTGCCCTTCAGGACAATGCACTCAAACGGCATTAAGCATAGTGTGTGAACACGTATTTGCTTGAGAGCTGCGTGTCAGCCTGATGGTGTGTGAAGTCAGTGAGCCAAATGGAGTTGTTCTCCCACAAGAACCACTCGGCTGATCCTTCTTCAATATGCAATTCAGCAACATGCAGTGTTGCTTGATGGAATTAGCTCTTACAGCAACATCTGCGTCTAGAGCCTTTGTATTTAGGGCTAGCTGAAAACGGCTTTGGCGCTGAAGTGGTTTCTGAATGTGGAGTTGGTGGCATGTGAAACCCGCCTGTGGAGCCTTCGTTTGTGTGGGATGCTCACCAAGCTGCCCTTCAGGACAATGCACTCAAACGGCATTAGGCATAGTGTGTGAACACGTAGTTTGCTTGAGAGCTGCCTGTCAGCCTGATGGTGTGTGAAGTCAGTGAGCCAAATGAAGTTGTTTTCCCACAAGAACCACTCGGCTGATTCTTCTTCAATATGCAATTCAGCAACATGCAGTGTTGCTTGATGGAATTAGCTCTTACAGCAACATCTGCGTCTAGAGCGTTTGTATTTAGGGCTAGCTGAAAACGGCTTTGGCGCTGAAGTGGTTTCTGAATGTGGAGTTGGTGGCATGTGAAACCTTCCTGTGGAGCCTTCGTTTGTGTGGGATGCTCACCAAGCTGCCCTTCAGGACAATGCACTCAAACGGCATTCAGCATAGTGTGTGAACACGTAGTTTGCTTGAGAGCTGCCTGTCAGCCTGATGGTGTGTGAAGTCAGTGAGCCAAATGGAGTTGTTCTCCCACAAGAACCACTCGGCTGATTCTTCTTCAATATGCAATTCAGCAACATGCAGTGTTGCTTGATGGAATTAGCTCTTACAGCAACATCTGCGTCTAGAGCCTTTGTATTTAGGGCTAGCTGAAAACGGCTTTGGCGCTGAAGTGGTTTCTGTATGTGGAGTGGGTGTCATGTGAAACCCGCCTGTGGAGCCTTCGTTTGTGTGGGATGCTCACCAAGCTGCCCTTCAGGACAATGCACTCAAACGGCATTAAGCATAGTGTGTGAACAGGTAGTTTGCTTGAGAGCTGCCTGTCAGCCTGATGCTGTGTGAAGTCAGTGAGCCAAATGGAGTTGTTCTCCCACAAGAACCACTCGGCTGATTCTTCTTCAATATGCAATTCAGCAACATGCAGTGTTGCTTGATGGAATTAGCTCTTTCATCAACATCTGCGTCTAGAGCCTTTGTATTTAGGGCTAGCCTAAATGGGCTTTGGCGCTGAAGTGGTTTCTGAATGTGGAGTTGGTGGCATGTGAAACCCGCCTGTGGAGCCTTCGTTTGTGTGGGATGCTCACCAACCTGCCCTTCAGGACAATGCACTCATACGGCATTAAGCATAGTGTGTGAACACGTAGTTTGCTTGAGAGGTGCCTGTCAGCCTGATGGTGTGTGAAGTCAGTGAGCCAAATGGAGTTGTTCTCCCACAAGAACCACTTGGCTGATTCTTCTTCAATATGCAATTCAGCAACATGCAGTGTTGCTTGATGGAATTAGCTCTTACAGCAACATCTGCGTCTAGAGCCTTTGTATTTAGGGCTAGCTGAAAACGGCTTTGGCGCTGAAGTGGTTTCTGAATGTGGAGTTGGTGGCATGTGAAACCCGCCTGTGGAGCCTTCGTTTGTGTGGGATGCTCACCAAGCTGCCCCTCAGGACAATGCACTCAAATGGCATTAAGCATAGTGTGTGAACACGTAGTTTGCTTGAGAGCTGCCTGTCAGCCTGCTGGTGTGTGAAGTCAGTGAGCCAAATGGAGTTGTTCTCCCACAAGAACCACTCGTCTGATGCTTCTTCAATATGCAATTCAGCAACATGCAGTGTTGCTTGATGGAATTAGCTCTTACAGCAACATCTGCGTCTAGAGCCTTTGTATTTAGGGCTAGCTGAAAACGGCTTTGGCGCTGAAGTGGTTTCTGAATGTGGAGTTGGTGGCATGTGAAACCCGCCTGTGGAGCCTTCGTTTGTGTGGGATGCTCACCAAGCTGCCCTACAGGACAATGCACTCAAACGGCATTCAGCATAGTGTGTGAACACGTAGTTTGCTTGAGAGCTGCCTGTCATCCTGATGGTGTGTGAAGTCAGTGAGCCAAATGGAGTTGTTCTCCCACAAGAACCACTCGGCTGATTCTTCTTCAATATGCAATTCAGCAACATGCAGTGTTGCTTGATGGAATTAGCTCTTACAGCAACATCTGCGTCTAGAGCCTTTGTATTTAGGGCTAGCTGAAAACTGCTTTGGCGCTGAAGTGGTTTCTGAATGTGGAGTTGGTGGCATGTGAAACCCGCCTGTGGAGCCTTCGTTTGTGTGGGATGCTCACCAAGCTGCCCTTCAGGACAATGCACTCAAACGGCATTAAGCATAGTGTGTGAACACGTAGTTTGCTTGAGAGCTGCCTGTCAGCCTGATGGAGTGTGAAGTCAGTTAGCCAAATGGAGTTGTTCTCCCACAAGAACCACTCGGCTGATTCTTCTTCAATATGCAATTCAGCAACATGCAGTGTTGCTTGATGGAATTGGCTCTTACAGCAACATCTGCGTCTAGAGCCTTTGTATTTAGGGCTAGCTGAATGTGGCTTTGGCGCTGAAGTGGTTTCTGAATGTGGAGTTGGTGGCATGTGAAACCCGCCTGTGGAGCCTTCGTTTGTGTGGGATGCTCACCAAGCTGCCCTTCAGGACAATGCACTCAAACGGCATTAAGCATAGTGTGTGAACACGTAGTTTGCTTGAGAGCTGCCTGTCAGCCTGCTGGTGTGTGAAGTCAGTGAGCCAAATGGAGTTGTTCTCCCACAAGAACCACTCGGCTGATTCTTCTTCAATATGTCATTCAGCAACATGCAGTGTTGCTTGATGGAATTAGCTCTTACAGCCACATCTGCGTCTAGAGCCTTTGTATTTAGGGCTAGCTGAAAAGGGCTTTGGCGCTGAAGTGGTTTCTGAATGTGGAGTTGGTGGCATGTGAAACCCGCCTGTGGAGCCTTCGTTTGTGTGGGATGCTCACCAAGCTGCCCTTCAGGACAATGCACTCAAACGGCATTAGGCATAGTGTGTGAACACGTAGTTTGTTTGAGAGCTGCCTGTCAGCCTGATGCTGTGTGAAGTCAGTGAGCCAAATGAAGTTGTTCTCCCACAAGAACCACTCGGCTGATTCTTCTTCAATATGCAATTCAGCAACATGCAGTGTTGCTTGATGGAATTAGCTCTTACAGCAACATCTGCGTCTAGAGCGTTTGTATTTAGGGCTAGCTGAAAACGGCTTTGGCGCTGAAGTGGTTTCTGAATGTGGAGTTGGTGGCATGTGAAACCCGCCTGTGGAGCCTTCGTTTGTGTGGGATGCTCACCAAGCTGCCCCTCAGGACAATGCACTCAAATGGCATTAAGCATAGTGTGTGAACACGTAGTTTGCTTGAGAGCTGCCTGTCAGCCTGCTGGTGTGTGAAGTCAGTGAGCCAAATGGAGTTGTTCTCCCACAAGAACCACTCGTCTGATGCTTCTTCAATATGCAATTCAGCAACATGCAGTGTTGCTTGATGGAATTAGCTCTTACAGCAACATCTGCGTCTAGAGCCTTTGTATTTAGGGCTAGCTGAAAACGGCTTTGGCGCTGAAGTGGTTTCTGAATGTGGAGTTGGTGGCATGTGAAACCCGCCTTTGTAGCCTTCGTTTGTGTGGGATGCTCACCAAGCTGCCCTACAGGACAATGCACTCAAACGGCATTCAGCATAGTGTGTGAACACGTAGTTTGCTTGAGAGCTGCCTGTCATCCTGATGGTGTGTGAAGTCAGTGAGCCAAATGGAGTTGTTCTCCCACAAGAACCACTCGGCTGATTCTTCTTCAATATGCAATTCAGCAACATGCAGTGTTGCTTGATGGAATTAGCTCTTACAGCAACATCTGCGTCTAGAGCCTTTGTATTTAGGGCTAGCTGAAAACGGCTTTGGCGCTGAAGTGGTTTCTGAATGTGGAGTTGGTGGCATGTGAAACCCGCCTGTGGAGCCTTCGTTTGTGTGGGATGCTCACCAAGCTGCCCTTCAGGACAATGCACTCAAACGGCATTAAGCATAGTGTGTGAACACGTAGTTTGCTTGAGAGCTGCCTGTCAGCCTGATGGAGTGTGAAGTCAGTTAGCCAAATGGAGTTGTTCTCCCACAAGAACCACTCGGCTGATTCTTCTTCAATATGCAATTCAGCAACATGCAGTGTTGCTTGATGGAATTGGCTCTTACAGCAACATCTGCGTCTAGAGCCTTTGTATTTAGGGCTAGCTGAATGTGGCTTTGGCGCTGAAGTGGTTTCTGAATGTGGAGTTGGTGGCATGTGAAACCCGCCTGTGGAGCCTTCGTTTGTGTGGGATGCTCACCAAGCTGCCCTTCAGGACAATGCACTCAAACGGCATTAAGCATAGTGTGTGAACACGTAGTTTGCTTGAGAGCTGCCTGTCAGCCTGCTGGTGTGTGAAGTCAGTGAGCCAAATGGAGTTGTTCTCCCACAAGAACCACTCGGCTGATTCTTCTTCAATATGTCATTTAGCAACATGCAGTGTTGCTTGATGGAATTAGCTCTTACAGCAACATCTGCGTCTAGAGCCTTTGTATTTAGGGCTAGCTGAAAAGGGCTTTGGCGCTGAAGTGGTTTCTGAATGTGGAGTTGGTGGCATGTGAAACCCGCCTGTGGAGCCTTCGTTTGTGTGGGATGCTCACCAAGCTGCCCTTCAGGACAATGCACTCAAACGGCATTAGGCATAGTGTGTGAACACGTAGTTTGTTTGAGAGCTGCCTGTCAGCCTGATGCTGTGTGAAGTCAGTGAGCCAAATGAAGTTGTTCTCCCACAAGAACCACTCGGCTGATTCTTCTTCAATATGCAATTCAGCAACATGCAGTGTTGCTTGATGGAATTAGCTCTTACAGCAACATCTGCGTCTAGAGCCTTTGTATTTAGGGCTAGCTGAAAACGGCTTTGGCGCTGAAGTGGTTTCTGAATGTGGAGTTGGTGGCATGTGAAACCCGCCTGTGGAGCCTTCATTTGTGTGGGATGCTCACCAAGCTGCCCTTCAGGACAATGCACTCAAACGGCATTAAGCATAGTGTTTGAACACGTAGTTTGCTTGAGAGCTGCCTGTCAGCCTGATGGTGTGTGAAGTCAGTGAGCCAAATGGAGTTGTTCTCCCACAAGAACCACTCGGCTGATTCTTCTTCAATATGCAATTCAGCAACATGCAGTGTTGCTTGATGGAATTAGCTCTTACAGCAACATCTGCGTCTAGAGCCTTTGTATTTAGGGCTAGCTGAAAAGGGCTTTGGCGCTGAAGTGGTTTCTGTATGTGGAGTGGGTGGCATGTGAAACCCGCCTGTGGAGCCTTCGTTTGTGTGGGATGCTCACCAAGCTGCCCTTCAGGACAATGCACTCAAACGGCATTAAGCATAGTGTGTGAACACGTAGTTTGCTTGAGAGCTGCGTGTCAGCCTGATGGTGTGTGAAGTCAGTGAGCCAAATGGAGTTGTTCTCCCACAAGAACCACTCGGTTGATTCTTCTTCAATATGCCATTCAGCAACATGCAGTGTTGCTTGATGGAATTAGCTCTTACAGCAACATCTGCGTCTAGAGCCTTTGTATTTAGGGCTAGCTGAAAACGGCTTTGGCGCTGAAGGGGTTTCTGAATGTGGAGTTGAGGGCATGTGAAACCCGCCTGTGGAGCCTTCGTTTGTGTGGGATGCTCACCAACCTGCCCTTCAGGACAATGCACTCAAACGGCATTAGGCATAGTGTGTGAACACGTAGTTTGCTTGAGAGCTGTGTGTCAGCCTGATGCTGTGTGAAGTCAGTGAGCCAAATGGAGTTGTTCTCCCACAAGAACCACTCAGCTGATTCTTCTTCAATATGCAATGCAGCAACATGCAGTGTTGCTGGATGGAATTAGCTCTTACAGCAACATCTGTGTCTAGAGCCTTTGTATTTAGGGCTAGCTGAAAACGGCTTTGGCGCTGAAGTGGTTTCTGAATGTGGAGTTGGTGGCATGTGAAACCCGCCTGTGGAGCCTTCGTTTGTGTGGGATGCTCACCAAGCTGCCCTTCAGGACAATGCACTCAAACGGCATTAGGCATAGTGTGTGAACACGTAATTTGCTTGAGAGCTGCGTGTCAGCCTGATGCTGTGTGAAGTCAGTGAACCAAATGGAGTTGTTCTCCCACAAGAACCACTCGGCTGATTCTTCTTCAATATGCAATTCAGCAACATGCAGTGTTGCTTGATGGAATTAGCTCTTACAGCCACATCTGCGTCTAGAGCCTTTGTATTTATGGCTAGCTGAAAACGGCTTTGGCGCTGAAGTGGTTTCTGAATGTGGAGTTGGTGGCATGTGAAACCCGCCTGTGGAGCCTTCGTTTGTGTGGGATGCTCACCAAGCTGCCCTTCAGGACAATGCACTCAAACGGCATTAAGCATAGTGTGTGAACACGTAGTTTGCTTGAGAGCTGCCTGTCAGCCTGATGCTGTGTGAAGTCAGTGAACCAAATGGAGTTGTTCTCCCACAAGAACCACTCGGCTGATTCTTCTTCAATATGCAATTCAGCAACATGCAGTGTTGCTTGATGGAATTAGCTCTTACAGCAACACCTGCGTCTAGAGCCTTTGTATTTAGGGCTAGCTGAAAACGGCTTTGGCGCTGAAGTGGTTTCTGAATGTGGAGTTGGTGGCATGTGAAACCCGCCTGTGGAGCCTTCGTTTGTGTGGGATGCTCACCAAGCTGCCCTTCAGGACAATGCACTCAAACGGCATTCAGCATAGTGTTTGAACACGTAGTTTGCTTGAGAGCTGCCTGTCAGCCTGATGGTGTGTGAAGTCAGTGAGCCAAATGGAGTTGTTCTCCCACAAGAACCACTCGGCTGATTCTTCTTCAATATGCAATTCAGCAACATGCAGTGTTGCTTGATGGAATTAGCTCTTACAGCAACATCTGCGTCTAGAGCCTTTGTATTTAGGGCTAGCTGAAAAGGGCTTTGGCGCTGAAGTGGTTTCTGAATGTGGAGTTGGTGGCATGTGAAACCCGCCTGTGGAGCCTTCGTTTGTGTGGGATGCTCACCAAGCTGCCCTTCAGGACAATGCACTCAAACGGCATTAAGCATAGTGTGTGAACACGTAGTTTGCTTGAGAGCTGCGTGTCAGCCTGATGGTGTGTGAAGTCAGTGAGCCAAATGGAGTTGTTCTCCCACAAGAACCACTCGGTTGATTCTTCTTCAATATGCCATTCAGCAACATGCAGTGTTGCTTGATGGAATTAGCTCTTACAGCAACATCTGCGTCTAGAGCCTTTGTATTTAGGGCTAGCTGAAAACGGCTTTGGCGCTGAAGGGGTTTCTGAATGTGGAGTTGAGGGCATGTGAAACCCGCCTGTGGAGCCTTCGTTTGTGTGGGATGCTCACCAACCTGCCCTTCAGGACAATGCACTCAAACGGCATTAGGCATAGTGTGTGAACACGTAGTTTGCTTGAGAGCTGCGTGTCAGCCTGATGCTGTGTGAAGTCAGTGAGCCAAATGGAGTTGTTCTCCCACAAGAACCACTCAGCTGATTCTTCTTCAATATGCAATGCAGCAACATGCAGTGTTGCTGGATGGAATTAGCTCTTACAGCAACATCTGTGTCTAGAGCCTTTGTATTTAGGGCTAGCTGAAAACGGCTTTGGCGCTGAAGTGGTTTCTGAATGTGGAGTTGGTGGCATGTGAAACCCGCCTGTGGAGCCTTCGTTTGTGTGGGATGCTCACCAAGCTGCCCTTCAGGACAATGCACTCAAACGGCATTAGGCATAGTGTGTGAACACGTAATTTGCTTGAGAGCTGCGTGTCAGCCTGATGCTGTGTGAAGTCAGTGAACCAAATGGAGTTGTTCTCCCACAAGAACCACTCGGCTGATTCTTCTTCAATATGCAATTCAGCAACATGCAGTGTTGCTTGATGGAATTAGCTCTTACAGCCACATCTGCGTCTTGAGCGTTTGTATTTATGGCTAGCTGAAAACGGCTTTGGCGCTGAAGTGGTTTCTGAATGTGGAGTTGGTGGCATGTGAAACCCGCCTGTGGAGCCTTCGTTTGTGTGGGATGCTCACCAAGCTGCCCTTCAGGACAATGCACTCAAATGGCATTAGGCATAGTGTGTGAACACGTAGTTTGCTTGAGAGCTGCCTGTCAGCCTGATGGTGTGTGAAGTCAGTGAGCCAAATGGAGTTGTTCTCCCACAAGAACCACTCGTCTGATGCTTCTTCAATATGCAATTCAGCAACATGCAGTGTTGCTTGATGGAATTAGCTCTTACAGCAACATCTGCGTCTAGAGCCTTTGTATTTAGGGCTAGCTGAAAACGGCTTTGGCGCTGAAGTGGTTTCTGAATGTGGAGTTGGTGGCATGTGAAACCCGCCTTTGTAGCCTTCGTTTGTGTGGGATGCTCACCAAGCTGCCCTACAGGACAATGCACTCAAACGGCATTCAGCATAGTGTGTGAACACGTAGTTTGCTTGAGAGCTGCCTGTCATCCTGATGGTGTGTGAAGTCAGTGAGCCAAATGGAGTTGTTCTCCCACAAGAACCACTCGGCTGATTCTTCTTCAATATGCAATTCAGCAACATGCAGTGTTGCTTGATGGAATTAGCTCTTACAGCAACATCTGCGTCTAGAGCCTTTGTATTTAGGGCTAGCTGAAAACTGCTTTGGCGCTGAAGTGGTTTCTGAATGTGGAGTTGGTGGCATGTGAAACCCGCCTGTGGAGCCTTCGTTTGTGTGGGATGCTCACCAAGCTGCCCTTCAGGACAATGCACTCAAACGGCATTAAGCATAGTGTGTGAACACGTAGTTTGCTTGAGAGCTGCCTGTCAGCCTGATGGAGTGTGAAGTCAGTTAGCCAAATGGAGTTGTTCTCCCACAAGAACCACTCGGCTGATTCTTCTTCAATATGCAATTCAGCAACATGCAGTGTTGCTTGATGGAATTGGCTCTTACAGCAACATCTGCGTCTAGAGCCTTTGTATTTAGGGCTAGCTGAATGTGGCTTTGGCGCTGAAGTGGTTTCTGAATGTGGAGTTGGTGGCATGTGAAACCCGCCTGTGGAGCCTTCGTTTGTGTGGGATGCTCACCAAGCTGCCCTTCAGGACAATGCACTCAAACGGCATTAAGCATAGTGTGTGAACACGTAGTTTGCTTGAGAGCTGCCTGTCAGCCTGCTGGTGTGTGAAGTCAGTGAGCCAAATGGAGTTGTTCTCCCACAAGAACCACTCGGCTGATTCTTCTTCAATATGTCATTTAGCAACATGCAGTGTTGCTTGATGGAATTAGCTCTTACAGCAACATCTGCGTCTAGAGCCTTTGTATTTAGGGCTAGCTGAAAAGGGCTTTGGCGCTGAAGTGGTTTCTGAATGTGGAGTTGGTGGCATGTGAAACCCGCCTGTGGAGCCTTCGTTTGTGTGGGATGCTCACCAAGCTGCCCTTCAGGACAATGCACTCAAACGGCATTAGGCATAGTGTGTGAACACGTAGTTTGTTTGAGAGCTGCCTGTCAGCCTGATGCTGTGTGAAGTCAGTGAGCCAAATGAAGTTGTTCTCCCACAAGAACCACTCGGCTGATTCTTCTTCAATATGCAATTCAGCAACATGCAGTGTTGCTTGATGGAATTAGCTCTTACAGCAACATCTGCGTCTAGAGCGTTTGTATTTAGGGCTAGCTGAAAACGGCTTTGGCGCTGAAGTGGTTTCTGAATGTGGAGTTGGTGGCATGTGAAACCCGCCTGTGGAGCCTTCGTTTGTGTGGGATGCTCACCAAGCTGCCCTTCAGGACAATGCACTCAAACGGCATTCAGCATAGTGTTTGAACACGTAGTTTGCTTGAGAGCTGCCTGTCAGCCTGATGGTGTGTGAAGTCAGTGAGCCAAATGGAGTTGTTCTCCCACAAGAACCACTCGGCTGATTCTTCTTCAATATGCAATTCAGCAACATGCAGTGTTGCTTGATGGAATTAGCTCTTACAGCAACATCTGCGTCTAGAGCCTTTGTATTTAGGGCTAGCTGAAAAGGGCTTTGGCGCTGAAGTGGTTTCTGTATGTGGAGTGGGTGGCATGTGAAACCCGCCTGTGGAGCCTTCGTTTGTGTGGGATGCTCACCAAGCTGCCCTTCAGGACAATGCACTCAAACGGCATTTAGCATAGTGTGTGAACACGTAGTTTGCTTGAGAGCTGCGTGTCAGCCTGATGGTGTGTGAAGTCAGTGAGCCAAATGGAGTTGTTCTCCCACAAGAACCACTCGGTTGATTCTTCTTCAATATGCCATTCAGCAACATGCAGTGTTGCTTGATGGAATTAGCTCTTACAGCAACATCTGCGTCTAGAGCCTTTGTATTTAGGGCTAGCTGAAAACGGCTTTGGCGCTGAAGGGGTTTCTGAATGTGGAGTTGAGGGCATGTGAAACCCGCCTGTGGAGCCTTCGTTTGTGTGGGATGCTCACCAACCTGCCCTTCAGGACAATGCACTCAAACGGCATTAGGCATAGTGTGTGAACACGTAGTTTGCTTGAGAGCTGCGTGTCAGCCTGATGCTGTGTGAAGTCAGTGAGCCAAATGGAGTTGTTTTCCCACAAGAACCACTCAGCTGATTCTTCTTCAATATGCAATGCAGCAACATGCAGTGTTGCTGGATGGAATTAGCTCTTACAGCAACATCTGTGTCTAGAGCCTTTGTATTTAGGGCTAGCTGAAAACGGCTTTGGCGCTGAAGTGGTTTCTGAATGTGGAGTTGGTGGCATGTGAAACCCGCCTGTGGAGCCTTCGTTTGTGTGGGATGCTCACCAAGCTGCCCTTCAGGACAATGCACTCAAACGGCATTAGGCATAGTGTGTGAACACGTAATTTGCTTGAGAGCTGCGTGTCAGCCTGATGCTGTGTGAAGTCAGTGAACCAAATGGAGTTGTTCTCCCACAAGAACCACTCGGCTGATTCTTCTTCAATATGCAATTCAGCAACATGCAGTGTTGCTTGATGGAATTAGCTCTTACAGCCACATCTGCGTCTTGAGCGTTTGTATTTATGGCTAGCTGAAAACGGCTTTGGCGCTGAAGTGGTTTCTGAATGTGGAGTTGGTGGCATGTGAAACCCGCCTGTGGAGCCTTCGTTTGTGTGGGATGCTCACCAAGCTGCCCTTCAGGACAATGCACTCAAATGGCATTAAGCATAGTGTGTGAACACGTAGTTTGCTTGAGAGCTGCCTGTCAGCCTGATGCTGTGTGAAGTCAGTGAGCCAAATGGAGTTGTTCTCCCACAAGAACCACTCGGCTGATTCTTCTTCAATATGCAATTCAGCAACATGCAGTGTTGCTTGATGGAATTAGCTCTTACAGCAACACCTGCGTCTAGAGCCTTTGTATTTAGGGCTAGCTGAAAACGGCTTTGGCGCTGAAGTGGTTTCTGAATGTGGAGTTGGTGGCATGTGAAACCCGCCTGTGGAGCCTTCGTTTGTGTGGGATGCTCACCAAGCTGCCCTTCAGGACAATGCACTCAAACGGCATTCAGCATAGTGTTTGAACACGTAGTTTGCTTGAGAGCTGCCTGTCAGCCTGATGGTGTGTGAAGTCAGTGAGCCAAATGGAGTTGTTCTCCCACAAGAACCACTCGGCTGATTCTTCTTCAATATGCAATTCAGCAACATGCAGTGTTGCTTGATGGAATTAGCTCTTACAGCAACATCTGCGTCTAGAGCCTTTGTATTTAGGGCTAGCTGAAAAGGGCTTTGGCGCTGAAGTGGTTTCTGTATGTGGAGTGGGTGGCATGTGAAACCCGCCTGTGGAGCCTTCGTTTGTGTGGGATGCTCACCAAGCTGCCCTTCAGGACAATGCACTCAAACGGCATTAAGCATAGTGTGTGAACACGTAGTTTGCTTGAGAGCTGCGTGTCAGCCTGATGGTGTGTGAAGTCAGTGAGCCAAATGGAGTTGTTCTCCCACAAGAACCACTCGGTTGATTCTTCTTCAATATGCCATTCAGCAACATGCAGTGTTGCTTGATGGAATTAGCTCTTACAGCAACATCTGCGTCTAGAGCCTTTGTATTTAGGGCTAGCTGAAAACGGCTTTGGCGCTGAAGGGGTTTCTGAATGTGGAGTTGAGGGCATGTGAAACCCGCCTGTGGAGCCTTCGTTTGTGTGGGATGCTCACCAACCTGCCCTTCAGGACAATGCACTCAAACGGCATTAGGCATAGTGTGTGAACACGTAGTTTGCTTGAGAGCTGCGTGTCAGCCTGATGCTGTGTGAAGTCAGTGAGCCAAATGGAGTTGTTCTCCCACAAGAACCACTCAGCTGATTCTTCTTCAATATGCAATGCAGCAACATGCAGTGTTGCTGGATGGAATTAGCTCTTACAGCAACATCTGTGTCTAGAGCCTTTGTATTTAGGGTTAGCTGAAAACGGCTTTGGCGCTGAAGTGGTTTCTGAATGTGGAGTTGGTGGCATGTGAAACCCGCCTGTGGAGCCTTCGTTTGTGTGGGATGCTCACCAAGCTGCCCTTCAGGACAATGCACTCAAACGGCATTAGGCATAGTGTGTGAACACGTAATTTGCTTGAGAGCTGCGTGTCAGCCTGATGCTGTGTGAAGTCAGTGAACCAAATGGAGTTGTTCTCCCACAAGAACCACTCGGCTGATTCTTCTTCAATATGCAATTCAGCAACATGCAGTGTTGCTTGATGGAATTAGCTCTTACAGCCACATCTGCGTCTTGAGCGTTTGTATTTATGGCTAGCTGAAAACGGCTTTGGCGCTTAAGTGGTTTCTGAATGTGGAGTTGGTGGCATGTGAAACCCGCCTGTGGAGCCTTCGTTTGTGTGGGATGCTCACCAAGCTGCCCTTCAGGACAATGCACTCAAATGGCATTAAGCATAGTGTGTGAACACGTAGTTTGCTTGAGAGCTGCCTGTCAGCCTGATGCTGTGTGAAGTCAGTGAGCCAAATGGAGTTGTTCTCCCACAAGAACCACTCGGCTGATTCTTCTTCAATATGCAATTCAGCAACATGCAGTGTTGCTTGATGGAATTAGCTCTTACAGCAACACCTGCGTCTAGAGCCTTTGTATTTAGGGCTAGCTGAAAACGGCTTTGGCGCTGAAGTGGTTTCTGAATGTGGAGTTGGTGGCATGTGAAACCCGCCTGTGGATCCTTCGTTTGTGTGGGATGCTCACCAAGCTGCCCTTCAGGACAATGCACTCAAACGGCATTAGGCATAGTGTGTGAACACGTAGTTTGCTTGAGAGCTGCCTGTCAGCCTGATGCTGTGTGAAGTCAGTGAGCCAAATGGAGTTGTTCTCCCACAAGAACCACTCGGCTGATTCTTCTTCAATATGCAATTCAGCAACAAGCAGTGTTGCTGGATGGAATTAGCTCTTACAGCAACATCTGCATCTAGAGCCTTTGTATTTAGGGCTAGCTGAAAAAGGCTTTGGCGCTGAAGTGGTTTCTGAATGTGGAGTTGGTGGCATGTGAAACCCGCCTGTGGAGCCTTCGTTTGTGTGGGATGCTCACAAAGCTGCCCTTCAGGACAATGCACTCAAACGGCATTAAGCATAGTGTGTGAACACGTAGTTTGCTTGAGAGCTGCCTGTCAGCCTGATGGTGTGTGAAGTCAGTGAGCCAAATGGAGTTGTTCTCCCACAAGAACCACTCGGCTGATTCTTCTTCAATATGCAATTCAGCAACATGCAGTGTTGCTTGATGGAATTAGCTCTTACAGCTTCATCTGTGTCAAGAACCTTGGCATTTAGGGCTAGCTGAAAACGGCTTTGGCGCTGAAGTGGTTTCTGAATGTGGAGTTGGTGGCATGTGAAACCCGCCTGTGGAGCCTTCGTTTGTGTGGGATGCTCACCAAGCTGCCCTTCAGGACAATGCACTCAAACGGCATTAGGCATAGTGTGTGAACAAGTAGTTTGCTTGAGAGCTGCCTGTCAGCCTGATGGTGTGTGAAGTCAGTGAGCCAAATGGAGTTGTTCTCCCACAAGAACCACTCGGCTGATTCTTCTTCAATATGCAATTCAGCAACATGCAGTGTTGCTTGATGGAATTAGCTCTTACAGCAACATCTGCGTCTAGAGCCTTTGTATTTAGGGCTAGCTGAAATGGACTTTGGCGCTGAAGTGGTTTCTGAATGTGGAGTTGGTGGCATGTGAAACCCGCCTGTGGAGCCTTCGTTTGTGTGGGATGCTCACCAACCTGCCCTTCAGGACAATGCACTCAAACGGCATTAAGCATAGTGTGTGAACACGTAGTTTGCTTGAGAGCTGCCTGTCAGCCTGATGGTGTGTGAAGTCAGTGAGCCAAATGGAGTTGTTCTCCCACAAGAACCGCTCGGCTGATTCTTCTTCAATATGGAATTCAGCAACATGCAGTGTTGCTTGATGGAATTAGCTCTTACAGCAACATCTGGATCTAGAGCCTTTGTATTTAGGGCTAGCTGAAAAGGGCTTTGGCGCTGAAGTGGTTTCTGAATGTGGAGTTGGTGGCATGTGAAACCCGCCTGTGGAGCCTTCGTTTGTGTGGGATGCTCACCAAGCTGCCCTTCAGGACAATGCACTCAAATGGCATTAGGCATAGTGTGTGAACACGTAGTTTGCTTGAGAGCTGCCTGTCAGCCTGATGGTGTGTGAAGTCAGTGAGCCAAATGGAGTTGTTCTCCCACAAGAACCACTCGGCTGATCCTTCTTCAATATGCAATTCAGCAACATGCAGTGTTGCTTGATGGAATTAGCTCTTACAGCAACATCTGCGTCTAGAGCCTTTGTATTTAGGGCTAGCTGAAAACGGCTTTGGCGCTGAAGTGGTTTCTGAATGTGGAGTTGGTGGCATGTGAAACCTGCCTGTGGAGCCTTCGTTTGTGTGGGATGCTCACCAACCTGCCCTTCAGGACAATGCACTCAAACGGCATTAAGCATAGTGTGTGAACACGTATTTGCTTGAGAGCTGCGTGTCAGCCTGATGGTGTGTGAAGTCAGTGAGCCAAATGGAGTTGTTCTCCCACAAGAACCACTCGGCTGATCCTTCTTCAATATGCAATTCAGCAACATGCAGTGTTGCTTGATGGAATTAGCTCTTACAGCAACATCTGCGTCTAGAGCCTTTGTATTTAGGGCTAGCTGAAAACGGCTTTGGCGCTGAAGTGGTTTCTGAATGTGGAGTTGGTGGCATGTGAAACCCGCCTGTGGAGCCTTCGTTTGTGTGGGATGCTCACCAAGCTGCCCTTCAGGACAATGCACTCAAACGGCATTAGGCATAGTGTGTGAACACGTAGTTTGCTTGAGAGCTGCGTGTCAGCCTGATGGTGTGTGAAGTCAGTGAGCCAAATGAAGTTGTTTTCCCACAAGAACCACTCGGCTGATTCTTCTTCAATATGCAATTCAGCAACATGCAGTGTTGCTTGATGGAATTAGCTCTTACAGCAACATCTGCGTCTAGAGCCTTTGTATTTAGGGCTAGCTGAAAACGGCTTTGGCGCTGAAGTGGTTTCTGAATGTGGAGTTGGTGGCATGTGAAACCTTCCTGTGGAGCCTTCGTTTGTGTGGGATGCTCACCAAGCTGCCCTTCAGGACAATGCACTCAAACGGCATTCAGCATAGTGTGTGAACACGTAGTTTGCTTGAGAGCTGCCTGTCAGCCTGATGGTGTGTGAAGTCAGTGAGCCAAATGGAGTTGTTCTCCCACAAGAACCACTCGGCTGATTCTTCTTCAATATGCAATTCAGCAACATGCAGTGTTGCTTGATGGAATTAGCTCTTACAGCAACATCTGCGTCTAGAGCCTTTGTATTTAGGGCTAGCTGAAAACGGCTTTGGCGCTGAAGTGGTTTCTGTATGTGGAGTGGGTGTCATGTGAAACCCGCCTGTGGAGCCTTCGTTTGTGTGGGATGCTCACCAAGCTGCCCTTCAGGACAATGCACTCAAACGGCATTAAGCATAGTGTGTGAACACGTAGTTTGCTTGAGAGCTGCCTGTCAGCCTGATGCTGTGTGAAGTCAGTGAGCCAAATGGAGTTGTTCTCCCACAAGAACCACTCGGCTGATTCTTCTTCAATATGCAATTCAGCAACATGCAGTGTTGCTTGATGGAATTAGCTCTTTCATCAACATCTGCGTCTAGAGCCTTTGTATTTAGGGCTAGCCTAAAAGGGCTTTGGCGCTGAAGTGGTTTCTGAATGTGGAGTTGGTGGCATGTGAAACCCGCCTGTGGAGCCTTCGTTTGTGTGGGATGCTCACCAACCTGCCCTTCAGGACAATGCACTCATACGGCATTAAGCATAGTGTGTGAACACGTAGTTTGCTTGAGAGGTGCCTGTCAGCCTGATGGTGTGTGAAGTCAGTGAGCCAAATGGAGTTGTTCTCCCACAAGAACCACTTGGCTGATTCTTCTTCAATATGCAATTCAGCAACATGCAGTCTTGCTTGATGGAATTAGCTCTTACAGCCACATCTGCGTCTAGAGCCTTTGTATTTAGGGCTAGCTGAAAACGGCTTTGGCGCTGAAGTGGTTTCTGAATGTGGAGTTGGTGGCATGTGAAACCCGCCTGTGGAGCCTTCGTTTGTGTGGGATGCTCACCAAGCTGCCCCTCAGGACAATCCACTCAAATGGCATTAAGCATAGTGTGTGAACACGTAGTTTGCTTGAGAGCTGCCTGTCAGCCTGCTGGTGTGTGAAATCAGTGAGCCAAATGGAGTTGTTCTCCCACAAGAACCACTCGTCTGATGCTTCTTCAATATGCAATTCAGCAACATGCAGTGTTGCTTGATGGAATTAGCTCTTACAGCAACATCTGCGTCTAGAGCCTTTGTATTTAGGGCTAGCTGAAAACGGCTTTGGCGCTGAAGTGGTTTCTGAATGTGGAGTTGGTGGCATGTGAAACCCGCCTTTGTAGCCTTCGTTTGTGTGGGATGCTCACCAAGCTGCCCTACAGGACAATGCACTCAAACGGCATTCAGCATAGTGTGTGAACACGTAGTTTGCTTGAGAGCTGCCTGTCATCCTGATGGTGTGTGAAGTCAGTGAGCCAAATGGAGTTGTTCTCCCACAAGAACCACTCGGCTGATTCTTCTTCAATATGCAATTCAGCAACATGCAGTGTTGCTTGATGGAATTAGCTCTTACAGCAACATCTGCGTCTAGAGCCTTTGTATTTAGGGCTAGCTGAAAACTGCTTTGGCGCTGAAGTGGTTTCTGAATGTGGAGTTGGTGGCATGTGAAACCCGCCTGTGGAGCCTTCGTTTGTGTGGGATGCTCACCAAGCTGCCCTTCAGGACAATGCACTCAAACGGCATTAAGCATAGTGTGTGAACACGTAGTTTGCTTGAGAGCTGCCTGTCAGCCTGATGGAGTGTGAAGTCAGTTAGCCAAATGGAGTTGTTCTCCCACAAGAACCACTCGGCTGATTCTTCTTCAATATGCAATTCAGCAACATGCAGTGTTGCTTGATGGAATTGGCTCTTACAGCAACATCTGCGTCTAGAGCCTTTGTATTTAGGGCTAGCTGAATGTGGTTTGGCGCTGAAGTGGTTTCTGAATGTGGAGTTGGTGGCATGTGAAACCCGCCTGTGGAGCCTTCGTTTGTGTGGGATGCTCACCAAGCTGCCCTTCAGGACAATGCACTCAAACGGCATTAAGCATAGTGTGTGAACACGTAGTTTGCTTGAGAGCTGCCTGTCAGCCTGCTGGTGTGTGAAGTCAGTGAGCCAAATGGAGTTGTTCTCCCACAAGAACCACTCGGCTGATTCTTCTTCAATATGTCATTCAGCAACATGCAGTGTTGCTTGATGGAATTAGCTCTTACAGCAACATCTGCGTCTAGAGCCTTTGTATTTAGGGCTAGCTGAAAAGGGCTTTGGCGCTGAAGTGGTTTCTGAATGTGGAGTTGGTGGCATGTGAAACCCGCCTGTGGAGCCTTCGTTTGTGTGGGATGCTCACCAACCTGCCCTTCAGGACAATGCACTCAAACGGCATTAAGCATAGTGTGTGAACACGTAGTTTGCTTGAGAGCTGCCTGTCAGCCTGATGCTGTGTGAAGTCAGTGAGCCAAATGGAGTTGTTCTCCCACAAGAACCACTCGGCTGATTCTTCTTCAATATGCAATTCAGCAACATGCAGTGTTGCTTGATGGAATTAGCTCTTTCATCAACATCTGCGTCTAGAGCCTTTGTATTTAGGGCTAGCCTAAAAGGGCTTTGGCGCTGAAGTGGTTTCTGAATGTGGAGTTGGTGGCATGTGAAACCCGCCTGTGGAGCCTTCGTTTGTGTGGGATGCTCACCAAGCTGCCCTTCAGGACAATGCACTCAAACGGCATTAAACATAGTGTGTGAACACGTAGTTTGCTTGAGAGCTGCCTGTCAGCCTGCTGGTGTGTGAAGTCAGTGAGCCAAATGGAGTTGTTCTCCCACAAGAACCACTCGGCTGATTCTTCTTCAATATGCAATTCAGCAACATGCAGTGTTGCTTGATGGAATTAGCTCTTACAGCAACATCTGCGTCTAGAGCCTTTGTATTTAGGGCTAGCTGAAAAGGGCTTTGGCGCTGAAGTGGTTTCTGAATGTGGAGTTGTTGGCATGTGAAACCCGCCTGTGGAGCCTTCGTTTGTGTGGGATGCTCACCAACCTGCCCTTCAGGACAATGCACTCAAACGGCATTAAGCATAGTGTGTGAACACGTAGTTTGCTTGAGAGCTGCGTGTCAGCCTGATGCTGTGTGAAGTCAGTGAGCCAAATGGAGTTGTTCTCCCACAAGAACCACTCGGCTGATTCTTCTTCAATATGCAATTCAGCAACATGCAGTGTTGCTTGATGGAATTAGCTCTTTCATCAACATCTGCGTCTAGAGCCTTTGTATTTAGGGCTAGCCTAAAAGGGCTTTGGCGCTGAAGTGGTTTCTGAATGTGGAGTTGGTGGCATGTGAAACCCGCCTGTGGAGCCTTCGTTTGTGTGGGATGCTCACCAACCTGCCCTTCAGCACAATGCACTCATACGGCATTAAGCATAGTGTGTAAACACGTAGTTTGCTTGAGAGCTGCCTGTCATCCTGATGGTGTGTGAAGTCAGTGAGCCAAATGGAGTTGTTCTCCCACAAGAACCACTCGGCTGATTCTTCTTCAATATGCAATTCAGCAACATGCAGTGTTGCTTGATGGAATTAGCTCTTACAGCAACATCTGCGTCTAGAGCCTTTGTATTTAGGGCTAGCTGAAAACTGCTTTGGCGCTCAAGTGGTTTCTGAATGTGGAGTTGGTGGCATGTGAAACCCGCCTGTGGAGCCTTCGTTTGTGTGGGATGCTCACCAAGCTGCCCTTCAGGACAATGCACTCAAACGGCATTAAACATAGTGTGTGAACACGTAGTTTGCTTGAGAGCTGCCTGTCAGCCTGATGGTGTGTGAAGTCAGTGAGCCAAATGGAGTTGTTCTCCCACAAGAACCACTCGGCTGATCCTTCTTCAATATGCAATTCAGCAACATGCAGTGTTGCTTGATGGAATTAGCTCTTACAGCAACATCTGCGTCTAGAGCCTTTGTATTTAGGGCTAGCTGAAAACGGCTTTGGCGCTGAAGTGGTTTCTGAATGTGGAGTTGGTGGCATGTGAAACCCGCCTGTGGAGCCTTCGTTTGTGTGGGATGCTCACCAAGCTGCCCTTCAGGACAATGCACTCAAACGGCATTAAGCATAGTGTGTGAACACGTAGTTTGCTTGAGAGCTGGCTGTCAGCCTGATGGTTTGTGAAGTCAGTGAGCCAAATGGAGTTGTTCTCCCACAAGAACCACTCGGCTGATTCTTCTTCAATATGCAATTCAGCAACATGCAGTGTTGCTTGATGGAATTAGCTCTTACAGCAACATCTGCGTCTAGAGCCTTTGTATTTAGAGCTAGCTGAAAACGGCTTTGGCACTGAAGTGGTTTCTGAATGTGGAGTTGGTGGCATGTGAAACCCGCCTGTGGAGCGTTCGTTTGTGTGGGATGCTCACCAAGCTGCCCTTCAGGACAATGCACTCAAATGGCATTAAGCATAGTGTGTGAACACGTAGTTTGCTTGAGAGCTGCCTGTCAGCCTGATGCTGTGTGAAGTCAGTGAGCCAAATGGAGTTGTTCTCCCACAAGAACCACTCGGCTGATTCTTCTTCAATATGCAATTCAGCAACAAGCAGTGTTGCTGGATGGAATTAGCTCTTACAGCAACATCTGCATCTAGAGCCTTTGTATTTAGGGCTAGCTGAAAACGGCTTTGGCGCTGAAGTGGTTTCTGAATGTGGAGTTGGTGGCATGTGAAACCCGCCTGTGGAGCCTTCGTTTGTGTGGGATGCTCACCAAGCTGCCCTTCAGGACAATGCACTAAAATGGCATTAAGCATAGTGTGTGAACACGTAGTTTACTTGAGAGCTGCCTGTCAGCCTGCTGGTGTGTGAAGTCAGTGAGCTAAATGGAGTTGTTCTCCCACAAGAACCACTCGGCTGATTCTTCTTCAATATGCAATTCAGCAACATGCAGTGTTGCTTGATGGAATTAGCTCTTACAGCAACATCTGGATCTAGAGCCTTTGTATTTAGGGCTAGCTGAAAAGGACTTTGGCGCTGAAGTGGTTTCTGAATGTGGAGTTGGTGGCATGTGAAACCCGCCTGTGGAGCCTTCGTTTGTGTGGGATGTTCACCAACCTGCCCTTCAGGACAATGCACTCAAACGGCATTAGGCATAGTGTGTGAACACGTAGTTTGCTTGAGAGCTGCCTGTCAGCCTGATGGTGTGTGAAGTCAGTGAGCCAAATGGAGTTGTTCTCCCACAAGAACCACTCGGTTGATTCTTCTTCAATATGCCATTCAGCAACATGCAGTGTTGCTTGATGGAATTAGCTCTTACAGCAACATCTGCGTCTAGAGCCTTTGTATTTAGGGCTAGCTGAAAACGGCTTTGGCGCTGAAGTGGTTTCTGAATGTGGAGTTGGTGGCATGTGAAACCCGCCTGTGGAGCCTTCGTTTGTGTGGGATGCTCACCAACCTGCCCTTCAGGACAATGCACTCAAACGGCATTAGGCATAGTGTGTGAACACGTAGTTTGCTTGGGAGCTGCCTGTCAGCCTGATGCTGTGTGAAGTCAGTGAGCCAAATGGAGTTGTTCTCCCACAAGAACCACTCGGCTGATTCTTCTTCAATATGCAATTCAGCAACATGCAGTGTTGCTTGATGGAATTAGCTCTTACAGCAACATCTGCGTCTAGAGCCTTTGTATTTATTGCTAGGTGAAAACGGCTTTGGCGCTGAAGTGGTTTCTGAATGTGGAGTTGGTGGCATGTGAAACCCGCCTGTGGAGCCTTCGTTTGTGTGGGATGCTCACCAAGCTGCCCTTCAGGACAATGCACTCAAACGGCATTAGGCATAGTGTGTGAACACGTAATTTGCTTGAGAGCTGCGTGTCAGCCTGATGCTGTGTGAAGTCAGTGAACCAAATGGAGTTGTTCTCCCACAAGAACCACTCGGCTGATTCTTCTTCAATATGCAATTCAGCAACATGCAGTGTTGCTTGATGGAATTAGCTCTTACAGCCACATCTGCGTCTTGAGCGTTTGTATTTATGGCTAGCTGAAAACGGCTTTGGCGCTTAAGTGGTTTCTGAATGTGGAGTTGGTGGCATGTGAAACCCGCCTGTGGAGCCTTAGTTTGTGTGGGATGCTCACCAAGCTGCCCTTCAGGACAATGCACTCAAATGGCATTAAGCATAGTGTGTGAACACGTAGTTTGCTTGAGAGCTGCCTGTCAGCCTGATGCTGTGTGAAGTCAGTGAGCCAAATGGAGTTGTTCTCCCACAAGAACCACTCGGCTGATTCTTCTTCAATATGCAATTCAGCAACATGCAGTGTTGCTTGATGGAATTAGCTCTTACAGCAACACCTGCGTCTAGAGCCTTTGTATTTAGGGCTAGCTGAAAACGGCTTTGGCGCTGAAGTGGTTTCTGAATGTGGAGTTGGTGGCATGTGAAACCCGCCTGTGGAGCCTTCGTTTGTGTGGGATGCTCACCAAGCTGCCCTTCAGGACAATGCACTCAAACGGCATTAGGCATAGTGTGTGAACACGTAGTTTGCTTGAGAGCTGCCTGTCAGCCTGATGCTGTGTGAAGTCAGTGAGCCAAATGAAGTTGTTCTCCCACAAGAACCACTCGGCTGATTCTTCTTCAATATGCAATTCAGCAACATGCAGTGTTGCTTGATGGAATTAGCTCTTACAGCAACATCTGCGTCTAGAGCGTTTGTATTAAGGGCTAGCTGAAAACGGCTTTGGCGCTGAAGTGGTTTCTGAATGTGGAGTTGGTGGCATGTGAAACCTTCCTGTGGAGCCTTCGTTTGTGTGGGATGCTCACCAAGCTGCCCTTCAGGACAATGCACTCAAACGGCATTCAGCATAGTGTGTGAACACGTAGTTTGCTTGAGAGCTGCCTGTCAGCCTGATGGTGTGTGAAGTCAGTGAGCCAAATGGAGTTGTTCTCCCACAAGAACCACTCGGCTGATTCTTCTTCAATATGCAATTCAGCAACATGCAGTGTTGCTTGATGGAATTAGCTCTTACAGCAACATCTGCGTCTAGAGCCTTTGTATTTAGGGCTAGCTGAAAACGGCTTTGGCGCTGAAGTGGTTTCTGTATGTGGAGTGGGTGGCATGTGAAACCCGCCTGTGGAGCCTTCGTTTGTGTGGGATGCTCACCAAGCTGCCCTTCAGGACAATGCACTCAAACGGCATTAAGCATAGTGTGTGAACACGTAGTTTGCTTGAGAGCTGCGTGTCAGCCTGATGCTGTGTGAAGTCAGTGAGCCAAATGGAGTTGTTCTCCCACAAGAACCACTCGGCTGATTCTTCTTCAATATGCAATTCAGCAACATGCAGTGTTGCTTGATGGAATTAGCTCTTTCATCAACATCTGCGTCTAGAGCCTTTGTATTTAGGGCTAGCCTAAAAGGGCTTTGGCGCTGAAGTGGTTTCTGAATGTGGAGTTGGTGGCATGTGAAACCCGCCTGTGTATCCTTCGTTTGTGTGGGATGCTCACCAACCTGCCCTTCAGGACAATGCACTCATACGGCATTAAGCATAGTGTGTGAACACGTAGTTTGCTTGAGAGCTGCCTGTCAGCCTGATGGTGTGTGAAGTCAGTGAGCCAAATGGAGTTGTTCTCCCACAAGAACCACTCGGCTGATTCTTCTTCAATATGCAATTCAGCAACATGCAGTGTTGCTTGATGGAATTAGCTCTTACAGCAACATCTGCGTCTAGAGCCTTTGTATTTAGGGCTAGCTGAAAACGGCTTTGGCGCTGAAGTGGTTTCTGAATGTGGAGTTTGTGGCATGTGAAACCCGCCTGTGGAGCCTTCGTTTGTGTGGGATGCTCACCAAGCTGCCCCTCAGGACAATGCACTCAAATGGCATTAAGCATAGTGTGTGAACACGTAGTTTGCTTGAGAGCTGCCTGTCATCCTGCTGGTGTGTGAAGTCAGTGAGCCAAATGGAGTTGTTCTCCCACAAGAACCACTCGGCTGATTCTTCTTCAATATGCAATTCAGCAACATGCAGTGTTGCTTGATGGAATTGGCTCTTACAGCAACATCTGCGTCTAGAGCCTTTGTATTTAGGGCTAGCTGAATGTGGCTTTGGCGCTGAAGTGGTTTCTGAATGTGGAGTTGGTGGCATGTGAAACCTGCCTGTGGAGCCTTCGTTTGTGTGGAATGCTCACCAAGCTGCCCTTCAGGACAATGCACTCAAATGGCACTAAGCATAGTGTGTGAACACGTAGTTTGCTTGAGAGCTGCCTGTCATCCTGATGGTGTGTGAATTCAGTGAGCCAAATGGAGTTGTTCTCCCACAAGAACCACTCGGCTGATTCTTCTTCAATATGCCATTCAGCAGCATGCAGTGTTGCTTGATGGAATTAGCTCTTACAGCAACATCTGCGTCTAGAGCCTTTGTATTTAGGGCTAACCTGAAAGGGCTTTGGCGCTGAAGTGGTTTCTGAATGTGGAGTTTGTGGCATGTGAAACCCGCCTGTAGAGCCTTCGTTTGTGTGGGATGCTCACCAAGCTGCCCTTCAGGACAATGCACTCAAACGGCATTAAGCATAGTGTGTGAACACGTAGTTTGCTTGAGAGCTGCCTGTCAGCCTGATGGAGTGTGAAGTCAGTTAGCCAAATGGAGTTGTTCTCCCACAAGAACCACTCGGCTGATTCTTCTTCAATATGCAATTCAGCAACATGCAGTGTTGCTTGATGGAATTGGCTCTTACAGCAACATCTGAGTCTAGAGCCTTTGTATTTAGGGCTAGCTGAATGTGGCTTTGGCGCTGAAGTGGTTTCTGAATGTGGAGTTGGTGGCATGTGAAACCCGCCTGTGGAGCCTTCGTTTGTGTGGGATGCTCACCAAGCTGCCCTTCAGGACAATGCACTCAAACGGCATTAAGCATAGTGTGTGAACACGTAGTTTGCTTGAGAGCTGCCTGTCAGCCTGATGGTGTGTGAAGTCAGTGAGCCAAATGGAGTTGTTCTCCCACAAGAACCACTCGGCTGATTCTTCTTCAATATGCAATTCAGCAACATGCAGTGTTGCTTGATGGAATTAGCTCTTACAGCAACATCTGCGTCTAGAGCCTTTGTATTTAGGGCTAGCTGAAAAGGGCTTTGGCACTGAAGTGGTTTCTGAATGTGGAGTTGTTGGCATGTGAAACCCGCCTGTGGAGCCTTCGTTTGTGTGGGATGCTCACCAACCTGCCCTTCAGGACAATGCACTCAAACGGCATTAAGCATAGTGTGTGAACACGTAGTTTGCTTGAGAGCTGCCTGTCAGCCTGCTGGTGTGTGACGTCAGTGAGCCAAATGGAGTTGTTCTCCCACAAGAACCACTCGGCTGATTCTTCTTCAATATGCAATTCAGCAACATGCAGTGTTGCTTGATGGAATTAGCTCTTTCATCAACATCTGCGTCTAGAGCCTTTGTATTTAGGGCTAGCCTAAAAGGGCTTTGGCGCTGAAGTGGTTTCTGAATGTGGAGTTGGTGGCATGTGAAACCTGCCTGTGGAGCCTTCGTTTGTGTGGGATGCTCACCAACCTGCCCTTCAGGACAATGCACTCATACGGCATTAAGCATAGTGTGTGAACACGTAGTTTGCTTGAGAGCTGCCTGTCAGCCTGATGGTGTGTGAAGTCAGTGAGCCAAATGGAGTTGTTCTCCCACAAGAACCACTCGGCTGATTCTTCTTCAATATGCAATTCAGCAACATGCAGTGTTGCTTGATGGAATTAGCTCTTACAGCAACATCTGGGTCTAGAGCCTTTGTATTTAGGGCTAGCTGAAAACGGCTTTGGCGCTGAAGTGGTTTCTGAATGTGGAGTTGGTGGCATGTGAAACCCGCCTGTGGAGCCTTCGTTTGTGTGGGATGCTCACCAAGCTGCCCTTCAGGACAATGCACTCAAACGGCATTTAGCATAGTGTGTGAACACGTAGTTTGCTTGAGAGCTGCCTGTCAGCCTGCTGGTGTGTGACGTCAGTGAGCCAAATGGAGTTGTTCTCCCACAAGAACCACTCGGCTGATTCTTCTTCAATATGCCATTCAGCAGCATGCAGTGTTGCTTGATGGAATTAGCTCTTACAGCAACATCTGCGTCTAGAGCCTTTGTATTTAGGGCTAGCTGAAAACGGCTTTGGCGCTGAAGTGGTTTCTGAATGTGGAGTTGGTGGCATGTGAAACCTGCCTGTGTAGCCTTCGTTTGTGTGGGATGCTCACCAAGCTGCCCTTCAGGACAATGCACTCAAACGGCATTAAGCATAGTGTGTGAACACGTAGTTTGCTTGAGAGCTGCCTGTCAGCCTGCTGGTGTGTGAAGTCAGTGAGCCAAATGGAGTTGTTCTCCCACAAGAACCACTTGGCTGATTCTTCTTCAATATGTCATTCAGCAACATGCAGTGTTGCTTGATGGAATTAGCTCTTACAACAACATCTGCGTCTAGAGCCTTTGTATTTAGGGCTAGCTGAAAAGGGCTTTGGCGCTGAAGTGGTTTCTGAATGTGGAGTTGGTGGCATGTGAAACCCGCCTGTGGAGACTTCGTTTGTGTGGGATGCTCACCAACCTGCGCTTCAGGACAATGCACTCAAACGGCATTAAGCATAGTGTGTGAACACGTAGTTTGCTTGAGAGCTGCGTGTCAGCCTGATGCTGTGTGAAGTCAGTGAGCCAAATGGAGTTGTTCTCCCACAAGAACCACTCGGCTGATTCTTCTTCAATATGCAATTCAGCAACATGCAGTGTTGCTTGATGGAATTAGCTCTTTCATCAACATCTGCGTCTAGAGCCTTTGTATTTAGGGCTAGCCTAAAAGGGCTTTGGCGCTGAAGTGGTTTCTGAATGTGGAGTTGGTGGCATGTGAAACCCGCCTGTGGAGCCTTCGTTTGTGTGGGATGCTCACCAACCTGCCCTTCAGGACAATGCACTCAAACGGCATTTAGCATAGTGTGTGAACACGTAGTTTGCTTGAGAGCTGCCTGTCAGCCTGCTGGTGTGTGACGTCAGTGAGCCAAATGGAGTTGTTCTCCCACAAGAACCACTCGGCTGATTCTTCTTCAATATGCCATTCAGCAGCATGCAGTGTTGCTTGATGGAATTAGCTCTTACAGCAACATCTGCGTCTAGAGCCTTTGTATTTAGGGCTAGCTGAAAACGGCTTTGGCGCTGAAGTGGTTTCTGAATGTGGAGTTGGTGGCATGTGAAACCTGCCTGTGTAGCCTTCGTTTGTGTGGGATGCTCACCAAGCTGCCCTTCAGGACAATGCACTCAAACGGCATTAAGCATAGTGTGTGAACACGTAGTTTGCTTGAGAGCTGCCTGTCAGCCTGCTGGTGTGTGAAGTCAGTGAGCCAAATGGAGTTGTTCTCCCACAAGAACCACTTGGCTGATTCTTCTTCAATATGTCATTCAGCAACATGCAGTGTTGCTTGATGGAATTAGCTCTTACAACAACATCTGCGTCTAGAGCCTTTGTATTTAGGGCTAGCTGAAAAGGGCTTTGGCGCTGAAGTGGTTTCTGAATGTGGAGTTGGTGGCATGTGAAACCCGCCTGTGGAGACTTCGTTTGTGTGGGATGCTCACCAACCTGCGCTTCAGGACAATGCACTCAAACGGCATTAAGCATAGTGTGTGAACACGTAGTTTGCTTGAGAGCTGCGTGTCAGCCTGATGCTGTGTGAAGTCAGTGAGCCAAATGGAGTTGTTCTCCCACAAGAACCACTCGGCTGATTCTTCTTCAATATGCAATTCAGCAACATGCAGTGTTGCTTGATGGAATTAGCTCTTTCATCAACATCTGCGTCTAGAGCCTTTGTATTTAGGGCTAGCCTAAAAGGGCTTTGGCGCTGAAGTGGTTTCTGAATGTGGAGTTGGTGGCATGTGAAACCCGCCTGTGGAGCCTTCGTTTGTGTGGGATGCTCACCAACCTGCCCTTCAGGACAATGCACTCATACGGCATTAAGCATAGTGTGTGAACACGTAGTTTGCTTGAGAGCTGCCTGTCATCCTGATGGTGTGTGAAGTCAGTGAGCCAAATGGAGTTGTTCTCCCACAAGAACCACTCGGCTGATTCTTCTTCAATATGCAATTCAGCAACATGCAGTGTTGCTTGATGGAATTGGCTCTTACAGCAACATCTGGGTCTAGAGCCTTTGTATTTAGGGCTAGCTGAAAAGGGCTTTGGCGCTCAAGTGGTTTCTGAATGTGGAGTTGGTGGCATGTGAAACCCGCCTGTGGAGCCTTCGTTTGTGTGGGATGCTCACCAAGCTGCCCTTCAGGACAATGCACTCAAACGGCATTAAACATAGTGTGTGAACACGTAGTTTGCTTGAGAGCTGCCTATCAGCCTGATGGTGTGTGAAGTCAGTGAGCCAAATGGAGTTGTTCTCCCACAAGAACCACTCGGCTGATTCTTCTTCAATAGGCAATTCAGCAACATGCAGTGTTGCTTGATGGAATTGGCTCTTACAGCAACATCTGCGTCTAGAGCCTTTGTATTTAGGGTTAGCTGAATGTGGCTTTGGCGCTGAAGTGGTTTCTGAATGTGGAGTTGGTGGCATGTGAAACCTGCCTGTGGAGCCTTCGTTTGTGTGGAATGCTCACCAAGCTGCCCTTCAGGACAATGCACTCAAACGGCATTAAGCATAGTGTGTGAACACGTAGTTTGCTTGAGAGCTGCCTGTCAGCCTGATGCTGTGTGAAGTCAGTGAGCCAAATGGAGTTGTTCTCCCACAAGAACCACTCGGCTGATTCTTCTTCAATATGCCATTCAGCAGCATGCAGTGTTGCTTGATGGAATTAGCTCTTACAGCAACATCTGCGTCTAGAGCCTTTGTATTTAGGGCTAGCTGAAAACGGCTTTGGCTCTGAAGTGGTTTCTGAATGTGGAGTTGGTGGCATGTGAAACCCGCCTGTGGAGCCTTCGTTTGTGTGGGAGGCTCACCAAGCTGCCCTTCAGGACAATGCACTCAAACGGCATTAAGCATAGTGTGTGAACAAGTAGTTTGCTTGAGAGCTGCCTGTCAGCCTGATGGTGTGTGAAGTCAGTGAGCCAAATGGAGTTGTTCTCCCACAAGAACCACTCGGCTGATTCTTCTTCAATATGCAATTCAGCAACATGCAGTGTTGCTTGATGGAATTGGCTCTTACAGCAACATTTGCGTCTAGATCCTTTGTATTTAGGGCTAGCTGAAAACGGCTTTGGCGCTGAAGTGGTTTCTGAATGTGGAGTTGGTGGCATGTGAAACCCGCCTGTGTAGCCTTCGTTTGTGTGGGATGCTCACCAAGCTGCCCTTCAGGACAATGCACTCAAACGGCATTTAGCATAGTGTGTGAACACGTAGTTTGCTTGAGAGCTGCCTGTCAGCCTGCTGGTATGTGAAGTCAGTGAGCCAAATGGAGTTGTTCTCCCACAAAAACCACTCGGCTGATTCTTCTTCAATATGCAATTCAGCAACATGCAGTGTTGCTTGAAGGAATTAGCTCTTACAGAAACATGTGCGTTAGAGCCTTTGTATTTAGGGCTAGCTGAAAACTGCTTTGGCGCTGAAGTGGTTTCTGAATGTGGAGTTGGTGGCATGTGAAACCTGCCTGTGGATCCTTCGTTTGTGTGGGATGCTCACCAACCTGCCCTTCAGGACAATGCACTCAAACGGCATTAAGCATAGTGTGTGAACACGTAGTTTGCTTGAGAGCTGCCTGTCAGCCTGATGCTGTGTGAAGTCAGTGAGCCAAATGGAGTTGTTCTCCCACAAGAACCACTCGGCTGATTCTTCTTCAAGATGCAATTCAGCAACATGCAGTGTTGCTTGATGGAATAGCTCTTACAGCAACATCTGCGTCTAGAGCCTTTGTATTTAGGGCTAGCTGAAAACAGCTTTGGCGCTGAAGTGGTTTCTGAATGTGGAGTTGGTGGCATGTGAAACCCGCCTGTGGAGCCTTCGTTTGTGTGGGATGCTCACCAACCTGCCCTTCAGGACAATGCACTCAAACGGCATTAGTCATAGTGTGTGAACACGTAGTTTGCTTGAGAGCTGCCTGTCAGCCTGATGGTGTGTGAAGTCAGTGAGCCAAATGGAGTTGTTCTCCCACAAGAACCACTCGGCTGATTCTTCTTCAATATGCAATTCAGCAACATGCAGTGTTGCTTGATGGAATTAGCTCTTACAGCAACATCTGCGTCTAGAGCCTTTGTATTTAGGGCTAGCTGAAAACGGCTTTGGCTCTGAAGTGGTTTCTGAATGTGGAGTTGGTGGCATGTGAAACCCGCCTGTGGAGCCTTCGTTTGTGTGGGATGCTCACCAAGCTGCCCTTCAGGACAATGCACTCAAACGGCATTAAGCATAGTGTGTGAACAAGTAGTTTGCTTGAGAGCTGCGTGTCAGCCTGCTGGTGTGTGAAGTCAGTGAGCCAAATGGAGTTGTTCTCCCACAAGAACCACTCGGCTGATTCTTCTTCAATATGCAATTCAGCAACATGCAGTGTTGCTTGATGGAATTGGCTCTTACAGCAACATCTGGGTCTAGAGCCTTTGTATTTAGGGCTAGCTGAAAACGGCTTTGGCGCTGAAGTGGTTTCTGAATGTGGAGTTGGTGGCATGTGAAACCCGCCTGTGGAGCCTTCGTTTGTGTGGGATGCTCACCAACCTGCCCTTCAGGACAATGCACTCATACGGCATTAAGCATAGTGTGTGAACACGTAGTTTGCTTGAGAGCTGCCTGTCATCCTGATGGTGTGTGAAGTCAGTGAGCCAAATGGAGTTGTTCTCCCACAAGAACCACTCGGCTGATTCTTCTTCAATATGCAATTCAGCAACATGCAGTGTTGCTTGATGGAATTAGCTCTTACAGCAACATCTGCGTCTAGAGCCTTTGTATTTAGGGCTAGCTGAAAACTGCTTTGGCGCTCAAGTGGTTTCTGAATGTGGAGTTGGTGGCATGTGAAACCCGCCTGTGGAGCCTTCGTTTGTGTGGGATGCTCACCAAGCTGCCCTTCAGGACAATGCACTCAAACGGCATTAAACATAGTGTGTGAACACGTAGTTTGCTTGAGAGCTGCCTGTCAGCCTGATGCTGTGTGAAGTCAGTGAGCCAAATGGAGTTGTTCTCCCACAAGAACCACTCGGCTGATTCTTCTTCAATAGGCAATTCAGCAACATGCAGTGTTGCTTGATGGAATTGGCTCTTACAGCAACATCTGCGTCTAGAGCCTTTGTATTTAGGGCTAGCTGAAAACGGCTTTGGCGCTGAAGTGGTTTCTGAATGTGGAGTTGGTGGCATGTGAAACCCGCCTGTGGAGACTTCGTTTGTGTGGGATGCTCACCAACCTGCCCTTCAGGACAATGCACTCAAACGGCATTAAGCATAGTGTGTGAACACGTAGTTTGCTTGAGAGCTGCGTGTCAGCCTGCTGGTGTGTGAATTCAGTGAGCCAAATGGAGTTGTTCTCCCACAAGAACTACTCGGCTGATTCTTCTTCAATATGCAATTCAGCAACATGCAGTGTTGCTTGATGGAATTAGCTCTTTCATCAACATCTGCGTCTAGAGCCTTTGTATTTAGGGCTAGCCTAAAAGGGCTTTGGCGCTGAAGTGGTTTCTGAATGTGGAGTTGGTGGCATGTGAAACCCGCCTGTGGAGCCTTCGTTTGTGTGGGATGCTCACCAAGCTGCCCTTCAGGACAATGCACTCATACGGCATTAAGCATAGTGTGTGAACACGTAGTTTGCTTGAGAGCTGCCTGTCATCCTGATGGTGTGTGAAGTCAGTGAGCCAAATGGAGTTGTTCTCCCACAAGAACCACTCGGCTGATTCTTCTTCAATAGGCAATTCAGCAACATGCAGTGTTGCTTGATGGAATTAGCTCTTACAGCAACATCTGCGTCTAGAGCCTTTGTATTTAGGGCTAGCTGAAAACTGCTTTGGCGCTGAAGTGGTTTCTGAATGTGGAGTTGTTGGCATGTGAAACCCGCCTGTGGAGCCTTCGTTTGTGTGGGATGCTCACCAAGCTGCCCTTCAGGACAATGCACTCAAACGGCATTAAACATAGTGTGTGAACACGTAGTTTGCTTGAGAGCTGCCTGTCAGCCTGATGGTGTGTGAAGTCAGTGAGCCAAATGGAGTTGTTCTCCCACAAGAACCACTCGGCTGATTCTTCTTCAATAGGCAATTCAGCAACATGCAGTGTTGCTTGATGGAATTGGCTCTTACAGCAACATCTGGGTCTAGAGCCTTTGTATTTAGGGCTAGCTGAATGTGGCTTTGGCGCTGAAGTGGTTTCTGAATGTGGAGTTGGTGGCATGTGAAACCCGCCTCTGGAGCCTTCATTTGTGTGCGATGCTCACCAAGCTGCCCTTTAGGACAATGCACTCAAACGGCATTAAGCATAGTGTGTGAACACGTAGTTTGCTTGAGAGCTGCCTGTCAGCCTGATGGTGTGTGAAGTCAGTGAGCCAAATGTAGTTGTTCTCCCACAAGAACCACTCGGCTGATTCTTCTTCAATATGCCATTCAGCAGCATGCAGTGTTGCTTGATGCAATTAGCTCTTACAGCAACATCTGCGTCTAGATCCTTTGTATTTAGGGCTAGCTGAAAACTGCTTTGGCGCTGAAGTGGTTTCTGAATGTGGAGTTGGTGGCATGTGAAACCCGCCTGTGTAGCCTTCGTTTGTGTGGGATGCTCACCAAGCTGCCCTTCAGGACAATGCACTCAAACGGCATTTAGCATAGTGTGTGAACACGTAGTTTGCTTGAGAGCTGCCTGTCAGCCTGCTGGTATGTGAAGTCAGTGAGCCAAATGGAGTTGTTCTCCCACAAAAACCACTCGGCTGATTCTTCGTCAATATGCAATTCAGCAACATGCAGTGTTGCTTGAAGGAATTAGCTCTTACAGAAACATCTGCGTTAGAGCCTTTGTATTTAGGGCTAGCTGAAAACTGCTTTGGCACTGAAGTGGTTTCTGAATGTGGAGTTGGTGGCATGTGAAACCTGCCTGTGGAGCCTTCGTTTGTGTGGGATGCTCACCAACCTGCCCTTCAGGACAATGCACTCAAACGGCATTAAGCATAGTGTGTGAACACGTAGTTTGCTTGAGAGCTGCCTGTCAGCCTGATGCTGTGTGAAGTCAGTGAGCCAAATGGAGTTGTTCTCCCACAAGAACCACTCGGCTGATTCTTCTTCAATATGCAATTCAGCAACATGCAGTGTTGCTTGATGGAATTAGCTCTTACAGCAACATCTGCGTCTAGAGCCTTTGTATTTAGGGCTAGCTGAAAACAGCTTTGGCACTGAAGTGGTTTCTGAATGTGGAGTTTGTGGCATGTGAAACCCGCCTGTGGAGCCTTCGTTTGTGTGGGATGCTCACCAACCTGCCCTTCAGGACAATGCACTCAAACGGCATTAGTCATAGTGTGTGAACACGTAGTTTGCTTGAGAGCTGCCTGTCAGCCTGATGCTGTGTGAAGTCAGTGAGCCAAATGGAGTTGTTCTCCCACAAGAACCACTCGGCTGATTCTTCTTCAATATGCAATTCAGCAACATGCAGTGTTGCTTGATGGAATTAGCTCTTACAGCAACATCTGCGTCTAGAGCCTTTGTATTTAGGGCTAGCTGAAAACGGCTTTGGCTCTGAAGTGGTTTCTGAATGTGGAGTTGGTGGCATGTGAAACCCGCCTGTGGAGCCTTCATTTGTGTGGGATGCTCACCAAGCTGCCCTTCAGGACAATGCACTCAAACGGCATTAAGCATAGTGTGTGAACAAGTAGTTTGCTTGAGAGCTGCCTGTCAGCCTGCTGGTGTGTGAAGTCAGTGAGCCAAATGGAGTTGTTCTCCCACAAGAACCACTCGGCTGATTCTTCTTCAATATGCAATTCAGCAACATGCAGTGTTGCTTGATGGAATTGGCTCTTACAGAAACATCTGGGTCTAGAGCCTTTGTATTTAGGGCTAGCTGAAAACGGCTTTGGCGCTGAAGTGGTTTCTGAATGTGGAGTTGGTGGCATGTGAAACCCGCCTGTGGAGCCTTCGTTTGTGTGGGATGCTCACCAAGCTGCCCTTCAGGACAATGCACTCAAACGGCATTAAGCATAGTGTGTGAACACGTAGTTTGCTTGAGAGCTGCCTGTCAGCCTGCTGGTGTGTGAAGTCAGTGAGCCAAATGGAGTTGTTCTCCCACAAGAACCACTTGGCTGATTCTTCTTCAATATGTCATTCAGCAACATGCAGTGTTGTTTGATGGAATTAGCTCTTACAACAACATCTGCGTCTAGAGCCTTTGTATTTAGGGCTAGCTGAAAAGGGCTTTGGCGCTGAAGTGGTTTCTGAATGTGGAGTTGGTGGCATGTGAAACCCGCCTGTGGAGACTTCGTTTGTGTGGGATGCTCACCAACCTGCCCTTCAGGACAATGCACTCAAACGGCATTAAGCATAGTGTGTGAACACGTAGTTTGCTTGAGAGCTGCGTATCAGCCTGCTGGTGTGTGAATTCAGTGAGCCAAATGGAGTTGTTCTCCCACAAGAACCACTCGGCTGATTCTTCTTCAATATGCAATTCAGCAACATGCAGTGTTGCTTGATGGAATTAGCTCTTTCATCAACATCTGCGTCTAGTGCCTTTGTATTTAGGGCTAGCCTAAAAGGGCTTTGGCGCTGAAGTGGTTTCTGAATGTGGAGTTGGTGGCATGTGAAACCCGCCTGTGGAGCCTTCGTTTGTGTGGGATGCTCACCAACCTGCCCTTCAGGACAATGCACTCATACGGCATTAAGCATAGTGTGTGAACACGTAGTTTGCTTGAGAGCTGCCTGTCATCCTGATGGTGTGTGAAGTCAGTGAGCCAAATGGAGTTGTTCTCCCACAAGAACCACTCGGCTGATTCTTCTTCAATATGCAATTCAGCAACATGCAGTGTTGCTTGATGGAATTAGCTCTTACAGCAACATCTGCGTCTAGAGCCTTTGTATTTAGGGCTAGCTGAAAACTGCTTTGGCGCTCAAGTGGTTTCTGAATGTGGAGTTGGTGGCATGTGAAACCCGCCTGTGGAGCCTTCGTTTGTGTGGGATGCTCACCAAGCTGCCCTTCAGGACAATGCACTCAAACGGCATTAAACATAGTGTGTGAACACGTAGTTTGCTTGAGAGCTACCTGTCAGCCTGATGGTGTGTGAAGTCAGTGAGCCAAATGGAGTTGTTCTCCCACAAGAACCACTCCGCTGATTCTTCTTCAATAGGCAATTCAGCAACATGCAGTGTTGCTTGATGGAATTGGCTCTTACAGCAACATCTGCGTCTAGAGCCTTTGTATTTAGGGCTAGCTGAAAACGGCTTTGGCTCTGAAGTGGTTTCTGAATGTGGAGTTGGTGGCATGTGAAACCCGCCTGTGGAGCCTTCGTTTGTGTGGGAGGCTCACCAAGCTGCCCTTCAGGACAATGCACTCAAACGGCATTAAGCATAGTGTGTGAACAAGTAGTTTGCTTGAGAGCTGCCTGTCAGCCTGCTGGTGTGTGAAGTCAGTGAGCCAAATGGAGTTGTTCTCCCACAAGAACCACTCGGCTGATTCTTCTTCAATATGCAATTCAGCAACATGCAGTGTTGCTTGATGGAATTGGCTCTTACAGCAACATCTGGGTCTAGAGCCTTTGTATTTAGGGCTAGCTGAAAACTGCTTTGGCGCTGAAGTGGTTTCTGAATGTGGAGTTGGTGGCATGTGAAACCCGCCTGTGTAGCCTTCGTTTGTGTGGGATGCTCACCAAGCTGCCCTTCAGGACAATGCACTCAAAAGGCATTTAGCATAGTGTGTGAACACGTAGTTTGCTTGAGAGCTGCCTGTCAGCCTGCTGGTATGTGAAGTCAGTGAGCCAAATGGAGTTGTTCTCCCACAAAAACCACTCGGCTGATTCTTCTTCAATATGCAATTCAGCAACATGCAGTGTTGCTTGAAGGAATTAGCTCTTACAGAAACATCTGCGTTAGAGCCTTTGTATTTAGGGCTAGCTGAAAACGGCTTTGGCGCTGAAGTGGTTTCTGAATGTGGAGTTGGTGGCATGTGAAACCCGCCTGTGGAGCCTTCGTTTGTGTGGGATGCTCACCAAGCTGCCCTTCAGGACAATGCACTCAAACGGCATTAAGCATAGTGTGTGAACACGTAGTTTGCTTGAGAGCTGCCTGTCAGCCTGCTGGTGTGTGAAGTCAGTGAGCCAAATGGAGTTGTTCTCCCACAAGAACCACTTGGCTGATTCTTCTTCAATATGTCATTCAGCAACATGCAGTGTTGCTTGATGGAATTAGCTCTTACAACAACATCTGCGTCTAGAGCCTTTGTATTTAGGGCTAGCTGAAAAGGGCTTTGGCGCTGAAGTGGTTTCTGAATGTGGAGTTGGTGGCATGTGAAACCCGCCTGTGGAGACTTCGTTTGTGTGGGATGCTCACCAACCTGACCTTCAGGACAATGCACTCAAACGGCATTAAACATAGTGTGTGAACACGTAGTTTGCTTGAGAGCTACCTGTCAGCCTGATGGTGTGTGAAGTCAGTGAGCCAAATGGAGTTGTTCTCCCACAAGAACCACTCCGCTGATTCTTCTTCAATAGGCAATTCAGCAACATGCAGTGTTGCTTGATGGAATTGGCTCTTACAGCAACATCTGCGTCTAGATCCTTTGTATTTAGGGCTAGCTGAAAACGGCTTTGGCGCTGAAGTGGTTTCTGAATGTGGAGTTGGTGGCATGTGAAACCCGCCTGTGTAGCCTTCATTTGTGTGGGATGCTCACCAACCTGCCCTTCAGGACAATGCACTCAAATGGCATTTAGCATAGTGTGTGAACACGTAGTTTGCTTGAGAGCTGCGTGTCAGCCTGATGCTGTGTGAAGTCAGTGAGCCAAATGGAGTTGTTCTCCCACAAGAACCACTCGGCTGATTCTTCTTCAATATGCAATTCAGCAACATGCAGTGTTGCTGGATGGAATTAGCTCTTACAGCAACATCTGCGTCTAGAGCCTTTGTATTTAGGGCTAGCTGAAAAGGGCTTTGGTGCTGAAGTGGTTTCTGAATGTGGAGTTGGTGGCATGTGAAACCCGCCTGTGGAGCCTTCGTTTGTGTGGGATGCTCACCAACATGCCCTTCAGGACAATGCACTCAAACGGCATTATGCCTAGTGTGTGAACACGTAGTTTGCTTGAGAGCTGCCTGTCAGCCTGATGGTGTGTGAAGTCAGTGAGCCAAATAGAGTTGTTCTCAAACAAGAACCACTCTGCTGATTCTTCTTCAATATGCAATTCAGCAACATGCAGTGTTGCTGGATGGAATTAGCTCTTACAGCAACATCTGCGTCTAGAGCCTTTGTATTCAAGGCTAGCTGAAAAGGGCTTTGGCGCTGAAGTGGTTTCTGAATGTGGAGTTGGTGGCATGTGAAACCCGCCTGTGGAGCCTTCGTTTGTGTGGGACGCTCACCAACCTGCCCTTCAGGACAATGCACTCAAACGGCATTAAGCATAGTGTGCGAACACGTAGTTTGCTTGAGAGCTGCCTGTCAGCCTGATGGTGTGTGAAGTCAGTGAGCCAAATGGAGTTGTTCTCCCACAAGAACCACTCGGCTGATTCTTCTTCAATATGCAATTCAGCAACATGCAGTGTTGCTTGATGGAATTAGCCCTTACAGCCACATCTGCGTCTAGAGCCTTTGTATTTAGGGCTAGCTGAAAAGGGCTTTGGCGCTGAAGTGGTTTCTGAATGTGGAGTTGGTGGCATGTGAAACCCGCCTGTGGAGCCTTCGTTTGTGTGGGATGCTCACCAAGCTGCCCTTCAGGACAATGCACTCAAACGGCATTTAGCATAGTGTGTGAACACGTAGTTTGCTTGAGAGCTGCCTGTCAGCCTGCTGGTGTGTGAAGTCAGTGAGCCAAATAGAGTTGTTCTCCCACAAGAACCACTCGGCTGATTCTTCTTCAATATGCAATTCAGCAACATGCAGTGTTGCTTGATGGAATTAGCTCTTACAGCAACACCTGCGTCTAGAGCCTTTGTATTTAGGGCTAGCTGAAAACGGCTTTGGCGCTGAAGTGGTTTCTGAATGTGGAGTTGGTGGCATGTGAAACCCGCCTGTGGAGCCTTCGTTTGTGTGGGATGCTCACCAACATGCCCTTCAGGACAATGCACTCAGACGGCATTAAGCATAGTGTGTGAACACGCAGTTTGCTTGAGAGCTGCCTATCAGCCTGATGGTGTGTGAAGTCAATGAGCTAAATGGAGTTGTTCTCCCACAAGAACCACTCGGCTGATTATTCTTCAATATGCAATTCTGCAACATGCAGTGTTGCTTGATGGAATTAGCTCTTACAACAACATCTGCGTCTAGAGCCTTTGTATTTAGGGCTAGCTGAAAAGGGCTTTGGCGCTGAAGTGGTTTCTGAATGTGGAGTTGGTGGCATGTGAAACCCGCCTGTGGAGCCTTCGTTTTTGTGGGATGCTCACCAAGCTGCCCTTCAGGACAATGCACTTAAATGGCATTAAGCATAGTGTGTGAACAAGTAGTTTGCTTGAGACCTGCCAGCCAGCCTGCTGGTGTGTGAAGTCAGTGAGCCAAATGGAGTTGTTCTCCCACAAGAACCACTCGGCTGATTCTTCTTCAATATGCAATTCAGCAACATGCAGTGTTGCTTGAAGGAATTAGCTCTTACAGCAACATCTGGATCAAGAGCCTTTGTATTTAGGGCTAGCTGAAAAGGGCTTTGGCGCTGAAGTGGTTTCTGAATGTGGAGTTGGTGGCATGTGAAACCCGCCTGTGGAGCCTTCGTTTGTGTGGGATGCTCACCAAGCTGCCTTTCAGGACAATGCACTCAAACGGCATTTAGCATAGTGTGTGAACACGTAGTTTGCTTGAGAGCTGCGTGTCAGCCTGATGGTGTGTGACCTCAGTGAGCCAAATGGAGTTGTTCTCCCACAAGAACCACTCGGCTGATTCTTCTTCAATATGCAATTCAGCAACATGCAGTGTTGCTGGATGGAATTAGCTCTTACAGCAACATCTGCGTCTGGAGCCTTTGTATTTAGGGCTAGCTGAAAAGGGCTTTGGCGCTGAAGTGGTTTCTGAATGTGGAGTTGGTGGCATGTGAAATCCGCCTGTGGAGCCTTCGTTTGTGTGGGATGCTCACCAAGCTGCCCTTCAGGACAATGCACTTAAATGGCATTAAGCATAGTGTGTGAACACGTAGTTTGGTTGAGAGCTGCCTGTCAGCCTGATGGTGTGTGAAGTCAGTGAGCCAAATGGAGTTGTTCTCCCACAAGAACCACTCGGCTGATTCTTCTTCAATATGCAATTCAGCAACATGCAGTGTTGCTGGATGGAATTAGCTCTTACAGCAACATCTGGATCAAGAGCCTTTGTATTTAGGGCTAGCTGAAAAGGGCTTTGGCGCTGAAGTGGTTTCTGAATGTGGAGTTGGTGGCATGTGAAACCCGCCTGTGGAGCCTTCTTTTGTCTGGGACGCTCACCAACCTGCCCTTCAGGACAATGCACTCAAACGGCATTAAGCATAGTGTGCGAACACGTAGTTTGCTTGAGAGCTGCCTGTCAGCCTGATGGTGTGTGAAGTCAGTGAGCCAAATGGAGTTGTTCTCCCACAAGAACCACTCGGCTGATTCTTCTTCAATATGCAATTCAGCAACATGCAGTGTTGCTTGATGGAATTAGCTCTTACAGCCACATCTGCGTTTAGAGCCTTTGTATTTAGGGCTAGCTGAAAACGGCTTTGGCGCTGAAGTGGTTTCTGAATGTGGAGTTGGTGGCATGTGAAACCCGCCTGTGGAGCCTTCGTTTGTGTGGGATGCTCACCAAGCTGCCTTTCAGGACAATGCACTCAAACGGCATTTAGCATAGTGTGTGAACACGTAGTTTGCTTGACAGCTGCGTGTCAGCCTGATGGTGTGTGAACTCAGTGAGCCAAATGGAGTTGTTCTCCCACAAGAACCACTCGGCTGATTCTTCTTCAATATGCAATTCAGCAACATGCAGTGTTGCTGGATGGAATTGGCTCTTACAGCAACATCTGAGTCTTGAGCCTTTGTATTTAGGGCTAGCTGAAAACGGCTTTGGTGCTGAAGTGGTTTCTGAATGTGGAGTTGGTGGCATGTGAAACCCGCCTGTGGAGCCTTCGTTTGTGTGGGATGCTCACCAACGTGCCCTTCATGACAATGCACTTAAATGGCATTAAGCATAGTGTGTGAACACGTAGTTTGCTTGAGAGCTGCCTGTCAGCCTGATGGTGTGTGAAGTCAGTGAGCCAAATGGAGTTGTTCTCCCACAAGAACCACTCGGCTGATTCTTCTTCAATATGCAATTCAGCAACATGCATTGTTGCTGGATGGAATTAGCTCTTACAGCAACATCTGCGTCTAGAGCCTTTGTATTTAGGGCTAGCTGAAAACGGCTTTGGTGCTGAAGTGGTTTCTGAATGTGGAGTTGGTGGCATGTGAAACCCGCCTGTGGAGCCTTCGTTTGTGTGGGATGCTCACCAACCTGCCCTTCAGGACAATGCATTAAATGGCATTAAGCATAGTGTGTGAACACGTAGTTTGCTTGAGAGCTGCCTGTCAGCCTGATGCTGTGTGAAGTCAGTGAGCCAAATGGAGTTGTTCTCCCACAAGAACCACTCGGCTGATTCTTCTTCAATATGCAATTCAGCAACATGCAGTGTTGCTGGATGGAATTAGCTCTTACAGCAACATCTGCGTCTAGAGCCTTTGTATTTAGGGCTAGCTGAAAACTGCTTTGGCGCTCAAGTGGTTTCTGAATGTGGAGTTGGTGGTATGTGAAACCCGCCTGTGGAGCCTTCGTTTGTGTGGGATGCTCACCAAGCTGCCCTTCAGGACAATGTACTCAAACGGCATTTAGCATAGTGTGTGAACACGTAGTTTGCTTGAGAGCTGCGTGTCAGCCTGATGCTGTGTGAAGTCAGTGAGCCAAATGGAGTTGTTCTCCCACAAGAACCACTCGGCTGATTCTTCTTCAATATGCAATTCAGCAACATGCAGTGTTGCTGGATGGAATTAGCTCTTACAGCAACATCTGCTTCTAGAGCCTTTGTATTTAGGGTTAGCTGAAAACGGCTTTGGCGCTGAAGTGGTTTCTGAATGTGGAGTTGGTGGCATGTGAAACCCGTCTGTGGAGCCTTCGTTTGTGTGGGATGCTCACCAACATGCCCTTCAGGACAATGCACTCAGACGGCATTAAGCATAGTGTGTGAACACGCAGTTTGCTTGAGAGCTGCCTGTCAGCCTGATGGTGTGTGAAGTCAATGAGCCAAATGGAGTTGTTCTCCCACAAGAACCACTCGGCTGATTCTTCTTCAATATGCAATTCTGCAACATGCAGTGTTGCTTGATCGAATTAGCGCTTACAACAACATCTGCGTCTAGAGCCTTTGTATTTAGGGCTAGCTGAAAACGGCTTTGGCGCTGAAGTGGTTTCTGAATGTGGAGTTGGTGGCATGTGAAACCCGCCTGTGGAGCCTTCGTTTGTGTGGGATGCTCACCAAGCTGCCCTTCAGGACAATGCACTTAAACGGCATTAAGCATAGTGTGTGAACACGTAGTTTGCTTGAGAGCTGCCTGTCAGCCTGCTGGTGTGTGAAGTCAGTGAGCCAAATGGAGTTGTTCTCCCACAAGAACCACTCGGCTGATTCTTCTTCAATATGCAATTCTGCAACATGCAGTGTTGCTTGATCGAATTAGCGCTTACAACAACATCTGCGTCTAGAGCCTTTGTATTTAGGGCTAGCTGAAAACGGCTTTGGCGCTGAAGTGGTTTCCGAATGTGGAGTTGGTGGCATGTGAAACCCGCCTGTGTATCCTTCGTTTGTGTGGGATGCTCACCAAGCTGCCCTTCAGGACAATGCACTTAAATGGCATTAAGCATAGTGTGTGAACACGTAGTTTGCTTGAGAGCTGCCTGTCAGCCTGATGGTGTGTGAAGTCAGTGAGCCAAATGGAGTTGTTCTCCCACAAGAACCACTCGGCTGATTCTTCTTCAATATGCAATTCAGCAACATGCAGTGTTGCTTGATGGAATTAGCCCTTACAGCCACATCTGCGTCTAGAGCCTTTGTATTTAGGGCTAGCTGAAAAGGGCTTTGGCGCTGAAGTGGTTTCTGAATGTGGAGTTGGTGGCATGTGAAACCCGCCTGTGGAGCCTTCGTTTGTGTGGGATGCTCACCAACCTGCCCTTCAGGACAATGCACTCAAACGGCATTAAGCATAGTGTGTGAACACGTAGTTTGCTTGAGAGCTGCCTGTCAGCCTGCTGGTGTGTGAAGTCAGTGAGCCAAATGGAGTTGTTCTCCCACAAGAACCACTCGGCTGATTCTTCTTCAATATGCAATTCAGCAACATGCAGTGTTGCTGGATGGAATTAGCTCTTACAGCAACATCTGCGTCTAGAGCCTTTGTATTTAGGGCTAGCTGAAAAGGGCTTTGGTGCTGAAGTGGTTTCTGAATGTGGAGTTGGTGGCATGTGAAACCCGCCTGTGGAGCCTTCGTTTGTGTGGGATGCTCACCAACATGCCCTTCAGGACAATGCACTCAAACGGCATTATGCCTAGTGTGTGAACACGTAGTTTGCTTGAGAGCTGCCTGTCAGCCTGATGGTGTGTGAAGTCAGTGAGCCAAATAGAGTTGTTCTCAAACAAGAACCACTCTGCTGATTCTTCTTCAATATGCAATTCAGCAACATGCAGTGTTGCTGGATGGAATTAGCTCTTACAGCAACATCTGCGTCTAGAGCCTTTGTATTCAAGGCTAGCTGAAAAGGGCTTTGGCGCTGAAGTGGTTTCTGAATGTGGAGTTGGTGGCATGTGAAACCCGCCTGTGGAGCCTTCGTTTGTGTGGGACGCTCACCAACCTGCCCTTCAGGACAATGCACTCAAACGGCATTAAGCATAGTGTGCGAACACGTAGTTTGCTTGAGAGCTGCCTGTCAGCCTGATGGTGTGTGAAGTCAGTGAGCCAAATGGAGTTGTTCTCCCACAAGAACCACTCGGCTGATTCTTCTTCAATATGCAATTCAGCAACATGCAGTGTTGCTTGATGGAATTAGCCCTTACAGCCACATCTGCGTCTAGAGCCTTTGTATTTAGGGCTAGCTGAAAACGGCTTTGGCGCTGAAGTGGTTTCTGAATGTGGAGTTGGTGGCATGTGAAACCCGCCTGTGGAGCCTTCGTTTGTGTGGGATGCTCACCAAGCTGCCCTTCAGGACAATGCACTCAAACGGCATTTAGCATAGTGTGTGAACACGTAGTTTGCTTGAGAGCTGAGTGTCAGCCTGATGGTGTGTGAAGTCAGTGAGCCAAATAGAGTTGTTCTCCCACAAGAACCACTCGGCTGATTCTTCTTCAATATGCAATTCAGCAACATGCAGTGTTGCTGGATGGAATTAGCTCTTACAGCAACACCTGCGTCTAGAGCCTTTGTATTTAGGGCTAGCTGAAAACGGCTTTGGCGCTGAAGTGGTTTCTGAATGTGGAGTTGGTGGCATGTGAAACCCGCCTGTGGAGCCTTCGTTTGTGTGGGATGCTCACCAACATGCCCTTCAGGACAATGCACTCAGACGGCATTAAGCATAGTGTGTGAACACGCAGTTTGCTTGAGAGCTGCCTATCAGCCTGATGGTGTGTGAAGTCAATGAGCTAAATGGAGTTGTTCTCCCACAAGAACCACTCGGCTGATTATTCTTCAATATGCAATTCTGCAACATGCAGTGTTGCTTGATGGAATTAGCTCTTACAACAACATCTGCGTCTAGAGCCTTTGTATTTAGGGCTAGCTGAAAAGGGCTTTGGCGCTGAAGTGGTTTCTGAATGTGGAGTTGGTGGCATGTGAAACCCGCCTGTGGAGCCTTCGTTTTTGTGGGATGCTCACCAAGCTGCCCTTCAGGACAATGCACTTAAATGGCATTAAGCATAGTGTGCGAACAAGTAGTTTGCTTGAGACCTGCCAGCCAGCCTGCTGGTGTGTGAAGTCAGTGAGCCAAATGGAGTTGTTCTCCCACAAGAACCACTCGGCTGATTCTTCTTCAATATGCAATTCAGCAACATGCAGTGTTGCTTGAAGGAATTAGCTCTTACAGCAACATCTGGATCAAGAGCCTTTGTATTTAGGGCTAGTTGAAAAGGGCTTTGGCGCTGAAGTGGTTTCTGAATGTGGAGTTGGTGGCATGTGAAACCCGCCTGTGGAGCCTTCGTTTGTGTGGGATGCTCACCAAGCTGCCTTTCAGGACAATGCACTCAAACGGCATTTAGCATAGTGTGTGAACACGTAGTTTGCTTGAGAGCTGCGTGTCAGCCTGATGGTGTGTGACCTCAGTGAGCCAAATGGAGTTGTTCTCCCACAAGAACCACTCGGCTGATTCTTCTTCAATATGCAATTCAGCAACATGCAGTGTTGCTGGATGGAATTAGCTCTTACAGCAACATCTGCGTCTGGAGCCTTTGTATTTAGGGCTAGCTGAAAACGGCTTTGGTGCTGAAGTGGTTTCTGAATGTGGAGTTGGTGGCATGTGAAACCCGCCTGTGGAGCCTTCGTTTGTGTGGGATGCTCACCAAGCTGCCCTTCAGGACAATGCACTTAAATGGCATTAAGCATAGTGTGTGAACACGTAGTTTGGTTGAGAGCTGCCTGTCAGCCTGATGGTGTGTGAAGTCAGTGAGCCAAATGGAGTTGTTCTCCCACAAGAACCACTCGGCTGATTCTTCTTCAATATGCAATTCAGCAACATGCATTGTTGCTGGATGGAATTAGCTCTTACAGCAACATCTGGATCAAGAGCCTTTGTATTTAGGGCTAGCTGAAAACGGCTTTGGTGCTGAAGTGGTTTCTGAATGTGGAGTTGGTGGCATGTGAAACCCGCCTGTGGAGCCTTCTTTTGTGTGGGACGCTCACCAACCTGCCCTTCAGGACAATGCACTTAAATGGCATTAAGCATAGTGTGCGAACACGTAGTTTGCTTGAGAGCTGCCTGTCAGCCTGATGGTGTGTGAAGTCAGTGAGCCAAATGGAGTTGTTCTCCCACAAGAACCACTCGGCTGATTCTTCTTCAATATGCAATTCAGCAACATGCAGTGTTGCTGGATGGAATTAGCTCTTACAGCCACATCTGCGTCTAGAGCCTTTGTATTTAGGGCTAGCTGAAAACGGCTTTGGCGCTCAAGTGGTTTCTGAATGTGGAGTTGGTGGTATGTGAAACCCGCCTGTGGAGCCTTCGTTTGTGTGGGATGCTCACCAAGCTGCCTTTCAGGACAATGTACTCAAACGGCATTTAGCATAGTGTGTGAACACATAGTTTGCTTGACAGCTGCGTGTCAGCCTGATGGTGTGTGAACTCAGTGAGCCAAATGGAGTTGTTCTCCCACAAGAACCACTCGGCTGATTCTTCTTCAATATGCAATTCAGCAACATGCAGTGTTGCTTGAAGGAATTAGTTCTTACAGCAACATCTGCGTCTAGAGCCTTTGTATTTAGGGTTAGCTGAAAACGGCTTTGGTGCTGAAGTGGTTTCTGAATGTGGAGTTGCTGGCATGTGAAACCCGTCTGTGGAGCCTTCGTTTGTGTGGGATGCTCACCAACATGCCCTTCAGGACAATGCACTCAGACGGCATTAAGCATAGTGTGTGAACACGCAGTTTGCTTGAGAGCTGCCTGTCAGCCTGATGGTGTGTGAAGTCAATGAGCCAAATGGAGTTGTTCTCCCACAAGAACCACTCGGCTGATTCTTCTTCAATATGCAATTCTGCAACATGCAGTGTTGCTTGATCGAATTAGCTCTTACAACAACATCTGCGTCTAGAGCCTTTGTATTTAGGGCTAGCTGAAAACGGCTTTGGTGCTGAAGTGGTTTCTGAATGTGGAGTTGGTGGCATGTGAAACCCGCCTGTGGAGCCTTCGTTTTTGTGGGATGCTCACCAAGCTGCCCTTCAGGACAATGCACTTAAATGGCATTAAGCATAGTGTGTGAACAAGTAGTTTGCTTGAGAGCTGCCAGTCAGCCTGATGGTGTGTGAAGTCAGTGAGCCAAATGGAGTTGTTCTCCCACAAGAACCACTCGGCTGATTCTTCTTCAATATGCAATTCAGCAACATGCAGTGTTGCTGGAAGGAATTAGCTCTTACAGCAACATCTGCGTCTAGAGCCTTTGTATTTAGGGCTAGCTGAAAATGGCTTTGGCGCTGAAGTGGTTTCTGAATGTGGAGTTGGTGGCATGTGAAACCCGCCTGTGGAGCCTTCTTTTGTGTGGGACGCTCACCAACCTGCCCTTCAGGACAATGCACTCAAACGGCATTAAGCATAGTGTGCGAACACGTAGTTTGGTTGAGAGCTGCCTGTCAGCCTGATGGTGTGTGAAGTCAGTGAGCCAAATGGAGTTGTTCTCCCACAAGAACCACTCGGCTGATTCTTCTTCAATATGCAATTCAGCAACATGCAGTGTTGCTTGATGGAATTAGCCCTTACAGCAACATCTGCGTCTAGAGCCTTTGTATTTAGGGCTAGCTGAAAACGGCTTTGGCGCTGAAGTGGTTTCTGAATGTGGAGTTGGTGGCATGTGAAACCCGCCTGTGGAGCCTTCGTTTGTGTGGGATGCTCACCAAGCTGCCTTTCAGGACAATGCACTCAAACGGCATTTAGCATAGTGTGTGAACACGTAGTTTGCTTGAGAGCTGCCTGTCAGCCTGATGGTGTGTGAACTCAGTGAGCCAAATGGAGTTGTTCTCCCACAAGAACCACTCGGCTGATTCTTCTTCAATATGCAATTCAGCAACATGCAGTGTTGCTGGATGGAATTAGCTCTTACAGCAACATCTGCGTCTAGAGCCTTTGTATTTAGGGCTAGCTGAAAACGGCTTTGGCGCTCAAGTGGTTTCTGAATGTGGAGTTGGTGGTATGTGAAACCCGCCTGTGGAGCCTTCGTTTGTGTGGGATGCTCACCAAGCTGCCCTTCAGGACAATGTACTCAAACGGCATTTAGCATAGTGTGTGAACACGTAGTTTGCTTGAGAGCTGCGTGTCAGCCTGATGCTGTGTGAAGTCAGTGAGCCAAATAGAGTTGTTCTCCCACAAGAACCACTCGGCTGATTCTTCTTCAATATGCAATTCTGCAACATGCAGTGTTGCTTGATCGAATTAGCGCTTACAACAACATCTGCGTCTAGAGCCTTTGTATTTAGGGCTAGCTGACAAGGATTTTGGCGCTGAAGTGGTTTCTGAATGTGGAGTTGGTGGCATGTGAAACCCGCCTGTGGAGCCTTCGTTTTTGTGGGATGCTCACCAAGCTGCCCTTCAGGACAATGCACTTAAATGGCATTAAGCATAGTGTGTGAACAAGTAATTTGCTTGAGAGCTGCCAGTCAGCCTGATGGTGTGTGAAGTCAGTGAGCCAAATGGAGTTGTTCTCCCACAAGAACCACTCGGCTGATTCTTCTTCAATATGCAATTCAGCAACATGCAGTGTTGCTTGAAGGAATTAGCTCTTACAGCAACATCTGCGTCTAGAGCCTTTGTATTTAGGGCTAGCTGAAAAGGGCTTTGGTGCTGAAGTGGTTTCTGAATGTGGAGTTGGTGGCATGTGAAACCCGCCTGTGGAGCCTTCGTTTGTGTGGGATGCTCACCAAGCTGCCCTTCAGGACAATGCACTCAAACGGCATTTAGCATAGTGTGTGAACACGTAGTTTGCTTGAGAGCTGCGTGTCAGCCTGATGGTGTGTGAAGTCAGTGAGCCAAAAGGAGCTGTTCTCCCACAAGAACCACTCGGCTGATTCTTCTTCAATATGCAATTCAGCAACATGCAGTGTTGCTGGATGGAATTAGCTCTTACAGCAACATCTGCGTCTAAAGCCTTTGTATTTAGGGCTAGCTGAAAACGGCTTTGGTGCTGATGTGGTTTCTGAATGTGGAGTTGGTGGCATGTGAAACCCGCCTGTGTATCCTTCGTTTGTGTGGGATGCTCACCAAGCTGCCCTTCAGGACAATGCACTTAAATGGCATTAAGCATAGTGTGTGAACACGTAGTTTGCTTGAGAGCTGCCTGTCAGCCTGATGGTGTGTGAAGTCAGTGAGCCAAATGGAGTTGTTCTCCCACAAGAACCACTCGGCTGATTCTTCTTCAATATGCAATTCAGCAACATGCAGTGTTGCTTGATGGAATTAGCTCTTACAGCAACATCTGCGTCTAGAGCCTTTGTATTTAGGGCTAGCTGAAAAGGGCTTTGGCGCTGAAGTGGTTTCTGAATGTGGAGTTGGTGGCATGTGAAACCCGCCTGTGGAGCCTTCTTTTGTGTGGGACGCTCACCATCCTGCCCTTCAGGACAATGCACTCAAACGGCATTAAGCATAGTGTGCGAACACGTAGTTTGCTTGAGAGCTGCCTGTCAGCCTGATGGTGTGTGAAGTCAGTGAGCCAAATGGAGTTGTTCTCCCACAAGAACCACTCGGCTGATTCTTCTTCAATATGCAATTCAGCAACATGCAGTGTTGCTTGATGGAATTAGCCCTTACAGCAACATCTGCGTCTAGAGCCTTTGTATTTAGGGCTAGCTGAAAACGGCTTTGGCGCTGAAGTGGTTTCTGAATGTGGAGTTGGTGGCATGTGAAACCCGCCTGTGGAGCCTTCGTTTGTGTGGGATGCTCACCAAGCTGCCTTTCAGGACAATGCACTCAAACGGCATTTAGCATAGTGTGTGAACACGTAGTTTGCTTGAGAGCTGCCTGTCAGCCTGATGGTGTGTGAACTCAGTGAGCCAAATGGAGTTGTTCTCCCACAAGAACCACTCGGCTGATTCTTCTTCAATATGCAATTCAGCAACATGCAGTGTTGCTGGATGGAATTAGCTCTTACAGCAACATCTGCGTCTAGAGCCTTTGTATTCAGGGCTAGCTGAAAACGGCTTTGGTGCTGAAGTGGTTTCTGAATGTGGAGTTGGTGGCATGTGAAACCCGCCTGTGGAGCCTTCGTTTGTGTGGGATGCTCACCAACCTGCCGTTCAGGACAATGCACTTAAATGGCATTAAGCATAGTGTGTGAACACGTAGTTTGCTTGAGAGCTGCCTGTCAGCCTGATGGTGTGTGAAGTCAGTGAGCCAAATGGAGTTGTTCTCCCACAAGAACCACTCGGCTGATTCTTCTTCAATATGCAATTCAGCAACATGCAGTGTTGCTTGATGGAATTAGCTCTTACAGCAACATCTGCGTCTAGAGCCTTTGTATTTAGGGCTAGCTGAAAAGGGCTTTGGCGCTGAAGTGGTTTCTGAATGTGGAGTTGGTGGTATGTGAAACCCGCCTCTGGAGCCTTCGTTTGTGTGGGATGCTCACCAACCTGCCCTTCAGGACAATGCACTCAAACGGCATTCAGCATAGTGTGTGAACACGTAGTTTGCTTGAGAGCTGCCTGTCAGCCTGATGGTGTGTGAAGTCCGTGAGCCAAATGGAGTTGTTCTCCCACAAGAACCACTCGGCTGATTCTTCTTCAATATGCAATTCAGCAACATGCAGTGTTGCTGGATGGAATTAGCTCTTACAGCAACATCTGCGTCTAGAGCCTTTGTATTTAGGGTTAGCTGAAAACGGCTTTGGCGCTGAAGTGGTTTCTGAATGTGGAGTTGGTGGCATGTGAAACCCGCCTGTGGAGCCTTCGTTTGTGTGGGATGCTCACCAAGTTGCCCTTCAGGACAATGCACTCAAACGGCATTAAGCATAGTGTGTGAACACATAGCTTGCTTGAGAGCTGCCTGTCAGCCTGATGGTGTGTGAAGTCAGTGAGCCAAATGGAGTTGTTCTCCCACAAGAACCACTCGGCTGATTCTTCTTCAATATGCAATTCAGCAACATGCAGTGTTGCTGGATGGAATTAGCTCTTACAGCAACATGTGCGTCTAGAGCCTTTGTATTTAGGGCTAGCTGAAAAGGGCTTTGGCGCTGAAGTGGTTTCTGAATGTGGAGTTGGTGGCATGTGAAACCCGCCTGTGGAGCCTTGTTTTGTGTGGGACGCTCACCAACCTGCCCTTCAGGACAATGCACTCAAACGGCATTAAGCATAGTGTGCGAACACGTAGTTTGGTTGAGAGCTGCCTGTCAGCCTGATGGTGTGTGAAGTCATTGAGCCAAATGGAGTTGTTCTCCCACAAGAACCACTCGGCTGATTCTTCTTCAATATGCAATTCAGCAACATGCAGTGTTGCTTGATGGAGTTAGCCCTTACAGCAACATCTGCGTCTAGAGCCTTTGTATTTAGGGCTAGCTGAAAACGGCTTTGGTGCTGAAGTGGTTTCTGAATGTGGAGTTGGTGGCATGTGAAACCCGCCTGTGGAGCCTTCGTTTGTGTGGGATGCTCACCAAGCTGCCCTTCAGGACAATGCACTTAAATGGCATTAAGCATAGTGTGTGAACACGTAGTTTGCTTGAGAGCTGCCTGTCAGCCTGATGGTGTGTGAAGTCAGTGAGCCAAATGGAGTTGTTCTCCCACAAGAACCACTCGGCTGATTCTTCTTCAATATGCAATTCAGCAACATGCAGTGTTGCTGGATGGAATTAGCTCTTACAGCAACATCTGCGTGTAGAGCCTTTGTATTTAGGGCTAGCTGAAAAGGGCTTTGGCGCTCAAGTGGTTTCTGAATGTGGAGTTGGTGGTATGTGAAACCCGCCTGTGGAGCCTTCATTTGTGTGCGATGCTCACCAAGCTGCCCTTCAGGACAATGCACTCAAACGGCATTAAGCATAGTGTGTGAACACGTAGTTTGCTTGAGAGCTGCCTGTCAGCCTGATGGTATGTGAAGTCAGTGAGCCAAATGGAGTTGTTCTCCCACAAGAACCACTCGGCTGATTCTTCTTCAATATGCAATTCAGCAACATGCAGTGTTGCTGGATGGAATTAGCTCTTACAGCAACATCTGCGTCTAGAGCCTTTGCAGTTATGGCTAGCTGAAAACGGCTTTGGCGCTGAAGTGGTTTCTGAATGTGGAGTTGGTGGCATGTGAAACCCGCCTGTGGAGCCTTCGTTTGTGTGGGATGCTCACCAAGCTGCCCTTCAGGACAATGCACTCAAACGGCATTAAGCATAGTGTGTGAACACGTAGTTTGCTTGAGAGCTGCCTGTCAGCCTGATGGTGTGTGAAGTCAGTGAGCCAAATGGAGTTGTTCTCCCACAAGAACCACTCGGCTGATTCTTCTTCAATATGCAATTCAGCAACATGCAGTGTTGCTGGATGGAATTAGCTCTTACAGCAACATCTGGATCAAGAGCCTTTGTATTTAGGGCTAGCTGAAAAGGGCTTTGGCGCTGATGTGGTTTCTGAATGTGGAGTTGGTGGCATGTGAAACCCGCCTGTGGAGCCTTCTTTTGTGTGGGACGCTCACCAACCTGCCCTTCAGGACAATGCACTCAAACGGCATTTAGCATAGTGTGCGAACACGTAGTTTGCTTGAGAGCTGCCTGTCAGCCTGATGGTGTGTGAAGTCAGTGAGCCAAATGGAGTTGTTCTCCCACAAGAACCACTCGGCTGATTCTTCTTCAATATGCAATTCAGCAACATGCAGTGTTGCTTGATGGAATTAGCCCTTACAGCAACATCTGCGTCTAGAGCCTTTGTATTTAGGGCTAGCTGAAAACGGCTTTGGCGCTGAAGTGGTTTCTGAATGTGGAGTTGGTGGCATGTGAAACCCGCCTGTGGAGCCTTCGTTTGTGTGGGATGCTCACCAAGCTACCCTTCAGGACAATGCACTCAAACGGCATTAAGCATAGTGTGTGAACACGTAGTTTGCTTGAGAGCTGCCTGTCAGCCTGATGGTGTGTGAAGTCAGTGAGCCAAATAGAGTTGTTCTCCCACAAGAACCACTCGGCTGATTCTTCTTCAATATGCAATTCAGCAACATGCAGTGTTGCTGGATGGAATTAGCTCTTACAGCAACATCTGCGTCTAGAGCCTTTGTATTTTGGGTTAGCTGAAAACGGCTTTGGCGCTGAAGTGGTTTCTGAATGTGGAGTTGGTGGCATGTGAAACCTGCCTGTGGAGCCTTCGTTTGTGTAGGATGCTCACCAACCTGCCCTTCAGGACAATGCACTCAGACGGCATTAAGCATAGTGTGTGAACACGCAGTTTGCTTGAGAGCTGCCTGTCCGCCTGATGGTGTGTGAAGTCAATGAGCCAAATGGAGTTGTTCTCCCACAAGAACCACTCGGCTGATTCTTCTTCAATATGCAATTCTGCAACATGCAGTGTTGCTTGATGGAATTAGCTCTTACAACAACATCTGCGTCTAGAGCCTTTGTATTTAGGGCTAGCTGAAAAGGGCTTTGGCGCTGAAGTGGTTTCTGAATGTGGAGTTGGTGGCATGTGAAACACGCCTGTGGAGCCTTCGTTTTTGTGGGATGCTCACCAAGCTGCCCTTCAGGACAATGCACTTAAATGGCATTAAGCATAGTGTGTGAACACGTAGTTTGCTTGAGAGCTGCCAGTCAGCCTGATGGTGTGTGAAGTCAATGAGCCAAATGGAGTTGTTCTCCCACAAGAATCACTCGGCTGATTTTTCTTCAATATGCAATTCAGCAACATGCAGTGTTGCTTGATGGAATTAGCTCTTACAGCAACATCTGCGTCTAGAGCCTTTGTATTTATGGCTAGCTGAAAACGGCTTTGGTGCTGAAGTGGTTTCTGAATGTGGAGTTGGTGGCATGTGAAACCCGCCTGTGGAGCCTTCGTTTGTGTGGGATGCTCACCAAGCTGCCCTTCAGGACAATGCACTCAAACGGCATTTAGCATAGTGTGTGAACACGTAGTTTGCTTGAGAGCTGCGTGTCAGCCTGATGGTGTGTGAAGTCAGTGAGCCAAATGGAGTTGTTCTCCCACAAGAACCACTCGGCTGATTCTTCTTCAATATGCAATTCAGCAACATGCAGTGTTGCTGGATGGAATTAGCTCTTACAGCAACATCTGGATCAAGAGCCTTTGTATTTAGGGCTAGCTGAATAGGGCTTTGGCGCTGAAGTGGTTTCTGAATGTGGAGTTGGTGGCATGTGAAACCCGCCTGTGGAGCCTTCGTTTGTGTGGGATGCTCACCAACCTGCCCTTCAGGACAATGCACTCAATCGGCATTAAGCATAGTGTGTGAACACGTAGTTTGCTTGAGAGCTGCCTGTCAGCCTGATGGTGTGTGAAGTCAGTGAGCCAAATGGAGTTGTTCTCCCACAAGAACCACTCGGCTGATTCTTCTTCAATATGCAATTCAGCAACATGCAGTGTTGCTGGATGGAATTAGCTCTTACAGCAACATCTGGATCAAGAGCCTTTGTATTTAGGGCTAGCTGAAAAGGGCTTTGGCGCTGAAGTGGTTTCTGAATGTGGAGTTGGTGGCATGTGAAACCCGCCTGTGGAGCCTTCTTTTGTGTGGGACGCTCACCAACCTGCCCTTCAGGACAATGCACTCAAACGGCATTAAGCATAGTGTGTGAACACGTAGTTTGCTTGAGAGCTGCCTGTCAGCCTGATGGTGTGTGAAGTCAGTGAGCCAAATGCAGTTGTTCTCCCACAAGAACCACTCGGCTGATTCTTCTTCAATATGCAATTCAGCAACATGCAGTGTTGCTTGATGGAATTAGCCCTTACAGCAACATCTGCGTCTAGAGCCTTTGTATTTAGGGCTAGCTGAAAAGGGCTTTGGCGCTGAAGTGGTTTCTGAATGTGGAGTTGGTGGCATGTGAAACCCGCCTGTGGAGCCTTCGTTTGTGTGGGATGCTCACCAACCTGCCCTTCAGGACAATGCACTCAAACGGCATTTAGCATAGTGTGTGAACACATAGTTTGCTTGAGAGCTGCCTGTCAGCCTGATGGTGTGTGAAGTCAGTGAGCCAAATAGAGTTTTTCTCCCACAAGAACCACTCGGCTGATTCTTCTTCAATATGCAATTCAGCAACATGCAGTGTTGCTGGATGGAATTAGTTCTTACAGCAACATCTGCGTCTAGAGCCTTTGTATTTAGGGCTAGCTGAAAACGGCTTTGGCGCTGAAGTGGTTTCTGAATGTGGAGTTGGTGGCATGTGAAACCCGTCTGTGGAGCCTTCGTTTGTGTGGGATGCTCACCAACCTGCCCTTCAGGACAATGCACTCAGACGGCATTAAGCATAGTGTGTGAACACGTAGTTTGCTTGAGAGCTGCCTGTCAGCCTGATGGTGTGTGAAGTCAATGAGCCAAATGGAGTTGTTCTCCCACAAGAACCACTCGGCTGATTCTTCTTCAATATGCAATTCAGCAACATGCAGTGTTGCTTGATGGAATTAGCTCTTACAGCAACATCTGCGTCTAGAGCCTTTGTATTGAGGGCTAGCTGAAAACGGCTTTGGCGCTGAAGTGGTTTCTGAATGTGGAGTTGGTGGCATGTGAAACCCGCCTGTGGAGCCTTCGTTTGTGTGGGATGCTCACCAAGCTGCCCTTCAGGACAATGCACTTAAATGGCATTAAGCATAGTGTGTGAACACGTAGTTTGCTTGAGAGCTGCCTGTCAGCCTGATGGTGCGTGAAGTCAGTGAGCCAAATGGAGTTGTTCTCCCACAAGAACCACTCGGCTGATTCTTCTTCAATATGCAATTCAGCAACATGCAGTGTTGCTGGATGGAATTAGCTCTTACAGCAACATCTGGATCAAGAGCCTTTGTATTTAGGGCTAGCTGACAAGGATTTTGGCGCTGAAGTGGTTTCTGAATGTGGAGTTGGTGGCATGTGAAACCCGCCTGTGGAGCCTTCGTTTGTGTGGGATGCTCACCAACCTGCCCTTCAGGACAATGCATTAAATGGCATTTAGCATAGTGTGTGAACACATAGTTTGTTTGAGAGCTGCGTGTCAGCCTGATGGTGTGTGAAGTCAGTGAGCCAAATGGAGTTGTTCTCCCACAAGAACCACTCGGCTGATTCTTCTTCAATATGCAATTCAGCAACATGCAGTGTTGCTGGATGGAATTAGCTCTTACAGCAACATCTGCGTCTAGAGCCTTTGTATTTAGGGCTAGCTGAAAATTTCTTTGGTGCTGAAGTGGTTTCTGAATGTGGAGTTGTTGGCATGTGAAACCTGCCTGTGGAGCCTTCGTTTGTGTGGGATGCTCACCAACCTGCCCTTCAGGTCAATGCACTCAAACGGCATTTAGCATAGTGTTTGAACACGTAGTTTGCTTGAGAGCAGCCTGTCAGCCTGATGGTGTGTGAAGTCAGTGAGCCAAATGGAGTTGTTCTCCCACAAGAACCACTCGGCTGATTCTTCTTCAATATGCAATTCAGCAACATGCAGTGTTGCTGGATGGAATTAGCCCTTACAGCAACATCTGCGTCTAGATACTTTGTATTTAGGGCTAGCTGAAAAGGGCTTTGGCGCTGAAGTGGTTTCTGAATGTGGAGTTGGTGGCATGTGAAACCCGTCTGTGGAGCCTTCGTTTGTGTGGGATGCTCACCAAGCTGCCCTTCAGGACAATGCACTCAAACGGCATTTAGCATAGTGTGTGAACACGTAGTTTGCTTGAGAGCTGCGTGTCAGCCTGATGGTGTGTGAAGTCAGTGAGCCAAATGGAGTTGTTCTCCCACAAGAACCACTCGGCTGATTCTTCTTCAATATGCAATTCAGCAACATGCAGTGTTGCTGGATGGAATTAGCTCTTACAGCAACATCTGCGTCTAGAGCCTTTGTATTTAGGGCTAGCTGAAAACGGCTTTGGCGCTGAAGTGGTTTCTGAATGTGGAGTTGGTGGTATGTGAAACCCGCCTGTGGAGCCTTCGTTTGTGTGGGATGCTCACCAAGCTGCCCTTCAGGACAATGCACTCAAACGGCATTAAGCATAGTGTGTGAACACGTAGTTTGCTTGAGAGCTGCCTGTCAGCCTGATGGTGTGTGAAGTCAGTGAGCCAAATGGAGTTGTTCTCCCACAAGAACCACTCGGCTGATTCTTCTTCAATATGCAATTCAGCAACATGCAGTGTTGCTTGATGGAATTAGCTCTTACAGCAACATCTGGATCAAGAGCCTTTGTATTTAGGGCTAGCTGAAAAGGGCTTTGGCGCTGAAGTGGTTTCTGAATGTGGAGTTGGTGGCATGTGAAACCCGCCTGTGGAGCCTTCTTTTGTGTGGGACGCTCACCAACCTGCCCTTCAGGACAATGCACTCAAACGGCATTAAGCATAGTGTGTGAACACGTAGTTTGCTTGAGAGCTGCCTGTCAGCCTGATGGTGTGTGAAGTCAGTGAGCCAAATGGAGTTGTTCTCCCACAAGAACCACTCGGCTGATTCTTCTTCAATATGCAATTCAGCAACATGCAGTGTTGCTTGATGGAATTAGCCCTTACAGCAACATCTGCGTCTAGAGCCTTTGTATTTAGGGCTAGCTGAAAAGGGCTTTGGCGCTGAAGTGGTTTCTGAATGTGGAGTTGGTGGCATGTGAAACCCGCCTGTGGAGCCTTCGTTTGTGTGGGATGCTCACCAAGCTGCCCTTCAGGACAATGCACTCAAACGGCATTTAGCATAGTGTGTGAACACGTAGTTTGCTTGAGAGCTGCGTGTCAGCCTGATGGTGTGTGAAGTCAGTGAGCCAAATAGAGTTTTTCTCCCACAAGAACCACTCGGCTGATTCTTCTTCAATATGCAATTCAGCAACATGCAGTGTTGCTGGATGGAATTAGTTCTTACAGCAACATCTGCGTCTAGAGCCTTTGTATTTAGGGCTAGCTGAAAAGGGCTTTGGCGCTGAAGTGGTTTCTGAATGTGGAGTTGGTGGCATGTGAAACCCGTCTGTGGAGCCTTCGTTTGTGTGGGATGCTCACCAACCTGCCCTTCAGGACAATGCACTCAGACGGCATTAAGCATAGTGTGTGAACACGTAGTTTGCTTGAGAGCTGCCTGTCAGCCTGATGGTGTGTGAAGTCAATGAGCCAAATGGAGTTGTTCTCCCACAAGAACCACTCGGCTGATTCTTCTTCAATATGCAATTCAGCAACATGCAGTGTTGCTTGATGGAATTAGCTCTTACAGCAACATCTGCGTCTAGAGCCTTTGTATTTAGGGCTAGCTGAAAACGGCTTTGGCGCTGAAGTGGTTTCTGAATGTGGAGTTGGTGGCATGTGAAACCCGCCTGTGGAGCCTTCGTTTGTGTGGGATGCTCACCAAGCTGCCCTTCAGGACAATGCACTTAAATGGCATTAAGCATAGTGTGTGAACACGTAGTTTGCTTGAGAGCTGCCTGTCAGCCTGATGGTGTGTGAAGTCAGTTAAGCAAATGGAGTTGTTCTCCCACAAGAACCACTCCGCTGATTCTTCTTCAATATGCAATTCAGCAACATGCAGTGTTGCTGGATGGAATTAGCTCTTACAGCCTCATCTGGATCAAGAGCCTTTGTATTTAGGGCTAGCTGACAAGGATTTTGGCGCTGAAGTGGTTTCTGAATGTGGAGTTGGTGGCATGTGAAACCCGCCTGTGGAGCCTTCGTTTGTGTGGGATGCTCACCAACCTGCCCTTCAGGACAATGCACTCAAACGGCATTAAGCATAGTGTGTGAACACATAGTTTGTTTGAGAGCTGCGTGTCAGCCTGATGGTGTGTGAAGTCAGTGAGCCAAATGGAGTTGTTCTCCCACAAGAACCACTCGGCTGATTCTTCTTCAATATGCCATTCAGCAACATGCAGTGTTGCTGGATGGAATTAGCTCTTACAGCAACATCTGCGTCTAGAGCCTTTGTATTTAGGGCTAGCTGAAAATTTCTTTGGTGCTGAAGTGGTTTCTGAATGTGGAGTTGTTGGCATGTGAAACCTGCCTGTGGAGCCTTCGTTTGTGTGGGATGCTCACCAAGCTGCCCTTCAGGTCAATGCACTCAAACGGCATTTAGCATAGTGTTTGAACACGTAGTTTGCTTGAGAGCTGCCTGTCAGCCTGATGGTGTGTGAAGTCAGTGAGCCAAATGGAGTTGTTCTCCCACAAGAACCACTCGGCTGATTCTTCTTCAATATGCAATTCAGCAACATGCAGTGTTGCTGGATGGAATTAGCCCTTACAGCAACATCTGCGTCTAGAGCCTTTGTATTTAGGGCTAGCTGAAAAGGGCTTTGGTGCTGAAGTGGTTTCTGAATGTGGAGTTGGTGGCATGTGAAACCCGTCTGTGGAGCCTTCGTTTGTGTGGGATGCTCACCAAGCTGCCCTTCAGGACAATGCACTCAAACGGCATTTAGCATAGTGTGTGAACACGTAGTTTGCTTGAGAGCTGCGTGTCAGCCTGATGGTGTGTGAAGTCAGTGAGCCAAATATAGTTGTTCTCCCACAAGAATCACTCGGCTGATTCTTCTTCAATATGCAATTCAGCAACATGCAGTGTTGCTGGATGGAATTAGTTCTTACAGCAACAGCTGCGTCTAGAGCCTTTGTATTTAGGGCTAGCTGAAAACGGCTTTGGCGCTGAAGTGGTTTCTGAATGTGGAGTTGGTGGCATGTGAAACCCGCCTGTGGAGCCTTCGTTTGTGTGGGATGCTCACCAAGCTGCCCTTCAGGACAATGCACTCAAACGGCATTTAGCATAGTGTGTGAACCCGTAGTTTGCTTGAGAGCTGCCTGTCAGCCTGATGGTGTGTGAAGTCAGTGAGCCAAATGGAGTTGTTCTCCCACAAGAACCACTCGGCTGATTCTTCTTCAATATGCAATTCAGCAACATGCAGTGTTGCTTGATGGAATTAGCTCTTACAGCAACATCTGCGTCTAGAGCCTTTGTATTTAGGGCTAGCTGAAAACGGCTTTGGTGCTGAAGTGGTTTCTGAATGTGGAGTTGGTGGCATGTGAAACCCGCCTGTGGAGCCTTCGTTTGTGTGGGATGCTCACCAAGCTGCCCTTCAGGACAATGCACTCAAACGGCATTAAGCATAGTGTGTGAACACGTAGTTTGCTTGAGAGCTGCCAGTCAGCCTGATGGTGTGTGAAGTCAGTGAGCCAAATGGAGTTGTTCTCCCACAAGAACCACTCGGCTGATTCTTCTTCAATATGCAATGCAGCAACATGCAGTGTTGCTGGATGGAATTAGCTCTTACAGCAACATCTGCGTCTAGAGCCTTTGTATTTAGGGCTAGCTGAAAAGGGCTTTGGCGCTGAAGTGGTTTCTGAATGTAGAGTTGGTGGCATGTGAAACCCGCCTATGGAGCCTTCCTTTGTGTGGGATGCTCACCAACCTGCCCTTCAGGACAATGCACTCAAACGGCATTAAGCATAGTGTGTGAACACGTAGTTTGCTTGAGAGCTGCCTGTCAGCCTGATGGTGTGTGAAGTCAGTGAGCCAAATGGAGTTGTTCTCCCACAAGAACCACTCGGCTGATTCTTCTTCAATATGCAATTCAGCAACATGCAGTGTTGCTTGATGGAATTAGCTCTTACAGCAACATCTGCGTCTAGAGCCTTTGTATTTAGGGTTAGCTGAAAACGGCTTTGGCACTGAAGTGGTTTCTGAATGTGGAGTTGGTGGCATGTGAAACCCGCCTGTGGAGCCTTCTTTTGTGTGGGACGCTCACTAACCTGCCCTTCGGGACAATGCACTCAAACGGCATTTAGCATAGTGTGCGATCACGTAGTTTGCTTGAGAGCTGCCTGTCAGCCTGATGGTGTGTGAAGTCAGTGAGCCAAATGGAGTTGTTCTCCCACAAGAACCACTCGGCTGATTCTTCTTCAATATGCAATTCAGCAACATGCAGTGTTGCTGGATGGAATTAGCTCTTACAGCAACATCTGCGTCTAGAGCCTTTGTATTTAGGGCTAGCTGAAAAGGGCTTTGGCGCTGAAGTGGTTTCTGAATGTGGAGTTGGTGGCATGTGAAACCCGCCTGTGGAGCCTAGGTTTGTGTGGGATGCTCACCAACCTGCCCTTCAGGACAATGCACTCAAACGGCATTAAACATAGTGTGTGAACACGTAGTTTGCTTGAGAGCTGCCTGTCAGCCTGATGCTGTGTGAAGTCAGTGAGCCAAATGCAGTTGTTCTCCCACAAGAACCACTCGGCTGATTCTTCTTCAATATGCAATTCAGCAACATGCAGTGTTGCTGGATGGAATTAGTTCTTACAGCAACATCTGCGTCTAGAGCCTTTGTATTTAGGGCTAGCTGAAAACGGCTTTGGCGCTGAAGTGGTTTCTGAATGTGGAGTTGGTGGCATGTGAAACCTGCCTGTGGAGCCTTCGTTTGTGTGGGATGCTCACCAAGCTGCCCTTCAGGACAATGCACTCAAACGGCATTTAGCATAGTGTGTGAACACGTAGTTTGCTTGAGAGCTGCGTGTCAGCCTGATGGTGTGTGAAGTCAGTGAGCCAAATAGAGTTGTTCTCCCACAAGAACCACTCGGCTGATTCTTCTTCAATATGCAATTCAGCAACATGCAGTGTTGCTGGATGGAATTAGTTCTTACAGCAACATCTGCGTCTAGAGCCTTTGTATTTAGGGCTAGCCTAAAAGGGCTTTGGCGCTGAAGTGGTTTCTGAATGTGGAGTTGGTGGCATGTGAAACCCGTCTGTGGAGCCTTCGTTTGTGTGGGATGCTGACCAACCTGCCCTTCAGGACAATGCACTCAGACGGCATTAAGCATAGTGTGAGAACACGCAGTTTGCTTGAGAGCTGCCTGTCAGCCTGATGGTGTGTGAAGTCAATGAGCCAAATGAAGTTGTTCTCCCACAAGAACCACTCGGCTGATTCTTCTTCAATATGCAATTCAGCAACATGCAGTGTTGCTTGATGGAATTAGCTCTTACAGCAACATCTGCGTCTAGAGCCTTTGTATTGAGGGCTAGCTGAAAACGGCTTTGGCGCTGAAGTGGTTTCTGAATGTGGAGTTGGTGGCATGTGAAACCCGCCTGTAGAGCCTTCGTTTGTGTGGGATGCTCACCAAGCTGCCCTTCAGGACAATGCACTTAAATGGCATTAAGCATAGTGTGTGAACACGTAGTTTGCTTGAGAGCTGCGTGTCAGCCTGATGGTGTGTGAAGTCAGTGAGCCAAATGGAGTTGTTCTCCCACAAGAACCACTCGGCTGATTCTTCTTCAATATGCAATTCAGCAACATGCAGTGTTGCTGGATGGAATTAGCTCTTACAGCAACATCTGCGTCTAGAGCCTTTGTATTTAGGGCTAGCTGAAAACGGCTTTGGTGCTGAAGTGGTTTCTGAATGTGGAGTTGGTGGCATGTGAAACCCGCCTGTGTATCCTTCGTTTGTGTGGGATGCTCACCAAGCTGCCCTTCAGGACAATGCACTCAGACGGCATTAAGCATAGTCTGTGAACACGTAGTTTGCTTGAGAGCTGCCTGTCAACCTGATGGTGTGTGAAGTCAGTGAGCCAAATGGAGTTGTTCTCCCACAAGAACCACTCGGCTGATTCTTCTTCAATATGCAATTCAGCAACATGCAGTGTTGCTTGATGGAATTAGCTCTTACAGCAACATCTGTGTCTAGAGCCTTTGTATTTAGGTCTAGCTGAAAAGGGCTTTGGCGCTGAAGTGGTTTCTGAATGTGGAATTGGTGGCATGTGAAACCCGCCTGTGGAGCCTTCGTTTGTGTGGGATGCTCACCAACCTGCCCTTCAGGACAATGCACTCAGACGGCATTAAGCATAGTGTGTGAACACGCAGTTTGCTTGAGAGCTGCCTGTCAGCCTGATGGTGTGTGAAGTCAATGAGCCAAATGAAGTTGTTCTCCCACAAGAACCACTCGGCTGATTCTTCTTCAATATGCAATTCTGCAACATGCAGTGTTGCTTGATGGAATTAGCTCTTACAGCAACATCTGCGTCTAGAACCTTTGTATTGAGGGCTAGCTGAAAACGGCTTTGGCGCTGAAGTGGTTTCTGAATGTGGAGTTGGTGGCATGTGAAACCCGCCTGTGGAGCCTTCGTTTGTGTGGGATGCTCACCAAGCTGCCCTTCAGGACAATGCACTTAAATGGCATTAAGCATAGTGTGTGAACACGTAGTTTGCTTGAGAGCTGCCTGTCAGCCTGATGGTGTGTGAAGTCAGTGAGCCAAATGGAGTTGTTCTCCCACAAGAACCACTCGGCTGATTCTTCTTCAATATGCAATTCAGCAACATGCAGTGTTGCTTGATGGAATTAGCTCTTAAAGGCAACATCTGCGTCTAGAGCCTTTGTATTTAGGGCTAGCTGAAAAGGGCTTTGGCGCTGAAGTTGTTTCTGAATGTGGAGTTGGTGGCATGGGAAACCCGCCTGTGGAGCCTTCGTTTGTGTGGGATGCTCACCAAGCTGCCCTTCAGGACAATGCACTCAAACGGCATTTAGCATAGTGTGTGAACACGTAGTTTGCTTGAGAGCTGCCTGTCAGCCTGATGGTGTGTGAAGTCAGTGAGCCAAATGGAGTTGTTCTCCCACAAGAACCACTCGGCTGATTCTTCTTCAATATGCAATTCAGCAACATGCAGTGTTGCTGGATGGAATTAGCTCTTACAGCAACATCTGCGTCTAGAGCCTTTGTATTTAGGGCTAGCTGAAAACGGCTTTGGTGCTGAAGTGGTTTCTGAATGTGGAGTTGTTGGCATGTGAAACCTGCCTGTGGAGCCTTCGTTTGTGTGGGATGCTCACCAACCTGCCCTTCAGGTCAATGCACTCAAACGGCATTTAGCATAGTGTTTGAACACGTAGTTTGCTTGAGAGCTGCCTGTCAGCCTGATGGTGTGTGAAGTCAGTGAGCCAAATGGAGTTGTTCTCCCACAAGAACCACTCGGCTGATTCTTCTTCAATATGCAATGCAGCAACATGCAGTGTTGCTGGATGGAATTAGCCCTTACAGCAACATCTGCGTCTAGAGCCTTTGTATTTAGGGCTAGCTGAAAACGGCTTTGGCGCTGAAGTGGTTTCTGAATGTGGAGTTGGTGGCATGTGAAACCCGTCTGTGGAGCCTTCGTTTGTGTGGGATGCTCACCAAGCTGCCCTTCAGGACAATGCACTCAAACGGCATTTAGCATAGTGTGTGAACACGTAGTTTGCTTGAGAGCTGCGTGTCAGCCTGATGGTGTGTGAAGTCAGTGAGCCAAATATAGTTGTTCTCCCACAAGAATCACTCGGCTGATTCTTCTTCAATATGCAATTCAGCAACATGCAGTGTTGCTGGATGGAATTAGTTCTTACAGCAACAGCTGCGTCTAGAGCCTTTGTATTTAGGGCTAGCTGAAAACGGCTTTGGCGCTGAAGTGGTTTCTGAATGTGGAGTTGGTGGCATGTGAAACCCGCCTGTGGAGCCTTCGTTTGTGTGGGATGCTCACCAAGCTGCCCTTCAGGACAATGCACTCAAACGGCATTTAGCATAGTGTGTGAACCCGTAGTTTGCTTGAGAGCTGCCTGTCAGCCTGATGGTGTGTGAAGTCAGTGAGCCAAATGGAGTTGTTCTCCCACAAGAACCACTCGGCTGATTCTTCTTCAATATGCAATTCAGCAACATGCAGTGTTGCTTGATGGAATTAGCTCTTACAGCAACATCTGCGTCTAGAGCCTTTGTATTTAGGGCTAGCTGAAAACGGCTTTGGTGCTGAAGTGGTTTCTGAATGTGGAGTTGGTGGCATGTGAAACCCGCCTGTGGAGCCTTCGTTTGTGTGGGATGCTCACCAAGCTGCCCTTCAGGACAATGCACTCAAACGGCATTAAACATAGTGTGTGAACACGTAGTTTGCTTGAGAGCTGCCTGTCAGCCTGATGCTGTGTGAAGTCAGTGAGCCAAATGCAGTTGTTCTCCCACAAGAACCACTCGGCTGATTCTTCTTCAATATGCAATTCAGCAACATGCAGTGTTGCTGGATGGAATTAGTTCTTACAGCAACATCTGCGTCTAGAGCCTTTGTATTTAGGGCTAGCTGAAAACGGCTTTGGCGCTGAAGTGGTTTCTGAATGTGGAGTTGGTGGCATGTGAAACCTGCCTGTGGAGCCTTCGTTTGTGTGGGATGCTCACCAAGCTGCCCTTCAGGACAATGCACTCAAACGGCATTTAGCATAGTGTGTGAACACGTAGTTTGCTTGAGAGCTGCGTGTCAGCCTGATGGTGTGTGAAGTCAGTGAGCCAAATAGAGTTGTTCTCCCACAAGAACCACTCGGCTGATTCTTCTTCAATATGCAATTCAGCAACATGCAGTGTTGCTGGATGGAATTAGTTCTTACAGCAACATCTGCGTCTAGAGCCTTTGTATTTAGGGCTAGCCTAAAAGGGCTTTGGCGCTGAAGTGGTTTCTGAATGTGGAGTTGGTGGCATGTGAAACCCGTCTGTGGAGCCTTCGTTTGTGTGGGATGCTGACCAACCTGCCCTTCAGGACAATGCACTCAGACGGCATTAAGCATAGTGTGTGAACACGCAGTTTGCTTGAGAGCTGCCTGTCAGCCTGATGGTGTGTGAAGTCAATGAGCCAAATGAAGTTGTTCTCCCACAAGAACCACTCGGCTGATTCTTCTTCAATATGCAATTCTGCAACATGCAGTGTTGCTTGATGGAATTAGCTCTTACAGCAACATCTGCGTCTAGAGCCTTTGTATTGAGGGCTAGCTGAAAACGGCTTTGGCGCTGAAGTGGTTTCTGAATGTGGAGTTGGTGGCATGTGAAACCCGCCTGTGGAGCCTTCGTTTGTGTGGGATGCTCACCAAGCTGCCCTTCAGGACAATGCACTTAAATGGCATTAAGCATAGTGTGTGAACACGTAGTTTGCTTGAGAGCTGCGTGTCAGCCTGATGGTGTGTGAAGTCAGTGAGCCAAATGGAGTTGTTCTCCCACAAGAACCACTCGGCTGATTCTTCTTCAATATGCAATTCAGCAACATGCAGTGTTGCTGGATGGAATTAGCTCTTACAGCAACATCTGCGTCTAGAGCCTTTGTATTTAGGGCTAGCTGAAAACGGCTTTGGCGCTGAAGTGGTTTCTGAATGTGGAGTTGGTGGCATGTGAAACCCGCCTGTGTATCCTTCGTTTGTGTGGGATGCTCACCAAGCTGCCCTTCAGGACAATGCACTCAGACGGCATTAAGCATAGTCTGTGAACACGTAGTTTGCTTGAGAGCTGCCTGTCAACCTGATGGTGTGTGAAGTCAGTGAGCCAAATGGAGTTGTTCTCCCACAAGAACCACTCGGCTGATTCTTCTTCAATATGCAATTCAGCAACATGCAGTGTTGCTTGATGGAATTAGCTCTTAGAGCAACATCTGCGTCTAGAGCCTTTGTATTTAGGGCTAGCTGAAAACGGCTTTGGCGCTGAAGTGGTTTCTGAATGTGGAATTGGTGGCATGTGAAACCTGCCTGTGGAGCCTTCGTTTGTGTGGGATGCTCACCAACCTGCCCTTCAGGACAATGCACTCAGACGGCATTAAGCATAGTGTGTGAACACGCAGTTTGCTTGAGAGCTGCCTGTCAGCCTGATGGTGTGTGAAGTCAATGAGCCAAATGAAGTTGTTCTCCCACAAGAACCACTCGGCTGATTCTTCTTCAATATGCAATTCTGCAACATGCAGTGTTGCTTGATGGAATTAGCTCTTACAGCAACATCTGCGTCTAGAGCCTTTGTATTGAGGGCTAGCTGAAAACGGCTTTGGCGCTGAAGTGGTTTCTGAATGTGGAGTTGGTGGCATGTGAAACCCGCCTGTGGAGCCTTCGTTTGTGTGGGATGCTCACCAAGCTGCCCTTCAGGACAATGCACTTAAATGGCATTAAGCATAGTGTGTGAACACGTAGTTTGCTTGAGAGCTGCCTGTCAGCCTGATGGTGTGTGAAGTCAGTGAGCCAAATGGAGTTGTTCTCCCACAAGAACCACTCGGCTGATTCTTCTTCAATATGCAATTCAGCAACATGCAGTGTTGCTTGATGGAATTAGCTCTTAAAGGCAACATCTGCGTCTAGAGCCTTTGTATTTAGGGCTAGCTGAAAAGGGCTTTGGCGCTGAAGTTGTTTCTGAATGTGGAGTTGGTGGCATGGGAAACCCGCCTGTGGAGCCTTCGTTTGTGTGGGATGCTCACCAAGCTGCCCTTCAGGACAATGCACTCAAACGGCATTTAGCATAGTGTGTGAACACGTAGTTTGCTTGAGAGCTGCCTGTCAGCCTGATGGTGTGTGAAGTCAGTGAGCCAAATGGAGTTGTTCTCCCACAAGAACCACTCGGCTGATTCTTCTTCAATATGCAATTCAGCAACATGCAGTGTTGCTGGATGGAATTAGCTCTTACAGCAACATCTGCGTCTAGAGCCTTTGTATTTAGGGCTAGCTGAAAACGGCTTTGGTGCTGAAGTGGTTTCTGAATGTGGAGTTGGTGGCATGTGAAACCCGCCTGTGGAGCCTTCGTTTGTGTGGGATGCTCACCAAGCTGCCCTTCAGAACAATGCACTCAGACGGCATTAAGCATAGTGTGTGAACACGTAGTTTGCTTGAGAGCTGCCTGTCAACCTGATGGTGTGTGAAGTCAGTGAGCCAAATGGAGTTGTTCTCCCACAAGAACCACTCGGCTGATTCTTCTTCAATATGCAATTCAGCAACATGCAGTGTTGCTGGATGGAATTAGTTCTTACAGCAACATCTGCGTCTAGAGCCTTTGTATTTAGGGCTAGCTGAAAAGGGCTTTGGTGCTGAAGTGGTTTCTGAATGTGGAGTTGGTGGCATGTGAAACCCGCCTGTGGAGCCTTCGTTTGTGTGGGATGCTCACCAACCTGCCCTTCAGGACAATGCACTCAGACGGCATTAAGCATAGTGTGTGAACACGTAGTTTGCTTGAGAGCTGCCTGTCAGCCTGATGGTGTGTGAAGTCAGTGAGCCAAATGGAGTTGTTCTCCCACAAGAACCACTCGGCTGATTCTTCTTCAATATGCAATTCAGCAACATGCAGTGTTGCTTGATGGAATTAGCTCTTACAGCAACATCTGGATCTAGAGCCTTTGTATTTAGGGCTAGCTGAAAAGGGCTTTGGCGCTGAAGTGGTTTCTGAATGTGGAGTTGGTGGCATGTGAAACCCGCCTGTGTTTCCTTCGTTTGTGTGGGATGCTCACCAAGCTGCCCTTCAGGACAATGCACTCAAACGGCATTAAGCATAGTGTGTGAACACGTAGTTTGCTTGAGAGCTGCCTGTCAGCCTGATGGTGTGTGAAGTCAGTGAGCCAAATGGAGCTGTTCTCTCACAAGAACCACTCGGCTGATTCTTCTTCAATATGCAATTCAGCAACATGCAGTGTTACTTGATGGAATTAGCTCTTACAGCAACATCTGGGTCTAGAGCCTCTGTATTTAGGGCTAGCTGAAACCGCTTTGGCGCTGAAGTGGTTGCTGAATGTGGAGTTGGTGGCATGTGAAATCCGTCTGTGGAGCCTTCGTTTGTTTGGATGCTCACCAAGCTGCCCTTCAGGACAATGCACTCAAACGGCATTAAGCATAGTGTGTGAACACGTAGTTTGCTTGAGAGCTGCCTGTCAGCCTGATGGTGTGTGAAGTCAGTGAGCCAAATGGAGTTGTTCTCCCACAAGAACCACTCGGCTGATTCTTCTTCAATATGCAATTCAGCAACATGCAGTGTTGCTTGATCGAATTATCTCTTACAGCAACATCTGCGTCTAGAGCCTTTGTATTTAGGGTTAGCTGAAAACGGCTTTGGCGCTGAAGTGGTTTCTGAATGTGGAGTTGGTGGCATGTGAAACCCGTCTGTGGAGCCTTCCTTTGTGGGATGCTCACCAACCTGCCCTTCAGGACAATGCACTCAAACGGCATTAAGCATAGTGTGTGAACACGTAGTTTGCTTGAGAGCTGCCTGCAGCCTGATGGTGTGTGAAGTCAGTGAGCCAAATGGAGTTGTTCTCCCACAAGAACCACTCGGCTGATTCTTCTTCAATATGCAATTCAGCAACATGCAGTGTTGCTGGATGGAATTAGCTCTTACAGCAACATCTGCGTCTAGAGCCTTTGTATTTAGGGCTAGCTGAAAAGGGCTTTGGCGCTGAAGTGGTTTCTGAATGTGGAGTTGGTGGCATGTGAAACCCGCCTGTGGAGCCTTCGTTTGTGTGGGATGCTCACCAAGCTGCCCTTCAGGACAATGCACTCAGACGGCATTAAGCATAGTGTGTGAACATGTAGTTTGCTTGAGAGCTGCCTGTCAGCCTGATGGTGTGTGAAGTCAGTGAGCCAAATGGAGTTGTTCTCCCACAAGAACCACTCGGCTGATTCTTCTTCAATATGCAATTCAGCAACATGCAGTGTTGCTTGATGGAATTAGCTCTTACAGTAACATCTGCGACTAGAGCCTTTGTATTTAGGGCTAGCTGAAAACAGCTTTGGCACTGAAGTGGTTTCTGAATGTGGAGTTGGTGGCATGTGAAATCCGCCTGTGGAGCCTTCGTTTGTGTGGGATGCTCACCAAGCTGCCCTTCAGGACAATGCACTCAAACGGCATTAAACATAGTGTGTGAACACGTAGTTTGCTTGAGAGCTGCCTGTCAGCCTGCTGGTGTGTGAAGTCAGTGAGCCAAATGGAGTTGTTCTCCCACAAGAACCACTCGGCTGATTCTTCTTCAATATGCAATTCAGCAACATGCAGTGTTACTTGATGGAATTAGCCCTTACAGCAACATCTGGGTCTAGAGCCTTTGTTTTTATGGCTAGCTGAAAACGGCTTTGGCGCTGAAGTGGTTTCTGCATGTCGAGTTGGTGGCATGTGAAACCCACCTGTGGAGCCTTCGTTTGTGTGGGATGCTCACCAAGCTGCACTTCAGGACAATGCACTCAAACGGCATTAAGCATAGTGTGTGAACACGTAGTTTGCTTGAGAGCTGCCTGTCAGCCTGATGGTGTGTGAAGTCAGTGAGCCAAATAGAGTTGTTCTCCCACAAGAACCACTCGGCTGATTCTTCTTCAATATGCAATTCAGCAACATGCAGTGTTGCTTGATGGAATTAGCTCTTACAGCAACACCTGCGTCTAGAGCCTTTGTATTTAGGGCTAGCTGAAAACGGCTTCGGCGCTGAAGTGGTTTGTGAATGTGGAGTTGGTGGCATGTGAAACCCGCCTGTGGAGCCTTCGTTTGTGTGGGATGCTCACCAAGCTGCCCTTCAGGACAATGCACTCAAGCAGCATTAACCACAGCGTGTGAACACATAGTTTGCTTGAGAGCTGCCTGTCAGCCTGATGGTGTGTGAAGTCAGTGAGCCAAATGGAGTTGTTCTCCCACAAGAACCACTCGGCTGATTCTTCTTCAATATGCAATTCAGCAACATGCAGTGTTGCTTGATGGAATTAGCTCTTACAGCAACATCTGCGTCTACAGCGTTTGTATTTAGGGCTAGCTGAAAAGGGCTTTGGCGCTGAAGTGGTTTCTGAATGTGGAGTTGGTGGCATGTGAAACCCGCCTGTGGAGCCTTCGTTTGTGTGGGATGCTCACCAACCTGCCCTTCAGGACAATGCACTCAAACGGCATTAAGCATAGTGTGTGAACACGTATTTGCTTGAGAGCTGCCTGTCAGTCTGATGGTGTGTGAAGTCAGTGAGCCAAATGGAGTTGTTCTCCCACAAGAACCACTCGGCTGATTCTTCTTCAATATGCAATTCAGCAAAATGCAGTGTTGCTTGATGGAATTAGCTCTTACAGCAACATCTGCGTCTAGAGCCTTTTGTATTTAGGGCTAGCTGAAAACAGCATTGGCACTGAAGTGATTTCTGAATGTGGAGTTGGTGGCATGTGAAACCCGCCTGTGGAGCCTTCGTTTGTGTGGGATGCTCACCAAGCTGCCCTTCAGGACAATGCACTCAAACGGCATTAAGCATAGTGTGTGAACACGTAGTTTGCTTGAGAGCTGCCTGTCAGCCTGCTGGTATGTGAAGTCAGTGAGCCAAATGGAGTTGTTCTCCCACAAGAACCACTCGGCTGATTCTTCTTCAATATGCAATTCAGCAACATGCAGTGTTGCTTGATGGAATTAGCTCTTACAGCAACATCTGCATCTAGAGCCTTTGTATTTAGGGCTAGCTGAAAAGGGCTTTGGCGCTGAAGTGGTTTCTGAATGTGGAGTTGGTGGCATGTGAAACCCACCTGTGGAGCCTTCGTTTGTGTGGGATGCTCACCAAGCTGCTCTTCAGGACAATGCACTCAAACGGCATTAAGCATAGTGTGTGAACACGTAGTTTGCTTGAGAGCTGCCTGTCAGCCTGATGGTGTGTGAAGTCAGTGAGCCAAATGGAGTTGTTCTCCCACAAGAACCACTCGGCTGATTCTTCTTCAATATGCAATTCAGCAACATGCAGTGTAGCTGGATGGAATTAGCTCTTACAGCAACATCTGGGTCTAGAGCCTTTGTATTGAGGGCTAGCTGAAAAGGGCTTTGGCGCTGAAGTGGTTTCTGAATGTGGAGTTGGTGGCATGTGAAACCCGCCTGTGGAGCCTTCGTTTGTGTGGGATGCTCACCAACCTGCCCTTCAGGACAATCCACTCAAACGGCATTTAGCGTAGTGTGTGAACACGTAGTTTGCTTGAGAGCTGCCTGTTCAGCCTGATGGTGTGTGAAGTCAGTGAGCCAAATGGAGTTGTTCTCCCACAAGAACCACTCGGCTGATTCTTCTTCAATATGCAATTCAGCAACATGCAGTGTTGCTGGATGGAATTAGCTCTTACAGCATCATCTGGATCTAGAGCCTTTGTATTTAGGGCTAGCTGAAAACGGCTTTGGCGCTGAAGTGGTTTCTGAATGTGGAGTTGGTGGCATGTGAAACCCGCCTGTGGAGCCTCCGTTTGTGTGGGATGCTCACCAACCTGCCCTTCAGGACAACGCACTCAATCGGCATTAAGCATAGTGTGTGAACACATAGTTTGCTTGAGAGCTGCCTGTCAGCCTGATGGTGTGTGAAGTCAGTGAGCCAAATGGAGTTGTTCTCCCACAAGAACCACTCGGCTGATTCTTCTTCAATATGCAATTCAGCAACATGCAGTGTTGCTTGATGGAATTAGCTCTTACAGCAACATCTGGGTCTAGAGCCTTTATATTTAGGGCTAGCTGAAAAGGGCTTTGGCGCTGAAGTGGTTTCTGAATGTGGAGTTGGTGGCATGTGAAACCCGCCTGTGGAGCCTTCGTTTGTGTGGGATGCTCACCAAGCTGCCCTTCAGGACAATGCACTCAAACGGCATTTAGCATAGCGTGTGAACACATAGTTTGCTTGAGAGCTGCCTGTCAGCCTGATGGTGTGTGAAGTCAGTGAGCCAAATGGAGTTGTTCTCCCACAAGAACCACTCGGTTGATTCTTCTTCAATATGCAATTCAGCAACATGCAGTGTTGCTTGATGGAATTAGCTCTTACAGCAACATCTGCGTTTAGAGCCTTTGTATTTAGGGCTAGCTGAAAACGGGTTTGGCGCTGAAGTGGTTTCTGAATGTGGAGTTGATGGCATGTGAAACCCGCCTGTGGAGCCTTCGTTTGTGTGGGATGCTCACCAACCAACCCTTCAAGACAATGCACTCAAACGGCATTAAGCATAGTGTGTGAACACGTAGTTTGCTTGAGAGCTGCCTGTCAGCCTGATGCTGTGTGAAGTCAGTGAGCCAAATGGAGTTGTTCTCACACAAGAACCACTCGGCTGATTCTTCTTCAATATGCCATTCAGCAACATGCAGTGTTGCTTGATGGAATTAGCTCTTACAGCAACATCTGCGTCTAGAGCCTTTGTATTTAGGGCTAGCTGAAAAGGGCTTTGGCGCTGAAGTGGTTTCTGAATGTGGAGTTGGTGGCATGTGAAACCCGCCTGTGGAGCCTTCGTTTGTGTGGGATGCTCACCAAGCTGCCCTTCAGGACAATGCACTCAAACGGCATTTAGCATAGTGTTGGAACACATAGTTTGCTTGAGAGCTGCCTGTCAGCCTGATGGTGTGTGAAGTCAGTGAGCCAAATGGAGTTGTTCTCCCACAAGAACCACTCGGCTGATTCTTCTTCAATATGCAATTCAGCAACATGCAGTGTTGCTTGATGGAATTAGCTCTTACTGCAACATCTGCGTCTAGAGCCTTTGTATTTAGGGCTAGGTGAAAACGGCTTTGGCGCTGAAGTGGTTTCTGAATGTGGAGTTGGTGGCATGTGAAACCCGCCTGTGGAGCCTTCGTTTGTGTGGGATGCTCACCAACCTGCCCTTTAGGACAATGCACTCAAACGGCATTAAGCATAGTGTGTGAACACGTAGTTTGCTTGAGAGCTGCCTGTCAGCCTGCTGGTGTGTGAATTCAGTGAGCCAAATGGAGTTGTTCTACCACAAGAAACACTCGGCTGATTCTTCTTCAATATGCAATTCAGCAACATGCAGTGTTGCTTGATGGAATTAGCTCTTAGAGCAACATCTGCGTCTAGAGCCTTTGTATTTAGGGCTAGCTGAAAACGGCTTTGGCGCTGAAGTGGTTTCTGAATGTGGAGTTGGTGGCATGTGAAACCCGCCTGTGGAGCCTTCGTTTGTGTGGGATGCTCACCAACCTGCCCTTTAGGACAATGCACTCAAACGGCATTAAGCATAGTGTGTGAACACGTAGTTTGCTTGAGAGCTGCCTGTCAGCCTGCTGGTGTGTGAATTCAGTGAGCCAAATGGAGTTGTTCTACCACAAGAAACACTCGGCTGATTCTTCTTCAATATGGAATTCAGCAACATGCAGTGTTGCTTGATGGAATTAGCTCTTAGAGCAACATCTGCGTCTAGAGCCTTTGTATTTAGGGCTAGCTGAAAACGGCTTTGGCGCTGAAGTGGTTTCTGAATGTGGAGTTGGTGGCATGTGAAACCCGCCTGTGGAGCCTTCGTTTGTGTGGGATGCTCACCAACCTGCCCTTCAGGACAATGCACTCAAACGGCATTAAGCATAGTGTGTGAACACGTAGTTTGCTTGAGAGCTGCCTGTCAGCCTGATGCTGTGTGAAGTCAGTGAGCCAAATGGAGTTGTTCTCCCACAAGAACCACTCGGCTGATTCTTCTTCAATATGCAATTCAGCAACATGCAGTGTTGCTTGATGGAATTAGCTCTTACAGCAACATCTGCGTCTAGAGCCGTTGTATTTAGGGCTAGCTGAAAAGGGCTTTGGCGCTGAAGTGGTTTCTGAATGTGGAGTTGGTGGCATGTGAAACCCGCCTGTGGATCCTTCGTTTGTGTGGGATGCTCACCAACCTGCCCTTCAGGACAATGCACTCAAATGGCATTTAGCATAGCGTGTGAACACGTAGTTTGCTTGAGAGCTGCCTGTCAGCCTGATGGTGTGTGAAGTCAGTGAGCCAAATGGAGTTGTTCTCCCACAAGAACCACTCGGCTGATTCTTCTTCAATATGCAATTCAGCAACATGCAGTGTTGCTTGATGGAATTAGCTCTTACAGCAACATCTGCATCTAGAGCCTTTGTATTTAGGGCTAGCTGAAAACGGCTTTGGCGCTGAATTGGTTTCTGAATGTGGAGTTGGTGGCATGTGAAACCCGCCTGTGGAGCCTTCGTTTGTGTGGGATGCTCACCAACCTTCCCTTCAGGACAATGCACTCAAACCGCATTTAGCATAGTGTTGGAACACGTAGTTTGCTTGAGAGCTGCCTGTCAGCCTGATGGTGTGTGAAGTCAGTGAGCCAAATGGAGTTGTTCTCCCACAAGAACCACTCGGCTGATTCTTCTTCAATATGCAATTCAGCAACATGCAGTGTTGCTTGATGGAATTAGCCCTTACAGCAACGTCTGTGTCTAGAGCCTTTGTATTTAGGGCTAGCTGAAAACGGCTTTGGCGCTGAAGTGGTTTCTGAATGTGGAGTTGGTGGCATGTGAAACCCGCCTGTGGAGCCTTCGTTTGTGTGGGATGCTCACCAAGCTGCCCTTCAGGACAATGCACTCAAACGGCATTAAGCATAGTGTGTGAACACGTAGTTTGCTTGAGAGCTGCCTGTCAGCCTGATGGTGTGTGAAGTCAGTGAGCCAAATGGAGTTGTTCTCCCACAAGAACCACTCGGCTGATTCTTCTTCAATATGCAATTCAGCAACATGCAGTGTTGCTTGATGGAATTAGCTCTTACAGCAACATCTGCGTCTAGAGTCTTTGTATTGAGGGCTAGCTGAAAACGGCTTTGGCGCTGAAGTGGTTTCTGAATGTGGAGTTGGTGGCATGTGAAACCCGCCTGTGGAGCCTTCGTTTGTGTGGGATGCTCACCAAGCTGCCCTTCAGGACAATGCACTCAAACGGCATTAAGCATAGTGTGTGAACACGTAGTTTGCTTGAGAGCTGCCTGTCAGCCTGATGGTGTGTGAAGTCAGTGAGCCAAATGGAGCTGTTCTCTCACAAGAACCACTCGGCTGATTCTTCTTCAATATGCAATTCAGCAACATGCAGTGTTGCTTGATGGAATTAGCTCTTACAGCAATATCTGCGTCTAGAGCCTTTGTATTTAGGGCTAGCTGAAAAGGGCTTTGGCGCTGAAGTGGTTTCTGAATGTGGAGTTGGTGGCATGTGAAACCCGCCTGTGGAGCCTTCGTTTATGTGGGATGCTCACCAACCTGCCCTTCAGGACAATGCACTCAAGCAGCATTAACCATAGTGTGTGAACACAGAGTTTGCTTGAGAGCTGCCTGTCAGCCTGATGGTGTGTGAAGTCAGTGAGCCAAATGGAGTTGTTCTCCCACAAGAACCACTCGGCTGATTCTTCTTCAATATGCCATTCAGCAACATGCAGTGTTGCTTGATGGAATTATCTCTCAAAGCAACATCCTCGTCTAGAGCCTTTGTATTTAGGGCTAGCTGAAAACGGCTTTGGCGCTGAATTGGTTTCTGAACGTGGAGTTGGTTTCATGTGAAACCCGCCTGTGGAGCCTTAGTTTGTGTGGGATGCTCACCAAGCTGCCCTTCAGGACAATGCACTCAAACGGCATTAGGCATAGTGTGTGAACACGTAGTTTGCTTGAGAGCTGCCTGTCAGCCTGATGCTGTGTGAAGTCAGTGAGCCAAATGGAGTTGTTCTCCCACAAGAACCACTCGGCTGATTCTTCTTCAATATGCAATTCAGCAACATGCAGTGTTGCTTGATGGAATTAGCTCTTACAGCAACATCTGCGTCTAGAGCCTTTGTATTTAGGGCTAGCTGAAAAGGGCTTTGGCGCTGAAGTGGTTTCTGAATGTGGAGTTGGTGGCATGTGAAACCCGCCTGTGGAGCCTTCGTTTGTGTGGGATGCTCACCAAGCTGCCCTTCAGGACAATGCACTCAAACGGCATTTAGCATAGTGTTGGAACACATAGTTTGCTTGAGAGCTGCCTGTCAGCCTGATGGTGTGTGAAGTCAGTGAGCCAAATGGAGTTGTTCTCCCACAAGAACCACTCGGCTGATTCTTCTTCAATATGCAATTCAGCAACATGCAGTGTTGCTTGATGGAATTAGCTCTTACTGCAACATCTGCGTCTAGAGCCTTTGTATTTAGGGCTAGGTGAAAACGGCTTTGGCGCTGAAGTGGTTTCTGAATGTGGAGTTGGTGGCATGTGAAACCCGCCTGTGGAGCCTTCGTTTGTGTGGGATGCTCACCAACCTGCCCTTTAGGACAATGCACTCAAACGGCATTAAGCATAGTGTGTGAACACGTAGTTTGCTTGAGAGCTGCCTGTCAGCCTGCTGGTGTGTGAATTCAGTGAGCCAAATGGAGTTGTTCTACCACAAGAAACACTCGGCTGATTCTTCTTCAATATGCAATTCAGCAACATGCAGTGTTGCTTGATGGAATTAGCTCTTAGAGCAACATCTGCGTCTAGAGCCTTTGTATTTAGGGCTAGCTGAAAACGGCTTTGGCGCTGAAGTGGTTTCTGAATGTGGAGTTGGTGGCATGTGAAACCCGCCTGTGGAGCCTTCGTTTGTGTGGGATGCTCACCAACCTGCCCTTTAGGACAATGCACTCAAACGGCATTAAGCATAGTGTGTGAACACGTAGTTTGCTTGAGAGCTGCCTGTCAGCCTGATGGTGTGTGAAGTCAGTGAGCCAAATGGAGTTGTTCTACCACAAGAAACACTCGGCTGATTCTTCTTCAATATGGAATTCAGCAACATGCAGTGTTGCTTGATGGAATTAGCTCTTAGAGCAACATCTGCGTCTAGAGCCTTTGTATTTAGGGCTAGCTGAAAACGGCTTTGGCGCTGAAGTGGTTTCTGAATGTGGAGTTGGTGGCATGTGAAACCCGCCTGTGGAGCCTTCGTTTGTGTGGGATGCTCACCAACCTGCCCTTCAGGACAATGCACTCAAACGGCATTAAGCATAGTGTGTGAACACGTAGTTTGCTTGAGAGCTGCCTGTCAGCCTGATGCTGTGTGAAGTCAGTGAGCCAAATGGAGTTGTTCTCCCACAAGAACCACTCGGCTGATTCTTCTTCAATATGCAATTCAGCAACATGCAGTGTTGCTTGATGGAATTAGCTCTTACAGCAACATCTGCGTCTAGAGCCGTTGTATTTAGGGCTAGCTGAAAAGGGCTTTGGCGCTGAAGTGGTTTCTGAATGTGGAGTTGGTGGCATGTGAAACCCGCCTGTGGATCCTTCGTTTGTGTGGGATGCTCACCAACCTGCCCTTCAGGACAATGCACTCAAATGGCATTTAGCATAGCGTGTGAACACGTAGTTTGCTTGAGAGCTGCCTGTCAGCCTGATGGTGTGTGAAGTCAGTGAGCCAAATGGAGTTGTTCTCCCACAAGAACCACTCGGCTGATTCTTCTTCAATATGCAATTCAGCAACATGCAGTGTTGCTTGATGGAATTAGCTCTTACAGCAACATCTGCATCTAGAGCCTTTGTATTTAGGGCTAGCTGAAAACGGCTTTGGCGCTGAATTGGTTTCTGAATGTGGAGTTGGTGGCATGTGAAACCCGCCTGTGGAGCCTTCGTTTGTGTGGGATGCTCACCAACCTTCCCTTCAGGACAATGCACTCAAACCGCATTTAGCATAGTGTTGGAACACATAGTTTGCTTGAGAGCTGCCTGTCAGCCTGATGGTGTGTGAAGTCAGTGAGCCAAATGGAGTTGTTCTCCCACAAGAACCACTCGGCTGATTCTTCTTCAATATGCAATTCAGCAACATGCAGTGTTGCTTGATGGAATTAGCCCTTACAGCAACGTCTGTGTCTAGAGCCTTTGTATTTAGGGCTAGCTGAAAACGGCTTTGGCGCTGAAGTGGTTTCTGAATGTGGAGTTGGTGGCATGTGAAACCCGCCTGTGGAGCCTTCGTTTGTGTGGGATGCTCACCAAGCTGCCCTTCAGGACAATGCACTCAAACGGCATTAAGCATAGTGTGTGAACACGTAGTTTGCTTGAGAGCTGCCTGTCAGCCTGATGGTGTGTGAAGTCAGTGAGCCAAATGGAGTTGTTCTCCCACAAGAACCACTCGGCTGATTCTTCTTCAATATGCAATTCAGCAACATGCAGTGTTGCTTGATGGAATTAGCTCTTACAGCAACATCTGCGTCTAGAGTCTTTGTATTGAGGGCTAGCTGAAAACGGCTTTGGCGCTGAAGTGGTTTCTGAATGTGGAGTTGGTGGCATGTGAAACCCGCCTGTGGAGCCTTCGTTTGTGTGGGATGCTCACCAAGCTGCCCTTCAGGACAATGCACTCAAACGGCATTAAGCATAGTGTGTGAACACGTAGTTTGCTTGAGAGCTGCCTGTCAGCCTGATGGTGTGTGAAGTCAGTGAGCCAAATGGAGCTGTTCTCTCACAAGAACCACTCGGCTGATTCTTCTTCAATATGCAATTCAGCAACATGCAGTGTTGCTTGATGGAATTAGCTCTTACAGCAATATCTGCGTCTAGAGCCTTTGTATTTAGGGCTAGCTGAAAAGGGCTTTGGCGCTGAAGTGGTTTCTGAATGTGGAGTTGGTGGCATGTGAAACCCGCCTGTGGAGCCTTCGTTTATGTGGGATGCTCACCAACCTGCCCTTCAGGACAATGCACTCAAGCAGCATTAACCATAGTGTGTGAACACAGAGTTTGCTTGAGAGCTGCCTGTCAGCCTGATGGTGTGTGAAGTCAGTGAGCCAAATGGAGTTGTTCTCCCACAAGAACCACTCGGCTGATTCTTCTTCAATATGCCATTCAGCAACATGCAGTGTTGCTTGATGGAATTATCTCTCAAAGCAACATCCTCGTCTAGAGCCTTTGTATTTAGGGCTAGCTGAAAACGGCTTTGGCGCTGAATTGGTTTCTGAACGTGGAGTTGGTTTCATGTGAAACCCGCCTGTGGAGCCTTAGTTTGTGTGGGATGCTCACCAAGCTGCCCTTCAGGACAATGCACTCAAACGGCATTAGGCATAGTGTGTGAACACGTAGTTTGCTTGAGAGCTGCCTGTCAGCCTGATGCTGTGTGAAGTCAGTGAGCCAAATGGAGTTGTTCTCCCACAAGAACCACTCGGCTGATTCTTCTTCAATATGCAATTCAGCAACATGCAGTGTTGCTTGATGGAATTAGCTCTTACAGCAACATCTGCGTCTAGAGCCTTTGTATTTAGGGCTAGCTGAAAACGGCTTTGGCGCTGAAGTGGTTTCTGAATGTGGAGTTCGTGGCATGTGAAACCCGCCTGTGGAGCCTTCATTTGTGTGGGATGCTCACCAACCTGCCCTTCAGGACAATGCACTCAAATGGCATTAAGCATAGTGTGTGAACACGTAGTTTGCTTGAGAGCTGCCTGTCAGCCTGATGGTGTGTGAAGTCAGTGAGCCAAATGGAGTTGTTCTCCCACAAGAACCACTCGGCTGATTCTTCTTCAATATGCAATTCAGCAACATGCAGTGTTGCTTGATGGAATTAGCTCTAACAGCCACATCTGCGTCTAGAGCCTTTGTATTTAGGGCTAGCTCAAAACGGCTTTGGCGCTGAAGTGGTTTCTGAATGTGGAGTTGGTGGCATGTGAAACCCGCCTGTGGAGCCTTCGTTTGTGTGGGATGCTCACCAACCTGCCCTTCAGGACAATGCACTCAAACGGCATTAAGCATAGTGTGTGAACACGTAGTTTGCTTGAGAGCTGCCTGTCAGCCTGATGGTGTGTGAAGTCAGTGAGCCAAATAGAGTTGTTCTCCCACAAGAACCACTCGGCTGATTCTTCTTCAATATGCAATTCAGCAACATGCAGTGTTGCTGGATGGAATTAGCTCTTACAGCAACATCTGCGTCTAGAGCCTTTGTATTTAGGGCTAGCTGAAAACGGCTTTGGCGCTGAATTGGTTTCTGAACGTGGAGTTGGTGGCATGTGAAACCCGCCTGTGGAGCCTTCGTTTGTGTGGGATGCTCACCAAGCTGCCCTTCAGGACAATGCACTCAAACGGCATTAGGCATAGTGTGTGAACACGTAGTTTGCTTGAGAGCTGCCTGTCAGCCTGATGGTGTGTGAAGTCAGTGAGCCAAATGGAGTTGTTCTCCCACAAGAACCACTCGGCTGATTCTTCTTCAATATGCAATTCAGCAACATGCAGTGTTGCTTGATGGAATTAGCTCTTACAGCAACATCTGGGTCTAGAGCCTTTGTATTTAGGGCTAGCTGAAAACAGCTTTGGCGCTGAAGTGGTTGCTGAATGTGGAGTTGGTGGCATGTGAAACCCGCCTGTGGAGCCTTCGTTTGTGTGGGATGCTCACCAAGCTGCCCTTCAGGACAATGCACTCAAGCAGCATTAACCATAGTGTGTGAACACATAGTTTGCTTGAGAGCTGACTGTCAGCCTGATGGTGTGTGAAGTCAGTGAGCCAAATGGAGTTGTTCTCCCACAAGAACCACTCGGCTGATTCTTCTTCAATATGCAATTCAGCAACATGCAGTGTTGCTTGATGGAATTAGCTCTTACAGCAACATCTGCGTCTAGAGCCTTTGTATTTAGGGCTAGCTCAAAACGGCTTTGGCGCTGAAGTGGTTTCTGAATGTGGAGTTGGTGGCATGTGAAACCCGCCTGTGGAGCCTTCGTTTGTGTGGGATGTTCACCAAGCTGCCCTTCAGGACAATGCACTCAAACGGCATTTAGCATAGTGTGTGAACACGTAGTTTGCTTGAGAGCTGCCTGCCAGCCTGATGGTGTGTGAAGTCAGTGAGCCAAATAGAGTTGTTCTCCCACAAGAACCACTCGGCTGATTCTTCTTCAATATGCAATTCAGCAACATGCAGTGTTGCTTGATGGAATTAGCTCTTACAGCAACATCTGCGTCTACAGCCTTTGTATTTAGGGCTAGCTGAAAACGGCTTTGGCGCTGATGTGGTTTCTGAACGTGGAGTTGGTGGCATGTGAAACCCGCCTGTGGAGCCTTCGTTTGTGTGGGATGCTCACCAAGCTGCCCTTCAGGACAATGCACTCAAACGGCATTAAGCATAGTGTGTGAACACGTAGTTTGCTTGAGAGCTGCCTGTCAGCCTGCTGGTGTGTGAAGTCAGTGAGCCAAATGGAGTTGTTCTCCCACAAGAACCACTCGGCTGATTCTTCTTCAATATGCAATTCAGCAACATGCAGTGTTGCTGGATGGAATTAGCTCTTACAGCAACATCTGCGTCTAGAGCCTTTGTATTTAGGGCTAGCTGAAAACGGCTTTGGCGCTGAAGTGGTTTCTGAATGTGGAGTTGGTGGCATGTGAAACCCGTCTGTGGAGCCTTCCTTTGTGTGGGATGCTCACCAACCTGCCCTTCAGGACAATGCACTCAAACGGCATTAAGTATAGTGTGTGAACACGTAGTTTGCTTGAGAGCTGCCTGTCAGCCTGATGCTGTGTGAAGTCAGTGAGCCAAATGGAGTTGTTCTCCACAAGAACCACTCGGCTGATTCTTCTTCAATATGCAATTCAGCAACATGCAGTGTTGCTTGATGGAATTAGCTCTTACAGCAACATCTGCATCTAGAGCCTTTGTATTTAGGGCTAGCTGAAAGCGGCTTTGGCGCTGAAGTGGTTTCTGAATGTGGAGTTGGTGGCATGTGAAACCCGCCTGTGGAGCCTTCGTTTGTGTGGGATGCTCACCAACCTGCCCTTCAGGACAATGCACTCAAACGGCATTAAGCATAGTGTGTGAACACGTAGTTTGCTTGAGAGCTGCCTGTCAGCCTGATGGTGTGTGAAGTCAGTGAGCCAAATGGAGTTGTTCTCCCACAAGAACCACTCGGCTGATTCTTCTTCAATATGCAATTCAGCAACATGCAGTGTTGCTTGATGGAATTAGCTCTTACAGCAACATCTGCATCTAGAGCCTTTGTATTTAGGGCTAGCTGAAAACGGCTTTGGCACTGAAGTGGTTTCTGAATGTGGAGTTGGTGGCATGTGAAACCCGCCTGTGGAGCCTTCGTTTGTGTGGGATGCTCACCAACCTGCCCTTCAGGACAATGCACTCAAACGGCATTAAGCATAGTGTGTGAACACGTAGTTTGCTTGAGAGCTGCCTGTCAGCCTGCTGGTGTGTGAAGTCAGTGAGCCAAATGGAGTTGTTCTCCCACAAGAACCACTCGGCTGATTCTTCTTCAATATGCAATTCAGCAACATGCAGTGTTGCTTGATGGAATTAGCTCTTACAGCAACATCTGGGTCTAGAGCCTTTGTATTTAGGGCTAGCTGAAAAGGGCTTTGGCGCTGAAGTGGTTTCTGCATGTCGAGTTGGTGGCATGTGAAACCCACCTGTGGAGCCTTCGTTTGTGTGGGATGCTCACCAAGCTGCTCTTCAGGACAATGCACTCAAACGACATTAAGCATAGTGTGTGAACACGTAGTTTGCTTGAGAGCTGCCTGTCAGCCTGATGGTGTGTGAAGTCAGTGAGCCAAATGGAGTTGTTCTCCCACAAGAACCACTCGGCTGATTCTTCTTCAATATGCAATTCAGCAACATGCAGTGTTGCTTGATGGAATTAGCTCTTACAGCAACATCTGCGTCTAGAGCCTCTGTATTTAGGGCTAGCTGAAAACGGCTTTGGCGCTGAAGTGGTTGCTGAATGTGGAGTTGGTGGCATGTGAAACCCGTCTGTGGAGCCTTCGTTTGTTTGGATGCTCACCAAGCTGCCCTTCAGGACAATGCACTCAAACGGCATTAAGCATAGTGTGTGAACACGTAGTTTGCTTGAGAGCTGCCTGTCAGCCTGATGGTGTGTGAAGTCAGTGAGCCAAATGGAGTTGTTCTCCCACAAGAACCACTCGGCTGATTCTTCTTCAATATGCCATTCAGCAACATGCAGTGTTGCTTGATGGAATTAGCTCTTACAGCAACATCTGCGTCTACAGCCTTTGTATTTAGGGCTAGCTGAAAACGGCTTTGGCGCTGAATTGGTTTCTGAACGTGGAGTTGGTTTCATGTGAAACCCGCCTGTGGAGCCTTCGTTTGTGTGGGATGCTCACCAAGCTGCCCTTCAGGACAATGCACTCAAACGGCATTAGGCATAGTGTGTGAACACGTAGTTTGCTTGAGAGCTGCCTGTCAGCCTGATGGTGTGTGAAGTCAGTGAGCCAAATGGAGTTGTTCTCCCACAAGAACCACTCGGCTGATTCTTCTTCAATATGCAATTCAGCAACATGCAGTGTTGCTTGATGGAATTAGCTCTTACAGCAACATCTGCGTCTAGAGCCTTTGTATTTAGGGCTAGCTGAAAACGGCTTTGGCGCTGAAGTGGTTTCTGAATGTGGAGTTGGTGGCATGTGAAACCCGCCTGTGGAGCCTTCGTTTGTGTGCGATGCTCACCAACCTGCCCTTCAGGACAATGCACTCAAGCAGCATTAACCATAGTGTGTGAACACATAGTTTGCTTGAGAGCTGACTGTCAGCCTGATGGTGTGTGAAGTCAGTGAGCCAAATGGAGTTGTTCTCCCACAAGAACCACTCGGCTGATTCTTCTTCAATATGCAATTCAGCAACATGCAGTGTTGCTTGATGGAATTAGCTCTTACAGCAACATCTGCGTCTAGAGCCTTTGTATTTAGGGCTAGCTCAAAACGGCTTTGGCGCTGAAGTGGTTTCTGAATGTGGAGTTGGTGGCATGTGAAACCCGCCTGTGGAGCCTTCGTTTGTGTGGGATGCTCACCAAGCTGCCCTTCAGGACAATGCACTCAAACGGCATTTAGCATAGTGTGTGAACACGTAGTTTGCTTGAGAGCTGCCTGCCAGCCTGATGGTGTGTGACGTCAGTGAGCCAAATGGAGTTGTTCTCCCACAAGAACCACTCGGCTGATTCTTCTTCAATATGCAATTCAGCAACATGCAGTGTTGCTGGATGGAATTAGCTCTTACAGCAACATCTGCGTCTAGAGCCTTTGTATTTAGGGCTAGCTGAAAACGGCTTTGGCGCTGAAGTGGTTTCTGAATGTGGAGTTGGTGGCATGTGAAACCCGTCTGTGGAGCCTTCCTTTGTGTGGGATGCTCACCAACCTGCCCTTCAGGACAATGCACTCAAACGGCATTAAGTATAGTGTGTGAACACGTAGTTTGCTTGAGAGCTGCCTGTCAGCCTGATGCTGTGTGAAGTCAGTGAGCCAAATGGAGTTGTTCTCCCACAAGAACCACTCGGCTGATTCTTCTTCAATATGCAATTCAGCAACATGCAGTGTTGCTTGATGGAATTAGCTCTTACAGCAACATCTGCATCTAGAGCCTTTGTATTTAGGGCTAGCTGAAAGCGGCTTTGGCGCTGAAGTGGTTTCTGAATGTGGAGTTGGTGGCATGTGAAACCCGCCTGTGGAGCCTTCGTTTGTGTGGGATGCTCACCAAGCTGCCCTTCAGGACAATGCACTCAAACGGCATTTAGCATAGTGTGTGAACACGTAGTTTGCTTGAGAGCTGCCTGCCAGCCTGATGGTGTGTGAAGTCAGTGAGCCACATAGAGTTGTTCTCCCACAAGAACCACTCGGCTGATTCTTCTTCAATATGCAATTCAGCAACATGCAGTGTTGCTTGATGGAGTTAGCTCTTACAGCAACATCTGCGTCTACAGCCTTTGTATTTAGGGCTAGCTGAAAACGGCTTTGGCGCTGATGTGGTTTCTGAACGTGGAGTTGGTGGCATGTGAAACCCGCCTGTGGAGCCTTCGTTTGTGTGGGATGCTCACCAAGCTGCCCTTCAGGACAATGCACTCAAACGGCATTAAGCATAGTGTGTGAACACGTAGTTTGCTTGAGAGCTGCCTGTCAGCCTGATGGTGTGTGAAGTCAGTGAGCCAAATGGAGTTGTTCTCCCACAAGAACCACTCGGCTGATTCTTCTTCAATATGCAATTCAGCAACATGCAGTGTTGCTGGATGGAATTAGCTCTTACAGCAACATCTGCGTCTAGAGCCTTTGTATTTAGGGCTAGCTGAAAACGGCTTTGGCGCTGAAGTGGTTTCTGAATGTGGAGTTGGTGGCATGTGAAACCCGTCTGTGGAGCCTTCCTTTGTGTGGGATGCTCACCAACCTGCCCTTCAGGACAATGCACTCAAACGGCATTAAGTATAGTGTGTGAACACGTAGTTTGCTTGAGAGCTGCCTGTCAGCCTGATGCTGTGTGAAGTCAGTGAGCCAAATGGAGTTGTTCTCCCACAAGAACCACTCGGCCGATTCTTCTTCAATATGCAATTCAGCAACATGCAGTGTTGCTTGATGGAATTAGCTCTTACAGCAACATCTGCATCTAGAGCCTTTGTATTTAGGGCTAGCTGAAAGCGGCTTTGGCGCTGAAGTGGTTTCTGAATGTGGAGTTGGTGGCATGTGAAACCCGCCTGTGGAGCCTTCGTTTTTGTGGGATGCTCACCAACCTGCCCTTCAGGACAATGCACTCAAACGGCATTAAGCATAGTGTGTGAACACGTAGTTTGCTTGAGAGCTGCCTGTCAGCCTGATGGTGTGTGAAGTCAGTGAGCCAAATGGAGTTGTTCTCCCACAAGAACCACTCGGCTGATTCTTCTTCAATATGCAATTCAGCAACATGCAGTGTTGCTTGATGGAATTAGCTCTTACAGCAACATCTGCATCTAGAGCCTTTCTATTTAGGGCTAGCTGAAAACGGCTTTGGCACTGAAGTGGTTTCTGAATGTGGAGTTGGTGGCATGTGAAACCCGCCTGTGGAGCCTTCGTTTGTGTGGGATGCTCACCAAGCTGCCCTTCAGGACAATGCACTCAAACGGCATTAAGCATAGTGTGTGAACACGTAGTTTGCTTGAGAGCTGCCTGTCAGCCTGCTGGTGTGTGAAGTCAGTGAGCCAAATGGAGTTGTTCTCCCACAAGAACCACTCGGCTGATTCTTCTTCAATATGCAATTCAGCAACATGCAGTGTTGCTTGATGGAATTAGCTCTTACAGCAACATCTGGGTCTAGAGCCTTTGTATTTAGGGCTAGCTGAAAAGGGCTTTGGCGCTGAAGTGGTTTCTGCATGTCGAGTTGGTGGCATGTGGAACCCACCTGTGGAGCCTTCGTTTGTGTGGGATGCTCACCAAGCTGCTCTTCAGGACAATGCACTCAAACGACATTAAGCATAGTGTGTGAACACGTAGTTTGCTTGAGAGCTGCCTGTCAGCCTGATGGTGTGTGAAGTCAGTGAGCCAAATGGAGTTGTTCTCCCACAAGAACCACTCGGCTGATTCTTCTTCAATATGCAATTCAGCAACATGCAGTGTTGCTTGATGGAATTAGCTCTTACAGCAACATCTGCGTCTAGAGCCTCTGTATTTAGGGCTAGCTGAAAACGGCTTTGGCGCTGAAGTGGTTTCTGAATGTGGAGTTGGTGGCATGTGAAACCCGTCTGTGGAGCCTTCGTTTGTTTGGATGCTCACCAAGCTGCCCTTCAGGACAATGCACTCAAACGGCATTAAGCATAGTGTGTGAACACGTAGTTTGCTTGAGAGCTGCCTGTCAGCCTGATGGTGTGTGAAGTCAGTGAGCCAAATGGAGTTGTTCTCCCACAAGAACCACTCGGCTGATTCTTCTTCAATATGCCATTCAGCAACATGCAGTGTTGCTGGATGGAATTAGCTCTTACAGCAACATCTGCGTCTACAGCCTTTGTATTTAGGGCTAGCTGAAAACGGCTTTGGCGCTGAATTGGTTTCTGAACGTGGAGTTGGTTTCATGTGAAACCCGCCTGTGGAGCCTTCGTTTGTGTGGGATGCTCACCAAGCTGCCCTTCAGGACAATGCACTCAAGCAGCATTAACCATAGTGTGTGAACACATAGTTTGCTTGAGAGCTGCCTGCCAGCCTGATGGTGTGTGACGTCAGTGAGCCAAATGGAGTTGTTCTCCCACAAGAACCACTCGGCTGATTCTTCTTCAATATGCAATTCAGCAACATGCAGTGTTGCTGGATGGAATTAGCTCTTACAGCAACATCTGCGTCTAGAGCCTTTGTATTTAGGGCTAGCTGAAAACGGCTTTGGCGCTGAAGTGGTTTCTGAATGTGGAGTTGGTGGCATGTGAAACCCGTCTGTGGAGCCTTCCTTTGTGTGGGATGCTCACCAACCTGCCCTTCAGGACAATGCACTCAAACGGCATTAAGTATAGTGTGTGAACACGTAGTTTGCTTGAGAGCTGCCTGTCAGCCTGATGCTGTGTGAAGTCAGTGAGCCAAATGGAGTTGTTCTCCCACAAGAACCACTCGGCTGATTCTTCTTCAATATGCAATTCAGCAACATGCAGTGTTGCTTGATGGAATTAGCTCTTACAGCAACATCTGGGTCTAGAGCCTTTGTATTTAGGGCTAGCTGAAAGCGGCTTTGGCGCTGAAGTGGTTTCTGAATGTGGAGTTGGTGGCATGTGAAACCCGCCTGTGGAGCCTTCGTTTGTGTGGGATGCTCACCAACCTGCCCTTCAGGACAATGCACTCAAACGGCATTAAGCATAGTGTGTGAACACGTAGTTTGCTTGAGAGCTGCCTGTCAGCCTGATGGTGTGTGAAGTCAGTGAGCCAAATGGAGTTGTTCTCCCACAAGAACCACTCGGCTGATTCTTCTTCAATATGCAATTCAGCAACATGCAGTGTTGCTGGATGGAATTAGCTCTTACAGCAACATCTGCATCTAGAGCCTTTGTATTTAGGGCTAGCTGAAAACGGCTTTGGCACTGAAGTGGTTTCTGAATATGGAGTTGGTGGCATGTGAAACCCGCCTGTGGAGCCTTCGTTTGTGTGGGATGCTCACCAACCTGCCCTTCAGGACAATGCACTCAAACGGCATTAAGCATAGTGTGTGAACACGTAGTTTGCTTGAGAGCTGCCTGTCAGCCTGCTGGTGTGTGAAGTCAGTGAGCCAAATGGAGTTGTTCTCCCACAAGAACCACTCGGCTGATTCTTCTTCAATATGCAATTCAGCAACATGCAGTGTTGCTTGATGGAATTAGCTCTTACAGCAACATCTGCATCTAGAGCCTTTGTATTTAGGGCTAGCTGAAAAGGGCTTTGGCGCTGAAGTGGTTTCTGCATGTCGAGTTGGTGGCATGTGAAACCCACCTGTGGAGCCTTCGTTTGTGTGGGATGCTCACCAAGCTGCTCTTCAGGACAATGCACTCAAACGACATTAAGCATAGTGTGTGAACACGTAGTTTGCTTGAGAGCTGCCTGTCAGCCTGATGGTGTGTGAAGTCAGTGAGCCAAATGGAGTTGTTCTCCCACAAGAACCACTCGGCTGATTCTTCTTCAATATGCAATTCAGCAACATGCAGTGTTGCTTGATGGAATTAGCTCTTACAGCAACATCTGCGTCTAGAGCCTCTGTATTTAGGGCTAGCTGAAAACGGCTTTGGCGCTGAAGTGGTTTCTGAATGTGGAGTTGGTGGCATGTGAAACCCGTCTGTGGAGCCTTCGTTTGTTTGGATGCTCACCAAGCTGCCCTTTAGGACAATGCACTCAAACGGCATTAAGCATAGTGTGTGAACACGTAGTTTGCTTGAGAGCTGCCTGTCAGCCTGATGGTGTGTGTAGTCAGTGAGCCAAATGGAGTTGTTCTCCCACAAGAACCACTCGGCTGATTCTTCTTCAATATGCAATTCAGCAACATGCAGTGTTGCTTGATGGAATTAGCTCTTACAGCAACATCTGCGTCTAGAGCCTTTGTATTTAGGGCTAGCTGAAAACGGCTTTGGCGCTGAAGTGGTTTCTGAATGTGGAGTTGGTGGCATGTGAAACCCGCCTGTGGAGCCTTCGTTTGTGTGGGATGCTCACCAACCTGCCCTTCAGGACAATGCACTCAAGCAGCATTAACAATAGTGTGTGAACACAGAGTTTGCTTGAGAGCTGCCTGTCAGCCTGATGGTGTGTGAAGTCAGTGAGCCAAATGGAGTTGTTATCCCACAAGAACCACTTGGCTGATTCTTCTTCAATATGCAATTCAGCAACATGCAGTGTTGCTTGATGGAATTAGCTCTTACAGCAACAACTGCGTCTAGAGCCTTTGTATTTAGGGCTAGCTGAAAACAGCTTTGGCACTGAAGTGGTTTCTGAATGTGGAGTTGGTGGCATGTGAAATCCGCCTGTGGAGCCTTCGTTTGTGTGGGATGCTCACCAACCTGCCCTTCAGGACAATGCACTCAAACGGCATTAAGCATAGTGTGTGAACACGTAGTTTGCTTGAGAGCTGCCTGTCAGCCTGATGCTGTGTGAAGTCAGTGAGCCAAATGGAGTTGTTCTCCCACAAGAACCACTCGGCTGATTCTTCTTCAATATGCAATTCAGCAACATGCAGTGTTGCTTGATGGAATTAGCTCTTACAGCAACATCTGCATCTAGAGCCTTTGTATTTAGGGCTAGCTGAAAAGGGCTTTGGCGCTGAAGTGGTTTCTGAATGTGGAGTTGGTGGCATGTGAAACCCGCCTGTGGAGCCTTCGTTTGTGTGGGATGCTCACCAACCTGCCCTTCAGGACAATGCACTCAAATGGCATTAGGCATAGTGTGTGAACACGTAGTTTGCTTGAGAGCTGCCTGTCAGCCTGCTGGTGTGTGAAGTCGGTGAGCCAAATGGAGTTGTTCTCCCACAAGAACCACTCGGCTGATTCTTCTTCAATATGCAATTCAGCAACATGCAGTGTTGCTTGATGGAATTAGCTCTTACAGCAACATCTGCATCTAGATCCTTTGTATTTAGGGCTAGCTGAAAACGGCTTTGGCGCTGAAGTGGTTTCTGAATGTGGAGTTGGTGGCATGTGAAACCCGCCTGTGGAGCCTTCGTTTGTGTGGGATGCTCACCAAGCTGCTCTTCAGGACAATGCACTCAAACGGCATTAAGCATAGTGTGTGAACACGTAGTTTGCTTGAGAGCTGCCTGTCAGCCTGATGGTGTGTGAAGTCAGTGAGCCAAATGGAGTTGTTCTCCCACAAGAACCACTCGGCTGATTCTTCTTCAATATGCAATTCAGCAACATGCAGTGTTGCTTGATGGAATTAGCTCTTACAGCAACATCTGCGTCTAGAGCCTTTGTATTTAGGGCTAGCTGAAAAGGGCTTTGGCGCTGAAGTGGTTTCTGAATGTGGAGTTGGTGGCATGTGAAACCCGCCTGTGGAGCCTTCGTTTGTGTGGGATGCTCACCAAGCTGCCCTTCAGGACAATGCACTCAAACGGCATTAAGCATAGTGTGTGAACACGTAGTTTGCTTGAGAGCTGCGTGTCAGCCTGATGGTGTGTGAAGTCAGTGAGCCAAATGGAGTTGTTCTCCCACAAGAACCACTCGGCTGATTCTTCTTCAATATGCAATTCAGCAACATGCAGTGTTGCTTGATGGAATTAGCTCTTACAGCAATATCTGGGTCTAGAGCCTTTGTATTTAGGGCTAGCTGAAAACGGCTTTGGCGCTGAAGTGGTTTCTGAATGTGGAGTTGGTGGCATGTGAAACCCGCCTGTGGAGCCTTCGTTTGTGTGGGATGCTCACGAACCTGCCCTTCAGGACAATGCACTCAAGCAGCATTAACCATAGTGTGTGAACACAGAGTTTGCTTGAGAGCTGCCTGTCAGCCTGATGGTGTGTGAAGTCAGTGAGCCAAATGGAGTTGTTCTCCCACAAGAACCACTCGGCTGATTCTTCTTCAATATGCAATTCAGCAACATGCAGTGTTGCTTGATGGAATTAGCTCTTACAGCAACATCTGCGTCTAGAGCCTTTGTATTTAGGGCTAGCTGAAAACGGCTTTGGCGCTGAAGTGGTTTCTGAATGTGGAGTTGGTGGCATGTGAAACCCGCCTGTGGAGCCTTCGTTTGTGTGGGATGCTCACCAAGCTGCCCTTCAGGACAATGCACTCAAATGGCATTTAGCATAGTGTGTGAACACGTAGTTTGCTTGAGAGCTGCCTGTCAGCCTGATGGTGTGTGAAGTCAGTGAGCCAAATAGAGTTGTTCTCCCACAAGAACCACTCGGCTGATTCTTCTTCAATATGCAATTCAGCAACATGCAGTGTTGCTTGATTGAATTAGCTCTTACAGCAACATCTGGGTCTAGAGCCTTTGTATTTAGGGCTAGCTGAAAACGGCTTTGGCGCTGAAGTGGTTTCTGAATGTGGAGTTGGTGGCATGTGAAACCCGCCTGTGGAGCCTTCGTTTGTGTGGGATGCTCACCAACCTGCCCTTCAGGACAATGCACTCAAGCAGCATTAACCATAGTGTGTGAACACGTAGTTTGCTTGAGAGCTGCCTGTCAGCCTGATGGTGTGTGAAGTCAGTGAGCCAAATGGAGTTGTTCTCCCACAAGAACCACTCGGCTGATTCTTCTTCAATATGCAATTCAGCAACATGCAGTGTTGCTTGATGGAATTAGCTCTTACAGCAACATCCTCGTCTAGAGCCTTTGTATTTAGGGCTAGCTGAAAAGGGCTTTGGCGCTGAAGTGGTTTCTGAATGTGGAGTTGGTGGCATGTGAAACCCGCCTGTGGAGCCTTCGTTTGTGTGGGATGCTCACCAAGCTGCCCTTCAGGACAATGCACTCAAACGGCATTAAGCATAGTGTGTGAACACGTAGTTTGCTTGAGAGCTGCCTGTCAGCCTGATGCTGTGTGAAGTCAGTGAGCCAAATGGAGCTGTTCTCCCACAAGAACCACTCGGCTGATTCTTCTTCAATATGCATTTCAGCAACATGCAGTGTTGCTTGATGGAATTAGCTCTTAGAGCAATATCTGCGTCTAGAGCCTTTGTATTTAGGGCTAGCTGAAAACGGCTTTGGCGCTGATGTGGTTTCTGAACGTGGAGTTGGTGGCATGTGAAACCCGCCTGTGGAGCCTTCGTTTGTGTGGGATGCTCACGAACCTGCCCTTCAGGACAAGGCACTCAAGCAGCATTAACCATAGTGTGTGAACACAGAGATTGCTTGAGAGCTGCCTGTCAGCCTGATGGTGTGTGAAGTCAGTGAGCCAAATGGAGTTGTTCTCCCACAAGAACCACTCGGCTGATTCTTCTTCAATATGCAATTCAGCAACATGCAGTGTTGCTTGATGGAATTAGCTCTCAAAGCAACATCCTCGTCTAGAGCCTTTGTATTTAGGGCTAGCTGAAAACGGCTTTGGCGCTGAAGTGGTTTCTGAATGTGGAGTTGGTGGCATGTGAAACCCGCCTGTGGAGCCTTCGTTTGTGTGGGATGCTCACCAAGCTGCCCTTCAGGACAATGCACTCAAACGGCATTTAGCATAGTGTGTGAACACGTAGTTTGCTTGAGAGCTGCCTGTCAGCCTGATGGTGTGTGAAGTCAGTGAGCCAAATAGAGTTGTTCTCCCACAAGAACCACTCGGCTGATTCTTCTTCAATATGCAATTCAGCAACATGCAGTGTTGCTGGATGGAATTAGCTCTTACAGCAACATCTGCGTCTACAGCCTTTGTATTTAGGGCTAGCTGAAAACGGCTTTGGCGCTGAATTGGTTTCTGAACGTGGAGTTGGTTTCATGTGAAACCCGCCTGTGGAGCCTTCGTTTGTGTGGGATGCTCACCAAGCTGCCCTTCAGGACAATGCACTCAAACGGCATTAGGCATAGTGTGTGAACACGCAGTTTGCTTGAGAGCTGCCTGTCAGCCTGATGGTGTGTGAAGTCAGTGAGCCAAATGGAGTTGTTCTCCCACAAGAACCACTCGGCTGATTCTTCTTCAATATGCAATTCAGCAACATGCAGTGTTGCTTGATGGAATTAGCTCTTACAGCAACATCTGGGTCTAGAGCCTTTGTATTTAGGGCTAGCTGAAAACGGCTTTGGCGCTGAAGTGGTTTCTGAATGTGGAGTTGGTGGCATGTGAAACCCGCCTGTGGAGCCTTCGTTTGTGTGGGATGCTCACCAAGCTGCCCTTCAGGACAATGCACTCAAGCAGCATTAACCATAGTGTGTGAACACAGAGTTTGCTTGAGAGCTGCCTGTCAGCCTGCTGGTGTGTGAAGTCAGTGAGCCAAATGGAGTTGTTCTCCCACAAGAACCACTCGGCTGATTCTTCTTCAATATGCAATTCAGCAACATGCAGTGTTGCTTGATGGAATTAGCTCTTACAGCAACATCTGCGTCTAGAGCCTTTGTATTTAGGGCTAGCTGAAAACGGCTTTGGCGCTGAAGTGGTTTCTGAATGTGGAGTTGGTGGCATGTGAAACCCGCCTGTGGAGCCTTCATTTGTGTGGGATGCTCACCAACCTGCCCTTCAGGACAATGCACTCAAACGGCATTAAGCATAGTGTGTGAACACGTAGTTTGCTTGAGAGCTGCCTGTCAGCCTGATGGTGTGTGAAGTCAGTGAGCCAAATGGAGTTGTTCTCCCACAAGAACCACTCGGCTGATTCTTCTTCAATATGCAATTCAGCAACATGCAGTGTTGCTTGATGGAATTAGCTCTAACAGCCACATCTGCGTCTAGAGCCTTTGTATTTAGGGCTAGCTGAAAACGGCTTTGGCGCTGAAGTGGTTTCTGAATGTGGAGTTGGTGGCATGTGAAACCCGCCTGTGGAGCCTTCGTTTGTGTGGGATGCTCACCAAGCTGCCCTTCAGGACAATGCACTCAAATGGCATTTAGCATAGTGTGTGAACACGTAGTTTGCTTGAGAGCTGCCTGTCAGCCTGATGGTGTGTGAAGTCAGTGAGCCAAATAGAGTTGTTCTCCCACAAGAACCACTCGGCTGATTCTTCTTCAATATGCAATTCAGCAACATGCAGTGTTGCTTGATTCAATTAGCTCTTACAGCAACATCTGGGTCTAGAGCCTTTGTATTTAGGGCTAGCTGAAAACGGCTTTGGCGCTGAAGTGGTTTCTGAATGTGGAGTTGGTGGCATGTGAAACCCGCCTGTGGAGCCTTCGTTTGTGTGGGATGCTCACCAACCTGCCCTTCAGGACAATGCACTCAAGCAGCATTAACCATAGTGTGTGAACACGTAGTTTGCTTGAGAGCTGCCTGTCAGCCTGATGGTGTGTGAAGTCAGTGAGCCAAATGGAGTTGTTCTCCCACAAGAACCACTCGGCTGATTCTTCTTCAATATGCAATTCAGCAACATGCAGTGTTGCTTGATGGAATTAGCTCTTACAGCAACATCCTCGTCTAGAGCCTTTGTATTTAGGGCTAGCTGAAAAGGGCTTTGGCGCTGAAGTGGTTTCTGAATGTGGAGTTGGTGGCATGTGAAACCCGCCTGTGGAGCCTTCGTTTGTGTGGGATGCTCACCAAGCTGCCCTTCAGGACAATGCACTCAAACGGCATTAAGCATAGTGTGTGAACACGTAGTTTGCTTGAGAGCTGCCTGTCAGCCTGATGGTGTGTGAAGTCAGTGAGCCAAATGGAGCTGTTCTCCCACAAGAACCACTCGGCTGATTCTTCTTCAATATGCATTTCAGCAACATGCAGTGTTGCTTGATGGAATTAGCTCTTAGAGCAATATCTGCGTCTAGAGCCTTTGTATTTAGGGCTAGCTGAAAACGGCTTTGGCGCTGATGTGGTTTCTGAACGTGGAGTTGGTGGCATGTGAAACCCGCCTGTGGAGCCTTCGTTTGTGTGGGATGCTCACGAACCTGCCCTTCAGGACAAGGCACTCAAGCAGCATTAACCATAGTGTGTGAACACAGAGATTGCTTGAGAGCTGCCTGTCAGCCTGATGGTGTGTGAAGTCAGTGAGCCAAATGGAGTTGTTCTCCCACAAGAACCACTCGGCTGATTCTTCTTCAATATGCAATTCAGCAACATGCAGTGTTGCTTGATGGAATTAGCTCTCAAAGCAACATCCTCGTCTAGAGCCTTTGTATTTAGGGCTAGCTGAAAACGGCTTTGGCGCTGAAGTGGTTTCTGAATGTGGAGTTGGTGGCATGTGAAACCCGCCTGTGGAGCCTTCGTTTGTGTGGGATGCTCACCAAGCTGCCCTTCAGGACAATGCACTCAAACGGCATTTAGCATAGTGTGTGAACACGTAGTTTGCTTGAGAGCTGCCTGTCAGCCTGATGGTGTGTGAAGTCAGTGAGCCAAATAGAGTTGTTCTCCCACAAGAACCACTCGGCTGATTCTTCTTCAATATGCAATTCAGCAACATGCAGTGTTGCTGGATGGAATTAGCTCTTACAGCAACATCTGCGTCTACAGCCTTTGTATTTAGGGCTAGCTGAAAACGGCTTTGGCGCTGAATTGGTTTCTGAACGTGGAGTTGGTTTCATGTGAAACCCGCCTGTGGAGCCTTCGTTTGTGTGGGATGCTCACCAAGCTGCCCTTCAGGACAATGCACTCAAACGGCATTAGGCATAGTGTGTGAACACGCAGTTTGCTTGAGAGCTGCCTGTCAGCCTGATGGTGTGTGAAGTCAGTGAGCCAAATGGAGTTGTTCTCCCACAAGAACCACTCGGCTGATTCTTCTTCAATATGCAATTCAGCAACATGCAGTGTTGCTTGATGGAATTAGCTCTTACAGCAACATCTGGGTCTAGAGCCTTTGTATTTAGGGCTAGCTGAAAACGGCTTTGGCGCTGAAGTGGTTTCTGAATGTGGAGTTGGTGGCATGTGAAACCCGCCTGTGGAGCCTTCGTTTGTGTGGGATGCTCACCAAGCTGCCCTTCAGGACAATGCACTCAAGCAGCATTAACCATAGTGTGTGAACACAGAGTTTGCTTGAGAGCTGCCTGTCAGCCTGATGGTGTGTGAAGTCAGTGAGCCAAATGGAGTTGTTCTCCCACAAGAACCACTCGGCTGATTCTTCTTCAATATGCAATTCAGCAACATGCAGTGTTGCTTGATGGAATTAGCTCTTACAGCAACATCTGCGTCTAGAGCCTTTGTATTTAGGGCTAGCTGAAAACGGCTTTGGCGCTGAAGTGGTTTCTGAATGTGGAGTTGGTGGCATGTGAAACCCGCCTGTGGAGCCTTCATTTGTGTGGGATGCTCACCAACCTGCCCTTCAGGACAATGCACTCAAACGGCATTAAGCATAGTGTGTGAACACGTAGTTTGCTTGAGAGCTGCCTGTCAGCCTGATGGTGTGTGAAGTCAGTGAGCCAAATGGAGTTGTTCTCCCACAAGAACCACTCGGCTGATTCTTCTTCAATATGCAATTCAGCAACATGCAGTGTTGCTTGATGGAATTAGCTCTAACAGCCACATCTGCGTCTAGAGCCTTTGTATTTAGGGCTAGCTGAAAACGGCTTTGGCGCTGAAGTGGTTTCTGAATGTGGAGTTGGTGGCATGTGAAACCCGCCTGTGGAGCCTTCGTTTGTGTGGGATGCTCACCAAGCTGCCCTTCAGGACAATGCACTCAAATGGCATTTAGCATAGTGTGTGAACACGTAGTTTGCTTGAGAGCTGCCTGTCAGCCTGATGGTGTGTGAAGTCAGTGAGCCAAATAGAGTTGTTCTCCCACAAGAACCACTCGGCTGATTCTTCTTCAATATGCAATTCAGCAACATGCAGTGTTGCTTGATTCAATTAGCTCTTACAGCAACATCTGGGTCTAGAGCCTTTGTATTTAGGGCTAGCTGAAAACGGCTTTGGCGCTGAAGTGGTTTCTGAATGTGGAGTTGGTGGCATGTGAAACCCGCCTGTGGAGCCTTCGTTTGTGTGGGATGCTCACCAACCTGCCCTTCAGGACAATGCACTCAAGCAGCATTAACCATAGTGTGTGAACACGTAGTTTGCTTGAGAGCTGCCTGTCAGCCTGATGGTGTGTGAAGTCAGTGAGCCAAATGGAGTTGTTCTCCCACAAGAACCACTCGGCTGATTCTTCTTCAATATGCAATTCAGCAACATGCAGTGTTGCTTGATGGAATTAGCTCTTACAGCAACATCCTCGTCTAGAGCCTTTGTATTTAGGGCTAGCTGAAAAGGGCTTTGGCGCTGAAGTGGTTTCTGAATGTGGAGTTGGTGGCATGTGAAACCCGCCTGTGGAGCCTTCGTTTGTGTGGGATGCTCACCAAGCTGCCCTTCAGGACAATGCACTCAAACGGCATTAAGCATAGTGTGTGAACACGTAGTTTGCTTGAGAGCTGCCTGTCAGCCTGATGGTGTGTGAAGTCAGTGAGCCAAATGGAGCTGTTCTCCCACAAGAACCACTCGGCTGATTCTTCTTCAATATGCATTTCAGCAACATGCAGTGTTGCTTGATGGAATTAGCTCTTAGAGCAATATCTGCGTCTACAGCCTTTGTATTTAGGGCTAGCTGAAAACGGCTTTGGCGCTGATGTGGTTTCTGAACGTGGAGTTGGTGGCATGTGAAACCCGCCTGTGGAGCCTTCGTTTGTGTGGGATGCTCACGAACCTGCCCTTCAGGACAAGGCACTCAAGCAGCATTAACCATAGTGTGTGAACACAGAGTTTGCTTGAGAGCTGCCTGTCAGCCTGATGGTGTGTGAAGTCAGTGAGCCAAATGGAGTTGTTCTCCCACAAGAACCACTCGGCTGATTCTTCTTCAATATGCAATTCAGCAACATGCAGTGTTGCTTGATGGAATTAGCTCTCAAAGCAACATCCTCGTCTAGAGCCTTTGTATTTAGGGCTAGCTGAAAACGGCTTTGGCGCTGAAGTGGTTTCTGAATGTGGAGTTGGTGGCATGTGAAACCCGCCTGTGGAGCCTTCGTTTGTGTGGGATGCTCACCAAGCTGCCCTTCAGGACAATGCACTCAAACGGCATTTAGCATAGTGTGTGAACACGTAGTTTGCTTGAGAGCTGCCTGTCAGCCTGATGGTGTGTGAAGTCAGTGAGCCAAATAGAGTTGTTCTCCCACAAGAACCACTCGGCTGATTCTTCTTCAATATGCAATTCAGCAACATGCAGTGTTGCTGGATGGAATTAGCTCTTACAGCAACATCTGCGTCTACAGCCTTTGTATTTAGGGCTAGCTGAAAACGGGTTTGGCGCTGAATTGGTTTCTGAACGTGGAGTTGGTTTCATGTGAAACCCGCCTGTGGAGCCTTCGTTTGTGTGGGATGCTCACCAAGCTGCCCTTCAGGACAATGCACTCAAACGGCATTAGGCATAGTGTGTGAACACGCAGTTTGCTTGAGAGCTGCCTGTCAGCCTGATGGTGTGTGAAGTCAGTGAGCCAAATGGAGTTGTTCTCCCACAAGAACCACTCGGCTGATTCTTCTTCAATATGCAATTCAGCAACATGCAGTGTTGCTTGATGGAATTAGCTCTTACAGCAACATCTGGGTCTAGAGCCTTTGTATTTAGGGCTAGCTGAAAACGGCTTTGGCGCTGAAGTGGTTTCTGAATGTGGAGTTGGTGGCATGTGAAACCCGCCTGTGGAGCCTTCGTTTGTGTGGGATGCTCACGAACCTGCCCTTCAGGACAATGCACTCAAGCAGCATTAACCATAGTGTGTGAACACAGAGTTTGCTTGAGAGCTGCCTGTCAGCCTGATGGTGTGTGAAGTCAGTGAGCCAAATGGAGTTGTTCTCCCACAAGAACCACTCGGCTGATTCTTCTTCAATATGCAATTCAGCAACATGCAGTGTTGCTTGATGGAATTAGCTCTTACAGCAACATCTGCGTCTAGAGCCTTTGTATTTAGGGCTAGCTGAAAACGGCTTTGGCGCTGAAGTGGTTTCTGAATGTGGAGTTGGTGGCATGTGAAACCCGCCTGTGGAGCCTTCATTTGTGTGGGATGCTCACCAACCTGCCCTTCAGGACAATGCACTCAAACGGCATTAAGCATAGTGTGTGAACACGTAGTTTGCTTGAGAGCTGCCTGTCAGCCTGATGGTGTGTGAAGTCAGTGAGCCAAATGGAGTTGTTCTCCCACAAGAACCACTCGGCTGATTCTTCTTCAATATGCAATTCAGCAACATGCAGTGTTGCTTGATGGAATTAGCTCTAACAGCCACATCTACGTCTAGAGCCTTTGTATTTAGGGCTAGCTGAAAACGGCTTTGGCGCTGAAGTGGTTTCTGAATGTGGAGTTGGTGGCATGTGAAACCCGCCTGTGGAGCCTTCGTTTGTTTGGGATGCTCACCAAGCTGCCCTTCAGGACAATGCACTCAAATGGCATTTAGCATAGTGTGTGAACACGTAGTTTGCTTGAGAGCTGCCTGTCAGCCTGATGGTGTGTGAAGTCAGTGAGCCAAATAGAGTTGTTCTCCCACAAGAACCACTCGGCTGATTCTTCTTCAATATGCAATTCAGCAACATGCAGTGTTGCTTGATGGAATTAGCTCTTACAGCAACATCTGGGTCTAGAGCCTTTGTATTTAGGGCTAGCTGAAAACGGCTTTGGCGCTGAAGTGGTTTCTGAATGTGGAGTTGGTGGCATGTGAAACCCGCCTGTGGAGCCTTCGTTTGTGTGGGATGCTCACCAAGCTGCCCTTCAGGACAATGCACTCAAGCGGCATTAACCATAGTGTGTGAACACGTAGTTTGCTTGAGAGCTGCCTGTCAGCCTGATGGTGTGTGAAGTCAGTGAGCCAAATGGAGTTGTTCTCCCACAAGAACCACTCGGCTGATTCTTCTTCAATATGCAATTCAGCAACATGCAGTGTTGCTTGATGGAATTAGCTCTTACAGCAACATCCTCGTCTAGAGCCTTTGTATTTAGGGCTAGCTGAAAAGGGCTTTGGCGCTGAAGTGGTTTCTGAATGTGGAGTTGGTGGCATGTGAAACCCGCCTGTGGAGCCTTCGTTTGTGTGGGATGCTCACCAAGCTGCCCTTCAGGACAATGCACTCAAACGGCATTAAGCATAGTGTGTGAACACGTAGTTTGCTTGAGAGCTGCCTGTCAGCCTGATGGTGTGTGAAGTCAGTGAGCCAAATGGAGCTGTTCTCCCACAAGAACCACTCGGCTGATTCTTCTTCAATATGCATTTCAGCAACATGCAGTGTTGCTTGATGGAATTAGCTCTTAGAGCAATATCTGCGTCTACAGCCTTTGTATTTAGGGCTAGCTGAAAACGGCTTTGGCGCTGATGTGGTTTCTGAACGTGGAGTTGGTGGCATGTGAAACCCGCCTGTGGAGCCTTCGTTTGTGTGGGATGCTCACGAACCTGCCCTTCAGGACAAGGCACTCAAGCAGCATTAACCATAGTGTGTGAACACAGAGTTTGCTTGAGAGCTGCCTGTCAGCCTGATGGTGTGTGAAGTCAGTGAGCCAAATGGAGTTGTTCTCCCACAAGAACCACTCGGCTGATTCTTCTTCAATATGCAATTCAGCAACATGCAGTGTTGCTTGATGGAATTAGCTCTCAAAGCAACATCCTCGTCTAGAGCCTTTGTATTTAGGGCTAGCTGAAAAGGGCTTTGGCGCTGAAGTGGTTTCTGAATGTGGAGTTGGTGGCATGTGAAACCCGCCTGTGGAGCCTTCGTTTGTGTGGGATGCTCACCAAGCTGCCCTTCAGGACAATGCACTCAAACGGCATTTAGCATAGTGTGTGAACACGTAGTTTGCTTGAGAGCTGCCTGTCAGCCTGATGGTGTGTGAAGTCAGTGAGCCAAATAGAGTTGTTCTCCCACAAGAACCACTCGGCTGATTCTTCTTCAATATGCAATTCAGCAACATGCAGTGTTGCTGGATGGAATTAGCTCTTACAGCAACATCTGCGTCTACAGCCTTTGTATTTAGGGCTAGCTGAAAACGGCTTTGGCGCTGAATTGGTTTCTGAACGTGGAGTTGGTTTCATGTGAAACCCGCCTGTGGAGACTTTGTTTGTGTGGGATGCTCACCAAGCTGCCCTTCAGGACAATGCACTCAAACGGCATTAGGCATAGTGTGTGAACACGCAGTTTGCTTGAGAGCTGCCTGTCAGCCTGATGGTGTGTGAAGTCAGTGAGCCAAATGGAGTTGTTCTCCCACAAGAACCACTCGGCTGATTCTTCTTCAATATGCAATTCAGCAACATGCAGTGTTGCTTGATGGAATTAGCTCTTACAGCAACATCTGGGTCTAGAGCCTTTGTATTTAGGGCTAGCTGAAAACGGCTTTGGCGCTGAAGTGGTTTCTGAATGTGGAGTTGGTGGCATGTGAAACCCGCCTGTGGAGCCTTCGTTTGTGTGGGATGCTCACCAAGCTGCCCTTCAGGACAATGCACTCAAGCAGCATTAACCATAGTGTGTGAACACAGAGTTTGCTTGAGAGCTGCCTGTCAGCCTGATGGTGTGTGAAGTCAGTGAGCCAAATGGAGTTGTTCTCCCACAAGAACCACTCGGCTGATTCTTCTTCAATATGCAATTCAGCAACATGCAGTGTTGCTTGATGGAATTAGCTCTAACAGCCACATCTGCGTCTAGAGCCTTTGTATTTAGGGCTAGCTGAAAACGGCTTTGGCGCTGAAGTGGTTTCTGAATGTGGAGTTGGTGGCATGTGAAACCCGCCTGTGGAGCCTTCGTTTGTGTGGGATGCTCACCAAGCTGCCCTTCAGGACAATGCACTCAAATGGCATTTAGCATAGTGTGTGAACACGTAGTTTGCTTGAGAGCTGCCTGTCAGCCTGATGGTGTGTGAAGTCAGTGAGCCAAATAGAGTTGTTCTCCCACAAGAACCACTCGGCTGATTCTTCTTCAATATGCAATTCAGCAACATGCAGTGTTGCTTGATTGAATTAGCTCTTACAGCAACATCTGGGTCTAGAGCCTTTGTATTTAGGGCTAGCTGAAAACGGCTTTGGCGCTGAAGTGGTTTCTGAATGTGGAGTTGGTGGCATGTGAAACCCGCCTGTGGAGCCTTCGTTTGTGTGGGATGCTCACCAACCTGCCCTTCAGGACAATGCACTCAAGCAGCATTAACCATAGTGTGTGAACACGTAGTTTGCTTGAGAGCTGCCTGTCAGCCTGATGGTGTGTGAAGTCAGTGAGCCAAATGGAGTTGTTCTCCCACAAGAACCACTCGGCTGATTCTTCTTCAATATGCAATTCAGCAACATGCAGTGTTGCTTGATGGAATTAGCTCTTACAGCAACATCCTCGTCTAGAGCCTTTGTATTTAGGGCTAGCTGAAAAGGGCTTTGGCGCTGAAGTGGTTTCTGAACGTGGAGTTGGTTTCATGTGAAACCCGCCTGTGGAGCCTTCGTTTGTGTGGGATGCTCACCAAGCTGCCCTTCAGGACAATGCACTCAAACGGCATTAGGCATAGTGTGTGAACACGCAGTTTGCTTGAGAGCTGCGTGTCAGCCTGATGGTGTGTGAAGTCAGTGAGCCAAATGGAGTTGTTCTCCCACAAGAACCACTCGGCTGATTCTTCTTCAATATGCAATTCAGCAACATGCAGTGTTGCTTGATGGAATTAGCTCTTACAGCAACATCTGGGTCTAGAGCCTTTGTATTTAGGGCTAGCTGAAAACGGCTTTGGCGCTGAAGTGGTTTCTGAATGTGGAGTTGGTGGCATGTGAAACCCGCCTGTGGAGCCTTCGTTTGTGTGGGATGCTCACGAACCTGCCCTTCAGGACAATGCACTCAAGCAGCATTAACCATAGTGTGTGAACACAGAGTTTGCTTGAGAGCTGCCTGTCAGCCTGATGGTGTGTGAAGTCAGTGAGCCAAATGGAGTTGTTCTCCCACAAGAACCACTCGGCTGATTCTTCTTCAATATGCAATTCAGCAACATGCAGTGTTGCTTGATGGAATTAGCTCTTACAGCAACATCTGCGTCTAGAGCCTTTGTATTTAGGTCTAGCTGAAAACGGCTTTGGCGCTGAAGTGGTTTCTGAATGTGGAGTTGGTGGCATGTGAAACCCGCCTGTGGAGCCTTCATTTGTGTGGGATGCTCACCAACCTGCCCTTCAGGACAATGCACTCAAACGGCATTAAGCATAGTGTGTGAACACGTAGTTTGCTTGAGAGCTGCCTGTCAGCCTGATGGTGTGTGAAGTCAGTGAGCCAAATGGAGTTGTTCTCCCACAAGAACCACTCGGCTGATTCTTCTTCAATATGCAATTCAGCAACATGCAGTGTTGCTTGATGGAATTAGCTCTAACAGCCACATCTGGGTCTAGAGCCTTTGTATTTAGGGCTAGCTGAAAACGGCTTTGGCGCTGAAGTGGTTTCTGAATGTGGAGTTGGTGGCATGTGAAACCCGCCTGTGGAGCCTTCGTTTGTGTGGGATGCTCACCAAGCTGCCCTTCAGGACAATGCACTCAAATGGCATTTAGCATAGTGTGTGAACACGTAGTTTGCTTGAGAGCTGCCTGTCAGCCTGATGGTGTGTGAAGTCAGTGAGCCAAATAGAGTTGTTCTCCCACAAGAACCACTCGGCTGATTCTTCTTCAATATGCAATTCAGCAACATGCAGTGTTGCTTGATTGAATTAGCTCTTACAGCAACATCTGGGTCTAGAGCCTTTGTATTTAGGGCTAGCTGAAAACGGCTTTGGCGCTGAAGTGGTTTCTGAATGTGGAGTTGGTGGCATGTGAAACCCGCCTGTGGAGCCTTCGTTTGTGTGGGATGCTCACCAACCTGCCCTTCAGGACAATGCACTCAAGCAGCATTAACCATAGTGTGTGAACACGTAGTTTGCTTGAGAGCTGCCTGTCAGCCTGATGGTGTGTGAAGTCAGTGAGCCAAATGGAGTTGTTCTCCCACAAGAACCACTCGGCTGATTCTTCTTCAATATGCAATTCAGCAACATGCAGTGTTGCTTGATGGAATTAGCTCTTACAGCAACATCCTCGTCTAGAGCCTTTGTATTTAGGGCTAGCTGAAAACGGCTTTGGCGCTGATGTGGTTTCTGAACGTGGAGTTGGTGGCATGTGAAACCCGCCTGTGGAGCCTTCGTTTGTGTGGGATGCTCACGAACCTGCCCTTCAGGACAAGGCACTCAAGCAGCATTAACCATAGTGTGTGAACACAGAGTTTGCTTGAGAGCTGCCTGTCAGCCTGATGGTGTGTGAAGTCAGTGAGCCAAATGGAGTTGTTCTCCCACAAGAACCACTCGGCTGATTCTTCTTCAATATGCAATTCAGCAACATGCAGTGTTGCTTGATGGAATTAGCTCTCAAAGCAACATCCTCGTCTAGAGCCTTTGTATTTAGGGCTAGCTGAAAACGGCTTTGGCGCTGAAGTGGTTTCTGAATGTGGAGTTGGTGGCATGTGAAACCCGCCTGTGCAGCCTTCGTTTGTGTGGGATGCTCACCAAGCTGCCCTTCAGGACAATGCACTCAAACGGCATTTAGCATAGTGTGTGAACACGTAGTTTGCTTGAGAGCTGCCTGTCAGCCTGATGGTGTGTGAAGTCAGTGAGCCAAATAGAGTTGTTCTCCCACAAGAACCACTCGGCTGATTCTTCTTCAATATGCAATTCAGCAACATGCAGTGTTGCTGGATGGAATTAGCTCTTACAGCAACATCTGCGTCTACAGCCTTTGTATTTAGGGCTAGCTGAAAACGGCTTTGGCGCTGAATTGGTTTCTGAACGTGGAGTTGGTTTCATGTGAAACCCGCCTGTGGAGCCTTCGTTTGTGTGGGATGCTCACCAAGCTGCCCTTCAGGACAATGCACTCAAACGGCATTAGGCATAGTGTGTGAACACGCAGTTTGCTTGAGAGCTGCCTGTCAGCCTGATGGTGTGTGAAGTCAGTGAGCCAAATGGAGTTGTTCTCCCACAAGAACCACTCGGCTGATTCTTCTTCAATATGCAATTCAGCAACATGCAGTGTTGCTTGATGGAATTAGCTCTTACAGCAACATCTGGGTCTAGAGCCTTTGTATTTAGGGCTAGCTGAAAACGGCTTTGGCGCTGAAGTGGTTTCTGAATGTGGAGTTGGTGGCATGTGAAACCCGCCTGTGGAGCCTTCGTTTGTGTGGGATGCTCACCAACCTGCCCTTCAGGACAATGCACTCAAGCAGCATTAACCATAGTGTGTGAACACATAGTTTGCTTCAGAGCTGCCTGTCAGCCTGATGGTGTGTGAAGTCAATGAGCCAAATGGAGTTGTTCTCCCACAAGAACCACTCGGCTGATTCTTCTTCAATATGCAATTCAGCAACATGCAGTGTTGCTTGATGGAATTAGCTCTTACAGCAACATCTGCGTCTAGAGCCTTTGTATTTAGGGCTAGCTGAAAAGGGCTTTGGCGCTGAAGTGGTTTCTGAATGTGGAGTTGGTGGCATGTGAAACCCGCCTGTGGAGCCTTCGTTTGTGTGGGATGCTCACCAAGCTGCCCTTCAGGACAATGCACTCAAACGGCATTTATCATAGTGTGTGAACACGTAGTTTGCTTGAGAGCTGCCTGTCAGCCTGATGGTGTGTGAAGTCAGTGAGCCAAATGGAGTTGTTCTCCCACAAGAACCACTCGGCTGATTCTACTTCAATATGCAATTCAGCAACATGCAGTGTTGCTTGATGGAGTTAGCTCTTACAGCAACATCTGCGTCTACAGCCTTTGTATTTAGGGCTAGCTGAAAACGGCTTTGGCGCTGAAGTGGTTTCTGAATGTGGAGTTGGTGGCATGTGAAACCCGCCTGTGGAGACTTCGTATGTGTGGGATGCTCACCAACCTGTCCTTCAGGACAATGCACTCAAACGGCATTTAGCATAGTGTGTGAACACGTAGATTGCTTGAGAGCTGCGTGTCAGCCTGATGGTGTGTGAAGTCAGTGAGCCAAATGGAGTTGTTCTCCCACAAGAACCACTCGGCTGATTCTTCTTCAATATGCAATTCAGCAACATGCAGTGTTGCTTGATGGAATTAGCTCTTACAGCAACATCTGGGTCTAGAGCCTTTGTATTTAGGGCTAGCTGAAAACGGCTTTGGCGCTGAAGTGGTTTCTGAATGTGGAGTTGGTGGCATGTGAAACCCGCCTGTGGAGCCTTCGTTTGTGTGGGATGCTCACCAACCTGCCCTTCAGGACAATGCACTCAAGCAGCATTAACCATACTGTGTGAACACATAGTTTGCTTGAGAGCTGCCTGTCATCCTGATGGTGTGTGAAGTCAGTGAGCCAAATGGAGTTGTTCTCCCACAAGAACCACTCGGCTGATTCTTCTTCAATATGCAATTCAGCAACATGCAGTGTTGCTTGATGGAATTAGCTCTCAAAGCAATATCCTCGTCTAGAGCCTTTGTATTTAGGGCTAGCTGAAAACGGCTTTGGCGCTGAAGTGGTTTCTGAATGTGGAGTTGGTGGCATGTGAAACCCGCCTGTGAAGCCTTCGTATTTGAGGGATGCTCACCAACCTGCCCTTCAGGACAATGCACTCAAACGGCATTAAGCATAGTGTGTGAACACGTAGTTTGCTTGAGAGCTGCCTGTCAGCCTGATGGTGTGTGAAGTCAGTGAGCCAAATGGAGTTGTTCTCCCACAAGAACCACTCGGCTGATTCTTCTTCAATATGCAATTCAGCAACATGCAGTGTTGCTTGATGGAATTAGCTCTAACAGCAATATCTGCCTCTACAGCCTTTGTATTTAGGGCTAGCTGAAAAGGGCTTTGGCGCTGAAGTGGTTTCTGAATGTGGAGTTGGTGGCATGTGAAACCCGCCTGTGGAGCCTTCTTTTGTGTGGGATGCTCACCAAGCTGCCCTTCAGGACAATGCACTCAAACGGCATTTAGCATAGTGTGTGAACACGTAGTTTGCTTGAGAGCTGCCTGTCAGCCTGATGGTGTGTGAAGTCAGTGAGCCAAATAGAGTTGTTCTCCCACAAGAACCACTCCGCTGATTCTTCTTCAATATGCAATTCAGCAACATGCAGTGTTGCTTGATGGAGTTAGCTCTTACAGCAACATCTGCGTCTACAGCCTTTGTATTTAGGGCTAGCTGAAAACGGCTTTGGCGCTGAATTGGTTTCTCAATGTGGAGTTGGTGGCATGTGAAACCCGCCTGTGGAGCCTTCGTTTGTGTGGGATGCTCACCAACCTGCCCTTCAGGACAATGCACTCAAACGGCATTTAGCATAGTGTTGGAACACATAGTTTGCTTGAGAGCTGCCTGTCAGCCTGATGCTGTGTGAAGTCAGTGAGCCAAATGGAGTTGTTCTCCCACAAGAACCACTCGGCTGATTCTTCTTCAATATGCAATTCAGCAACATGCAGTGTTGCTGGAAGGAATTAGCTCTTACAGCAACATCTGGGTCTAGAGCCTTTGTATTTAGGGCTAGCTGAAAAGGGCTTTGGCGCTGAAGTGGTTTCTGAATGTGGAGTTGGTGGCATGTGAAACCCGCCTTTGGAGCCTTCGTTTGTGTGGGATGCTCACCAAGCTGCCCTTCAGGACAATGCACTCAAGCAGCATTAACCATAGTGTGTGAACACATAGTTTGCTTGAGAGCTGCCTATCAGCCTGATGGTGTGTGAAGTCAGTGAGCCAAATGGAGTTGTTCTCCCACAAGAACCACTCGGCTGATTCTTCTTCAATATGCAATTCAGCAACATGCAGTGTTGTGTGATGGAATTAGCTCTTACAGCCACATCTGGATCTAGAGCCTTTGTATTTAGGGCTAGCTGAAAAGGGCTTTGGCGCTGAAGTGGTTTCTGAATGTGGAGTTGGTGGCATGTGAAACCCGTCTGTGGAGCCTTCGTTTGTGTGGGATGCTCACCAACCTGCCCTTCAGGACAATGCACTCAAACGGCATTAAGCATAGTGTGTGAACACGTAGTTTGCTTGAGAGCTGCCTGTCAGGCTGATGGTGTGTGAAGTCAGTGAGCCAAATGGAGTTGTTCTCCCACAAGAACCACTTGGCTGATTCTTCTTCAATATGCAATTCAGCAACATGCAGTGTTGCTTGATGGAATTAGCTCTAACAGCCACATCTGCGTCTAGAGCCTTTGTATTTAGGGCTAGCTGAAAAGGGCTTTGGCGCTGAAGTGGTTTCTGAATGTGGAGTTGGTGGCGTGTGAAACCCGCCTGTGGAGCCTTCGTTTGTGTGGGATGCTCACCAAGCTGCCCTTCAGGACAATGCACTCAAGCAGCATTAACCATAGTGTGTGAACACATAGTTTGCTTGAGAGCTGCCTATCAGCCTGATGGTGTGTGAAGTTAGTGAGCCAAATGGAGTTGTTCTCCCACAAGAACCACTCGGCTGATTCTTCTTCAATATGCAATTCAGCAACATGCAGTGTTGCTTGATGGAATTAGCTCTTACAGCAACATCTGCGTCTAGAGCCTTTGTATTTAGGTCTAGCTGAAAACGGCTTTGGCGCTGAAGTGGTTTCTGAATGTGGAGTTGGTGGCATGTGAAACCCGCCTGTGGAGCCTTCATTTGTGTGGGATGCTCACCAACCTGCCCTTCAGGACAATGCACTCAAACGGCATTAAGCATAGTGTGTGAACACGTAGTTTGCTTGAGAGCTGCCTGTCAGCCTGATGGTGTGTGAAGTCAGTGAGCCAAATGGAGTTGTTCTCCCACAAGAACCACTCGGCTGATTCTTCTTCAATATGCAATTCAGCAACATGCAGTGTTGCTTGATGGAATTAGCTCTAACAGCCACATCTGCGTCTAGAGCCTTTGTATTTAGGGCTAGCTGAAAACGGCTTTGGCGCTGAAGTGGTTTCTGAATGTGGAGTTGGTGGCATGTGAAACCCGCCTGTGGAGCCTTCGTTTGTGTGGGATGCTCACCAAGCTGCCCTTCAGGACAATGCACTCAAATGGCATTTAGCATAGTGTGTGAACACGTAGTTTGCTTGAGAGCTGCCTGTCAGCCTGATGGTGTGTGAAGTCAGTGAGCCAAATAGAGTTGTTCTCCCACAAGAACCACTCGGCTGATTCTTCTTCAATATGCAATTCAGCAACATGCAGTGTTGCTTGATTGAATTAGCTCTTACAGCAACATCTGGGTCTAGAGCCTTTGTATTTAGGGCTAGCTGAAAACGGCTTTGGCGCTGAAGTGGTTTCTGAATGTGGAGTTGGTGGCATGTGAAACCCGCCTGTGGAGCCTTCGTTTGTGTGGGATGCTCACCAACCTGCCCTTCAGGACAATGCACTCAAGCAGCATTAACCATAGTGTGTGAACACGTAGTTTGCTTGAGAGCTGCCTGTCAGCCTGATGGTGTGTGAAGTCAGTGAGCCAAATGGAGTTGTTCTCCCACAAGAACCACTCGGCTGATTCTTCTTCAATATGCAATTCAGCAACATGCAGTGTTGCTTGATGGAATTAGCTCTTACAGCAACATCCTCGTCTAGAGCCTTTGTATTTAGGGCTAGCTGAAAACGGCTTTGGCGCTGATGTGGTTTCTGAACGTGGAGTTGGTGGCATGTGAAACCCGCCTGTGGAGCCTTCGTTTGTGTGGGATGCTCACGAACCTGCCCTTCAGGACAAGGCACTCAAGCAGCATTAACCATAGTGTGTGAACACAGAGTTTGCTTGAGAGCTGCCTGTCAGCCTGATGGTGTGTGAAGTCAGTGAGCCAAATGGAGCTGTTCTCTCACAAGAACCACTCGGCTGATTCTTCTTCAATATGCAATTCAGCAACATGCAGTGTTGCTTGATGGAATTAGCTCTTACAGCAATATCTGCGTCTAGAGCCTTTGTATTTAGGGCTAGCTGAAAAGGGCTTTGGCGCTGAAGTGGTTTCTGAATGTGGAGTTGGTGGCATGTGAAACCCGCCTGTGGAGCCTTCGTTTGTGTGGGATGCTCACCAAGCTGCCCTTCAGGACAATGCACTCAAACGGCATTAAGCATAGTGTGTGAACACATAGTTTGCTTGAGAGCTGCCTATCAGCCTGATGGTGTGTGAAGTCAGTGAGCCAAATGGAGTTGTTCTCCCACAAGAACCACTCGGCTGATTCTTCTTCAATATGCAATTCAGCAACATGCAGTGTTGTTGGATGGAATTAGCTCTTACAGCAACATCTGCATCTAGAGCCTTTGTATTTAGGGCTAGCTGAAAAGGGCTTTGGCGCTGAAGTGGTTTCTGAATGTGGAGTTGGTGGCATGTGAAACCTGCCTGTGGAGCCTTCGTTTGTGTGGGATGCTCACCTAACTGCCCTTCAGGGCAAAGCACTCAAACGGCATTAAGCATAGTGTGTGAACACGTAGTTTGCTTGAGAGCTGCCTGTCAGCCTGAGGGTATGTGAAGTCAGTGAGCCAAATGGAGGTGTTCTCCCACAAGAACCACTCGGCTGATTCTTCTTCAATATGCAATTCAGCAACATGCAGTGTTGCTGGATGGAATTAGCTCTTACAGCAACATCTGCGACTAGAGCCTTTGTATTTAGGGCTAGCTGAAAACGGCTTTGGCGCTGAAGTGGTTTCTGAATGTGGAGTTGGTGGCATGTGAAACCTGCCTGTGGAGCCTTCGTTTGTGTGGGATGCTCACCAACCTGCCCTTCAGGACAATGCACTCAAACGGCATTAAGCATAGTGTGTGAACACGTAGTTTGCTTGAGAGCTGCCTGTCAGCCTGATGGTGTGTGAAGTCAGTGAGCCAAATGGAGTTGTTCTCCCACAAGAACCACTCGGCTGATTCTTCTTCAATATGCAATTCAGCAACATGCAGTGTTGCTTGATGGAATTAGCTCTTACAGCAACATCTGCGTCTAGAGCCTTTGTATTTAGGGCTAGCTGAAAAGGGCTTTGGCGCTGAAGTGGTTTCTCAATGTGGAGTTGGTGGCATGTGAAACCCACCTGTGGAGCCTTCGTATGTGTGGGATGCTCACCAACCTGCCCTTCAGGACAATGCACTCTAACGGCATTTAGCATAGTGTGTGAACACGTAGTTTGCTTGAGAGCTGCGTGTCAGCCTGATGGTGTGTGAAGTCAGTGAGCCAAATGGAGTTGTTCTCCCACAAGAACCACTCGGCTGATTCTTCTTCAATATGCAATTCAGCAACATGCAGTGTTGCTTGATGGAATTAGCCATTATAGCAACATCCTCGTCTAGAGCCTTTGTATTTAGGGCTAGCTGAAAACGGCTTTGGCGCTGAAGTAGTTTCTGAATGTGGAGTTGGTGGCATGTGAAACCCGCCTGTGGAGCCTTCGTTTGTGTGGGATGCTCACCAAGCTGCCCTTCAGGACAATGCACTCAAACGGCATTTAGCATAGTGTGTGAACACGTAGTTTGCTTGAGAGCTGACTGTCAGCCTGATGGTGTGTGAAGTCAGTGAGCCAAATGGAGTTGTTCTCCCACAAGAACCACTCGGCTGATTCTTCTTCAATATGCAATTCAGCAACATGCAGTGTTGCTTGATGGAATTATCCCTTACAGCAACATCTGCGTCTAGAGCCTTTGTATTTAGGGCTAGCTGAAAACGGCTTTGGCGCTGAAGTGGTTTCTGAATGTGGAGTTGGTGGCATGTGAAACCTGCCTGTGGAGCCTTCGTTTGGGTGGGATGCTCACCAACATGCCCTTCAGGACAATGCACTCAAACGGCATTAAGCATAGTGTGTGAACACGTAGTTTGCTTGAGAGCTGCCTGTCAGCCTGATGGTGTGTGAAGTCAGTGAGCCAAATGGAGCTGTTGTCTCACAAGAACCACTCGGCTGATTCTTCTTCAATATGCAATTCAGCAACATGCAGTGTTGCTTGATGGAATTAGCTCTTACAGCAACATCTGCGTCTACATCCTTTGTGTTTATGGCTAGCTGAAAAGGGCTTTGGCGCTGAAGTGGTTTCTGAATGTGGAGTTGGTGGCATGTGAAACCCGCCTGTGGAGCCTTCGTTTGTGTGGGATGCTCACCAAGCTGCCCTTCAGGACAATGCACTCAAACGGCATTTATCATAGTGTGTGAACACGTAGTTTGCTGGAGAGCTGCCTGTCAGCCTGATGGTGTGTGAAGTCAGTGAGCCAAATGGAGTTGTTCTCCCACAAGAACCACTCGGCTGATTCTTCTTCAATATGCAATTCAGCAACATGCAGTGTTGCTTGATGGAATTAGCTCTTACAACAACATCTGCGTCTAGAGCCTTTGTATTTAGGGCTAGCTGAAAAGGGCTTTGGCGCTGAAGTGGTTTCTGAATGTGGAGTTGGTGGCATGTGAAACCCGCCTGTGGAGCCTTCGTTTGTGTGGGATGCTCACCAACCTGCCCTTCAGGACAATGCACTCAAACGGCATTAAGAATAGTGTGTGAACACGTAGTTTGCTTGAGAGCTGCGTGTCAGCCTGATGTTGTGTGAAGTCAGTGAGCCAAATAGAGTTGTTCTCCACAAGAACCACTCGGCTGATTCTTCTTCAATATGCAATTCAGCAACATGCAGTGTTGCTTGATGGAATTAGCTCTTACAGCAACATCTGCGACTAGAGCCTTTGTATTTAGGGCTAGCTGAAAACGGCTTTGGCGCTGAAGTGGTTTGTGAATGTGGAGTTGGTGGCATGTGAAACCCGCCTGTGGAGCCTTCGTTTGTGTGGGATGCTCACCAACCTGCCGTTCAGGACAATGCACTCAATCGGCATTTAGCATAGTGTGTGAACACGTAGTTTGCTTGAGAGCTGCCTGTCAGCCTGATGGTGTGTGAAGTCAGTGAGCCAAATAGAGTTGTTCTCCACAAGAACCACTCGGCTGATTCTTCTTCAATATGCAATTCAGCAACATGCAGTGTTGCTTGATGGAATTAGCTCTTACAGCAACATCTGCGTCTAGAGCCTTTGTATTTAGGGCTAGCTGAAAACGGCTTTGGCGCTGAAGTGGTTTCTGAATGTGGAGTTGGTGGCATGTGAAACCCGCCTGTGGAGCCTTCGTTTGTGTGGGATGCTCACCAAGCTGCCCTTCAGGACAATGCACTCAAACGGCATTAAGCATAGTGTGTGAACACGTAGTTTGCTTGAGAGCTGCCTGTCAGCCTGATGGTGTGTGAAGTCAATGAGCCAAATGGAGTTGTTCTCCCACAAGAATCACTCGGCTGATTCTTCTTCAATATGCCATTCAGCAACATGCAGTGTTGCTTGATGGAATTAGCTCTTACAGCAACATCTGCATCTAGAGCCTCTGTATTTAGGGCTAGCTGAAAACGGCTTTGGCGCTGAAGTGGTTTCTGAATGTGGAGTTGGTGGCATGTGAAACCCGCCTGTGGAGCCTTCGTTTGTGTGGGATGCTCACCAAGCTGCCCTTCAGGACAATGCACTCAAACGGCATTAAGCATAGTGTGTGAACACGTAGTTTGCTTGAGAGCTGCCTGTCAGCCTGATGGTGTGTGAAGTCATTGAGCCAAATGGAGTTGTTCTCCCACAAGAACCACTCGGCTGATTCTTCTTCAATATGCCATTCAGCAACATGCATTGTTGCTTGATGGAATTAGCTCTTACAGCCACATCTGCGTCTAGAGCGTTTGTATTTAGGGCTAGCTGAAAAGGGCTTTGGCGCTGAAGTGGTTTCTGAATGTGGAGTTGGTGGCATGTGAAACCCGCCTGTGGAGCCTTCATTTGTGTGGGATGCTCACCAAGCTGCCCTTCTGGACAATGCACTCAAACGGCATTAAGAATAGTGTGTGAACACGTAGTTTGCTTGAGAGCTGCCTGTCAGCCTGATGGTGTGTGAAGTCAATGAGCCAAATGGAGTTGTTCTCCCACAAGAACCACTCGGCTGATTCTTCTTCAATATGCAATTCAGCAACATGCAGTGTTGCTTGATGGAATTAGCTCTTACAACAACATCTGCATCTAGAGCCTTTGTATTTAGGGCTAGCTGAAAACGGCTTTGGCACTGAAGTGGTTTCTGAATGTGGAGTTGGTGGCATGTGAATCCCGCCTGTGGAGCCTTCGTTTGTGTGGGATGCTCACCAACCTGCCCTTCAGGACAATGCACTCAAACGGCATTAAGCATAGTGTGTGAACACGTAGTTTGCTTGAGAGCTGCCTGTCAGCCTGATGGTGTGTGAAGTCAGTGAGCCAAATGGAGTTGTTCTCCCACAAGAACCACTCGGCTGATTCTTCTTCAATATGCAATTCAGCAACATGCAGTGTTGCTGGACGGAATTAGCTCTTACAGCAACATCTGGATCTAGAGCCTTTGTATTTAGGGCTAGCTGAAAAGGGCTTTGGCGCTGAAGTGGTTTCTGAATGTGGAGTTGGTGGCATGTGAAACCCGCCTGTGGAGCCTTCGTTTGTGTGGGACGCTCACCAACCTGCCCTTCAGGACAATGCACTCAAACGGCATTAAGCATAGTGTGTGAACACGTAGTTTGCTTGAGAGCTGCCTGTCAGCCTGATGGTGTGTGAAATCAGTGAGCCAAATGGAGTTGTTCTCCCACAAAAACCACTCGGCTGATTCTTCTTCAATATGCAATTCAGCAACATGCAGTGTTGCTTGATGGAATTAGCTCTTACAGCAACATCTGGGTCTAGAGCCTTTGTATTTAGGGCTAGCTGAAAAGGGCTTTGGCGCTGAAGTGGTTTGTGAATGTGGAGTTGGTGGCATGTGAAACCCGCCTGTGGAGCCTTCGTTTGTGTGGGATGCTCACCAAGCTGCCCTTCAGGACAATGCACTCAAACGGCATTTAGCATAGTGTGTGAACACGTAGTTTGCTTGAGAGCTGCCTGTCAGCCTGATGGTGTGTGAAGTCAGTGAGCCAAATAGAGTTGTTCTCCACAAGAACCACTCGGCTGATTCTTCTTCAATATGCAATTCAGCAACATGCAGTGTTGCTTGATGGAATTAGCTCTTACAGCAACATCTGCGTCTAGAGCCTTTGTATTTAGGGCTAGCTGAAAACGGCTTTGGCGCTGAAGTGGTTTCTGAATGTGGAGTTGGTGGCATGTGAAACCCGCCTGTGGAGCCTTCGTTTGTGTGGGATGCTCACCAAGCTGCCCTTCAGGACAATGCACTCAAACGGCATTAAGCATAGTGTGTGAACACGTAGTTTGCTTGAGAGCTGCCTGTCAGCCTGATGGTGTGTGAAGTCAATGAGCCAAATGGAGTTGTTCTCCCACAAGAATCACTCGGCTGATTCTTCTTCAATATGCCATTCAGCAACATGCAGTGTTGCTTGATGGAATTAGCTCTTACAGCAACATCTGCATCTAGAGCCTCTGTATTTAGGGCTAGCTGAAAACGGCTTTGGCGCTGAAGTGGTTTCTGAATGTGGAGTTGGTGGCATGTGAAACCCGCCTGTGGAGCCTTCGTTTGTGTGGGATGCTCACCAAGCTGCCCTTCAGGACAATGCACTCAAACGGCATTAAGCATAGTGTGTGAACACGTAGTTTGCTTGAGAGCTGCCTGTCAGCCTGATGGTGTGTGAAGTCATTGAGCCAAATGGAGTTGTTCTCCCACAAGAACCACTCGGCTGATTCTTCTTCAATATGCCATTCAGCAACATGCATTGTTGCTTGATGGAATTAGCTCTTACAGCCACATCTGCGTCTAGAGCCTTTGTATTTAGGGCTAGCTGAAAAGGGCTTTGGCGCTGAAGTGGTTTCTGAATGTGGAGTTGGTGGCATGTGAAACCCGCCTGTGGAGCCTTCATTTGTGTGGGATGCTCACCAAGCTGCCCTTCAGGACAATGCACTCAAACGGCATTAAGCATAGTGTGTGAACACGTAGTTTGCTTGAGAGCTGCCTGTCAGCCTGATGGTGTGTGAAGTCAATGAGCCAAATGGAGTTGTTCTCCCACAAGAACCACTCGGCTGATTCTTCTTCAATATGCAATTCAGCAACATGCAGTGTTGCTTGATGGAATTAGCTCTTACAACAACATCTGCATCTAGAGCCTTTGTATTTAGGGCTAGCAGAAAACGGCTTTGGCACTGAAGTGGTTTCTGAATGTGGAGTTGGTGGCATGTGAATCCCGCCTGTGGAGCCTTCGTTTGTGTGGGATGCTCACCAAGCTGCCCTTCTGGACAATGCACTCAAACGGCATTAAGCATAGTGTGTGAACACGTAGTTTGCTTGAGAGCTGCCTGTCAGCCTGATGGTGTGTGAAGTCAGTGAGCCAAATGGAGTTGTTCTCCCACAAGAACCACTCGGCTGATTCTTCTTCAATATGCAATTCAGCAACATGCAGTGTTGCTGGATGGAATTAGCTCTTACAGCAACATCTGGATCTAGAGCCTTTGTATTTAGGGCTAGCTGAAAAGGGCTTTGGCGCTGAAGTGGTTTCTGAATGTGGAGTTGGTGGCATGTGAAACCCGCCTGTGGAGCCTTCGTTTGTGTGGGATGCTCACCAACCTGCCCTTCAGGACAATGCACTCAAACGGCATTAAGCATAGTGTGTGAACACGTAGTTTGCTTGAGAGCTGCCTGTGAGCCTGATGGTGTGTGAAATCAGTGAGCCAAATGGAGTTGTTCTCCCACAAAAACCACTCGGCTGATTCTTCTTCAATATGCAATTCAGCAACATGCAGTGTTGCTTGATGGAATTAGCTCTTACAGCAACATCTGGGTCTAGAGCCTTTGTATTTAGGGCTAGCTGAAAAGGGCTTTGGCGCTGAAATGGTTTGTGAATGTGGAGTTGGTGGCATGTGAAACCCGTCTGTGGAGCCTTCGTTTGTGTGGGATGCTCACCAACCTGCCGTTCAGGACAATGCACTCAAACGGCATTTAGCATAGTGTGTGAACACGTAGTTTGCTTGAGAGCTGCCTGTCAGCCTGATGGTGTGTGAAGTCAGTGAGCCAAATGGAGCTGTTCTCCCACAAGAACCACTCGGCTGATTCTTCTTCAATATGCAATTCAGCAACATGCAGTGTTGCTTGATGGAATTAGCTCTTACAGCACCATCTGCGTCTAGAGTCTTTGTATTTAGGGCTAGCTGAAAAGGGCTTTGGCGCTGAAGTGGTTTGTGAATGTGGAGTTGGTGGCATGTGAAACCCGCCTGTGGAGCCTTCGTTTGTGTGGGATGCTCACCAACCTGCCCTTCAGGACAATGCACTCAAACGGCATTAAGCATTGTGTGTGAACACGTAGTTTGCTTGAGAGCTGCCTGTCAGCCTGATGTTGTGTGAAGTCAGTGAGCCAAATGGAGTTGTTCTCCCACAAGAACCACTCGGCTGATTCTTCTTCAATATGCAATTCAGCAACATGCAGTGTTGCTTGATGGAATTAGCCCTTACAGCAACATCTGCGTCTAGAGCCTTTGTATTTAGTGCTAGCTGAAAACGGCTTTGGCGCTGAAGTGGTTTCTGAATGTGGAGTTGGTGGCATGTGAATCCCGCCTGTGGAGCCTTCGTTTGTGTGGGATGCTCACCAAGCTGCCCTTCAGGACAATGCACTCAAACGGCATTAAGCATAGTGTGTGAACACGTAGTTTGCTTGAGAGCTGCCTGTCAGCCTGATGGTGTGTGAAGTCAATGAGCCAAATGGAGTTGTTCTCCCACAAGAATCACTCGGCTGATTCTTCTTCAATATGCCATTCAGCAACATGCAGTGTTGCTTGATGGAATTAGCTCTTACAGCAACATCTGCGTCTAGAGCCTTTGTATTTAGGGCTAGCTGAAAAGGGCTTTGGCGCTGAAGTGGTTTCTGAATGTGGAGTTGGTGGCATGTGAAACCCGCCTGTGGAGCCTTTGTTTGTGTGGGATGCTCACCAAGCTGCCCTTCTGGACAATGCACTCAAACGGCATTAAGAATAGTGTGTGAACACGTAGTTTGCTTGAGAGCTGCCTGTCAGCCTGATGGTGTGTGAAGTCAATGAGCCAAATGGAGTTGTTCTCCCACAAGAACCACTCGGCTGATTCTTCTTCAATATGCAATTCAGCAACATGCAGTGTTGCTTGATGGAATTAGCTCTTACAACAACATCTGCATCTAGAGCCTTTGTATTTAGGGCTAGCTGAAAACGGCTTTGGCGCTGAAGTGGTTTCTGAATGTGGAGTTGGTGGCATGTGAAACCCGCCTGTGGAGCCTTCGTTTGTGTGGGATGCTCACCAACCTGCCCTTCAGGACAATGCACTCAGACGGCATTAAGCATAGTGTGTGAACACGTAGTTTGCTTGAGAGCTGCCTGTGAGCCTGATGGTGTGTGAAATCAGTGAGCCAAATGGAGTTGTTCTCCCACAAAAACCACTCGGCTGATTCTTCTTCAATATGCAATTCAGCAACATGCAGTGTTGCTTGATGGAATTAGCTCTTACAGCAACATCTGGGTCTAGAGCCTTTGTATTTAGGGCTAGCTGAAAAGGGCTTTGGCGCTGAAGTGGTTTGTGAATGTGGAGTTGGTGGCATGTGAAACCCGTCTGTGGAGCCTTCGTTTGTGTGGGATGCTCACCAACCTGCCCTTCAGGACAATGCACTCAAACGGCATTTAGCATAGTGTGTGAACACGTAGTTTGCTTGAGAGCTGCCTGTCAGCCTGATGGTGTGTGAAGTCAGTGAGCCAAATGGAGCTGTTCTCCCACAAGAACCACTCGGCTGATTCTTCTTCAATATGCAATTCAGCAACATGCAGTGTTGCTTGATGGAATTAGCTCTTACAGCAACACCTGCGTCTAGAGTCTTTGCATTTAGGGCTAGCTGAAAAGGGCTTTGGCGCTGAAGTGGTTTGTGAATGTGGAGTTGGTTTCATGTGAAACCCGCCTGTGGAGCCTTCGTTTGTGTGGGATGCTCACCAAGCTGCCCTTCAGGACAATGCACTCAAACGGCATTAAGCATTGTGTGTGAACACGTAGTTTGCTTGAGAGCTGCCTGTCAGCCTGATGTTGTGTGAAGTCAGTGGGCCAAATGGAGTTGTTCTCCCACAAGAACCACTCGGCTGATTCTTCTTCAATATGCAATTCAGCAACATGCAGTGTTGCTTGATGGAATTAGCCCTTACAGCAACATCTGCGTCTAGAGCCTTTGTATTTAGTGCTAGCTGAAAACGGCTTTGGCGCTGAAGTGGTTTCTGAATGTGGAGTTGGTGGCATGTGAAACCTGCCTGTGGAGCCTTCATTTGTGTGGGATGCTCAACTAACTGCCCTTCAGGACAATGCACTCAAACGGCATTTAGCATAGTGTGTGAACACGTAGTTTGCTTGAGAGCTGCCTGCCAGCCTGAGGGTATGTGAAGTCAGTGAGCCAAATGGAGTTGTTCTCCCACAAGAACCACTCGGCTGATTCTTCTTCAATATGCCATTCAGCAACATGCAGTGTTGCTTGATGGAATTAGCTCTTACAGCAACATCTGCGTCTAGAGCCTCTGTATTTAGGGCTAGCTGAAAACGGCTTTGGATCTGAAGTGGTTTCTGAATGTGGAGTTGGTGGCATGTGAAACCCGCCTGTGTAGCCTTCGTTTGTGTGGGATGCTCACCAAGCTGCCCTTCAGGACAATGCACTCAAACGGCATTAAGCATAGTGTGTGAACACGTAGTTTGCTTGAGAGCTGCCTGTCAGCCTGATGGTGTGTGAAGTCAGTGAGCCAAATGGAGTTGTTCTCCCACAAGAACCACTCGGCTGATTCTTCTTCAATATGCAATTCAGCAACATGCAGTGTTGCTTGATGGAATTAGCTCTTACAACAACATCTGCATCTAGAGCCTTTGTATTTAGGGCTAGCTGAAAACGGCTTTGGCACTGAAGTGGTTTCTGAATGTGGAGTTGGTGGCATGTGAAACCCGCCTGTGGAGCCTTCGTTTGTGTGGGATGCTCACCAACCTGCCCTTCAGGACAATGCACTCAAACGGCATTTATCATAGTGTGTGAACACGTAGTTTGCTGGAGAGCTGCCTGTCAGCCTGCTGGTGTGTGAAGTCAGTGAGCCAAATGGAGTTGTTCTCCCACAAGAACCACTCGGCTGATTCTTCTTCAATATGCAATTCAGCAACATGCAGTGTTGCTTGATGGAATTAGCTCTTACAACAACATCTGCGTCTAGAGCCTTTGTATTTAGGGCTAGCTGAAAAGGGCTTTGGCGCTGAAGTGGTTTCTGAATGTGGAGTTGGTGGCATGTGAAACCCGCCTGTGGAGCCTTCGTTTGTGTGGGATGCTCACCAACCTGCCCTTCAGGACAATGCACTCAAACGGCATTAAGAATAGTGTGTGAACACGTAGTTTGCTTGAGAGCTGCGTGTCAGCCTGATGTTGTGTGAAGTCAGTGAGCCAAATAGAGTTGTTCTCCACAAGAACCACTCGGCTGATTCTTCTTCAATATGCAATTCAGCAACATGCAGTGTTGCTTGATGGAATTAGCTCTTACAGCAACATCTGCGACTAGAGCCTTTGTATTTAGGGCTAGCTGAAAACGGCTTTGGCGCTGAAGTGGTTTGTGAATGTGGAGTTGGTGGCATGTGAAACCCGCCTGTGGAGCCTTCGTTTGTGTGGGATGCTCACCAACCTGCCGTTCAGGACAATGCACTCAAACGGCATTTAGCATAGTGTGTGAACACGTAGTTTGCTTGAGAGCTGCCTGTCAGCCTGATGGTGTGTGAAGTCAGTGAGCCAAATAGAGTTGTTCTCCACAAGAACCACTCGGCTGATTCTTCTTCAATATGCAATTCAGCAACATGCAGTGTTGCATGATGGAATTAGCTCTTACAGCAACATCTGCGTCTAGAGCCTTTGTATTTAGGGCTAGCTGAAAACGGCTTTGGCGCTGAAGTGGTTTCTGAATGTGGAGTTGGTGGCATGTGAAACCCGCCTGTGGAGCCTTCGTTTGTGTGGGATGCTCACCAAGCTGCCCTTCAGGACAATGCACTCAAACGGCATTAAGCATAGTGTGTGAACACGTAGTTTGCTTGAGAGCTGCCTGTCAGCCTGATGGTGTGTGAAGTCAATGAGCCAAATGGAGTTGTTCTCCCACAAGAATCACTCGGCTGATTCTTCTTCAATATGCCATTCAGCAACATGCAGTGTTGCTTGATGGAATTAGCTCTTACAGCAACATCTGCATCTAGAGCCTCTGTATTTAGGGCTAGCTGAAAACGGCTTTGGCGCTGAAGTGGTTTCTGAATGTGGAGTTGGTGGCATGTGAAACCCGCCTGTGGAGCCTTCGTTTGTGTGGGATGCTCACCAAGCTGCCCTTCAGGACAATGCACTCAAACGGCATTAAGCATAGTGTGTGAACACGTAGTTTGCTTGAGAGCTGCCTGTCAGCCTGATGGTGTGTGAAGTCATTGAGCCAAATGGAGTTGTTCTCCCACAAGAACCACTCGGCTGATTCTTCTTCAATATGCCATTCAGCAACATGCATTGTTGCTTGATGGAATTAGCTCTTACAGCCACATCTGCGTCTAGAGCCTTTGTATTTAGGGCTAGCTGAAAAGGGCTTTGGCGCTGAAGTGGTTTCTGAATGTGGAGTTGGTGGCATGTGAAACCCGCCTGTGGAGCCTTCATTTGTGTGGGATGCTCACCAAGCTGCCCTTCTGGACAATGCACTCAAACGGCATTAAGAATAGTGTGTGAACACGTAGTTTGCTTGAGAGCTGCCTGTCAGCCTGATGGTGTGTGAAGTCAATGAGCCAAATGGAGTTGTTCTCCCACAAGAACCACTCGGCTGATTCTTCTTCAATATGCAATTCAGCAACATGCAGTGTTGCTTGATGGAATTAGCTCTTACAACAACATCTGCATCTAGAGCCTTTGTATTTAGGGCTAGCTGAAAACGGCTTTGGCACTGAAGTGGTTTCTGAATGTGGAGTTGGTGGCATGTGAATCCCGCCTGTGGAGCCTTCGTTTGTGTGGGATGCTCACCAACCTGCCCTTCAGGACAATGCACTCAAACGGCATTAAGCATAGTGTGTGAACACGTAGTTTGCTTGAGAGCTGCCTGTCAGCCTGATGGTGTGTGAAGTCAGTGAGCCAAATGGAGTTGTTCTCCCACAAGAACCACTCGGCTGATTCTTCTTCAATATGCAATTCAGCAACATGCAGTATTGCTGGACGGAATTAGCTCTTACAGCAACATCTGGATCTAGAGCCTTTGTATTTAGGGCTAGCTGAAAAGGGCTTTGGCGCTGAAGTGGTTTCTGAATGTGGAGTTGGTGGCATGTGAAACCCGCCTGTGGAGCCTTCGTTTGTGTGGGACGCTCACCAACCTGCCCTTCAGGACAATGCACTCAAACGGCATTAAGCATAGTGTGTGAACACGTAGTTTGCTTGAGAGCTGCCTGTCAGCCTGATGGTGTGTGAAATCAGTGAGCCAAATGGAGTTGTTCTCCCACAAAAACCACTCGGCTGATTATTCTTCAATATGCAATTCAGCAACATGCAGTGTTGCTTGATGGAATTAGCTCTTACAGCAACATCTGGGTCTAGAGCCTTTGTATTTAGGGCTAGCTGAAAAGGGCTTTGGCGCTGAAGTGGTTTGTGAATGTGGAGTTGGTGGCATGTGAAACCCGCCTGTGGAGCCTTCGTTTGTGTGGGATGCTCACCAAGCTGCCCTTCAGGACAATGCACTCAAACGGCATTTAGCATAGTGTGTGAACACGTAGTTTGCTTGAGAGCTGCCTGTCAGCCTGATGGTGTGTGAAGTCAGTGAGCCAAATAGAGTTGTTCTCCCACAAGAACCACTCGGCTGATTCTTCTTCAATATGCAATTCAGCAACATGCAGTGTTGCTTGATGGAATTAGCTCTTACAGCAACATCTGCGTCTAGAGCCTCTGTATTTAGGGCTAGCTGAAAACGGCTTTGGCGCTGAAGTGGTTTCTGAATGTGGAGTTGGTGGCATGTGAAACCCGCCTGTGGAGCCTTCGTTTGTGTGGGATGCTCACCAAGCTGCCCTTCAGGACAATGCACTCAAACGGCATTAAGCATAGTGTGTGAACACGTAGTTTGCTTGAGAGCTGCCTGTCAGCCTGATGGTGTGTGAAGTCAATGAGCCAAATGGAGTTGTTCTCCCACAAGAATCACTCGGCTGATTCTTCTTCAATATGCCATTCAGCAACATGCAGTGTTGCTTGATGGAATTAGCTCTTACAGCAACATCTGCATCTAGAGCCTCTGTATTTAGGGCTAGCTGAAAACGGCTTTGGCGCTGAAGTGGTTTCTGAATGTGGAGTTGGTGGCATGTGAAACCCGCCTGTGGAGCCTTCGTTTGTGTGGGATGCTCACCAAGCTGCCCTTCAGGACAATGCACTCAAACGGCATTAAGCATAGTGTGTGAACACGTAGTTTGCTTGAGAGCTGCCTGTCAGCCTGATGGTGTGTGAAGTCATTGAGCCAAATGGAGTTGTTCTCCCACAAGAACCACTCGGCTGATTCTTCTTCAATATGCCATTCAGCAACATGCATTGTTGCTTGATGGAATTAGCTCTTACAGCCACATCTGCGTCTAGAGCCTTTGTATTTAGGGCTAGCTGAAAACGGCTTTGGCGCTGAAGTGGTTTCTGAATGTGGAGTTGGTGGCATGTGAAACCCGCCTGTGGAGCCTTCATTTGTGTGGGATGCTCACCAAGCTGCCCTTCAGGACAATGCACTCAAACGGCATTAAGCATAGTGTGTGAACACGTAGTTTGCTTGAGAGCTGCCTGTCAGCCTGATGGTGTGTGAAGTCAATGAGCCAAATGGAGTTGTTCTCCCACAAGAACCACTCGGCTGATTCTTCTTCAATATGCAATTCAGCAACATGCAGTGTTGCTTGATGGAATTAGCTCTTACAACAACATCTGCATCTAGAGCCTTTGTATTTAGGGCTAGCAGAAAACGGCTTTGGCACTGAAGTGGTTTCTGAATGTGGAGTTGGTGGCATGTGAATCCCGCCTGTGGAGCCTTCGTTTGTGTGGGATGCTCACCAAGCTGCCCTTCTGGACAATGCACTCAAACGGCATTAAGCATAGTGTGTGAACACGTAGTTTGCTTGAGAGCTGCCTGTCAGCCTGATGGTGTGTGAAGTCAGTGAACCAAATGGAGTTGTTCTCCCACAAGAACCACTCGGCTGATTCTTCTTCAATATGCAATTCAGCAACATGCAGTGTTGCTGGATGGAATTAGCTCTTACAGCAACATCTGGATCTAGAGCCTTTGTATTTAGGGCTAGCTGAAAAGGGCTTTGGCGCTGAAGTGGTTTCTGAATGTGGAGTTGGTGGCATGTGAAACCCGCCTGTGGAGCCTTCGTTTGTGTGGGATGCTCACCAACCTGCCCTTCAGGACAATGCACTCAAACGGCATTAAGCATAGTGTGTGAACACGTAGTTTGCTTGAGAGCTGCCTGTGAGCCTGATGGTGTGTGAAATCAGTGAGCCAAATGGAGTTGTTCTCCCACAAAAACCACTCGGCTGATTCTTCTTCAATATGCAATTCAGCAACATGCAGTGTTGCTTGATGGAATTAGCTCTTACAGCAACATCTGGGTCTAGAGCCTTTGTATTTAGGGCTAGCTGAAAAGGGCTTTGGCGCTGAAATGGTTTGTGAATGTGGAGTTGGTGGCATGTGAAACCCGTCTGTGGAGCCTTCGTTTGTGTGGGATGCTCACCAACCTGCCGTTCAGGACAATGCACTCAAACGGCATTTAGCATAGTGTGTGAACACGTAGTTTGCTTGAGAGCTGCCTGTCAGCCTGATGGTGTGTGAAGTCAGTGAGCCAAATGGAGCTGTTCTCCCACAAGAACCACTCGGCTGATTCTTCTTCAATATGCAATTCAGCAACATGCAGTGTTGCTTGATGGAATTAGCTCTTACAGCACCATCTGCGTCTAGAGTCTTTGTATTTAGGGCTAGCTGAAAAGGGATTTGGCGCTGAAGTGGTTTGTGAATGTGGAGTTGGTGGCATGTGAAACCCGCCTGTGGAGCCTTCGTTTGTGTGGGATGCTCACCAACCTGCCCTTCAGGACAATGCACTCAAACGGCATTAAGCATTGTGTGTGAACACGTAGTTTGCTTGAGAGCTGCCTGTCAGCCTGATGTTGTGTGAAGTCAGTGAGCCAAATGGAGTTGTTCTCCCACAAGAACCACTCGGCTGATTCTTCTTCAATATGCAATTCAGCAACATGCAGTGTTGCTTGATGGAATTAGCCCTTACAGCAACATCTGCGTCTAGAGCCTTTGTATTTAGTGCTAGCTGAAAACGGCTTTGGCGCTGAAGTGGTTTCTGAATGTGGAGTTGGTATCATGTGAATCCCGCCTGTGGAGCCTTCGTTTGTGTGGGATGCTCACCAAGCTGCCCTTCAGGACAATGCACTCAAACGGCATTAAGCATAGTGTGTGAACACGTAGTTTGCTTGAGAGCTGCCTGTCAGCCTGATGGTGTGTGAAGTCAATGAGCCAAATGGAGTTGTTCTCCCACAAGAATCACTCGGCTGATTCTTCTTCAATATGCCATTCAGCAACATGCAGTGTTGCTTGATGGAATTAGCTCTTACAGCAACATCTGCGTCTAGAGCCTTTGTATTTAGGGCTAGCTGAAAAGGGCTTTGGCGCTGAAGTGGTTTCTGAATGTGGAGTTGGTGGCATGTGAAACCCGCCTGTGGAGCCTTCGTTTGTGTGGGATGCTCACCAAGCTGCCCTTCTGGACAATGCACTCAAACGGCATTAAGAATAGTGTGTGAACACGTAGTTTGCTTGAGAGCTGCCTGTCAGCCTGATGGTGTGTGAAGTCAATGAGCCAAATGGAGTTGTTCTCCCACAAGAACCACTCGGCTGATTCTTCTTCAATATGCAATTCAGCAACATGCAGTGTTGCTTGATGGAATTAGCTCTTACAACAACATCTGCATCTAGAGCCTTTGTATTTAGGGCTAGCCTAAAAGGGCTTTGGCGCTGAAGTGGTTTCTGAATGTGGAGTTGGTGGCATGTGAAACCCGCCTGTGGAGCCTTCGTTTGTGTGGGATGCTCACCAACCTGCCCTTCAGGACAATGCACTCATACGGCATTAAGCATAGTGTGTGAACACGTAGTTTGCTTGAGAGCTGCCTGTGAGCCTGATGGTGTGTGAAATCAGTGAGCCAAATGGAGTTGTTCTCCCACAAAAACCACTCGGCTGATTCTTCTTCAATATGCAATTCAGCAACATGCAGTGTTGCTTGATGGAATTAGCTCTTACAGCAACATCTGGGTCTAGAGCCTTTGTATTTAGGGCTAGCTGAAAAGGGCTTTGGCGCTGAAGTGGTTTGTGAATGTGGAGTTGGTGGCATGTGAAACCCGTCTGTGGAGCCTTCGTTTGTGTGGGATGCTCACCAACCTGCCCTTCAGGACAATGCACTCAAACGGCATTTAGCATAGTGTGTGAACACGTAGTTTGCTTGAGAGCTGCCTGTCAGCCTGATGGTGTGTGAAGTCAGTGAGCCAAATGGAGCTGTTCTCCCACAAGAACCACTCGGCTGATTCTTCTTCAATATGCAATTCAGCAACATGCAGTGTTGCTTGATGGAATTAGCTCTTACAGCACCATCTGCGTCTAGAGTCTTTGTATTTAGGGCTAGCTGAAAAGGGCTTTGGCGCTGAAGTGGTTTCTGAATGTGGAGTTGGTTTCATGTGAAACCCGCCTGTGGAGCCTTCGTTTGTGTGGGATGCTCACCAACCTGCCCTTCAGGACAATGCACTCAAACGGCATTAAGCATTGTGTGTGAACACGTAGTTTGCTTGAGAGCTGCCTGTCAGCCTGATGTTGTGTGAAGTCAGTGGGCCAAATGGAGTTGTTCTCCCACAAGAACCACTCGGCTGATTCTTCTTCAATATGCAATTCAGCAACATGCAGTGTTGCTTGATGGAATTAGCCCTTACAGCAACATCTGCGTCTAGAGCCTTTGTATTTAGTGCTAGCTGATAACGGCTTTGGCGCTGAAGTGGTTTCTGAATGTGGAGTTGGTGGCATGTGAAACCCGCCTGTGGAGCCTTCGTTTGTGTGGGATGCTCACCAAGCTGCCCTTCAGGACAATGCACTCAATCGGCATTAAGCATAGTGTGTGAACACGTAGTTTGCTTGAGAGCTGCCTGTCAGCCTGATGTTGTGTGAAGTCAGTGAGCCAAATGGAGCTGTTCTCTCACAAGAACCACTCGGCTGATTCTTCTTCAATATGCAATTCAGCAACATGCAGTGTTGCTAGATGGAATTAGCTCTTACAGCAATATATGCGTCTAGAGCCTTTGTATTTAGGGCTAGCTGAAAAGGGCTTTGGCGCTGAAGTGGTTTCTGAATGTGGAGTTGGTGGCATGTGAAACCTGCCTGTGGAGCCTTCATTTGTGTGGGATGCTCAACTAACTGCCCTTCAGGACAATGCACTCAAACGGCATTTAGCATAGTGTGTGAACACGTAGTTTGCTTGAGAGCTGCCTGCCAGCCTGAGGGTATGTGAAGTCAGTGAGCCAAATGGAGTTGTTCTCCCACAAGAACCACTCGGCTGATTCTTCTTCAATATGCCATTCAGCAACATGCAGTGTTGCTTGATGGAATTAGCTCTTACAGCAACATCTGCGTCTAGAGCCTCTGTATTTAGGGCTAGCTGAAAACGGCTTTGGATCTGAAGTGGTTTCTGAATGTGGAGTTGGTGGCATGTGAAACCCGCCTGTGTAGCCTTCGTTTGTGTGGGATGCTCACCAAGCTGCCCTTCAGGACAATGCACTCAAACGGCATTAAGCATAGTGTGTGAACACGTAGTTTGCTTGAGAGCTGCCTGTCATCCTGATGGTGTGTGAAGTCAGTGAGCCAAATGGAGTTGTTCTCCCACAAGAACCACTCGGCTGATTCTTCTTCAATATGCAATTCAGCAACATGCAGTGTTGCTTGATGGAATTAGCTCTTACAGCAACATCTGCGTCTAGAGCCTTTGTATTTAGGGCTAGCTGAAAACTGCTTTGGCGCTGAAGTGGTTTCTGAATGTGGAGTTGGTGGCATGTGAAACCCGCCTGTGGAGCCTTCGTTTGTGTGGGATGCTCACCAAGCTGCCCTTCAGGACAATGCACTCAAACGGCATTAAGCATAGTGTGTGAACACGTAGTTTGCTTGAGAGCTGCCTGTCAGCCTGATGGAGTGTGAAGTCAGTTAGCCAAATGGAGTTGTTCTCCCACAAGAACCACTCGGCTGATTCTTCTTCAATATGCAATTCAGCAACATGCAGTGTTGCTTGATGGAATTGGCTCTTACAGCAACATCTGCGTCTAGAGCCTTTGTATTTAGGGCTAGCTGAATGTGGTTTGGCGCTGAAGTGGTTTCTGAATGTGGAGTTGGTGGCATGTGAAACCCGCCTGTGGAGCCTTCGTTTGTGTGGGATGCTCACCAAGCTGCCCTTCAGGACAATGCACTCAAACGGCATTAAGCATAGTGTGTGAACACGTAGTTTGCTTGAGAGCTGCCTGTCAGCCTGCTGGTGTGTGAAGTCAGTGAGCCAAATGGAGTTGTTCTCCCACAAGAACCACTCGGCTGATTCTTCTTCAATATGTCATTCAGCAACATGCAGTGTTGCTTGATGGAATTAGCTCTTACAGCAACATCTGCGTCTAGAGCCTTTGTATTTAGGGCTAGCTGAAAAGGGCTTTGGCGCTGAAGTGGTTTCTGAATGTGGAGTTGGTGGCATGTGAAACCCGCCTGTGGAGCCTTCGTTTGTGTGGGATGCTCACCAACCTGCCCTTCAGGACAATGCACTCAAACGGCATTAAGCATAGTGTGTGAACACGTAGTTTGCTTGAGAGCTGCCTGTCAGCCTGATGCTGTGTGAAGTCAGTGAGCCAAATGGAGTTGTTCTCCCACAAGAACCACTCGGCTGATTCTTCTTCAATATGCAATTCAGCAACATGCAGTGTTGCTTGATGGAATTAGCTCTTTCATCAACATCTGCGTCTAGAGCCTTTGTATTTAGGGCTAGCCTAAAAGGGCTTTGGCGCTGAAGTGGTTTCTGAATGTGGAGTTGGTGGCATGTGAAACCCGCCTGTGGAGCCTTCGTTTGTGTGGGATGCTCACCAACCTGCCCTTCAGGACAATGCACTCATACGGCATTAAGCATAGTGTGTGAACACGTAGTTTGCTTGAGAGCTGCCTGTCATCCTGATGGTGTGTGAAGTCAGTGAGCCAAATGGAGTTGTTCTCCCACAAGAACCACTCGGCTGATTCTTCTTCAATATGCAATTCAGCAACATGCAGTGTTGCTTGATGGAATTAGCTCTTACAGCAACATCTGCGTCTAGAGCGTTTGTATTTAGGGCTAGCTGAAAACTGCTTTGGCGCTCAAGTGGTTTCTGAATGTGGAGTTGGTGGCATGTGAAACCCGCCTGTGGAGCCTTCGTTTGTGTGGGATGCTCACCAAGCTGCCCTTCAGGACAATGCACTCAAACGGCATTAAACATAGTGTGTGAACACGTAGTTTGCTTGAGAGCTGCCTGTCAGCCTGCTGGTGTGTGAAGTCAGTGAGCCAAATGGAGTTGTTCTCCCACAAGAACCACTCGGCTGATTCTTCTTCAATATGCAATTCAGCAACATGCAGTGTTGCTTGATGGAATTAGCTCTTACAGCAACATCTGGATCTAGAGCCTTTGTATTTAGGGCTAGCTGAAAAGGGCTTTGGCGCTGAAGTGGTTTCTGAATGTGGAGTTGTTGGCATGTGAAACCCGCCTGTGGAGCCTTCGTTTGTGTGGGATGCTCACCAACCTGCCCTTCAGGACAATGCACTCAAACGGCATTAAGCATAGTGTGTGAACACGTAGTTTGCTTGAGAGCTGCGTGTCAGTCTGATGCTGTGTGAAGTCAGTGAGCCAAATGGAGTTGTTCTCCCACAAGAACCACTCGGCTGATTCTTCTTCAATATGCAATTCAGCAACATGCAGTGTTGCTTGATGGAATTAGCTCTTTCATCAACATCTGCGTCTAGAGCCTTTGTATTTAGGGCTAGCCTAAAAGGGCTTTGGCGCTGAAGTGGTTTCTGAATGTGGAGTTGGTGGCATGTGAAACCCGCCTGTGGAGCCTTCGTTTGTTTGGGATGCTCACCAACCTGCCCTTCAGCACAATGCACTCATACGGCATTAAGCATAGTGTGTAAACACGTAGTTTGCTTGAGAGCTGCCTGTCATCCTGATGGTGTGTGAAGTCAGTGAGCCAAATGGAGTTGTTCTCCCACAAGAACCACTCGGCTGATTCTTCTTCAATATGCAATTCAGCAACATGCAGTGTTGCTTGATGGAATTAGCTCTTACAGCAACATCTGCGTCTAGAGCGTTTGTATTTAGGGCTAGCTGAAAACTGCTTTGGCGCTCAAGTGGTTTCTGAATGTGGAGTTGGTGGCATGTGAAACCCGCCTGTGGAGCCTTCGTTTGTGTGGGATGCTCACCAAGCTGCCCTTCAGGACAATGCACTCAAACGGCATTAAACATAGTGTGTGAACACGTAGTTTGCTTGAGAGCTGCCTGTCAGCCTGATTGTGTGTGAAGTCAGTGAGCCAAATGGAGTTGTTCTCCCACAAGAACCACTCGGCTGATCCTTCTTCAATATGCAATTCAGCAACATGCAGTGTTGCTTGATGGAATTAGCTCTTACAGCAACATCTGCGTCTAGAGCCTTTGTATTTAGGGCTAGCTGAAAACGGCTTTGGCGCTGAAGTGGTTTCTGAATGTGGAGTTGGTGGCATGTGAAACCCGCCTGTGGAGCCTTCGTTTGTGTGGGATGCTCACCAAGCTGCCCTTCAGGACAATGCACTCAAACGGCATTAAGCATAGTGTGTGAACACGTAGTTTGCTTGAGAGCTGGCTGTCAGCCTGATGGTTTGTGAAGTCAGTGAGCCAAATGGAGTTGTTCTCCCACAAGAACCACTCGGCTGATTCTTCTTCAATATGCAATTCAGCAACATGCAGTGTTGCTTGATGGAATTAGCTCTTACAGCAACATCTGCGTCTAGAGCCTTTGTATTTAGAGCTAGCTGAAAACGGCTTTGGCACTGAAGTGGTTTCTGAATGTGGAGTTGGTGGCATGTGAAACCCGCCTGTGGAGCCTTCGTTTGTGTGGGATGCTCACCAACCTGCCCTTCAGGACAATGCACTAAAATGGCATTAAGCATAGTGTGTGAACACGTAGTTTGCTTGAGAGCTGCCTGTCAGCCTGATGCTGTGTGAAGTCAGTGAGCCAAATGGAGTTGTTCTCCCACAAGAACCACTCGGCTGATTCTTCTTCAATATGCAATTCAGCAACAAGCAGTGTTGCTGGATGGAATTAGCTCTTACAGCAACATCTGCATCTAGAGCCTTTGTATTTAGGGCTAGCTGAAAACGGCTTTGGCGCTGAAGTGGTTTCTGAATGTGGAGTTGGTGGCATGTGAAACCCGCCTGTGGAGCCTTCGTTTGTGTGGGATGCTCACCAAGCTGCCCTTCAGGACAATGCACTAAAATGGCATTAAGCATAGTGTGTGAACACGTAGTTTACTTGAGAGCTGCCTGTCAGCCTGCTGGTGTGTGAAGTCAGTGAGCTAAATGGAGTTGTTCTCCCACAAGAACCACTCGGCTGATTCTTCTTCAATATGCAATTCAGCAACATGCAGTGTTGCTTGATGGAATTAGCTCTTACAGCAACATCTGGATCTAGAGCCTTTGTATTTAGGGCTAGCTGAAAAGGACTTTGGCGCTGAAGTGGTTTCTGAATGTGGAGTTGGTGGCATGTGAAACCCGCCTGTGGAGCCTTCGTTTGTGTGGGATGTTCACCAACCTGCCCTTCAGGACAATGCACTCAAACGGCATTAGGCATAGTGTGTGAACACGTAGTTTGCTTGAGAGCTGCCTGTCAGCCTGATGCTGTGTGAAGTCAGTGAGCCAAATGGAGTTGTTCTCCCACAAGAACCACTCGGCTGATTCTTCTTCAATATGCAATTCAGCAACATGCAGTGTTGCTTGATGGAATTAGCTCTTACAGCAACACCTGCGTCTAGAGCCTTTGTATTTAGGGCTAGCTGAAAACGGCTTTGGCGCTGAAGTGGTTTCTGAATGTGGAGTTGGTGGCATGTGAAACCCGCCTGTGGAGCCTTCGTTTGTGTGGGATGCTCACCAACCTGCCCTTCAGGACAATGCACTCAAACGGCATTAGGCATAGTGTGTGAACACGTAGTTTGCTTGAGAGCTGCCTGTCAGCCTGCTGGTGTGTGAAGTCAGTGAGCCAAATGGAGTTGTTCTCCCACAAGAACCACTCGGCTGATTCTTCTTCAATATGCAATTCAGCAACAAGCAGTGTTGCTGGATGGAATTAGCTCTTACAGCAACATCTGCATCTAGAGCCTTTGTATTTAGGGCTAGCTGAAAACGGCTTTGGCGCTGAAGTGGTTTCTGAATGTGGAGTTGGTGGCATGTGAAACCCGCCTGTGGAGCCTTCGTTTGTGTGGGATGCTCACAAAGCTGCCCTTCAGGACAATGCACTCAAACGGCATTAAGCATAGTGTGTGAACACGTAGTTTGCTTGAGAGCTGCCTGTCAGCCTGATGGTGTGTGAAGTCAGTGAGCCAAATGGAGTTGTTCTCCCACAAGAACCACTCGGCTGATTCTTCTTCAATATGCAATTCAGCAACATGCAGTGTTGCTTGATGGAATTAGCTCTTACAGCTTCATCTGTGTCAAGAACCTTGGCATTTAGGGCTAGCTGAAAACGGCTTTGGCGCTGAAGTGGTTTCTGAATGTGGAGTTGGTGGCATGTGAAACCCGCCTGTGGACCCTTCGTTTGTGTGGGATGCTCACCAAGCTGCCCTTCAGGACAATGCACTCAAACGGCATTAGGCATAGTGTGTGAACAAGTAGTTTGCTTGAGAGCTGCCTGTCAGCCTGATGGTGTGTGAAGTCAATGAGCCAAATGGAGTTGTTCTCCCACAAGAACCACTCGGCTGATTCTTCTTCAATATGCAATTCAGCAACATGCAGTGTTGCTTGATGGAATTAGCTCTTACAGCAACATCTGCGTCTAGAGCCTTTGTATTTAGGGCTAGCTGAAAACGGCTTTGGCGCTGAAGTGGTTTCTGAATGTGGAGTTGGTGGCATGTGAAACCCGCCTGTGGAGCCTTCGTTTGTGTGGGATGCTCACCAAGCTGCCCCTCAGGACAATGCACTCAAATGGCATTAAGCATAGTGTGTGAACACGTAGTTTGCTTGAGAGCTGCCTGTCAGCCTGCTGCTGTGTGAAGTCAGTGAGCCAAATGGAGTTGTTCTCCCACAAGAACCACTCGGCTGATTCTTCTTCAATATGCAATTCAGCAACATGCAGTGTTGCTTGATGGAATTAGCTCTTACAGCAACATCTGCGTCTAGAGCCTTTGTATTTAGGGCTAGCTGAAAACGGCTTTGGCGCTGAAGTGGTTTCTGAATGTGGAGTTGGTGGCATGTGAAACCCGCCTTTGGAGCCTTCGTTTGTGTGGGATGCTCACCAAGCTGCCCTACAGGACAATGCACTCAAACGGCATTCAGCATAGTGTGTGAACACGTAGTTTGCTTGAGAGCTGCCTGTCATCCTGATGGTGTGTGAAGTCAGTGAGCCAAATGGAGTTGTTCTCCCACAAGAACCACTCGGCTGATTCTTCTTCAATATGCAATTCAGCAACATGCAGTGTTGCTTGATGGAATTAGCTCTTACAGCAACATCTGCGTCTAGAGCCTTTGTATTTAGGGCTAGCTGAAAACGGCTTTGGCGCTGAAGTGGTTTCTGAATGTGGAGTTGGTGGCATGTGAAACCCGCCTGTGGAGCCTTCGTTTGTGTGGGATGCTCACCAAGCTGCCCTTCAGGACAATGCACTCAAACGGCATTAAACATAGTGTGTGAACACGTAGTTTGCTTGAGAGCTGCCTGTCAGCCTGATGGTGTGTGAAGTCAGTGAGCCAAATGGAGTTGTTCTCCCACAAGAACCACTCGGCTGATTCTTCTTCAATATGCAATTCAGCAACATGCAGTGTTGCTTGATGGAATTGGCTCTTACAGCAACATCTGCGTCTAGAGCCTTTGTATTTAGGGCTAGCTGAATGTGGCTTTGGCGCTGAAGTGGTTTCTGAATGTGGAGTTGGTGGCATGTGAAACCTGCCTGTGGAGCCTTCGTTTGTGTGGAATGCTCACCAAGCTGCCCTTCAGGACAATGCACTCAAACGGCATTAAGCATAGTGTGTGAACACGTAGTTTGCTTGAGAGCTGCCTGTCAGCCTGATGCTGTGTGAAGTCAGTGAGCCAAATGGAGTTGTTCTCCCACAAGAACCACTCGGCTGATTCTTCTTCAATATGCCATTCAGCAGCATGCAGTGTTGCTTGATGGAATTAGCTCTTACAGCAACATTTGCGTCTAGAGCCTTTGTATTTAGGGCTAGCCTAAAAGGGCTTTGGCGCTGAAGTGGTTTCTGAATGTGGAGTTTGTGGCATGTGAAACCCGCCTGTGGAGCCTTCGTTTGTGTGGGATGCTCACCAAGCTGCCCTTCAGGACAATGCACTCAAACGGCATTAAGCATAGTGTGTGAACACGTAGTTTGCTTGAGAGCTGCCTGTCAGCCTGATGGAGTGTGAAGTCAGTTAGCCAAATGGAGTTGTTCTCCCACAAGAACCACTCGGCTGATTCTTCTTCAATATGCAATTCAGCAAAATGCAGTGTTGCTTGATGGAATTGGCTCTTACAGCAACATCTGCGTCTAGAGCCTTTGTATTTAGGGCTAGCTGAATGTGGCTTTGGCGCTGAAGTGGTTTCTGAATGTGGAGTTGGTGGCATGTGAAACCCGCCTGTGGAGCCTTCGTTTGTGTGGGATGCTCACCAAGCTGCCCTTCAGGACAATGCACTCAAACGGCATTAAGCATAGTGTGTGAACACGTAGTTTGCTTGAGAGCTGCCTGTCAGCCTGCTGGTGTGTGAAGTCAGTGAGCCAAATGGAGTTGTTCTCCCACAAGAACCACTCGGCTGATTCTTCTTCAATATGTCATTCAGCAACATGCAGTCTTGCTTGATGGAATTAGCTCTTACAGCAACATCTGCGTCTAGAGCCTTTGTATTTAGGGCTAGCTGAAAAGGGCTTTGGCGCTGAAGTGGTTTCTGAATGTGGAGTTGGTGGCATGTGAAACCCGCCTGTGGAGCCTTCGTTTGTGTGGGATGCTCACCAAGCTGCCCTTCAGGACAATGCACTCAAACGGCATTAAGCATAGTGTGTGAACACGTAGTTTGCTTGAGAGCTGCCTGTCAGCCTGCTGGTGTGTGAAGTCAGTGAGCCAAATGGAGTTGTTCTCCCACAAGAACCACTCGGCTGATTCTTCTTCAATATGCAATTCAGCAACATGCAGTGTTGCTTGATGGAATTAGCTCTTACAGCAACATCTGCGTCTAGAGCGTTTGTATTTAGGGCTAGCTGAAAACTGCTTTGGCGCTCAAGTGGTTTCTGAATGTGGAGTTGGTGGCATGTGAAACCCGCCTGTGTAGCCTTCGTTTGTGTGGTATGCTCACCAAGCTGCCCTACAGGACAATGCACTCAAACGGCATTAAACATAGTGTGTGAACACGTAGTTTGCTTGAGAGCTGCCTGTCAGCCTGATGGTGTGTGAAGTCAGTGAGCCAAATGGAGTTGTTCTCCCACAAGAACCACTCGGCTGATCCTTCTTCAATATGCAATTCAGCAACATGCAGTGTTGCTTGATGGAATTAGCTCTTACAGCAACATCTGCGTCTAGAGCCTTTGTATTTAGGGCTAGCTGAAAACGGCTTTGGCGCTGAAGTGGTTTCTGAATGTGGAGTTGGTGGCATGTGAAACCTGCCTGTGGAGCCTTCGTTTGTGTGGGATGCTCACCAACCTGCCCTTCAGGACAATGCACTCAAACGGCATTAAGCATAGTGTGTGAACACATATTTGCTTGAGAGCTGCGTGTCAGCCTGATGGTGTGTGAAGTCAGTGAGCCAAATGGAGTTGTTCTCCCACAAGAACCACTCGGCTGATCCTTCTTCAATATGCAATTCAGCAACATGCAGTGTTGCTTGATGGAATTAGCTCTTACAGCAACATCTGCGTCTAGATCCTTTGTATTTAGGGCTAGCTGAAAACGGCTTTGGCGCTGAAGTGGTTTCTGAATGTGGAGTTGGTGGCATGTGAAACCCGCCTGTGGAGCCTTCGTTTGTGTGGGATGCTCACCAAGCTGCCCTTCAGGACAATGCACTCAAACGGCATTAGGCATAGTGTGTGAACACGTAGTTTGCTTGAGAGCTGCCTGTCAGCCTGATGCTGTGTGAAGTCAGTGAGCCAAATGGAGTTGTTCTCCCACAAGAACCACTCGGCTGATTCTTCTTCAATATGCAATTCAGCAACATGCAGTGTTGCTTGATGGAATTAGCTCTTACAGCAACATCTGCGTCTAGAGCGTTTGTATTTAGGGCTAGCTGAAAACGGCTTTGGCGCTGAAGTGGTTTCTGAATGTGGAGTTGGTGGCATGTGAAACCTTCCTGTGGAGCCTTCGTTTGTGTGGGATGCTCACCAAGCTGCCCTTCAGGACAATGCACTCAAACGGCATTCAGCATAGTGTGTGAACACGTAGTTTGCTTGAGAGCTGCCTGTCAGCCTGATGGTGTGTGAAGTCAGTGAGCCAAATGGAGTTGTTCTCCCACAAGAACCACTCGGCTGATTCTTCTTCAATATGCAATTCAGCAACATGCAGTGTTGCTTGATGGAATTAGCTCTTACAGCAACATCTGCGTCTAGAGCCTTTGTATTTAGGGCTAGCTGAAAACGGCTTTGGCGCTGAAGTGGTTTCTGTATGTGGAGTGGGTGGCATGTGAAACCCGCCTGTGGAGCCTTCGTTTGTGTGGGATGCTCACCAAGCTGCCCTTCAGGACAATGCACTCAAACGGCATTAAGCATAGTGTGTGAACACGTAGTTTGCTTGAGAGCTGCGTGTCAGCCTGATGCTGTGTGAAGTCAGTGAGCCAAATGGAGTTGTTCTCCCACAAGAACCACTCGGCTGATTCTTCTTCAATATGCAATTCAGCAACATGCAGTGTTGCTTGATGGAATTAGCTCTTTCATCAACATCTGCGTCTAGAGCCTTTGTATTTAGGGCTAGCCTAAAAGGGCTTTGGCGCTGAAGTGGTTTCTGAATGTGGAGTTGGTGGCATGTGAAACCCGCCTGTGTATCCTTCGTTTGTGTGGGATGCTCACCAACCTGCCCTTCAGGACAATGCACTCATACGGCATTAAGCATAGTGTGTGAACACGTAGTTTGCTTGAGAGCTGCCTGTCAGCCTGATGGTGTGTGAAGTCAGTGAGCCAAATGGAGTTGTTCTCCCACAAGAACCACTTGGCTGATTCTTCTTCAATATGCAATTCAGCAACATGCAGTGTTGCTTGATGGAATTAGCTCTTACAGCAACATCTGCGTCTAGAGCCTTTGTATTTAGGGCTAGCTGAAAACGGCTTTGGCGCTGAAGTGGTTTCTGAATGTGGAGTTTGTGGCATGTGAAACCCGCCTGTGGAGCCTTCGTTTGTGTGGGATGCTCACCAAGCTGCCCCTCAGGACAATGCACTCAAATGGCATTAAGCATAGTGTGTGAACACGTAGTTTGCTTGAGAGCTGCCTGTCATCCTGCTGGTGTGTGAAGTCAGTGAGCCAAATGGAGTTGTTCTCCCACAAGAACCACTCGGCTGATTCTTCTTCAATATGCAATTCAGCAACATGCAGTGTTGCTTGATGGAATTGGCTCTTACAGCAACATCTGCGTCTAGAGCCTTTGTATTTAGGGCTAGCTGAATGTGGCTTTGGCGCTGAAGTGGTTTCTGAATGTGGAGTTGGTGGCATGTGAAACCTGCCTGTGGAGCCTTCGTTTGTGTGGAATGCTCACCAAGCTGCCCTTCAGGACAATGCACTCAAATGGCACTAAGCATAGTGTGTGAACACGTAGTTTGCTTGAGAGCTGCCTGTCAGCCTGCTGGTGTGTGAATTCAGTGAGCCAAATGGAGTTGTTCTCCCACAAGAACCACTCGGCTGATTCTTCTTCAATATGCCATTCAGCAGCATGCAGTGTTGCTTGATGGAATTAGCTCTTACAGCAACATCTGCGTCTAGAGCCTTTGTATTTAGGGCTAGCCTAAAAGGGCTTTGGCGCTGAAGTGGTTTCTGAATGTGGAGTTTGTGGCATGTGAAACCCGCCTGTAGAGCCTTCGTTTGTGTGGGATGCTCACCAAGCTGCCCTTCAGGACAATGCACTCAAACGGCATTAAGCATAGTGTGTGAACACGTAGTTTGCTTGAGAGCTGCCTGTCAGCCTGATGGAGTGTGAAGTCAGTTAGCCAAATGGAGTTGTTCTCCCACAAGAACCACTCGGCTGATTCTTCTTCAATATGCAATTCAGCAACATGCAGTGTTGCTTGATGGAATTGGCTCTTACAGCAACATCTGAGTCTAGAGCCTTTGTATTTAGGGCTAGCTGAATGTGGCTTTGGCGCTGAAGTGGTTTCTGAATGTGGAGTTGGTGGCATGTGAAACCCGCCTGTGGAGCCTTCGTTTGTGTGGGATGCTCACCAAGCTGCCCTTCAGGACAATGCACTCAAACGGCATTAAGCATAGTGTGTGAACACGTAGTTTGCTTGAGAGCTGCCTGTCAGCCTGATGGTGTGTGAAGTCAGTGAGCCAAATGGAGTTGTTCTCCCACAAGAACCACTCGGCTGATTCTTCTTCAATATGCAATTCAGCAACATGCAGTGTTGCTTGATGGAATTAGCTCTTACAGCAACATCTGCGTCTAGAGCCTTTGTATTTAGGGCTAGCTGAAAAGGGCTTTGGCGCTGAAGTGGTTTCTGAATGTGGAGTTGTTGGCATGTGAAACCCGCCTGTGGAGCCTTCGTTTGTGTGGGATGCTCACCAACCTGCCCTTCAGGACAATGCACTCAAACGGCATTAAGCATAGTGTGTGAACACGTAGTTTGCTTGAGAGCTGCCTGTCAGCCTGATGCTGTGTGACGTCAGTGAGCCAAATGGAGTTGTTCTCCCACAAGAACCACTCGGCTGATTCTTCTTCAATATGCAATTCAGCAACATGCAGTGTTGCTTGATGGAATTAGCTCTTTCATCAACATCTGCGTCTAGAGCCTTTGTATTTAGGGCTAGCCTAAAAGGGCTTTGGCGCTGAAGTGGTTTCTGAATGTGGAGTTGGTGGCATGTGAAACCTGCCTGTGGAGCCTTCGTTTGTGTGGGATGCTCACCAACCTGCCCTTCAGGACAATGCACTCATACGGCATTAAGCATAGTGTGTGAACACATAGTTTGCTTGAGAGCTGCCTGTCATCCTGATGGTGTGTGAAGTCAGTGAGCCAAATGGAGTTGTTCTCCCACAAGAACCACTCGGCTGATTCTTCTTCAATATGCAATTCAGCAACATGCAGTGTTGCTTGATGGAATTAGCTCTTACAGCAACATCTGCGTCTAGAGCCTTTGTATTTAGGGCTAGCTGAAAACGGCTTTGGCGCTGAAGTGGTTTCTGAATGTGGAGTTGGTGGCATGTGAAACCCGCCTGTGGAGCCTTCGTTTGTGTGGGATGCTCACCAAGCTGCCCTTCAGGACAATGCACTCAAACGGCATTCAACATAGTGTGTGAACACGTAGTTTGCTTGAGAGCTGCCTGTCAGCCTGCTGGTGTGTGAAGTCAGTGAGCCAAATGGAGTTGTTCTCCCACAAGAACCACTCGGCTGATTCTTCTTCAATATGCAATTCAGCAACATGCAGTGTTGCTTGATGGAATTGGCTCTTACAGCAACATCTGGGTCTAGAGCCTTTGTATTTAGGGCTAGCTGAAAACGGCTTTGGCGCTGAAGTGGTTTCTGAATGTGGAGTTGGTGGCATGTGAAACCCGCCTGTGGAGCCTTCGTTTGTGTGGGATGCTCACCAAGCTGCCCTTCAGGACAATGCACTCAAACGGCATTTAGCATAGTGTGTGAACACGTAGTTTGCTTGAGAGCTGCCTGTCAGCCTGCTGGTGTGTGACGTCAGTGAGCCAAATGGAGTTGTTCTCCCACAAGAACCACTCGGCTGATTCTTCTTCAATATGCCATTCAGCAGCATGCAGTGTTGCTTGATGGAATTAGCTCTTACAGCAACATCTGCGTCTAGAGCCTTTGTATTTAGGGCTAGCTGAAAACGGCTTTGGCGCTGAAGTGGTTTCTGAATGTGGAGTTGGTGGCATGTGAAACCTGCCTGTGTAGCCTTCGTTTGTGTGGGATGCTCACCAAGCTGCCCTTCAGGACAATGCACTCAAACGGCATTAAGCATAGTGTGTGAACACGTAGTTTGCTTGAGAGCTGCCTGTCAGCCTGCTGGTGTGTGAAGTCAGTGAGCCAAATGGAGTTGTTCTCCCACAAGAACCACTTGGCTGATTCTTCTTCAATATGTCATTCAGCAACATGCAGTGTTGCTTGATGGAATTAGCTCTTACAACAACATCTGCGTCTAGAGCCTTTGTATTTAGGGCTAGCTGAAAAGGGCTTTGGCGCTGAAGTGGTTTCTGAATGTGGAGTTGGTGGCATGTGAAACCCGCCTGTGGAGACTTCGTTTGTGTGGGATGCTCACCAACCTGCGCTTCAGGACAATGCACTCAAACGGCATTAAGCATAGTGTGTGAACACGTAGTTTGCTTGAGAGCTGCGTGTCAGCCTGATGCTGTGTGAAGTCAGTGAGCCAAATGGAGTTGTTCTCCCACAAGAACCACTCGGCTGATTCTTCTTCAATATGCAATTCAGCAACATGCAGTGTTGCTTGATGGAATTAGCTCTTTCATCAACATCTGCGTCTAGAGCCTTTGTATTTAGGGCTAGCCTAAAAGGGCTTTGGCGCTGAAGTGGTTTCTGAATGTGGAGTTGGTGGCATGTGAAACCCGCCTGTGGAGCCTTCGTTTGTGTGGGATGCTCACCAACCTGCCCTTCAGGACAATGCACTCATACGGCATTAAGCATAGTGTGTGAACACGTAGTTTGCTTGAGAGCTGCCTGTCATCCTGATGGTGTGTGAAGTCAGTGAGCCAAATGGAGTTGTTCTCCCACAAGAACCACTCGGCTGATTCTTCTTCAATATGCAATTCAGCAACATGCAGTGTTGCTTGATGGAATTGGCTCTTACAGCAACATCTGGGTCTAGAGCCTTTGTATTTAGGGCTAGCTGAAAAGGGCTTTGGCGCTCAAGTGGTTTCTGAATGTGGAGTTGGTGGCATGTGAAACCCGCCTGTGGAGCCTTCGTTTGTGTGGGATGCTCACCAAGCTGCCCTTCAGGACAATGCACTCAAACGGCATTAAACATAGTGTGTGAACACGTAGTTTGCTTGAGAGCTGCCTGTCAGCCTGATGGTGTGTGAAGTCAGTGAGCCAAATGGAGTTGTTCTCCCACAAGAACCACTCGGCTGATTCTTCTTCAATAGGCAATTCAGCAACATGCAGTGTTGCTTGATGGAATTGGCTCTTACAGCAACATCTGCGTCTAGAGCCTTTGTATTTAGGGTTAGCTGAATGTGGCTTTGGCGCTGAAGTGGTTTCTGAATGTGGAGTTGGTGGCATGTGAAACCTGCCTGTGGAGCCTTCGTTTGTGTGGAATGCTCACCAAGCTGCCCTTCAGGACAATGCACTCAAACGGCATTAAGCATAGTGTGTGAACACGTAGTTTGCTTGAGAGCTGCCTGTCAGCCTGATGCTGTGTGAAGTCAGTGAGCCAAATGGAGTTGTTCTCCCACAAGAACCACTCGGCTGATTCTTCTTCAATATGCCATTCAGCAGCATGCAGTGTTGCTTGATGGAATTAGCTCTTACAGCAACATCTGCGTCTAGAGCCTTTGTATTTAGGGCTAGCTGAAAACGGCTTTGGCTCTGAAGTGGTTTCTGAATGTGGAGTTGGTGGCATGTGAAACCCGCCTGTGGAGCCTTCGTTTGTGTGGGAGGCTCACCAAGCTGCCCTTCAGGACAATGCACTCAAACGGCATTAAGCATAGTGTGTGAACAAGTAGTTTGCTTGAGAGCTGCCTGTCAGCCTGATGGTGTGTGAAGTCAGTGAGCCAAATGGAGTTGTTCTCCCACAAGAACCACTCGGCTGATTCTTCTTCAATATGCAATTCAGCAACATGCAGTGTTGCTTGATGGAATTGGCTCTTACAGCAACATTTGCGTCTAGATCCTTTGTATTTAGGGCTAGCTGAAAACGGCTTTGGCGCTGAAGTGGTTTCTGAATGTGGAGTTGGTGGCATGTGAAACCCGCCTGTGTAGCCTTCGTTTGTGTGGGATGCTCACCAAGCTGCCCTTCAGGACAATGCACTCAAACGGCATTTAGCATAGTGTGTGAACACGTAGTTTGCTTGAGAGCTGCCTGTCAGCCTGCTGGTATGTGAAGTCAGTGAGCCAAATGGAGTTGTTCTCCCACAAAAACCACTCGGCTGATTCTTCTTCAATATGCAATTCAGCAACATGCAGTGTTGCTTGAAGGAATTAGCTCTTACAGAAACATGTGCGTTAGAGCCTTTGTATTTAGGGCTAGCTGAAAACTGCTTTGGCGCTGAAGTGGTTTCTGAATGTGGAGTTGGTGGCATGTGAAACCTGCCTGTGGATCCTTCGTTTGTGTGGGATGCTCACCAACCTGCCCTTCAGGACAATGCACTCAAACGGCATTAAGCATAGTGTGTGAACACGTAGTTTGCTTGAGAGCTGCCTGTCAGCCTGATGCTGTGTGAAGTCAGTGAGCCAAATGGAGTTGTTCTCCCACAAGAACCACTCGGCTGATTCTTCTTCAAGATGCAATTCAGCAACATGCAGTGTTGCTTGATGGAATAGCTCTTACAGCAACATCTGCGTCTAGAGCCTTTGTATTTAGGGCTAGCTGAAAACAGCTTTGGCGCTGAAGTGGTTTCTGAATGTGGAGTTGGTGGCATGTGAAACCCGCCTGTGGAGCCTTCGTTTGTGTGGGATGCTCACCAACCTGCCCTTCAGGACAATGCACTCAAACGGCATTAGTCATAGTGTGTGAACACGTAGTTTGCTTGAGAGCTGCCTGTCAGCCTGATGCTGTGTGAAGTCAGTGAGCCAAATGGAGTTGTTCTCCCACAAGAACCACTCGGCTGATTCTTCTTCAATATGCAATTCAGCAACATGCAGTGTTGCTTGATGGAATTAGCTCTTACAGCAACATCTGCGTCTAGAGCCTTTGTATTTAGGGCTAGCTGAAAACGGCTTTGGCTCTGAAGTGGTTTCTGAATGTGGAGTTGGTGGCATGTGAAACCCGCCTGTGGAGCCTTCGTTTGTGTGGGATGCTCACCAAGCTGCCCTTCAGGACAATGCACTCAAACGGCATTAAGCATAGTGTGTGAACAAGTAGTTTGCTTGAGAGCTGCGTGTCAGCCTGCTGGTGTGTGAAGTCAGTGAGCCAAATGGAGTTGTTCTCCCACAAGAACCACTCGGCTGATTCTTCTTCAATATGCAATTCAGCAACATGCAGTGTTGCTTGATGGAATTGGCTCTTACAGCAACATCTGGGTCTAGAGCCTTTGTATTTAGGGCTAGCTGAAAACGGCTTTGGCGCTGAAGTGGTTTCTGAATGTGGAGTTGGTGGCATGTGAAACCCGCCTGTGGAGCCTTCGTTTGTGTGGGATGCTCACCAACCTGCCCTTCAGGACAATGCACTCATACGGCATTAAGCATAGTGTGTGAACACGTAGTTTGCTTGAGAGCTGCCTGTCATCCTGATGGTGTGTGAAGTCAGTGAGCCAAATGGAGTTGTTCTCCCACAAGAACCACTCGGCTGATTCTTCTTCAATATGCAATTCAGCAACATGCAGTGTTGCTTGATGGAATTAGCTCTTACAGCAACATCTGCGTCTAGAGCCTTTGTATTTAGGGCTAGCTGAAAACGGCTTTGGCGCTCAAGTGGTTTCTGAATGTGGAGTTGGTGGCATGTGAAACCCGCCTGTGGAGCCTTCGTTTGTGTGGGATGCTCACCAAGCTGCCCTTCAGGACAATGCACTCAAACGGCATTAAACATAGTGTGTGAACACGTAGTTTGCTTGAGAGCTGCCTGTCAGCCTGATGCTGTGTGAAGTCAGTGAGCCAAATGGAGTTGTTCTCCCACAAGAACCACTCGGCTGATTCTTCTTCAATAGGCAATTCAGCAACATGCAGTGTTGCTTGATGGAATTGGCTCTTACAGCAACATCTGCGTCTAGAGCCTTTGTATTTAGGGCTAGCTGAAAACGGCTTTGGCGCTGAAGTGGTTTCTGAATGTGGAGTTGGTGGCATGTGAAACCCGCCTGTGGAGACTTCGTTTGTGTGGGATGCTCACCAACCTGCCCTTCAGGACAATGCACTCAAACGGCATTAAGCATAGTGTGTGAACACGTAGTTTGCTTGAGAGCTGCGTGTCAGCCTGCTGGTGTGTGAATTCAGTGAGCCAAATGGAGTTGTTCTCCCACAAGAACTACTCGGCTGATTCTTCTTCAATATGCAATTCAGCAACATGCAGTGTTGCTTGATGGAATTAGCTCTTTCATCAACATCTGCGTCTAGAGCCTTTGTATTTAGGGCTAGCCTAAAAGGGCTTTGGCGCTGAAGTGGTTTCTGAATGTGGAGTTGGTGGCATGTGAAACCCGCCTGTGGAGCCTTCGTTTGTGTGGGATGCTCACCAAGCTGCCCTTCAGGACAATGCACTCATACGGCATTAAGCATAGTGTGTGAACACGTAGTTTGCTTGAGAGCTGCCTGTCATCCTGATGGTGTGTGAAGTCAGTGAGCCAAATGGAGTTGTTCTCCCACAAGAACCACTCGGCTGATTCTTCTTCAATAGGCAATTCAGCAACATGCAGTGTTGCTTGATGGAATTAGCTCTTACAGCAACATCTGCGTCTAGAGCCTTTGTATTTAGGGCTAGCTGAAAACTGCTTTGGCGCTCAAGTGGTTTCTGAATGTGGAGTTGGTGGCATGTGAAACCCGCCTGTGGAGCCTTCGTTTGTGTGGGATGCTCACCAAGCTGCCCTTCAGGACAATGCACTCAAACGGCATTAAACATAGTGTGTGAACACGTAGTTTGCTTGAGAGCTGCCTGTCAGCCTGATGGTGTGTGAAGTCAGTGAGCCAAATGGAGTTGTTCTCCCACAAGAACCACTCGGCTGATTCTTCTTCAATAGGCAATTCAGCAACATGCAGTGTTGCTTGATGGAATTGGCTCTTACAGCAACATCTGGGTCTAGAGCCTTTGTATTTAGGGCTAGCTGAAAACAGCTTTGGCACTGAAGTGGTTTCTGAATGTGGAGTTGGTGGCATGTGAAACCCGCCTCTGGAGCCTTCATTTGTGTGCGATGCTCACAAACCTGCCCTTCAGGACAATGCACTCAAACGGCATTAAGCATAGTGTGTGAACACGTAGTTTGCTTGAGAGCTGCCTGTCAGCCTGATGCTGTGTGAAGTCAGTGAGCCAAATGTAGTTGTTCTCCCACAAGAACCACTCGGCTGATTCTTCTTCAATATGCCATTCAGCAGCATGCAGTGTTGCTTGATGCAATTAGCTCTTACAGCAACATCTGCGTCTAGAGCCTTTGTATTTAGGGCTAGCTGAAAACGGCTTTGGCTCTGAAGTGGTTTCTGAATGTGGAGTTGGTGGCATGTGAAACCCGCCTGTGGAGCCTTCGTTTGTGTGGGAGGCTCACCAAGCTGCCCTTCAGGACAATGCACTCAAACGGCATTAAGCATAGTGTGTGAACAAGTAGTTTGCTTGAGAGCTGCCTGTCAGCCTGCTGGTGTGTGAAGTCAGTGAGCCAAATGGAGTTGTTCTCCCACAAGAACCACTCGGCTGATTCTTCTTCAATATGCAATTCAGCAACATGCAGTGTTGCTTGATGGAATTGGCTCTTACAGCAACATCTGCGTCTAGATCCTTTGTATTTAGGGCTAGCTGAAAACTGCTTTGGCGCTGAAGTGGTTTCTGAATGTGGAGTTGGTGGCATGTGAAACCCGCCTGTGTAGCCTTCGTTTGTGTGGGATGCTCACCAAGCTGCCCTTCAGGACAATGCACTCAAACGGCATTTAGCATAGTGTGTGAACACGTAGTTTGCTTGAGAGCTGCCTGTCAGCCTGCTGGTATGTGAAGTCAGTGAGCCAAATGGAGTTGTTCTCCCACAAAAACCACTCGGCTGATTCTTCGTCAATATGCAATTCAGCAACATGCAGTGTTGCTTGAAGGAATTAGCTCTTACAGAAACATCTGCGTTAGAGCCTTTGTATTTAGGGCTAGCTGAAAACTGCTTTGGCACTGAAGTGGTTTCTGAATGTGGAGTTGGTGGCATGTGAAACCTGCCTGTGGAGCCTTCGTTTGTGTGGGATGCTCACCAACCTGCCCTTCAGGACAATGCACTCAAACGGCATTAAGCATAGTGTGTGAACACGTAGTTTGCTTGAGAGCTGCCTGTCAGCCTGATGCTGTGTGAAGTCAGTGAGCCAAATGGAGTTGTTCTCCCACAAGAACCACTCGGCTGATTCTTCTTCAATATGCAATTCAGCAACATGCAGTGTTGCTTGATGGAATTAGCTCTTACAGCAACATCTGCGTCTAGAGCCTTTGTATTTAGGGCTAGCTGAAAACAGCTTTGGCACTGAAGTGGTTTCTGAATGTGGAGTTTGTGGCATGTGAAACCCGCCTGTGGAGCCTTCGTTTGTGTGGGATGCTCACCAAGCTGCCCTTCAGGACAATGCACTCAAACGGCATTAGTCATAGTGTGTGAACACGTAGTTTGCTTGAGAGCTGCCTGTCAGCCTGATGCTGTGTGAAGTCAGTGAGCCAAATGGAGTTGTTCTCCCACAAGAACCACTCGGCTGATTCTTCTTCAATATGCAATTCAGCAACATGCAGTGTTGCTTGATGGAATTAGCTCTTACAGCAACATCTGCGTCTAGAGCCTTTGTATTTAGGGCTAGCAGAAAACGGCTTTGGCTCTGAAGTGGTTTCTGAATGTGGAGTTGGTGGCATGTGAAACCCGCCTGTGGAGCCTTCATTTGTGTGGGATGCTCACCAAGCTGCCCTTCAGGACAATGCACTCAAACGGCATTAAGCATAGTGTGTGAACAAGTAGTTTGCTTGAGAGCTGCCTGTCAGCCTGCTGGTGTGTGAAGTCAGTGAGCCAAATGGAGTTGTTCTCCCACAAGAACCACTCGGCTGATTCTTCTTCAATATGCAATTCAGCAACATGCAGTGTTGCTTGATGGAATTGGCTCTTACAGAAACATCTGGGTCTAGAGCCTTTGTATTTAGGGCTAGCTGAAAACGGCTTTGGCGCTGAAGTGGTTTCTGAATGTGGAGTTGGTGGCATGTGAAACCCGCCTGTGGAGCCTTCGTTTGTGTGGGATGCTCACCAAGCTGCCCTTCAGGACAATGCACTCAAACGGCATTAAGCATAGTGTGTGAACACGTAGTTTGCTTGAGAGCTGCCTGTCAGCCTGATGGTGTGTGAAGTCAGTGAGCCAAATGGAGTTGTTCTCCCACAAGAACCACTTGGCTGATTCTTCTTCAATATGTCATTCAGCAACATGCAGTGTTGCTTGATGGAATTAGCTCTTACAACAACATCTGCATCTAGAGCCTTTGTATTTAGGGCTAGCTGAAAAGGGCTTTGGCGCTGAAGTGGTTTCTGAATGTGGAGTTGGTGGCATGTGAAACCCGCCTGTGGAGACTTCGTTTGTGTGGGATGCTCACCAACCTGCCCTTCAGGACAATGCACTCAAACGGCATTAAGCATAGTGTGTGAACACGTAGTTTGCTTGAGAGCTGCGTATCAGCCTGCTGGTGTGTGAATTCAGTGAGCCAAATGGAGTTGTTCTCCCACAAGAACCACTCGGCTGATTCTTCTTCAATATGCAATTCAGCAACATGCAGTGTTGCTTGATGGAATTAGCTCTTTCATCAACATCTGCGTCTAGAGCCTTTGTATTTAGGGCTAGCCTAAAAGGGCTTTGGCGCTGAAGTGGTTTCTGAATGTGGAGTTGGTGGCATGTGAAACCCGCCTGTGGAGCCTTCGTTTGTGTGGGATGCTCACCAACCTGCCCTTCAGGACAATGCACTCATACGGCATTAAGCATAGTGTGTGAACACGTAGTTTGCTTGAGAGCTGCCTGTCATCCTGATGGTGTGTGAAGTCAGTGAGCCAAATGGAGTTGTTCTCCCACAAGAACCACTCGGCTGATTCTTCTTCAATATGCAATTCAGCAACATGCAGTGTTGCTTGATGGAATTAGCTCTTACAGCAACATCTGCGTCTAGAGCCTTTGTATTTAGGGCTAGCTGAAAACTGCTTTGGCGCTCAAGTGGTTTCTGAATGTGGAGTTGGTGGCATGTGAAACCCGCCTGTGGAGCCTTCGTTTGTGTGGGATGCTCACCAAGCTGCCCTTCAGGACAATGCACTCAAACGGCATTAAACATAGTGTGTGAACACGTAGTTTGCTTGAGAGCTACCTGTCAGCCTGATGGTGTGTGAAGTCAGTGAGCCAAATGGAGTTGTTCTCCCACAAGAACCACTCCGCTGATTCTTCTTCAATAGGCAATTCAGCAACATGCAGTGTTGCTTGATGGAATTGGCTCTTACAGCAACATCTGCGTCTAGAGCCTTTGTATTTAGGGCTAGCTGAAAACGGCTTTGGCTCTGAAGTGGTTTCTGAATGTGGAGTTGGTGGCATGTGAAACCCGCCTGTGGAGCCTTCGTTTGTGTGGGAGGCTCACCAAGCTGCCCTTCAGGACAATGCACTCAAACGGCATTAAGCATAGTGTGTGAACAAGTAGTTTGCTTGAGAGCTGCCTGTCAGCCTGCTGGTGTGTGAAGTCAGTGAGCCAAATGGAGTTGTTCTCCCACAAGAACCACTCGGCTGATTCTTCTTCAATATGCAATTCAGCAACATGCAGTGTTGCTTGATGGAATTGGCTCTTACAGCAACATCTGCGTCTAGATCCTTTGTATTTAGGGCTAGCTGAAAACTGCTTTGGCGCTGAAGTGGTTTCTGAATGTGGAGTTGGTGGCATGTGAAACCCGCCTGTGTAGCCTTCGTTTGTGTGGGATGCTCACCAAGCTGCCCTTCAGGACAATGCACTCAAACGGCATTTAGCATAGTGTGTGAACACGTAGTTTGCTTGAGAGCTGCCTGTCAGCCTGCTGGTATGTGAAGTCAGTGAGCCAAATGGAGTTGTTCTCCCACAAAAACCACTCGGCTGATTCTTCGTCAATATGCAATTCAGCAACATGCAGTGTTGCTTGAAGGAATTAGCTCTTACAGAAACATCTGCGTTAGAGCCTTTGTATTTAGGGCTAGCTGAAAACTGCTTTGGCACTGAAGTGGTTTCTGAATGTGGAGTTGGTGGCATGTGAAACCTGCCTGTGGATCCTTCGTTTGTGTGGGATGCTCACCAACCTGCCCTTCAGGACAATGCACTCAAACGGCATTAAGCATAGTGTGTGAACACGTAGTTTGCTTGAGAGCTGCCTGTCAGCCTGATGCTGTGTGAAGTCAGTGAGCCAAATGGAGTTGTTCTCCCACAAGAACCACTCGGCTGATTCTTCTTCAATATGCAATTCAGCAACATGCAGTGTTGCTTGATGGAATTAGCTCTTACAGCAACATCTGCGTCTAGAGCCTTTGTATTTAGGGCTAGCTGAAAACGGCTTTGGCTCTGAAGTGGTTTCTGAATGTGGAGTTGGTGGCATGTGAAACCCGCCTGTGGAGCCTTCGTTTGTGTGGGATGCTCACCAAGCTGCCCTTCAGGACAATGCACTCAGACGGCATTAAGCATAGTGTGTGAACAAGTAGTTTGCTTGAGAGCTGCCTGTCAGCCTGCTGGTGTGTGAAGTCAGTGAGCCAAATGGAGTTGTTCTCCCACAAGAACCACTCGGCTGATTCTTCTTCAATATGCAATTCAGCAACATGCAGTGTTGCTTGATGGAATTGGCTCTTACAGCAACATCTGGGTCTAGAGCCTTTGTATTTAGGGCTAGCTGAAAACGGCTTTGGCGCTGAAGTGGTTTCTGAATGTGGAGTTGGTGGCATGTGAAACCCGCCTGTGGAGCCTTCGTTTGTGTGGGATGCTCACCAAGCTGCCCTTCAGGACAATGCACTCAAACGGCATTAAGCATAGTGTGTGAACACGTAGTTTGCTTGAGAGCTGCCTGTCAGCCTGCTGGTGTGTGAAGTCAGTGAGCCAAATGGAGTTGTTCTCCCACAAGAACCACTTGGCTGATTCTTCTTCAATATGTCATTCAGCAACATGCAGTGTTGCTTGATGGAATTAGCTCTTACAACAACATCTGCGTCTAGAGCCTTTGTATTTAGGGCTAGCTGAAAAGGGCTTTGGCGCTGAAGTGGTTTCTGAATGTGGAGTTGGTGGCAGGTGAAACCCGCCTGTGGAGACTTCGTTTGTGTGGGATGCTCACCAACCTGCCCTTCAGGACAATGCACTCAAACGGCATTAAGCATAGTGTGTGAACACGTAGTTTGCTTGAGAGCTGCGTATCAGCCTGCTGGTGTGTGAATTCAGTGAGCCAAATGGAGTTGTTCTCCCACAAGAACCACTCGGCTGATTCTTCTTCAATATGCAATTCAGCAACATGCAGTGTTGCTTGATGGAATTAGCTCTTTCATCAACATCTGCGTCTAGAGCCTTTGTATTTAGGGCTAGCCTAAAAGGGCTTTGGCGCTGAAGTGGTTTCTGAATGTGGAGTTGGTGGCATGTGAAACCCGCCTGTGGAGCCTTCGTTTGTGTGGGATGCTCACCAACCTGCCCTTCAGGACAATGCACTCATACGGCATTAAGCATAGTGTGTGAACACGTAGTTTGCTTGAGAGCTGCCTGTCATCCTGATGGTGTGTGAAGTCAGTGAGCCAAATGGAGTTGTTCTCCCACAAGAACCACTCGGCTGATTCTTCTTCAATATGCAATTCAGCAACATGCAGTGTTGCTTGATGGAATTAGCTCTTACAGCAACATCTGCGTCTAGAGCCTTTGTATTTAGGGCTAGCTGAAAACTGCTTTGGCGCTCAAGTGGTTTCTGAATGTGGAGTTGGTGGCATGTGAAACCCGCCTGTGGAGCCTTCGTTTGTGTGGGATGCTCACCAAGCTGCCCTTCAGGACAATGCACTCAAACGGCATTAAACATAGTGTGTGAACACGTAGTTTGCTTGAGAGCTACCTGTCAGCCTGATGGTGTGTGAAGTCAGTGAGCCAAATGGAGTTGTTCTCCCACAAGAACCACTCCGCTGATTCTTCTTCAATAGGCAATTCAGCAACATGCAGTGTTGCTTGATGGAATTGGCTCTTACAGCAACATCTGCGACTAGAGCCTTTGTATTTAGGGCTAGCTGAATGTGGCTTTGGCGCTGAAGTGGTTTCTGAATGTGGAGTTGGTGGCATGTGAAACCCGCCTCTGGAGCCTTCATTTGTGTGCGATGCTCACCAAGCTGCCCTTCAGGACAATGCACTCAAACGGCATTAAGCATAGTGTGTGAACACGTAGTTTGCTTGAGAGCTGCCTGTCAGCCTGATGGTGTGTGAAGTCAGTGAGCCAAATGTAGTTGTTCTCCCACAAGAACCACTCGGCTGATTCTTCTTCAATATGCCATTCAGCAGCATGCAGTGTTGCTTGATGCAATTAGCTCTTACAGCAACATCTGCGTCTAGAGCCTTTGTATTTAGGGCTAGCTGAAAACGGCTTTGGCTCTGAAGTGGTTTCTGAATGTGGAGTTGGTGGCATGTGAAACCCGCCTGTGGAGCCTTCGTTTGTGTGGGAGGCTCACCAAGCTGCCCTTCAGGACAATGCACTCAAACGGCATTAAGCATAGTGTGTGAACAAGTAGTTTGCTTGAGAGCTGCCTGTCAGCCTGCTGGTGTGTGAAGTCAGTGAGCCAAATGGAGCTGTTCTCCCACAAGAACCACTCGGCTGATTCTTCTTCAATATGCAATTCAGCAACATGCAGTGTTGCTTGATGGAATTGGCTCTTACAGCAACATCTGCGTCTAGATCCTTTGTATTTAGGGCTAGCTGAAAACGGCTTTGGCGCTGAAGTGGTTTCTGAATGTGGAGTTGGTGGCATGTGAAACCCGCCTGTGTAGCCTTCGTTTGTGTGGGATGCTCACCAACCTGCCCTTCAGGACAATGCACTCAAACGGCATTTAGCATAGTGTGTGAACACGTAGTTTGCTTGAGAGCTGCCTGTCAGCCTGCTGGTGTGTGAAGTCAGTGAGCCAAATGGAGTTGTTCTCCCACAAGAACCACTCGGCTGATTCTTCTTCAATATGCAATTCAGCAACATGCAGTGTTGCTGGATGGAATTAGCTCTTACAGCAACATCTGCGTCTAGAGCCTTTGTATTTAGGGCTAGCTGAAAAGGGCTTTGGTGCTGAAGTGGTTTCTGAATGTGGAGTTGGTGGCATGTGAAACCCGCCTGTGGAGCCTTCGTTTGTGTGGGATGCTCACCAACATGCCCTTCAGGACAATGCACTCAAACGGCATTATGCCTAGTGTGTGAACACGTAGTTTGCTTGAGAGCTGCCTGTCAGCCTGATGGTGTGTGAAGTCAGTGAGCCAAATAGAGTTGTTCTCAAACAAGAACCACTCTGCTGATTCTTCTTCAATATGCAATTCAGCAACATGCAGTGTTGCTGGATGGAATTAGCTCTTACAGCAACATCTGCGTCTAGAGCCTTTGTATTCAAGGCTAGCTGAAAAGGGCTTTGGCGCTGAAGTGGTTTCTGAATGTGGAGTTGGTGGCATGTGAAACCCGCCTGTGGAGCCTTCGTTTGTGTGGGACGCTCACCAACCTGCCCTTCAGGACAATGCACTCAAACGGCATTAAGCATAGTGTGCGAACACGTAGTTTGCTTGAGAGCTGCCTGTCAGCCTGATGGTGTGTGAAGTCAGTGAGCCAAATGGAGTTGTTCTCCCACAAGAACCACTCGGCTGATTCTTCTTCAATATGCAATTCAGCAACATGCAGTGTTGCTTGATGGAATTAGCCCTTACAGCCACATCTGCGTCTAGAGCCTTTGTATTTAGGGCTAGCTGAAAAGGGCTTTGGCGCTGAAGTGGTTTCTGAATGTGGAGTTGGTGGCATGTGAAACCCGCCTGTGGAGCCTTCGTTTGTGTGGGATGCCCACCAAGCTGCCCTTCAGGACAATGCACTCAAACGGCATTTAGCATAGTGTGTGAACACGTAGTTTGCTTGAGAGCTGAGTGTCAGCCTGATGGTGTGTGAAGTCAGTGAGCCAAATAGAGTTGTTCTCCCACAAGAACCACTCGGCTGATTCTTCTTCAATATGCAATTCAGCAACATGCAGTGTTGCTTGATGGAATTAGCTCTTACAGCAACACCTGCGTCTAGAGCCTTTGTATTTAGGGCTAGCTGAAAACGGCTTTGGCGCTGAAGTGGTTTCTGAATGTGGAGTTGGTGGCATGTGAAACCCGCCTGTGGAGCCTTCGTTTGTGTGGGATGCTCACCAACATGCCCTTCAGGACAATGCACTCAGACGGCATTAAGCATAGTGTGTGAACACGCAGTTTGCTTGAGAGCTGCCTATCAGCCTGATGGTGTGTGAAGTCAATGAGCTAAATGGAGTTGTTCTCCCACAAGAACCACTCGGCTGATTATTCTTCAATATGCAATTCTGCAACATGCAGTGTTGCTTGATGGAATTAGCTCTTACAACAACATCTGCGTCTAGAGCCTTTGTATTTAGGGCTAGCTGAAAAGGGCTTTGGCGCTGAAGTGGTTTCTGAATGTGGAGTTGGTGGCATGTGAAACCCGCCTGTGGAGCCTTCGTTTTTGTGGGATGCTCACCAAGCTGCCCTTCAGGACAATGCACTTAAATGGCATTAAGCATAGTGTGTGAACAAGTAGTTTGCTTGAGACCTGCCAGCCAGCCTGCTGGTGTGTGAAGTCAGTGGGCCAAATGGAGTTGTTCTCCCACAAGAACCACTCGGCTGATTCTTCTTCAATATGCAATTCAGCAACATGCAGTGTTGCTTGAAGGAATTAGCTCTTACAGCAACATCTGGATCAAGAGCCTTTGTATTTAGGGCTAGCTGAAAAGGGCTTTGGCGCTGAAGTGGTTTCTGAATGTGGAGTTGGTGGCATGTGAAACCCGCCTGTGGAGCCTTCGTTTGTGTGGGATGCTCACCAAGCTGCCTTTCAGGACAATGCACTCAAACGGCATTTAGCATAGTGTGTGAACACGTAGTTTGCTTGAGAGCTGCGTGTCAGCCTGATGGTGTGTGACCTCAGTGAGCCAAATGGAGTTGTTCTCCCACAAGAACCACTCGGCTGATTCTTCTTCAATATGCAATTCAGCAACATGCAGTGTTGCTGGATGGAATTAGCTCTTACAGCAACATCTGCGTCTGGAGCCTTTGTATTTAGGGCTAGCTGAAAACGGCTTTGGTGCTGAAGTGGTTTCTGAATGTGGAGTTGGTGGCATGTGAAATCCGCCTGTGGAGCCTTCGTTTGTGTGGGATGCTCACCAAGCTGCCCTTCAGGACAATGCACTTAAATGGCATTAAGCATAGTGTGTGAACACGTAGTTTGGTTGAGAGCTGCCTGTCAGCCTGATGGTGTGTGAAGTCAGTGAGCCAAATGGAGTTGTTCTCCCACAAGAACCACTCGGCTGATTCTTCTTCAATATGCAATTCAGCAACATGCAGTGTTGCTGGATGGAATTAGCTCTTACAGCAACATCTGGATCAAGAGCCTTTGTATTTAGGGCTAGCTGAAAAGGGCTTTGGCGCTGAAGTGGTTTCTGAATGTGGAGTTGGTGGCATGTGAAACCCGCCTGTGGAGCCTTCTTTTGTGTGGGACGCTCACCAACCTGCCCTTCAGGACAATGCACTCAAACGGCATTAAGCATAGTGTGCGAACACGTAGTTTGCTTGAGAGCTGCCTGTCAGCCTGATGGTGTGTGAAGTCAGTGAGCCAAATGGAGTTGTTCTCCCACAAGAACCACTCGGCTGATTCTTCTTCAATATGCAATTCAGCAACATGCAGTGTTGCTTGATGGAATTAGCTCTTACAGCCACATCTGCGTCTAGAGCCTTTGTATTTAGGGCTAGCTGAAAACGGCTTTGGCGCTGAAGTGGTTTCTGAATGTGGAGTTGGTGGCATGTGAAACCCGCCTGTGGAGCCTTCGTTTGTGTGGGATGCTCACCAAGCTGCCTTTCAGGACAATGCACTCAAACGGCATTTAGCATAGTGTGTGAACACGTAGTTTGCTTGACAGCTGCGTGTCAGCCTGATGGTGTGTGAACTCAGTGAGCCAAATGGAGTTGTTCTCCCACAAGAACCACTCGGCTGATTCTTCTTCAATATGCAATTCAGCAACATGCAGTGTTGCTGGATGGAATTGGCTCTTACAGCAACATCTGAGTCTTGAGCCTTTGTATTTAGGGCTAGCTGAAAACGGCTTTGGTGCTGAAGTGGTTTCTGAATGTGGAGTTGGTGGCATGTGAAACCCGCCTGTGGAGCCTTCGTTTGTGTGGGATGCTCACCAACGTGCCCTTCATGACAATGCACTTAAATGGCATTAAGCATAGTGTGTGAACACGTAGTTTGCTTGAGAGCTGCCTGTCAGCCTGATGGTGTGTGAAGTCAGTGAGCCAAATGGAGTTGTTCTCCCACAAGAACCACTCGGCTGATTCTTCTTCAATATGCAATTCAGCAACATGCATTGTTGCTGGATGGAATTAGCTCTTACAGCAACATCTGCGTCTAGAGCCTTTGTATTTAGGGCTAGCTGAAAACGGCTTTGGTGCTGAAGTGGTTTCTGAATGTGGAGTTGGTGGCATGTGAAACCCGCCTGTGGAGCCTTCGTTTGTGTGGGATGCTCACCAACCTGCCCTTCAGGACAATGCATTAAATGGCATTAAGCATAGTGTGTGAACACGTAGTTTGCTTGAGAGCTGCCTGTCAGCCTGATGCTGTGTGAAGTCAGTGAGCCAAATGGAGTTGTTCTCCCACAAGAACCACTCGGCTGATTCTTCTTCAATATGCAATTCAGCAACATGCAGTGTTGCTGGATGGAATTAGCTCTTACAGCAACATCTGCGTCTAGAGCCTTTGTATTTAGGGCTAGCTGAAAACGGCTTTGGCGCTCAAGTGGTTTCTGAATGTGGAGTTGGTGGTATGTGAAACCCGCCTGTGGAGCCTTCGTTTGTGTGGGATGCTCACCAAGCTGCCCTTCAGGACAATGTACTCAAACGGCATTTAGCATAGTGTGTGAACACGTAGTTTGCTTGAGAGCTGCGTGTCAGCCTGATGCTGTGTGAAGTCAGTGAGCCAAATAGAGTTGTTCTCCCACAAGAACCACTCGGCTGATTCTTCTTCAATATGCAATTCAGCAACATGCAGTGTTGCTTGAAGGAATTAGTTCTTACAGCAACATCTGCGTCTAGAGCCTTTGTATTTAGGGTTAGCTGAAAACGGCTTTGGCGCTGAAGTGGTTTCTGAATGTGGAGTTGGTGGCATGTGAAACCCGTCTGTGGAGCCTTCGTTTGTGTGGGATGCTCACCAACATGCCCTTCAGGACAATGCACTCAGACGGCATTAAGCATAGTGTGTGAACACGCAGTTTGCTTGAGAGCTGCCTGTCAGCCTGATGGTGTGTGAAGTCAATGAGCCAAATGGAGTTGTTCTCCCACAAGAACCACTCGGCTGATTCTTCTTCAATATGCAATTCTGCAACATGCAGTGTTGCTTGATCGAATTAGCGCTTACAACAACATCTGCGTCTAGAGCCTTTGTATTTAGGGCTAGCTGAAAACGGCTTTGGCGCTGAAGTGGTTTCTGAATGTGGAGTTGGTGGCATGTGAAACCCGCCTGTGGAGCCTTCGTTTTTGTGGGATGCTCACCAAGCTGCCCTTCAGGACAATGCACTTAAATGGCATTAAGCATAGTGTGTGAACAAGTAGTTTGCTTGAGAGCTGCCAGTCAGCCTGATGGTGTGTGAAGTCAGTGAGCCAAATGGAGTTGTTCTCCCACAAGAACCACTCGGCTGATTCTTCTTCAATATGCAATTCAGCAACATGCAGTGTTGCTTGAAGGAATTAGCTCTTACAGCAACATCTGCGTCTAGAGCCTTTGTATTTAGGGCTAGCTGAAAATGGCTTTGGTGCTGAAGTGGTTTCTGAATGTGGAGTTGGTGGCATGTGAAACCCGCCTGTGGAGCCTTCGTTTGTGTGGGATGCTCACCAAGCTGCCCTTGAGGACAATGCACTCAAACGGCATTTAGCATAGTGTGTGAACACGTAGTTTGCTTGAGAGCTGCGTGTCAGCCTGATGGTGTGTGAAGTCAGTGAGCCAAAAGGAGCTGTTCTCCCACAAGAACCACTCGGCTGATTCTTCTTCAATATGCAATTCAGCAACATGCAGTGTTGCTGGATGGAATTAGCTCTTACAGCAACATCTGCGTCTAAAGCCTTTGTATTTAGGGCTAGCTGAAAACGGCTTTGGTGCTGATGTGGTTTCTGAATGTGGAGTTGGTGGCATGTGAAACCCGCCTGTGTATCCTTCGTTTGTGTGGGATGCTCACCAAGCTGCCCTTCAGGACAATGCACTTAAATGGCATTAAGCATAGTGTGTGAACACGTAGTTTGCTTGAGAGCTGCCTGTCAGCCTGATGGTGTGTGAAGTCAGTGAGCCAAATGTAGTTGTTCTCCCACAAGAACCACTCGGCTGATTCTTCTTCAATATGCAATTCAGCAACATGCAGTGTTGCTTGATGGAATTAGCTCTTACAGCAACATCTGCGTCTAGAGCCTTTGTATTTAGGGCTAGCTGAAAAGGGCTTTGGCGCTGAAGTGGTTTCTGAATGTGGAGTTGGTGGCATGTGAAACCCGCCTGTGGAGCCTTCGTTTGTGTGGGATGCTCACCAACCTGCCCTTCAGGACAATGCACTCAAACGGCATTAAGCATAGTGTGTGAACACGTAGTTTGCTTGAGAGCTGCCTGTCAGCCTGCTGGTGTGTGAAGTCAGTGAGCCAAATGGAGTTGTTCTCCCACAAGAACCACTCGGCTGATTCTTCTTCAATATGCAATTCAGCAACATGCAGTGTTGCTGGATGGAATTAGCTCTTACAGCAACATCTGCGTCTAGAGCCTTTGTATTTAGGGCTAGCTGAAAAGGGCTTTGGTGCTGAAGTGGTTTCTGAATGTGGAGTTGGTGGCATGTGAAACCCGCCTGTGGAGCCTTCGTTTGTGTGGGATGCTCACCAACATGCCCTTCAGGACAATGCACTCAAACGGCATTATGCCTAGTGTGTGAACACGTAGTTTGCTTGAGAGCTGCCTGTCAGCCTGATGGTGTGTGAAGTCAGTGAGCCAAATAGAGTTGTTCTCAAACAAGAACCACTCTGCTGATTCTTCTTCAATATGCAATTCAGCAACATGCAGTGTTGCTGGATGGAATTAGCTCTTACAGCAACATCTGCGTCTAGAGCCTTTGTATTCAAGGCTAGCTGAAAAGGGCTTTGGCGCTGAAGTGGTTTCTGAATGTGGAGTTGGTGGCATGTGAAACCCGCCTGTGGAGCCTTCGTTTGTGTGGGACGCTCACCAACCTGCCCTTCAGGACAATGCACTCAAACGGCATTAAGCATAGTGTGCGAACACGTAGTTTGCTTGAGAGCTGCCTGTCAGCCTGATGGTGTGTGAAGTCAGTGAGCCAAATGGAGTTGTTCTCCCACAAGAACCACTCGGCTGATTCTTCTTCAATATGCAATTCAGCAACATGCAGTGTTGCTTGATGGAATTAGCCCTTACAGCCACATCTGCGTCTAGAGCCTTTGTATTTAGGGCTAGCTGAAAAGGGCTTTGGCGCTGAAGTGGTTTCTGAATGTGGAGTTGGTGGCATGTGAAACCCGCCTGTGGAGCCTTCGTTTGTGTGGGATGCTCACCAAGCTGCCCTTCAGGACAATGCACTCAAACGGCATTTAGCATAGTGTGTGAACACGTAGTTTGCTTGAGAGCTGAGTGTCAGCCTGATGGTGTGTGAAGTCAGTGAGCCAAATAGAGTTGTTCTCCCACAAGAACCACTCGGCTGATTCTTCTTCAATATGCAATTCAGCAACATGCAGTGTTGCTTGATGGAATTAGCTCTTACAGCAACACCTGCGTCTAGAGCCTTTGTATTTAGGGCTAGCTGAAAACGGCTTTGGCGCTGAAGTGGTTTCTGAATGTGGAGTTGGTGGCATGTGAAACCCGCCTGTGGAGCCTTCGTTTGTGTGGGATGCTCACCAACATGCCCTTCAGGACAATGCACTCAGACGGCATTAAGCATAGTGTGTGAACACGCAGTTTGCTTGAGAGCTGCCTATCAGCCTGATGGTGTGTGAAGTCAATGAGCCAAATGGAGTTTTTCTCCCACAAGAACCACTCGGCTGATTATTCTTCAATATGCAATTCTGCAACATGCAGTGTTGCTTGATGGAATTAGCTCTTACAACAACATCTGCGTCTAGAGCCTTTGTATTTAGGGCTAGCTGAAAAGGGCTTTGGCGCTGAAGTGGTTTCTGAATGTGGAGTTGGTGGCATGTGAAACCCGCCTGTGGAGCCTTCGTTTTTGTGGGATGCTCACCAAGCTGCCCTTCAGGACAATGCACTTAAATGGCATTAAGCATAGTGTGTGAACAAGTAGTTTGCTTGAGACCTGCCAGCCAGCCTGCTGGTGTGTGAAGTCAGTGAGCCAAATGGAGTTGTTCTCCCACAAGAACCACTCGGCTGATTCTTCTTCAATATGCAATTCAGCAACATGCAGTGTTGCTTGAAGGAATTAGCTCTTACAGCAACATCTGGATCAAGAGCCTTTGTATTTAGGGCTAGCTGAAAAGGGCTTTGGCGCTGAAGTGGTTTCTGAATGTGGAGTTGGTGGCATGTGAAACCCGCCTGTAGAGCCTTCGTTTGTGTGGGACGCTCACCAACCTGCCCTTCAGGACAATGCACTCAAACGGCATTTAGCATAGTGTGCGAACACGTAGTTTGCTTGAGAGCTGCCTGTCAGCCTGATGGTGTGTGAAGTCAGTGAGCCAAATGGAGTTGTTCTCCCACAAGAACCACTCGGCTGATTCTTCTTCAATATGCAATTCAGCAACATGCAGTGTTGCTTGATGGAATTAGCCCTTACAGCAACATCTGCGTCTAGAGCCTTTGTATTTAGGGCTAGCTGAAAACGGCTTTGGCGCTGAAGTGGTTTCTGAATGTGGAGTTGGTGGCATGTGAAACCCGCCTGTGGAGCCTTCGTTTGTGTGGGATGCTCACCAAGCTGCCTTTCAGGACAATGCACTCAAACGGCATTTAGCATAGTGTGTGAACACGTAGTTTGCTTGAGAGCTGCCTGTCAGCCTGATGGTGTGTGAACTCAGTGAGCCAAATGGAGTTGTTCTCCCACAAGAACCACTCGGCTGATTCTTCTTCAATATGCAATTCAGCAACATGCAGTGTTGCTGGATGGAATTGGCTCTTACAGCAACATCTGCGTCTAGAGCCTTTGTATTTAGGGCTAGCTGAAAACGGCTTTGGCGCTCAAGTGGTTTCTGAATGTGGAGTTGGTGGTATGTGAAACCCGCCTGTGGAGCCTTCGTTTGTGTGGGATGCTCACCAAGCTGCCCTTCAGGACAATGTACTCAAACGGCATTTAGCATAGTGTGTGAACACGTAGTTTGCTTGAGAGCTGCGTGTCAGCCTGATGCTGTGTGAAGTCAGTGAGCCAAATAGAGTTGTTCTCCCACAAGAACCACTCGGCTGATTCTTCTTCAATATGCAATTCTGCAACATGCAGTGTTGCTTGATCGAATTAGCGCTTACAACAACATCTGCGTCTAGAGCCTTTGTATTTAGGGCTAGCTGAAAACGGCTTTGGCGCTGAAGTGGTTTCTGAATGTGGAGTTGGTGGCATGTGAAACCCGCCTGTGGAGCCTTCGTTTTTGTGGGATGCTCACCAAGCTGCCCTTCAGGACAATGCACTCAAACGGCATTTAGCATAGTGTGTGAACACGTAGTTTGCTTGAGAGCTGCGTGTCAGCCTGATGGTGTGTGAAGTCAGTGAGCCAAAAGGAGCTGTTCTCCCACAAGAACCACTCGGCTGATTCTTCTTCAATATGCAATTCAGCAACATGCAGTGTTGCTGGATGGAATTAGCTCTTACAGCAACATCTGCGTCTAAAGCCTTTGTATTTAGGGCTAGCTGAAAACGGCTTTGGTGCTGATGTGGTTTCTGAATGTGGAGTTGGTGGCATGTGAAACCCGCCTGTGTATCCTTCGTTTGTGTGGGATGCTCACCAAGCTGCCCTTCAGGACAATGCACTTAAATGGCATTAAGCATAGTGTGTGAACACGTAGTTTGCTTGAGAGCTGCCTGTCAGCCTGATGGTGTGTGAAGTCAGTGAGCCAAATGGAGTTGTTCTCCCACAAGAACCACTCGGCTGATTCTTCTTCAATATGCAATTCAGCAACATGCAGTGTTGCTTGATGGAATTAGCTCTTACAGCAACATCTGGGTCTAGAGCCTTTGTATTTAGGGCTAGCTGAAAAGGGCTTTGGCGCTGAAGTGGTTTCTGAATGTGGAGTTGGTGGCATGTGAAACCCGCCTGTGGAGCCTTCTTTTGTGTGGGACGCTCACCAACCTGCCCTTCAGGACAATGCACTCAAACGGCATTAAGCATAGTGTGCGAACACGTAGTTTGCTTGAGAGCTGCCTGTCAGCCTGATGGTGTGTGAAGTCAGTGAGCCAAATGGAGTTGTTCTCCCACAAGAACCACTCGGCTGATTCTTCTTCAATATGCAATTCAGCAACATGCAGTGTTGCTTGATGGAATTAGCCCTTACAGCAACATCTGCGTCTAGAGCCTTTGTATTTAGGGCTAGCTGAAAACGGCTTTGGCGCTGAAGTGGTTTCTGAATGTGGAGTTGGTGGCATGTGAAACCCGCCTGTGGAGCCTTCGTTTGTGTGGGATGCTCACCAAGCTGCCTTTCAGGACAATGCACTCAAACGGCATTTAGCATAGTGTGTGAACACGTAGTTTGCTTGAGAGCTGCCTGTCAGCCTGATGGTGTGTGAACTCAGTGAGCCAAATGGAGTTGTTCTCCCACAAGAACCACTCGGCTGATTCTTCTTCAATATGCAATTCAGCAACATGCAGTGTTGCTGGATGGAATTAGCTCTTACAGCAACATCTGCGTCTAGAGCCTTTGTATTCAGGGCTAGCTGAAAACGGCTTTGGTGCTGAAGTGGTTTCTGAATGTGGAGTTGGTGGCATGTGAAACCCGCCTGTGGAGCCTTCGTTTGTGTGGGATGCTCACCAACCTGCCGTTCAGGACAATGCACTTAAATGGCATTAAGCATAGTGTGTGAACACGTAGTTTGCTTGAGAGCTGCCTGTCAGCCTGATGGTGTGTGAAGTCAGTGAGCCAAATGGAGTTGTTCTCCCACAAGAACCACTCGGCTGATTCTTCTTCAATATGCAATTCAGCAACATGCAGTGTTGCTTGATGGAATTAGCTCTTACAGCAACATCTGCGTCTAGAGCCTTTGTATTTAGGGCTAGCTGAAAAGGGCTTTGGCGCTGAAGTGGTTTCTGAATGTGGAGTTGGTGGTATGTGAAACCCGCCTCTGGAGCCTTCGTTTGTGTGGGATGCTCACCAACCTGCCCTTCAGGACAATGCACTCAAACGGCATTCAGCATAGTGTGTGAACACGTAGTTTGCTTGAGAGCTGCCTGTCAGCCTGATGGTGTGTGAAGTCCGTGAGCCAAATGGAGTTGTTCTCCCACAAGAACCACTCGGCTGATTCTTCTTCAATATGCAATTCAGCAACATGCAGTGTTGCTGGATGGAATTAGCTCTTACAGCAACATCTGCGTCTAGAGCCTTTGTATTTAGGGTTAGCTGAAAACGGCTTTGGCGCTGAAGTGGTTTCTGAATGTGGAGTTGGTGGCATGTGAAACCCGCCTGTGGAGCCTTCGTTTGTGTGGGATGCTCACCAAGTTGCCCTTCAGGACAATGCACTCAAACGGCATTAAGCATAGTGTGTGAACACATAGCTTGCTTGAGAGCTGCCTGTCAGCCTGATGGTGTGTGAAGTCAGTGAGCCAAATGGAGTTGTTCTCCCACAAGAACCACTCGGCTGATTCTTCTTCAATATGCAATTCAGCAACATGCAGTGTTGCTGGATGGAATTAGCTCTTACAGCAACATGTGCGTCTAGAGCCTTTGTATTTAGGGCTAGCTGAAAAGGGCTTTGGCGCTGAAGTGGTTTCTGAATGTGGAGTTGGTGGCATGTGAAACCCGCCTGTGGAGCCTTGTTTTGTGTGGGACGCTCACCAACCTGCCCTTCAGGACAATGCACTCAAACGGCATTAAGCATAGTGTGCGAACACGTAGTTTGGTTGAGAGCTGCCTGTCAGCCTGATGGTGTGTGAAGTCATTGAGCCAAATGGAGTTGTTCTCCCACAAGAACCACTCGGCTGATTCTTCTTCAATATGCAATTCAGCAACATGCAGTGTTGCTTGATGGAGTTAGCCCTTACAGCAACATCTGCGTCTAGAGCCTTTGTATTTAAGGCTAGCTGAAAACGGCTTTGGTGCTGAAGTGGTTTCTGAATGTGGAGTTGGTGGCATGTGAAACCCGCCTGTGGAGCCTTCGTTTGTGTGGGATGCTCACCAAGCTGCCCTTCAGGACAATGCACTTAAATGGCATTAAGCATAGTGTGTGAACACGTAGTTTGCTTGAGAGCTGCCTGTCAGCCTGATGGTGTGTGAAGTCAGTGAGCCAAATGGAGTTGTTCTCCCACAAGAACCACTCGGCTGATTCTTCTTCAATATGCAATTCAGCAACATGCAGTGTTGCTGGATGGAATTAGCTCTTACAGCAACATCTGCGTGTAGAGCCTTTGTATTTAGGGCTAGCTGAAAAGGGCTTTGGCGCTCAAGTGGTTTCTGAATGTGGAGTTGGTGGTATGTGAAACCCGCCTCTGGAGCCTTCATTTGTGTGCGATGCTCACCAAGCTGCCCTTCAGGACAATGCACTCAAACGGCATTAAGCATAGTGTGTGAACACGTAGTTTGCTTGAGAGCTGCCTGTCAGCCTGATGGTATGTGAAGTCAGTGAGCCAAATGGAGTTGTTCTCCCACAAGAACCACTCGGCTGATTCTTCTTCAATATGCAATTCAGCAACATGCAGTGTTGCTGGATGGAATTAGCTCTTACAGCAACATCTGCGTCTAGAGCCTTTGCATTTATGGCTAGCTGAAAACGGCTTTGGCGCTGAAGTGGTTTCTGAATGTGGAGTTGGTGGCATGTGAAACCCGCCTGTGGAGCCTTCGTTTGTGTGGGATGCTCACCAAGCTGCCCTTCAGGACAATGCACTCAAACGGCATTAAGCATAGTGTGTGAACACGTAGTTTGCTTGAGAGCTGCCTGTCAGCCTGATGGTGTGTGAAGTCAGTGAGCCAAATGGAGTTGTTCTCCCACAAGAACCACTCGGCTGATTCTTCTTCAATATGCAATTCAGCAACATGCAGTGTTGCTGGATGGAATTAGCTCTTACAGCAACATCTGGATCAAGAGCCTTTGTATTTAGGGCTAGCTGAAAAGGGCTTTGGCGCTGATGTGGTTTCTGAATGTGGAGTTGGTGGCATGTGAAACCCGCCTGTGGAGCCTTCTTTTGTGTGGGACGCTCACCAACCTGCCCTTCAGGACAATGCACTCAAACGGCATTTAGCATAGTGTGCGAACACGTAGTTTGCTTGAGAGCTGCCTGTCAGCCTGATGGTGTGTGAAGTCAGTGAGCCAAATGGAGTTGTTCTCCCACAAGAACCACTCGGCTGATTCTTCTTCAATATGCAATTCAGCAACATGCAGTGTTGCTTGATGGAATTAGCCCTTACAGCAACATCTGCGTCTAGAGCCTTTGTATTTAGGGCTAGCTGAAAACGGCTTTGGCGCTGAAGTGGTTTCTGAATGTGGAGTTGGTGGCATGTGAAACCCGCCTGTGGAGCCTTCGTTTGTGTGGGATGCTCACCAAGCTACCCTTCAGGACAATGCACTCAAACGGCATTAAGCATAGTGTGTGAACACGTAGTTTGCTTGAGAGCTGCCTGTCAGCCTGATGGTGTGTGAAGTCAGTGAGCCAAATAGAGTTGTTCTCCCACAAGAACCACTCGGCTGATTCTTCTTCAATATGCAATTCAGCAACATGCAGTGTTGCTGGATGGAATTAGCTCTTACAGCAACATCTGCGTCTAGAGCCTTTGTATTTAGGGTTAGCTGAAAACGGCTTTGGCGCTGAAGTGGTTTCTGAATGTGGAGTTGGTGGCATGTGAAACCTGCCTGTGGAGCCTTCGTTTGTGTAGGATGCTCACCAACCTGCCCTTCAGGACAATGCACTCAGACGGCATTAAGCATAGTGTGTGAACACGCAGTTTGCTTGAGAGCTGCCTGTCAGCCTGATGGTGTGTGAAGTCAATGAGCCAAATGGAGTTGTTCTCCCACAAGAACCACTCGGCTGATTCTTCTTCAATATGCAATTCTGCAACATGCAGTGTTGCTTGATGGAATTAGCTCTTACAACAACATCTGCGTCTAGAGCCTTTGTATTTAGGGCTAGCTGAAAAGGGCTTTGGCGCTGAAGTGGTTTCTGAATGTGGAGTTGGTGGCATGTGAAACACGCCTGTGGAGCCTTCGTTTTTGTGGGATGCTCACCAAGCTGCCCTTCAGGACAATGCACTTAAATGGCATTAAGCATAGTGTGTGAACACGTAGTTTGCTTGAGAGCTGCCAGTCAGCCTGATGGTGTGTGAAGTCAATGAGCCAAATGGAGTTGTTCTCCCACAAGAATCACTCGGCTGATTCTTCTTCAATATGCAATTCAGCAACATGCAGTGTTGCTTGATGGAATTAGCTCTTACAGCAACATCTGCGTCTAGAGCCTTTGTATTTATGGCTAGCTGAAAACGGCTTTGGTGCTGAAGTGGTTTCTGAATGTGGAGTTGGTGGCATGTGAAACCCGCCTGTGGAGCCTTCGTTTTTGTGGGATGCTCACCAAGCTGCCCTTCAGGACAATGCACTCAAACGGCATTTAGCATAGTGTGTGAACACGTAGTTTGCTTGAGAGCTGCGTGTCAGCCTGATGGTGTGTGAAGTCAGTGAGCCAAATGGAGTTGTTCTCCCACAAGAACCACTCGGCTGATTCTTCTTCAATATGCAATTCAGCAACATGCAGTGTTGCTGGATGGAATTAGCTCTTACAGCAACATCTGGATCAAGAGCCTTTGTATTTAGGGCTAGCTGAATAGGGCTTTGGCGCTGAAGTGGTTTCTGAATGTGGAGTTGGTGGCATGTGAAACCCGCCTGTGGAGCCTTCGTTTGTGTGGGATGCTCACCAACCTGCCCTTCAGGACAATGCACTCAATCGGCATTAAGCATAGTGTGTGAACACGTAGTTTGCTTGAGAGCTGCCTGTCAGCCTGGTGGTGTGTGAAGTCAGTGAGCCAAATGGAGTTGTTCTCCCACAAGAACCACTCGGCTGATTCTTCTTCAATATGCAATTCAGCAACATGCAGTGTTGCTGGATGGAATTAGCTCTTACAGCAACATCTGGATCAAGAGCCTTTGTATTTAGGGCTAGCTGAAAAGGGCTTTGGCGCTGAAGTTGTTTCTGAATGTGGAGTTGGTGGCATGTGAAACCCGCCTGTGGAGCCTTCTTTTGTGTGGGACGCTCACCAACCTGCCCTTCAGGACAATGCACTCAAACGGCATTAAGCATAGTGTGTGAACACGTAGTTTGCTTGAGAGCTGCCTGTCAGCCTGATGGTGTGTGAAGTCAGTGAGCCAAATGCAGTTGTTCTCCCACAAGAACCACTCGGCTGATTCTTCTTCAATATGCAATTCAGCAACATGCAGTGTTGCTTGATGGAATTAGCTCTTACAGCAACATCTGCGTCTAGAGCCTTTGTATTTAGGGCTAGCTGAAAAGGGCTTTGGCGCTGAAGTGGTTTCTGAATGTGGAGTTGGTGGCATGTGAAACCCGCCTGTGGAGCCTTCGTTTGTGTGGGATGCTCACCAACCTGCCCTTCAGGACAATGCACTCAAACGGCATTTAGCATAGTGTGTGAACACATAGTTTGCTTGAGAGCTGCCTGTCAGCCTGATGGTGTGTGAAGTCAGTGAGCCAAATAGAGTTTTTCTCCCACAAGAACCACTCGGCTGATTCTTCTTCAATATGCAATTCAGCAACATGCAGTGTTGCTGGATGGAATTAGTTCTTACAGCAACATCTGCGTCTAGAGCCTTTGTATTTAGGGCTAGCTGAAAACGGCTTTGGCGCTGAAGTGGTTTCTGAATGTGGAGTTGGTGGCATGTGAAACCCGTCTGTGGAGCCTTCGTTTGTGTGGGATGCTCACCAACCTGCCCTTCAGGACAATGCACTCAGACGGCATTAAGCATAGTGTGTGAACACGTAGTTTGCTTGAGAGCTGCCTGTCAGCCTGATGGTGTGTGAAGTCAATGAGCCAAATGGAGTTGTTCTCCCACAAGAACCACTCGGCTGATTCTTCTTCAATATGCAATTCAGCAACATGCAGTGTTGCTTGATGGAATTAGCTCTTACAGCAACATCTGCGTCAAGAGCCTTTGTATTTAGGGCTAGCTGAAAACGGCTTTGGCGCTGAAGTGGTTTCTGAATGTGGAGTTGGTGGCATGTGAAACCCGCCTGTGGAGCCTTCGTTTGTGTGGGATGCTCACCAAGCTGCCCTTCAGGACAATGCACTTAAATGGCATTAAGCATAGTGTGTGAACACGTAGTTTGCTTGAGAGCTGCCTGTCAGCCTGATGGTGTGTGAAGTCAGTGAGCCAAATGGAGTTGTTCTCCCACAAGAACCACTCGGCTGATTCTTCTTCAATATGCAATTCAGCAACATGCAGTGTTGCTGGATGGAATTAGCTCTTACAGCAACATCTGGATCAAGAGCCTTTGTATTTAGGGCTAGCTGACAAGGATTTTGGCGCTGAAGTGGTTTCTGAATGTGGAGTTGGTGGCATGTGAAACCCGCCTGTGGAGCCTTCGTTTGTGTGGGATGCTCACCAACCTGCCCTTCAGGACAATGCATTAAATGGCATTTAGCATAGTGTGTGAACACGCAGTTTGTTTGAGAGCTGCGTGTCAGCCTGATGGTGTGTGAAGTCAGTGAGCCAAATGGAGTTGTTCTCCCACAAGAACCACTCGGCTGATTCTTCTTCAATATGCAATTCAGCAACATGCAGTGTTGCTGGATGGAATTAGCCCTTACAGCAACATCTGCGTCTAGAGCCTTTGTATTTAGGGCTAGCTGAAAAGGGCTTTGGCGCTGAAGTGGTTTCTGAATGTGGAGTTGGTGGCATGTGAAACCCGTCTGTGGAGCCTTCGTTTGTGTGGGATGCTCACCAAGCTGCCCTTCAGGACAATGCACTCAAACGGCATTTAGCATAGTGTGTGAACACGTAGTTTGCTTGAGAGCTGCGTGTCAGCCTGATGGTGTGTGAAGTCAGTGAGCCAAATGGAGTTGTTCTCCCACAAGAACCACTCGGCTGATTCTTCTTCAATATGCAATTCAGCAGCATGCAGTGTTGCTGGATGGAATTAGCTCTTACAGCAACATCTGCGTCTAGAGCCTTTGTATTTAGGGCTAGCTGAAAACGGCTTTGGCGCTGAAGTGGTTTCTGAATGTGGAGTTGGTGGTATGTGAAACCCGCCTGTGGAGCCTTCGTTTGTGTGGGATGCTCACCAAGCTGCCCTTCAGGACAATGCACTCAAACGGCATTAAGCATAGTGTGTGAACACGTAGTTTGCTTGAGAGCTGCCTGTCAGCCTGATGGTGTGTGAAGTCAGTGAGCCAAATGGAGTTGTTCTCCCACAAGAACCACTCGGCTGATTCTTCTTCAATATGCAATTCAGCAACATGCAGTGTTGCTTGATGGAATTAGCCCTTACAACAACATCTGCGTCTAGAGCCTTTGTATTTAGGGCTAGCTGAAAAGGGCTTTGGCGCTGAAGTGGTTTCTGAATGTGGAGTTGGTGGCATGTGAAACCCGCCTGTGGAGCCTTCGTTTGTGTGGGACGCTCACCAACCTGCCCTTCAGGACAATGCACTCAAACGGCATTTAGCATAGTGTGTGAACACGTAGTTTGCTTGAGAGCTGCGTGTCAGCCTGATGGTGTGTGAAGTCAGTGAGCCAAATAGAGTTGTTCTCCCACAAGAACCACTCGGCTGATTCTTCTTCAATATGCAATTCAGCAACATGCAGTGTTGCTTGATGGAATTAGCTCTTACAGCAACATCTGCGTCTAGAGCCTTTGTATTTAGGGCTAGCTGAAAAGGGCTTTGGCGCTGAAGTGGTTTCTGAATGTGGAGTTGGTGGCATGTGAAACCCGCCTGTGGAGCCTTCGTTTGTGTGGGATGCTCACCAACCTGCCCTTCAGGACAATGCACTCAAACGGCATTTAGCATAGTGTGTGAACACATAGTTTGCTTGAGAGCTGCCTGTCAGCCTGATGGTGTGTGAAGTCAGTGAGCCAAATAGAGTTTTTCTCCCACAAGAACCACTCGGCTGATTCTTCTTCAATATGCAATTCAGCAACATGCAGTGTTGCTGGATGGAATTAGTTCTTACAGCAACATCTGCGTCTAGAGCCTTTGTATTTAGGGCTAGCTGAAAACGGCTTTGGCGCTGAAGTGGTTTCTGAATGTGGAGTTGGTGGCATGTGAAACCCGTCTGTGGAGCCTTCGTTTGTGTGGGATGCTCACCAACCTGCCCTTCAGGACAATGCACTCAGACGGCATTAAGCATAGTGTGTGAACACGTAGTTTGCTTGAGAGCTGCCTGTCAGCCTGATGGTGTGTGAAGTCAATGAGCCAAATGGAGTTGTTCTCCCACAAGAACCACTCGGCTGATTCTTCTTCAATATGCAATTCAGCAACATGCAGTGTTGCTTGATGGAATTAGCTCTTACAGCAACATCTGCGTCAAGAGCCTTTGTATTTAGGGCTAGCTGAAAACGGCTTTGGCGCTGAAGTGGTTTCTGAATGTGGAGTTGGTGGCATGTGAAACCCGCCTGTGGAGCCTTCGTTTGTGTGGGATGCTCACCAAGCTGCCCTTCAGGACAATGCACTTAAATGGCATTAAGCATAGTGTGTGAACACGTAGTTTGCTTGAGAGCTGCCTGTCAGCCTGATGGTGTGTGAAGTCAGTGAGCCAAATGGAGTTGTTCTCCCACAAGAACCACTCGGCTGATTCTTCTTCAATATGCAATTCAGCAACATGCAGTGTTGCTGGATGGAATTAGCTCTTACAGCAACATCTGGATCAAGAGCCTTTGTATTTAGGGCTAGCTGACAAGGATTTTGGCGCTGAAGTGGTTTCTGAATGTGGAGTTGGTGGCATGTGAAACCCGCCTGTGGAGCCTTCGTTTGTGTGGGATGCTCACCAACCTGCCCTTCAGGACAATGCATTAAATGGCATTTAGCATAGTGTGTGAACACGCAGTTTGTTTGAGAGCTGCGTGTCAGCCTGATGGTGTGTGAAGTCAGTGAGCCAAATGGAGTTGTTCTCCCACAAGAACCACTCGGCTGATTCTTCTTCAATATGCAATTCAGCAACATGCAGTGTTGCTGGATGGAATTAGCCCTTACAGCAACATCTGCGTCTAGAGCCTTTGTATTTAGGGCTAGCTGAAAAGGGCTTTGGCGCTGAAGTGGTTTCTGAATGTGGAGTTGGTGGCATGTGAAACCCGTCTGTGGAGCCTTCGTTTGTGTGGGATGCTCACCAAGCTGCCCTTCAGGACAATGCACTCAAACGGCATTTAGCATAGTGTGTGAACACGTAGTTTGCTTGAGAGCTGCGTGTCAGCCTGATGGTGTGTGAAGTCAGTGAGCCAAATGGAGTTGTTCTCCCACAAGAACCACTCGGCTGATTCTTCTTCAATATGCAATTCAGCAGCATGCAGTGTTGCTGGATGGAATTAGCTCTTACAGCAACATCTGCGTCTAGAGCCTTTGTATTTAGGGCTAGCTGAAAACGGCTTTGGCGCTGAAGTGGTTTCTGAATGTGGAGTTGGTGGTATGTGAAACCCGCCTGTGGAGCCTTCGTTTGTGTGGGATGCTCACCAAGCTGCCCTTCAGGACAATGCACTCAAACGGCATTAAGCATAGTGTGTGAACACGTAGTTTGCTTGAGAGCTGCCTGTCAGCCTGATGGTGTGTGAAGTCAGTGAGCCAAATGGAGTTGTTCTCCCACAAGAACCACTCGGCTGATTCTTCTTCAATATGCAATTCAGCAACATGCAGTGTTGCTTGATGGAATTAGCCCTTACAACAACATCTGCGTCTAGAGCCTTTGTATTTAGGGCTAGCTGAAAAGGGCTTTGGCGCTGAAGTGGTTTCTGAATGTGGAGTTGGTGGCATGTGAAACCCGCCTGTGGAGCCTTCGTTTGTGTGGGATGCTCACCAAGCTGCCCTTCAGGACAATGCACTCAAACGGCATTTAGCATAGTGTGTGAACACGTAGTTTGCTTGAGAGCTGCGTGTCAGCCTGATGGTGTGTGAAGTCAGTGAGCCAAATAGAGTTTTTCTCCCACAAGAACCACTCGGCTGATTCTTCTTCAATATGCAATTCAGCAACATGCAGTGTTGCTGGATGGAATTAGTTCTTACAGCAACATCTGCGTCTAGAGCCTTTGTATTTAGGGCTAGCTGAAAAGGGCTTTGGCGCTGAAGTGGTTTCTGAATGTGGAGTTGGTGGCATGTGAAACCCGTCTGTGGAGCCTTCGTTTGTGTGGGATGCTCACCAACCTGCCCTTCAGGACAATGCACTCAGACGGCATTAAGCATAGTGTGTGAACACGTAGTTTGCTTGAGAGCTGCCTGTCAGCCTGATGGTGTGTGAAGTCAATGAGCCAAATGGAGTTGTTCTCCCACAAGAACCACTCGGCTGATTCTTCTTCAATATGCAATTCAGCAACATGCAGTGTTGCTTGATGGAATTAGCTCTTACAGCAACATCTGCGTCTAGAGCCTTTGTATTTAGGGCTAGCTGAAAACGGCTTTGGCGCTGAAGTGGTTTCTGAATGTGGAGTTGGTGGCATGTGAAACCCGCCTGTGGAGCCTTCGTTTGTGTGGGATGCTCACCAAGCTGCCCTTCAGGACAATGCACTTAAATGGCATTAAGCATAGTGTGTGAACACGTAGTTTGCTTGAGAGCTGCCTGTCAGCCTGATGGTGTGTGAAGTCAGTGAGCCAAATGGAGTTGTTCTCCCACAAGAACCACTCCGCTGATTCTTCTTCAATATGCAATTCAGCAACATGCAGTGTTGCTGGATGGAATTAGCTCTTACAGCCTCATCTGGATCAAGAGCCTTTGTATTTAGGGCTAGCTGACAAGGATTTTGGCGCTGAAGTGGTTTCTGAATGTGGAGTTGGTGGCATGTGAAACCCGCCTGTGGAGCCTTCGTTTGTGTGGGATGCTCACCAACCTGCCCTTCAGGACAATGCACTCAAACGGCATTAAGCATAGTGTGTGAACACATAGTTTGTTTGAGAGCTGCGTGTCAGCCTGATGGTGTGTGAAGTCAGTGAGCCAAATGGAGTTGTTCTCCCACAAGAACCACTCGGCTGATTCTTCTTCAATATGCAATTCAGCAACATGCAGTGTTGCTGGATGGAATTAGCTCTTACAGCAACATCTGCGTCTAGAGCCTTTGTATTTACGGCTAGCTGAAAATTTCTTTGGTGCTGAAGTGGTTTCTGAATGTGGAGTTGTTGGCATGTGAAACCTGCCTGTGGAGCCTTCGTTTGTGTGGGATGCTCACCAACCTGCCCTTCAGGTCAATGCACTCAAACGGCATTTAGCATAGTGTTTGAACACGTAGTTTGCTTGAGAGCTGCCTGTCAGCCTGATGGTGTGTGAAGTCAGTGAGCCAAATGGAGTTGTTCTCCCACAAGAACCACTCGGCTGATTCTTCTTCAATATGCAATTCAGCAACATGCAGTGTTGCTGGATGGAATTAGCCCTTACAGCAACATCTGCGTCTAGAGCCTTTGTATTTAGGGCTAGCTGAAAAGGGCTTTGGCGCTGAAGTGGTTTCTGAATGTGGAGTTGGTGGCATGTGAAACCCGTCTGTGGAGCCTTCGTTTGTGTGGGATGCTCACCAAGCTGCCCTTCAGGACAATGCACTCAAACGGCATTTAGCATAGTGTGTGAACACGTAGTTTGCTTGAGAGCTGCGTGTCAGCCTGATGGTGTGTGAAGTCAGTGAGCCAAATATAGTTGTTCTCCCACAAGAATCACTCGGCTGATTCTTCTTCAATATGCAATTCAGCAACATGCAGTGTTGCTGGATGGAATTAGTTCTTACAGCAACAGCTGCGTCTAGAGCCTTTGTATTTAGGGCTAGCTGAAAACGGCTTTGGCGCTGAAGTGGTTTCTGAATGTGGAGTTGGTGGCATGTGAAACCCGCCTGTGGAGCCTTCGTTTGTGTGGGATGCTCACCAAGCTGCCCTTCAGGACAATGCACTCAAACGGCATTTAGCATAGTGTGTGAACCCGTAGTTTGCTTGAGAGCTGCCTGTCAGCCTGATGGTGTGTGAAGTCAGTGAGCCAAATGGAGTTGTTCTCCCACAAGAACCACTCGGCTGATTCTTCTTCAATATGCAATTCAGCAACATGCAGTGTTGCTTGATGGAATTAGCTCTTACAGCAACATCTGCGTCTAGAGCCTTTGTATTTAGGGCTAGCTGAAAACGGCTTTGGTGCTGAAGTGGTTTCTGAATGTGGAGTTGGTGGCATGTGAAACCCGCCTGTGGAGCCTTCGTTTGTGTGGGATGCTCACCAAGCTGCCCTTCAGGACAATGCACTCAAACGGCATTAAGCATAGTGTGTGAACACGTAGTTTGCTTGAGAGCTGCCTGTCAGCCTGATGGTGTGTGAAGTCAGTGAGCCAAATGGAGTTGTTCTCCCACAAGAACCACTCGGCTGATTCTTCTTCAATATGCAATGCAGCAACATGCAGTGTTGCTGGATGGAATTAGCTCTTAAAGCAACATCTGCGTCTAGAGCCTTTGTATTTAGGGCTAGCTGAAAAGGGCTTTGGCGCTGAAGTGGTTTCTGAATGTAGAGTTGGTGGCATGTGAAACCCGCCTATGGAGCCTTCCTTTGTGTGGGATGCTCACCAACCTGCCCTTCAGGACAATGCACTCAAACGGCATTAAGCATAGTGTGTGAACACGTAGTTTGCTTGAGAGCTGCCTGTCAGCCTGATGGTGTGTGAAGTCAGTGAGCCAAATGGAGTTGTTCTCCCACAAGAACCACTCGGCTGATTCTTCTTCAATATGCAATTCAGCAACATGCAGTGTTGCTTGATGGAATTAGCTCTTACAGCAACATCTGCGTCTAGAGCCTTTGTATTTAGGGTTAGCTGAAAACGGCTTTGGCACTGAAGTGGTTTCTGAATGTGGAGTTGGTGGCATGTGAAACCCGCCTGTGGAGCCTTCTTTTGTGTGGGACGCTCACTAACCTGCCCTTCGGGACAATGCACTCAAACGGCATTTAGCATAGTGTGCGATCACGTAGTTTGCTTGAGAGCTGCCTGTCAGCCTGATGGTGTGTGAAGTCAGTGAGCCAAATGGAGTTGTTCTCCCACAAGAACCACTCGGCTGATTCTTCTTCAATATGCAATTCAGCAACATGCAGTGTTGCTGGATGGAATTAGCTCTTACAGCAACATCTGCGTCTAGAGCCTTTGTATTTAGGGCTAGCTGAAAAGGGCTTTGGCGCTGAAGTGGTTTCTGAATGTGGAGTTGGTGGCATGTGAAACCCGCCTGTGGAGCCTAGGTTTGTGTGGGATGCTCACCAACCTGCCCTTCAGGACAATGCACTCAAACGGCATTAAACATAGTGTGTGAACACGTAGTTTGCTTGAGAGCTGCCTGTCAGCCTGATGCTGTGTGAAGTCAGTGAGCCAAATGCAGTTGTTCTCCCACAAGAACCACTCGGCTGATTCTTCTTCAATATGCAATTCAGCAACATGCAGTGTTGCTGGATGGAATTAGTTCTTACAGCAACATCTGCGTCTAGAGCCTTTGTATTTAGGGCTAGCTGAAAAAGGCTTTGGCGCTGAAGTGGTTTCTGAATGTGGAGTTGGTGGCATGTGAAACCTGCCTGTGGAGCCTTCGTTTGTGTGGGATGCTCACCAAGCTGCCCTTCAGGACAATGCACTCAAACGGCATTTAGCATAGTGTGTGAACACGTAGTTTGCTTGAGAGCTGCGTGTCAGCCTGATGGTGTGTGAAGTCAGTGAGCCAAATAGAGTTGTTCTCCCACAAGAACCACTCGGCTGATTCTTCTTCAATATGCAATTCAGCAACATGCAGTGTTGCTGGATGGAATTAGTTCTTACAGCAACATCTGCGTCTAGAGCCTTTGTATTTAGGGCTAGCCTAAAAGGGCTTTGGCGCTGAAGTGGTTTCTGAATGTGGAGTTGGTGGCATGTGAAACCCGTCTGTGGAGCCTTCGTTTGTGTGGGATGCTGACCAACCTGCCCTTCAGGACAATGCACTCAGACGGCATTAAGCATAGTGTGTGAACACGCAGTTTGCTTGAGAGCTGCCTGTCAGCCTGATGGTGTGTGAAGTCAATGAGCCAAATGAAGTTGTTCTCCCACAAGAACCACTCGGCTGATTCTTCTTCAATATGCAATTCTGCAACATGCAGTGTTGCTTGATGGAATTAGCTCTTACAGCAACATCTGCGTCTAGAGCCTTTGTATTGAGGGCTAGCTGAAAACGGCTTTGGCGCTGAAGTGGTTTCTGAATGTGGAGTTGGTGGCATGTGAAACCCGCCTGTGGAGCCTTCGTTTGTGTGGGATGCTCACCAAGCTGCCCTTCAGGACAATGCACTTAAATGGCATTAAGCATAGTGTGTGAACACGTAGTTTGCTTGAGAGCTGCGTGTCAGACTGATGGTGTGTGAAGTCAGTGAGCCAAATGGAGTTGTTCTCCCACAAGAACCACTCGGCTGATTCTTCTTCAATATGCAATTCAGCAACATGCAGTGTTGCTGGATGGAATTAGCTCTTACAGCAACATCTGCGTCTAGAGCCTTTGTATTCAGGGCTAGCTGAAAACGGCTTTGGTGCTGAAGTGGTTTCTGAATGTGGAGTTGGTGGCATGTGAAACCCGCCTGTGTATCCTTCGTTTGTGTGGGATGCTCACCAAGCTGCCCTTCAGGACAATGCACTCAGACGGCATTAAGCATAGTCTGTGAACACGTAGTTTGCTTGAGAGCTGCCTGTCAACCTGATGGTGTGTGAAGTCAGTGAGCCAAATGGAGTTGTTCTCCCACAAGAACCACTCGGCTGATTCTTCTTCAATATGCAATTCAGCAACATGCAGTGTTGCTTGATGGAATTAGCTCTTACAGCAACATCTGTGTCTAGAGCCTTTGTATTTAGGTCTAGCTGAAAAGGGCTTTGGCGCTGAAGTGGTTTCTGAATGTGGAATTGGTGGCATGTGAAACCCGCCTGTGGAGCCTTCGTTTGTGTGGGATGCTCACCAACCTGCCCTTCAGGACAATGCACTCAGACGGCATTAAGCATAGTGTGTGAACACGCAGTTTGCTTGAGAGCTGCCTGTCAGCCTGATGGTGTGTGAAGTCAATGAGCCAAATGAAGTTGTTCTCCCACAAGAACCACTCGGCTGATTCTTCTTCAATATGCAATTCTGCAACATGCAGTGTTGCTTGATGGAATTAGCTCTTACAGCAACATCTGCGTCTAGAGCCTTTGTATTGAGGGCTAGCTGAAAACGGCTTTGGCGCTGAAGTGGTTTCTGAATGTGGAGTTGGTGGCATGTGAAACCCGCCTGTGGAGCCTTCGTTTGTGTGGGATGCTCACCAAGCTGCCCTTCAGGACAATGCACTTAAATGGCATTAAGCATAGTGTGTGAACACGTAGTTTGCTTGAGAGCTGCCTGTCAGCCTGATGGTGTGTGAAGTCAGTGAGCCAAATGGAGTTGTTCTCCCACAAGAACCACTCGGCTGATTCTTCTTCAATATGCAATTCAGCAACATGCAGTGTTGCTTGATGGAATTAGCTCTTAAAGGCAACATCTGCGTCTAGAGCCTTTGTATTTAGGGCTAGCTGAAAAGGGCTTTGGCGCTGAAGTTGTTTCTGAATGTGGAGTTGGTGGCATGGGAAACCCGCCTGTGGAGCCTTCGTTTGTGTGGGATGCTCACCAAGCTGCCCTTCAGGACAATGCACTCAAACGGCATTTAGCATAGTGTGTGAACACGTAGTTTGCTTGAGAGCTGCCTGTCAGCCTGATGGTGTGTGAAGTCAGTGAGCCAAATGGAGTTGTTCTCCCACAAGAACCACTCGGCTGATTCTTCTTCAATATGCAATTCAGCAACATGCAGTGTTGCTGGATGGAATTAGCTCTTACAGCAACATCTGCGTCTAGAGCCTTTGTATTTAGGGCTAGCTGAAAACGGCTTTGGTGCTGAAGTGGTTTCTGAATGTGGAGTTGTTGGCATGTGAAACCTGCCTGTGGAGCCTTCCTTTGTGGGATGCTCACCAACCTGCCCTTCAGGTCAATGCACTCAAACGGCATTTAGCATAGTGTTTGAACACGTAGTTTGCTTGAGAGCTGCCTGTCAGCCTGATGGTGTGTGAAGTCAGTGAGCCAAATGGAGTTGTTCTCCCACAAGAACCACTCGGCTGATTCTTCTTCAATATGCAATTCAGCAACATGCAGTGTTGCTGGATGGAATTAGCCCTTACAGCAACATCTGCGTCTAGAGCCTTTGTATTTAGGGCTAGCTGAAAAGGGCTTTGGCGCTGAAGTGGTTTCTGAATGTGGAGTTGGTGGCATGTGAAACCCGTCTGTGGAGCCTTCGTTTGTGTGGGATGCTCACCAAGCTGCCCTTCAGGACAATGCACTCAAACGGCATTTAGCATAGTGTGTGAACACGTAGTTTGCTTGAGAGCTGCGTGTCAGCCTGATGGTGTGTGAAGTCAGTGAGCCAAATATAGTTGTTCTCCCACAAGAACCACTCGGCTGATTCTTCTTCAATATGCAATTCAGCAACATGCAGTGTTGCTGGATGGAATTAGTTCTTACAGCAACAGCTGCGTCTAGAGCCTTTGTATTTAGGGCTAGCTGAAAACGGCTTTGGCGCTGAAGTGGTTTCTGAATGTGGAGTTGGTGGCATGTGAAACCCGCCTGTGGAGCCTTTGTTTGTGTGGGATGCTCACCAAGCTGCCCTTCAGGACAATGCACTCAAACGGCATTTAGCATAGTGTGTGAACCCGTAGTTTGCTTGAGAGCTGCCTGTCAGCCTGATGGTGTGTGAAGTCAGTGAGCCAAATGGAGTTGTTCTCCCACAAGAACCACTCGGCTGATTCTTCTTCAATATGCAATTCAGCAACATGCAGTGTTGCTTGATGGAATTAGCTCTTACAGCAACATCTGCGTCTAGAGCCTTTGTATTTAGGGCTAGCTGAAAACGGCTTTGGTGCTGAAGTGGTTTCTGAATGTGGAGTTGGTGGCATGTGAAACCCGCCTGTGGAGCCTTCGTTTGTGTGGGATGCTCACCAAGCTGCCCTTCAGGACAATGCACTCAAACGGCATTAAGCATAGTGTGTGAACACGTAGTTTGCTTGAGAGCTGCCAGTCAGCCTGATGGTGTGTGAAGTCAGTGAGCCAAATGGAGTTGTTCTCCCACAAGAACCACTCGGCTGATTCTTCTTCAATATGCAATGCAGCAACATGCAGTGTTGCTGGATGGAATTAGCTCTTACAGCAACATCTGCGTCTAGAGCCTTTGTATTTAGGGCTAGCTGAAAAGGGCTTTGGCGCTGAAGTGGTTTCTGAATGTAGAGTTGGTGGCATGTGAAACCCGCCTATGGAGCCTTCCTTTGTGTGGGATGCTCACCAACCTGCCCTTCAGGACAATGCACTCAAACGGCATTAAGCATAGTGCGTGAACACGTAGTTTGCTTGAGAGCTGCCTGTCAGCCTGATGGTGTGTGAAGTCAGTGAGCCAAATGGAGTTGTTCTCCCACAAGAACCACTCGGCTGATTCTTCTTCAATATGCAATTCAGCAACATGCAGTGTTGCTGGATGGAATTAGCTCTTACAGCAACATCTGCGTCTAGAGCCTTTGTATTTAGGGCTAGCTGAAAACGGCTTTGGTGCTGAAGTGGTTTCTGAATGTGGAGTTGGTGGCATGTGAAACCCGCCTGTGTATCCTTCGTTTGTGTGGGATGCTCACCAAGCTGCCCTTCAGAACAATGCACTCAGACGGCATTAAGCATAGTGTGTGAACACGTAGTTTGCTTGAGAGCTGCCTGTCAACCTGATGGTGTGTGAAGTCAGTGAGCCAAATGGAGTTGTTCTCCCACAAGAACCACTCGGCTGATTCTTCTTCAATATGCAATTCAGCAACATGCAGTGTTGCTGGATGGAATTAGTTCTTACAGCAACATCTGCGTCTAGAGCCTTTGTATTTAGGGCTAGCTGAAAAGGGCTTTGGTGCTGAAGTGGTTTCTGAATGTGGAGTTGGTGGCATGTGAAACCCGCCTGTGGAGCCTTCGTTTGTGTGGGATGCTCACCAACCTGCCCTTCAGGACAATGCACTCAGACGGCATTAAGCATAGTGTGTGAACACGTAGTTTGCTTGAGAGCTGCCTGTCAGCCTGATGGTGTGTGAAGTCAGTGAGCCAAATGGAGTTGTTCTCCCACAAGAACCACTCGGCTGATTCTTCTTCAATATGCAATTCAGCAAAATGCAGTGTTGCTTGATGGAATTAGCTCTTACAGCAACATCTGGATCTAGAGCCTTTGTATTTAGGGCTAGCTGAAAAGGGCTTTGGCGCTGAAGTGGTTTCTGAATGTGGAGTTGGTGGCATGTGAAACCCGCCTGTGTTTCCTTCGTTTGTGTGGGATGCTCACCAAGCTGCCCTTCAGGACAATGCACTCAAACGGCATTAAGCATAGTGTGTGAACACGTAGTTTGCTTGAGAGCTGCCTGTCAGCCTGATGGTGTGTGAAGTCAGTGAGCCAAATGGAGCTGTTCTCTCACAAGAACCACTCGGCTGATTCTTCTTCAATATGCAATTCAGCAACATGCAGTGTTACTTGATGGAATTAGCTCTTACAGCAACATCTGGGTCTAGAGCCTCTGTATTTAGGGCTAGCTGAAACCGCTTTGGCGCTGAAGTGGTTGCTGAATGTGGAGTTGGTGGCATGTGAAATCCGTCTGTGGAGCCTTCGTTTGTTTGGATGCTCACCAAGCTGCCCTTCAGGACAATGCACTCAAACGGCATTAAGCATAGTGTGTGAACTCGTAGTTTGCTTGAGAGCTGCCTGTCAGCCTGATGGTGTGTGAAGTCAGTGAGCCAAATGGAGTTGTTCTCCCACAAGAACCACTCGGCTGATTCTTCTTCAATATGCAATTCAGCAACATGCAGTGTTGCTTGATCGAATTATCTCTTACAGCAACATCTGCGTCTAGAGCCTTTGTATTTAGGGTTAGCTGAAAACGGCTTTGGCGCTGAAGTGGTTTCTGAATGTGGAATTGGTGGCATGTGAAACCCGTCTGTGGAGCCTTCCTTTGTGGGATGCTCACCAACCTGCCCTTCAGGACAATGCACTCAAACGGCATTAAGCATAGTGTGTGTACACGTAGTTTGCTTGAGAGCTGCCTGCAGCCTGATGGTGTGTGAAGTCAGTGAGCCAAATGGAGTTGTTCTCCCACAAGAACCACTCGGCTGATTCTTCTTCAATATGCAATTCAGCAACATGCAGTGTTGCTGGATGGAATTAGCTCTTACAGCAACATCTGCGTCTAGAGCCTTTGTATTTAGGGCTAGCTGAAAAGGGCTTTGGCGCTGAAGTGGTTTCTGAATGTGGAGTTGGTGGCATGTGAAACCCGCCTGTGGAGCCTTCGTTTGTGTGGGATGCTCACCAAGCTGCCCTTCAGGACAATGCACTCAGACGGCATTAAGCATAGTGTGTGAACATGTAGTTTGCTTGAGAGCTGCCTGTCAGCCTGATGGTGTGTGAAGTCAGTGAGCCAAATGGAGTTGTTCTCCCACAAGAACCACTCGGCTGATTCTTCTTCAATATGCAATTCAGCAACATGCAGTGTTGCTTGATGGAATTAGCTCTTACAGCAACACCTGCGTCTAGAGCCTTTGTATTTAGGGCTAGCTGAAAACGGCTTCGGCGCTGAAGTGGTTTCTGAATGTGGAGTTGGTGGCATGTGAAACCCGCCTGTGGAGCCTTCGTTTGTGTGGGATGCTCACCAACCTGCCCTTCAGGACAATGCACTCAAACGGCATTAAGCATAGTGTGTGAACACGTATTTGCTTGAGAGCTGCCTGTCAGTCTGATGGTGTGTGAAGTCAGTGAGCCAAATGGAGTTGTTCTCCCACAAGAACCACTCGGCTGATTCTTCTTCAATATGCAATTCAGCAAAATGCAGTGTTGCTTGATGGAATTAGCTCTTACAGCAACATCTGCGTCTAGAGCCTTTTGTATTTAGGGCTAGCTGAAAACAGCATTGGCACTGAAGTGATTTCTGAATGTGGAGTTGGTGGCATGTGAAACCCGCCTGTGGAGCCTTCGTTTGTGTGGGATGCTCACCAAGCTGCCCTTCAGGACAATGCACTCAAACGGCATTAAGCATAGTGTGTGAACACGTAGTTTGCTTGAGAGCTGCCTGTCAGCCTGATGGTATGTGAAGTCAGTGAGCCAAATGGAGTTGTTCTCCCACAAGAACCACTCGGCTGATTCTTCTTCAATATGCAATTCAGCAACATGCAGTGTTGCTTGATGGAATTAGCTCTTACAGCAACATCTGCATCTAGAGCCTTTGTATTTAGGGCTAGCTGAAAAGGGCTTTGGCGCTGAAGTTGTTTCTGAATGTGGAGTTGGTGGCATGTGAAACCCACCTGTGGAGCCTTCGTTTGTGTGGGATGCTCACCAAGCTGCTCTTCAGGACAATGCACTCAAACGGCATTTAGCATAGTGTGTGAACACGTAGTTTGCTTGAGAGCTGCCTGTCAGCCTGATGGTGTGTGAAGTCAGTGAGCCAAATGGAGTTGTTCTCCCACAAGAACCACTCGGCTGATTCTTCTTCAATATGCAATTCAGCAACATGCAGTGTTGCTGGATGGAATTAGCTCTTACAGCAACATCTGGGTCTAGAGCCTTTGTATTGAGGGCTAGCTGAAAAGGGCTTTGGCGCTGAAGTGGTTTCTGAATGTGGAGTTGGTGGCATGTGAAACCCGCCTGTGGAGCCTTCGTTTGTGTGGGATGCTCACCAACCTGCCCTTCAGGACAATCCACTCAAACGGCATTTAGCGTAGTGTGTGAACACGTAGTTTGCTTGAGAGATGCCTGTTCAGCCTGATGGTGTGTGAAGTCAGTGAGCCAAATGGAGTTGTTCTCCCACAAGAACCACTCGGCTGATTCTTCTTCAATATGCAATTCAGCAACATGCAGTGTTGCTGGATGGAATTAGCTCTTACAGCATCATCTGGATCTAGAGCCTTTGTATTTAGGGCTAGCTGAAAACGGCTTTGGCGCTGAAGTGGTTTCTGAATGTGGAGTTGGTGGCATGTGAAACCCGCCTGTGGAGACTCCGTTTGTGTGGGATGCTCACCAACCTGCCCTTCAGGACAACGCACTCAATCGGCATTAAGCATAGTGTGTGAACACATAGTTTGCTTGAGAGCTGCCTGTCAGCCTGATGGTGTGTGAAGTCAGTGAGCCAAATGGAGTTGTTCTCCCACAAGAACCACTCGGCTGATTCTTCTTCAATATGCAATTCAGCAACATGCAGTGTTGCTTGATGGAATTAGCTCTTACAGCAACATCTGGGTCTAGAGCCTTTATATTTAGGGCTAGCTGAAAAGGGCTTTGGCGCTGAAGTGGTTTCTGAATGTGGAGTTGGTGGCATGTGAAACCCGCCTGTGGAGCCTTCGTTTGTGTGGGATGCTCACCAAGCTGCCCTTCAGGACAATGCACTCAAACGGCATTTAGCATAGCGTGTGAACACATAGTTTGCTTGAGAGCTGCCTGTCAGCCTGATGGTGTGTGAAGTCAGTGAGCCAAATGGAGTTGTTCTCCCACAAGAACCACTCGGTTGATTCTTCTTCAATATGCAATTCAGCAACATGCAGTGTTGCTTGATGGAATTAGCTCTTACAGCAACATCTGCGTTTAGAGCCTTTGTATTTAGGGCTAGCTGAAAACGGGTTTGGCGCTGAAGTGGTTTCTGAATGTGGAGTTGATGGCATGTGAAACCCGCCTGTGGAGCCTTCGTTTGTGTGGGATGCTCACCAACCAACCCTTCAAGACAATGCACTCAAACGGCATTAAGCATAGTGTGTGAACACGTAGTTTGCTTGAGAGCTGCCTGTCAGCCTGATGCTGTGTGAAGTCAGTGAGCCAAATGGAGTTGTTCTCACACAAGAACCACTCGGCTGATTCTTCTTCAATATGCCATTCAGCAACATGCAGTGTTGCTTGATGGAATTAGCTCTTACAGCAACATCTGCGTCTAGAGCCTTTGTATTTAGGGCTAGCTGAAAACGGCTTTGGCGCTGAAGTGGTTTCTGAATGTGGAGTTGGTGGCATGTGAAACCCGCCTGTGGAGCCTTCGTTTGTGTGGGATGCTCACCAAGCTGCCCTTCAGGACAATGCACTCAAACGGCATTTAGCATAGTGTTGGAACACATAGTTTGCTTGAGAGCTGCCTGTCAGCCTGATGGTGTGTGAAGTCAGTGAGCCAAATGGAGTTGTTCTCCCACAAGAACCACTCGGCTGATTCTTCTTCAATATGCAATTCAGCAACATGCAGTGTTGCTTGATGGAATTAGCTCTTACTGCAACATCTGCGTCTAGAGCCTTTGTATTTAGGGCTAGGTGAAAACGGCTTTGGCGCTGAAGTGGTTTCTGAATGTGGAGTTGGTGGCATGTGAAACCCGCCTGTGGAGCCTTCGTTTGTGTGGGATGCTCACCAACCTGCCCTTTAGGACAATGCACTCAAACGGCATTAAGCATAGTGTGTGAACACGTAGTTTGCTTGAGAGCTGCCTGTCAGCCTGCTGGTGTGTGAATTCAGTGAGCCAAATGGAGTTGTTCTACCACAAGAAACACTCGGCTGATTCTTCTTCAATATGGAATTCAGCAACATGCAGTGTTGCTTGATGGAATTAGCTCTTAGAGCAACATCTGCGTCTAGAGCCTTTGTATTTAGGGCTAGCTGAAAACGGCTTTGGCGCTGAAGTGGTTTCTGAATGTGGAGTTGGTGGCATGTGAAACCCGCCTGTGGAGCCTTCGTTTGTGTGGGATGCTCACCAAGCTGCCCTTCAGGACAATGCACTCAAACGGCATTAAGCATAGTGTGTGAACACGTAGTTTGCTTGAGAGCTGCCTGTCAGCCTGCTGGTGTGTGAAGTCAGTGAGCCAAATGGAGTTGTTCTCCCACAAGAACCACTCGGCTGATTCTTCTTCAATATGCAATTCAGCAACATGCAGTGTTGCTTGATGGAATTAGCTCTTACAGCAACATATGCGTCTAGAGCCGTTGTATTTAGGGCTAGCTGAAAAGGGCTTTGGCGCTGAAGTGGTTTCTGAATGTGGAGTTGGTGGCATGTGAAACCCGCCTGTGGATCCTTCGTTTGTGTGGGATGCTCACCAACCTGCCCTTCAGGACAATGCACTCAAATGGCATTTAGCATAGCGTGTGAACACGTAGTTTGCTTGAGAGCTGCCTGTCAGCCTGATGGTGTGTGAAGTCAGTGAGCCAAATAGAGTTGTTCTCCCACAAGAACCACTCGGCTGATTCTTCTTCAATATGCAATTCAGCAACATGCAGTGTTGCTTGATGGAATTAGCTCTTACAGCAACATCTGCATCTAGAGCCTTTGTATTTAGGGCTAGCTGAAAACGGCTTTGGCGCTGAATTGGTTTCTGAATGTGGAGTTGGTGGCATGTGAAACCCGCCTGTGGAGCCTTCGTTTGTGTGGGATGCTCACCAACCTTCCCTTCAGGACAATGCACTCAAACCGCATTTAGCATAGTGTTGGAACACATAGTTTGCTTGAGAGCTGCCTGTCAGCCTGATGGTGTGTGAAGTCAGTGAGCCAAATGGAGTTGTTCTCCCACAAGAACCACTCGGCTGATTCTTCTTCAATATGCAATTCAGCAACATGCAGTGTTGCTTGATGGAATTAGCCCTTACAGCAACGTCTGTGTCTAGAGCCTTTGTATTTAGGGCTAGCTGAAAACGGCTTTGGCGCTGAAGTGGTTTCTGAATGTGGAGTTGGTGGCATGTGAAACCCGCCTGTGGAGCCTTCGTTTGTGTGGGATGCTCACCAAGCTGCCCTTCAGGACAATGCACTCAAACGGCATTAAGCATAGTGTGTGAACACGTAGTTTGCTTGAGAGCTGCCTGTCAGCCTGATGGTGTGTGAAGTCAGTGAGCCAAATGGAGTTGTTCTCCCACAAGAACCACTCGGCTGATTCTTCTTCAATATGCAATTCAGCAACATGCAGTGTTGCTTGATGGAATTAGCTCTTACAGCAACATCTGCGTCTAGAGTCTTTGTATTGAGGGCTAGCTGAAAACGGCTTTGGCGCTGAAGTGGTTTCTGAATGTGGAGTTGGTGGCATGTGAAACCCGCCTGTGGAGCCTTCGTTTGTGTGGGATGCTCACCAAGCTGCCCTTCAGGACAATGCACTCAAACGGCATTAAGCATAGTGTGTGAACACGTAGTTTGCTTGAGAGCTGCCTGTCAGCCTGATGGTGTGTGAAGTCAGTGAGCCAAATGGAGCTGTTCTCTCACAAGAACCACTCGGCTGATTCTTCTTCAATATGCAATTCAGCAACATGCAGTGTTGCTTGATGGAATTAGCTCTTACAGCAATATCTGCGTCTAGAGCCTTTGTATTTAGGGCTAGCTGAAAAGGGCTTTGGCGCTGAAGTGGTTTCTGAATGTGGAGTTGGTGGCATGTGAAACCCGCCTGTGGAGCCTTCGTTTGTGTGGGATGCTCACCAACCTGCCCTTCTGGACAATGCACTCAAGCAGCATTAACCATAGTGTGTGAACACAGAGTTTGCTTGAGAGCTGCCTGTCACCCTGATGGTGTGTGAAGTCAGTGAGCCAAATGGAGTTGTTCTCCCACAAGAACCACTCGGCTGATTCTTCTTCAATATGCCATTCAGCAACATGCAGTGTTGCTTGATGGAATTATCTCTCAAAGCAACATCCTCGTCTAGAGCCTTTGTATTTAGGGCTAGCTGAAAACGGCTTTGGCGCTGAATTGGTTTCTGAACGTGGAGTGGGTTTCATGTGAAACCCGCCTGTGGAGCCTTAGTTTGTGTGGGATGCTCACCAAGCTGCCCTTCAGGACAATGCACTCAAACGGCATTAGGCATAGTGTGTGAACACGTAGTTTGCTTGAGAGCTGCCTGTCAGCCTGATGGTGTGTGAAGTCAGTGAGCCAAATGGAGTTGTTCTCCCACAAGAACCACTCGGCTGATTCTTCTTCAATATGCAATTCAGCAACATGCAGTGTTGCTTGATGGAATTAGCTCTTACAGCAACATCTGCGTCTAGAGCCTTTGTATTTAGGGCTAGCTGAAAACGGCTTTGGCGCTGAAGTGGTTTCTGAATGTGGAGTTCGTGGCATGTGAAACCCGCCTGTGGAGCCTTCATTTGTGTGGGATGCTCACCAACCTGCCCTTCAGGACAATGCACTCAAATGGCATTAAGCATAGTGTGTGAACACGTAGTTTGCTTGAGAGCTGCCTGTCAGCCTGATGGTGTGTGAAGTCAGTGAGCCAAATGGAGTTGTTCTCCCACAAGAACCACTCGGCTGATTCTTCTTCAATATGCAATTCAGCAACATGCAGTGTTGCTTGATGGAATTAGCTCTAACAGCCACATCTGCGTCTAGAGCCTTTGTATTTAGGGCTAGCTCAAAACGGCTTTGGCGCTGAAGTGGTTTCTGAATGTGGAGTTGGTGGCATGTGAAACCCGCCTGTGGAGCCTAGGTTTGTGTGGGATGCTCACCAACCTGCCCTTCAGGACAATGCACTCAAACGGCATTAAGCATAGTGTGTGAACACGTAGTTTGCTTGAGAGCTGCCTGTCAGCCTGATGGTGTGTGAAGTCAGTGAGCCAAATAGAGTTGTTCTCCCACAAGAACCACTCGGCTGATTCTTCTTCAATATGCAATTCAGCAACATGCAGTGTTGCTGGATGGAATTAGCTCTTACAGCAACATCTGCGTCTAGAGCCTTTGTATTTAGGGCTAGCTGAAAACGGCTTTGGCGCTGAAGTGGTTTCTGAATGTGGAGTTGGTGGCATGTGAAACCCGCCTGTGGAGCCTTCGTTTGTGTGGGATGTTCACCAAGCTGCCCTTCAGGACAATGCACTCAAACGGCATTTAGCATAGTGTGTGAACACGTAGTTTGCTTGAGAGCTGCCTGCCAGCCTGATGGTGTGTGAAGTCAGTGAGCCAAATAGAGTTGTTCTCCCACAAGAACCACTCGGCTGATTCTTCTTCAATATGCAATTCAGCAACATGCAGTGTTGCTTGATGGAATTAGCTCTTACAGCAACATCTGCGTCTACAGCCTTTGTATTTAGGGCTAGCTGAAAACGGCTTTGGCGCTGATGTGGTTTCTGAACGTGGAGTTGGTGGCATGTGAAACCCGCCTGTGGAGCCTTCGTTTGTGTGGGATGCTCACCAATCTGCCCTTCAGGACAATGCACTCAAACGGCATTAAGCATAGTGTGTGAACACGTAGTTTGCTTGAGAGCTGCCTGTCAGCCTGATGGTGTGTGAAGTCAGTGAGCCAAATGGAGTTGTTCTCCCACAAGAACCACTCGGCTGATTCTTCTTCAATATGCAATTCAGCAACATGCAGTGTTGCTGGATGGAATTAGCTCTTACAGCAACATCTGCGTCTAGAGCCTTTGTATTTAGGGCTAGCTGAAAAGGGCTTTGGCGCTGAAGTGGTTTCTGAATGTGGAGTTGGTGGCATGTGAAACCTGCCTGTGGAGCCTTCCTTTGTGTGGGATGCTCACCAACCTGCCCTTCAGGACAATGCACTCAAACGGCATTAAGTATAGTGTGTGAACACGTAGTTTGCTTGAGAGCTGCCTGTCAGCCTGATGCTGTGTGAAGTCAGTGAGCCAAATGGAGTTGTTCTCCCACAAGAACCACTCGGCTGATTCTTCTTCAATATGCCATTCAGCAACATGCAGTGTTGCTTGATGGAATTAGCTCTTACAGCAACATCTGCATCTAGAGCCTTTGTATTTAGGGCTAGCTGAAAGCGGCTTTGGCGCTGAAGTGGTTTCTGAATGTGGAGTTGGTGGCATGTGAAACCCGCCTGTGGAGCCTTCGTTTGTGTGGGATGCTCACCAACCTGCCCTTCAGGACAATGCACTCAAACGGCATTAAGCATAGTGTGTGAACACGTAGTTTGCTTGAGAGCTGCCTGTCAGCCTGATGGTGTGTGAAGTCAGTGAGCCAAATGGAGTTGTTCTCCCACAAGAACCACTCGGCTGATTCTTCTTCAATATGCAATTCAGCAACATGCAGTGTTGCTTGATGGAATTAGCTCTTACAGCAACATCTGCATCTAGAGCCTTTGTATTTAGGGCTAGCTGAAAACGGCTTTGGCACTGAAGTGGTTTCTGAATGTGGAGTTGGTGGCATGTGAAACCCGCCTGTGGAGCCTTCGTTTGTGTGGGATGCTCACCAAGCTGCCCTTCAGGACAATGCACTCAAACGGCATTAAGCATAGTGTGTGAACACGTAGTTTGCTTGAGAGCTGCCTGTCAGCCTGCTGGTGTGTGAAGTCAGTGAGCCAAATGGAGTTGTTCTCCCACAAGAACCACTCGGCTGATTCTTCTTCAATATGCAATTCAGCAACATGCAGTGTTGCTTGATGGAATTAGCTCTTACAGCAACATCTGGGTCTAGAGCCTTTGTATTTAGGGCTAGCTGAAAAGGGCTTTGGCGCTGAAGTGGTTTCTGCATGTCGAGTTGGTGGCATGTGAAACCCACCTGTGGAGCCTTCGTTTGTGTGGGATGCTCACCAAGCTGCTCTTCAGGACAATGCACTCAAACGACATTAAGCATAGTGTGTGAACACGTAGTTTGCTTGAGAGCTGCCTGTCAGCCTGATGGTGTGTGAAGTCAGTGAGCCAAATGGAGTTGTTCTCCCACAAGAACCACTCGGCTGATTCTTCTTCAATATGCAATTCAGCAACATGCAGTGTTGCTTGATGGAATTAGCTCTTACAGCAACATCTGCGTCTAGAGCCTCTGTATTTAGGGCTAGCTGAAAACGGCTTTGGCGCTGAAGTGGTTGCTGAATGTGGAGTTGGTGGCATGTGAAACCCGTCTGTGGAGCCTTCGTTTGTTTGGATGCTCACCAAGCTGCCCTTCAGGACAATGCACTCAAACGGCATTAAGCATAGTGTGTGAACACGTAGTTTGCTTGAGAGCTGCCTGTCAGCCTGATGGTGTGTGAAGTCAGTGAGCCAAATGGAGTTGTTCTCCCACAAGAACCACTCGGCTGATTCTTCTTCAATATGCCATTCAGCAACATGCAGTGTTGCTGGATGGAATTAGCTCTTACAGCAACATCTGCGTCTACAGCCTTTGTATTTAGGGCTAGCTGAAAACGGCTTTGGCGCTGAATTGGTTTCTGAACGTGGAGTTGGTTTCATGTGAAACCCGCCTGTGGAGCCTTCGTTTGTGTGGGATGCTCACCAAGCTGCCCTTCAGGACAATGCACTCAAACGGCATTAGGCATAGTGTGTGAACACGTAGTTTGCTTGAGAGCTGCCTGTCAGCCTGATGGTGTGTGAAGTCAGTGAGCCAAATGGAGTTGTTCTCCCACAAGAACCACTCGGCTGATTCTTCTTCAATATGCAATTCAGCAACATGCAGTGTTGCTTGATGGAATTAGCTCTTACAGCAACATCTGCGTCTAGAGCCTTTGTATTTAGGGCTAGCTCAAAACGGCTTTGGCGCTGAAGTGGTTTCTGAATGTGGAGTTGGTGGCATGTGAAACCCGCCTGTGGAGCCTTCGTTTGTGTGCGATGCTCACCAACCTGCCCTTCAGGACAATGCACTCAAGCAGCATTAACCATAGTGTGTGAACACATAGTTTGCTTGAGAGCTGACTGTCAGCCTGATGGTGTGTGAAGTCAGTGAGCCAAATGGAGTTGTTCTCCCACAAGAACCACTCGGCTGATTCTTCTTCAATATGCAATTCAGCAACATGCAGTGTTGCTTGATGGAATTAGCTCTTACAGCAACATCTGCGTCTAGAGCCTTTGTATTTAGGGCTAGCTGAAAACGGCTTTGGCGCTGAAGTGGTTTCTGAATGTGGAGTTGGTGGCATGTGAAACCCGCCTGTGGAGCCTTCGTTTGTGTGGGATGCTCACCAAGCTGCCCTTCAGGACAATGCACTCAAACGGCATTTAGCATAGTGTGTGAACACGTAGTTTGCTTGAGAGCTGCCTGTCAGCCTGATGGTGTGTGACGTCAGTGAGCCAAATGGAGTTGTTCTCCCACAAGAACCACTCGGCTGATTCTTCTTCAATATGCAATTCAGCAACATGCAGTGTTGCTGGATGGAATTAGCTCTTACAGCAACATCTGCGTCTAGAGCCTTTGTATTTAGGGCTAGCTGAAAACGGCTTTGGCGCTGAAGTGGTTTCTGAATGTGGAGTTGGTGGCATGTGAAACCCGTCTGTGGAGCCTTCCTTTGTGTGGGATGCTCACCAACCTGCCCTTCAGGACAATGCACTCAAACGGCATTAAGTATAGTGTGTGAACACGTAGTTTGCTTGAGAGCTGCCTGTCAGCCTGATGCTGTGTGAAGTCAGTGAGCCAAATGGAGTTGTTCTCCCACAAGAACCACTCGGCTGATTCTTCTTCAATATGCAATTCAGCAACATGCAGTGTTGCTTGATGGAATTAGCTCTTACAGCAACATCTGCATCTAGAGCCTTTGTATTTAGGGCTAGCTGAAAGCGGCTTTGGCGCTGAAGTGGTTTCTGAATGTGGAGTTGGTGGCATGTGAAACCCGCCTGTGGAGCCTTCGTTTGTGTGGGATGCTCACCAAGCTGCCCTTCAGGACAATGCACTCAAACGGCATTTAGCATAGTGTGTGAACACGTAGTTTGCTTGAGAGCTGCCTGCCAGCCTGATGGTGTGTGAAGTCAGTGAGCCACATAGAGTTGTTCTCCCACAAGAACCACTCGGCTGATTCTTCTTCAATATGCAATTCAGCAACATGCAGTGTTGCTTGATGGAGTTAGCTCTTACAGCAACATCTGCGTCTACAGCCTTTGTATTTAGGGCTAGCTGAAAACGGCTTTGGCGCTGATGTGGTTTCTGAACGTGGAGTTGGTGGCATGTGAAACCCGCCTGTGGAGCCTTCGTTTGTGTGGGATGCTCACCAATCTGCCCTTCAGGACAATGCACTGAAACGGCATTAAGCATAGTGTGTGAACACGTAGTTTGCTTGAGAGCTGCCTGTCAGCCTGATGGTGTGTGAAGTCAGTGAGCCAAATGGAGTTGTTCTCCCACAAGAACCACTCGGCTGATTCTTCTTCAATATGCAATTCAGCAACATGCAGTGTTGCTGGATGGAATTAGCTCTTACAGCAACATCTGCGTCTAGAGCCTTTGTATTTAGGGCTAGCTGAAAACGGCTTTGGCGCTGAAGTGGTTTCTGAATGTGGAGTTGGTGGCATGTGAAACCCGTCTGTGGAGCCTTCCTTTGTGTGGGATGCTCACCAACCTGCCCTTCAGGACAATGCACTCAAACGGCATTAAGCATAGTGTGTGAACACGTAGTTTGCTTGAGAGCTGCCTGTCAGCCTGATGCTGTGTGAAGTCAGTGAGCCAAATGGAGTTGTTCTCCCACAAGAACCACTCGGCTGATTCTTCTTCAATATGCAATTCAGCAACATGCAGTGTTGCTTGATGGAATTAGCTCTTACAGCAACATCTGCATCTAGAGCCTTTGTATTTAGGGCTAGCTGAAAGCGGCTTTGGCGCTGAAGTGGTTTCTGAATGTGGAGTTGGTGGCATGTGAAACCCGCCTGTGGAGCCTTCGTTTGTGTGGGATGCTCACCAAGCTGCCCTTCAGGACAATGCACTCAAACGGCATTAAGCATAGTGTGTGAACACGTAGTTTGCTTGAGAGCTGCCTGTCAGCCTGATGGTGTGTGAAGTCAGTGAGCCAAATGGAGTTGTTCTCCCACAAGAACCACTCGGCTGATTCTTCTTCAATATGCAATTCAGCAACATGCAGTGTTGCTTGATGGAATTAGCTCTTACAGCAACATCTGCATCTAGAGCCTTTGTATTTAGGGCTAGCTGAAAACGGCTTTGGCACTGAAGTGGTTTCTGAATGTGGAGTTGGTGGCATGTGAAACCCGCCTGTGGAGCCTTCGTTTGTGTGGGATGCTCACCAAGCTGCCCTTCAGGACAATGCACTCAAACGGCATTAAGCATAGTGTGTGAACACGTAGTTTGCTTGAGAGCTGCCTGTCAGCCTGCTGGTGTGTGAAGTCAGTGAGCCAAATGGAGTTGTTCTCCCACAAGAACCACTCGGCTGATTCTTCTTCAATATGCAATTCAGCAACATGCAGTGTTGCTTGATGGAATTAGCTCTTACAGCAACATCTGGGTCTAGAGCCTTTGTATTTAGGGCTAGCTGAAAAGGGCTTTGGCGCTGAAGTGGTTTCTGCATGTCGAGTTGGTGGCATGTGGAACCCACCTGTGGAGCCTTCGTTTGTGTGGGATGCTCACCAAGCTGCTCTTCAGGACAATGCACTCAAACGACATTAAGCATAGTGTGTGAACACGTAGTTTGCTTGAGAGCTGCCTGTCAGCCTGATGGTGTGTGAAGTCAGTGAGCCAAATGGAGTTGTTCTCCCACAAGAACCACTCGGCTGATTCTTCTTCAATATGCAATTCAGCAACATGCAGTGTTGCTTGATGGAATTAGCTCTTACAGCAACATCTGCGTCTAGAGCCTCTGTATTTAGGGCTAGCTGAAAACGGCTTTGGCGCTGAAGTGGTTGCTGAATGTGGAGTTGGTGGCATGTGAAACCCGTCTGTGGAGCCTTCGTTTGTTTGGATGCTCACCAAGCTGCCCTTCAGGACAATGCACTCAAACGGCATTAAGCATAGTGTGTGAACACGTAGTTTGCTTGAGAGCTGCCTGTCAGCCTGATGGTGTGTGAAGTCAGTGAGCCAAATGGAGTTGTTCTCCCACAAGAACCACTCGGCTGATTCTTCTTCAATATGCCATTCAGCAACATGCAGTGTTGCTGGATGGAATTAGCTCTTACAGCAACATCTGCGTCTACAGCCTTTGTATTTAGGGCTAGCTGAAAAGGGCTTTGGCGCTGAATTGGTTTCTGAACGTGGAGTTGGTTTCATGTGAAACCCGCCTGTGGAGCCTTCGTTTGTGTGGGATGCTCACCAAGCTGCCCTTCAGGACAATGCACTCAAGCAGCATTAACCATAGTGTGTGAACACATAGTTTGCTTGAGAGCTGCCTGCCAGCCTGATGGTGTGTGAAGTCAGTGAGCCAAATGGAGTTGTTCTCCCACAAGAACCACTCGGCTGATTCTTCTTCAATATGCAATTCAGCAACATGCAGTGTTGCTGGATGGAATTAGCTCTTACAGCAACATCTGCGTCTAGAGCCTTTGTATTTAGGGCTAGCTGAAAACGGCTTTGGCGCTGAAGTGGTTTCTGAATGTGGAGTTGGTGGCATGTGAAACCCGTCTGTGGAGCCTTCCTTTGTGTGGGATGCTCACCAACCTGCCCTTCAGGACAATGCACTCAAACGGCATTAAGCATAGTGTGTGAACACGTAGTTTGCTTGAGAGCTGCCTGTCAGCCTGATGGTGTGTGAAGTCAGTGAGCCAAATGGAGTTGTTCTCCCACAAGAACCACTCGGCTGATTCTTCTTCAATATGCAATTCAGCAACATGCAGTGTTGCTTGATGGAATTAGCTCTTACAGCAACATCTGCATCTAGAGCCTTTGTATTTAGGGCTAGCTGAAAACGGCTTTGGCACTGAAGTGGTTTCTGAATGTGGAGTTGGTGGCATGTGAAACCCGCCTGTGGAGCCTTCGTTTGTGTGGGATGCTCACCAACCTGCCCTTCAGGACAATGCACTCAAACGGCATTAAGCATAGTGTGTGAACACGTAGTTTGCTTGAGAGCTGCCTGTCAGCCTGCTGGTGTGTGAAGTCAGTGAGCCAAATGGAGTTGTTCTCCCACAAGAACCACTCGGCTGATTCTTCTTCAATATGCAATTCAGCAACATGCAGTGTTGCTTGATGGAATTAGCTCTTACAGCAACATCTGCATCTAGAGCCTTTGTATTTAGGGCTAGCTGAAAAGGGCTTTGGCGCTGAAGTGGTTTCTGCATGTCGAGTTGGTGGCATGTGAAACCCACCTGTGGAGCCTTCGTTTGTGTGGGATGCTCACCAAGCTGCTCTTCAGGACAATGCACTCAAACGACATTAAGCATAGTGTGTGAACACGTAGTTTGCTTGAGAGCTGCCTGTCAGCCTGATGGTGTGTGAAGTCAGTGAGCCAAATGGAGTTGTTCTCCCACAAGAACCACTCGGCTGATTCTTCTTCAATATGCAATTCAGCAACATGCAGTGTTGCTTGATGGAATTAGCTCTTAAAGCAACATCTGCGTCTAGAGCCTCTGTATTTAGGGCCAGCTGAAAACGGCTTTGGCGCTGAAGTGGTTTCTGAATGTGGAGTTGGTGGCATGTGAAACCCGTCTGTGGAGCCTTCGTTTGTTTGGATGCTCACCAAGCTGCCCTTTAGGACAATGCACTCAAACGGCATTAAGCATAGTGTGTGAACACGTAGTTTGCTTGAGAGCTGCCTGTCAGCCTGATGGTGTGTGTAGTCAGTGAGCCAAATGGAGTTGTTCTCCCACAAGAACCACTCGGCTGATTCTTCTTCAATATGCAATTCAGCAACATGCAGTGTTGCTTGATGGAATTAGCTCTTACAGCAACATCTGCGTCTAGAGCCTTTGTATTTAGGGCTAGCTGAAAACGGCTTTGGCGCTGAAGTGGTTTCTGAATGTGGAGTTGGTGGCATGTGAAACCCGCCTGTGGAGCCTTCGTTTGTGTGGGATGCTCACCAACCTGCCATTCAGGACAATGCAATCAAACGGCATTAAGCATAGTGTGTGAACACGTAGTTTGCTTGAGAGCTGCCTGTCAGCCTGATGGTGTGTGAAGTCAGTGAGCCAAATGGAGTTGTTATCCCACAAGAACCACTTGGCTGATTCTTCTTCAATATGCAATTCAGCAACATGCAGTGTTGCTTGATGGAATTAGCTCTTACAGCAACAACTGCGTCTAGAGCCTTTGTATTTAGGGCTAGCTGAAAACAGCTTTGGCACTGAAGTGGTTTCTGAATGTGGAGTTGGTGGCATGTGAAACCCGCCTGTGGAGCCTTCGTTTGTGTGGGATGCTCACCAACCTGCCCTTCAGGACAATGCACTCAAACGGCATTAAGCATAGTGTGTGAACACGTAGTTTGCTTGAGAGCTGCCTGTCAGCCTGATGCTGTGTGAAGTCAGTGAGCCAAATGGAGTTGTTCTCCCACAAGAACCACTCGGCTGATTCTTCTTCAATATGCAATTCAGCAACATGCAGTGTTGCTTGATGGAATTAGCTCTTACAGCAACATCTGCATCTAGAGCCTTTGTATTTAGGGCTAGCTGAAAAGGGCTTTGGCGCTGAAGTGGTTTCTGCATGTCGAGTTGGTGGCATGTGAAACCCACCTGTGGAGCCTTCGTTTGTGTGGGATGCTCACCAAGCTGCTCTTCAGGACAATGCACTCAAACGACATTAAGCATAGTGTGTGAACACGTAGTTTGCTTGAGAGCTGCCTGTCAGCCTGATGGTGTGTGAAGTCAGTGAGCCAAATGGAGTTGTTCTCCCACAAGAACCACTCGGCTGATTCTTCTTCAATATGCAATTCAGCAACATGCAGTGTTGCTTGATGGAATTAGCTCTTAAAGCAACATCTGCGTCTAGAGCCTCTGTATTTAGGGCCAGCTGAAAACGGCTTTGGCGCTGAAGTGGTTTCTGAATGTGGAGTTGGTGGCATGTGAAACCCGTCTGTGGAGCCTTCGTTTGTTTGGATGCTCACCAAGCTGCCCTTTAGGACAATGCACTCAAACGGCATTAAGCATAGTGTGTGAACACGTAGTTTGCTTGAGAGCTGCCTGTCAGCCTGATGGTGTGTGTAGTCAGTGAGCCAAATGGAGTTGTTCTCCCACAAGAACCACTCGGCTGATTCTTCTTCAATATGCAATTCAGCAACATGCAGTGTTGCTTGATGGAATTAGCTCTTACAGCAACATCTGCGTCTAGAGCCTTTGTATTTAGGGCTAGCTGAAAACGGCTTTGGCGCTGAAGTGGTTTCTGAATGTGGAGTTGGTGGCATGTGAAACCCGCCTGTGGAGCCTTCGTTTGTGTGGGATGCTCACCAACCTGCCATTCAGGACAATGCAATCAAACGGCATTAAGCATAGTGTGTGAACACGTAGTTTGCTTGAGAGCTGCCTGTCAGCCTGATGGTGTGTGAAGTCAGTGAGCCAAATGGAGTTGTTATCCCACAAGAACCACTTGGCTGATTCTTCTTCAATATGCAATTCAGCAACATGCAGTGTTGCTTGATGGAATTAGCTCTTACAGCAACAACTGCGTCTAGAGCCTTTGTATTTAGGGCTAGCTGAAAACAGCTTTGGCACTGAAGTGGTTTCTGAATGTGGAGTTGGTGGCATGTGAAACCCGCCTGTGGAGCCTTCGTTTGTGTGGGATGCTCACCAACCTGCCCTTCAGGACAATGCACTCAAACGGCATTAAGCATAGTGTGTGAACACGTAGTTTGCTTGAGAGCTGCCTGTCAGCCTGATGCTGTGTGAAGTCAGTGAGCCAAATGGAGTTGTTCTCCCACAAGAACCACTCGGCTGATTCTTCTTCAATATGCAATTCAGCAACATGCAGTGTTGCTTGATGGAATTAGCTCTTACAGCAACATCTGCATCTAGAGCCTTTGTATTTAGGGCTAGCTGAAAAGGGCTTTGGCGCTGAAGTGGTTTCTGAATGTGGAGTTGGTGGCATGTGAAACCCGCCTGTGGAGCCTTCGTTTGTGTGGGATGCTCACCAACCTGCCCTTCAGGACAATGCACTCAAATGGCATTAGGCATAGTGTGTGAACACGTAGTTTGCTTGAGAGCTGCCTGTCAGCCTGCTGGTGTGTGAAGTCGGTGAGCCAAATGGAGTTGTTCTCCCACAAGAACCACTCGGCTGATTCTTCTTCAATATGCAATTCAGCAACATGCAGTGTTGCTTGATGGAATTAGCTCTTACAGCAACATCTGCATCTAGATCCTTTGTATTTAGGGCTAGCTGAAAACGGCTTTGGCGCTGAAGTGGTTTCTGCATGTGGAGTTGGTGGCATGTGAAACCCACCTGTGGAGCCTTCGTTTGTGTGGGATGCTCACCAAGCTGCTCTTCAGGACAATGCACTCAAACGGCATTAAGCATAGTGTGTGAACACGTAGTTTGCTTGAGAGCTGCCTGTCAGCCTGATGGTGTGTGAAGTCAGTGAGCCAAATGGAGTTGTTCTCCCACAAGAACCACTCGGCTGATTCTTCTTCAATATGCAATTCAGCAACATGCAGTGTTGCTTGATGGAATTAGCTCTTACAGCAACATCTGCGTCTAGAGCCTTTGTATTTAGGGCTAGCTGAAAAGGGCTTTGGCGCTGAAGTGGTTTCTGAATGTGGAGTTGGTGGCATGTGAAACCCGCCTGTGGAGCCTTCGTTTGTGTGGGATGCTCACCAAGCTGCCCTTCAGGACAATGCACTCAAACGGCATTAAGCATAGTGTGTGAACACGTAGTTTGCTTGAGAGCTGCGTGTCAGCCTGATGGTGTGTGAAGTCAGTGAGCCAAATGGAGTTGTTCTCCCACAAGAACCACTCGGCTGATTCTTCTTCAATATGCAATTCAGCAACATGCAGTGTTGCTTGATGGAATTAGCTCTTACAGCAACATCTGGGTCTAGAGCCTTTGTATTTAGGGCTAGCTGAAAACGGCTTTGGCGCTGAAGTGGTTTCTGAATGTGGAGTTGGTGGCATGTGAAACCCGCCTGTGGAGCCTTCGTTTGTGTGGGATGCTCACGAACCTGCCCTTCAGGACAATGCACTCAAGCAGCATTAACCATAGTGTGTGAACACAGAGTTTGCTTGAGAGCTGCCTGTCAGCCTGATGGTGTGTGAAGTCAGTGAGCCAAATGGAGTTGTTCTCCCACAAGAACCACTCGGCTGATTCTTCTTCAATATGCAATTCAGCAACATGCAGTGTTGCTTGATGGAATTAGCTCTTACAGCAACATCTGCGTCTAGAGCCTTTGTATTTAGGGCTAGCTGAAAACGGCTTTGGCGCTGAAGTGGTTTCTGAATGTGGAGTTGGTGGCATGTGAAACCCGCCTGTGGAGCCTTCGTTTGTGTGGGATGCTCACCAAGCTGCCCTTCAGGACAATGCACTCAAATGGCATTTAGCATAGTGTGTGAACACGTAGTTTGCTTGAGAGCTGCCTGTCAGCCTGATGGTGTGTGAAGTCAGTGAGCCAAATAGAGTTGTTCTCCCACAAGAACCACTCGGCTGATTCTTCTTCAATATGCAATTCAGCAACATGCAGTGTTGCTTGATTGAATTAGCTCTTACAGCAACATCTGGGTCTAGAGCCTTTGTATTTAGGGCTAGCTGAAAACGGCTTTGGCGCTGAAGTGGTTTCTGAATGTGGAGTTGGTGGCATGTGAAACCCGCCTGTGGAGCCTTCGTTTGTGTGGGATGCTCACCAACCTGCCCTTCAGGACAATGCACTCAAGCAGCATTAACCATAGTGTGTGAACACGTAGTTTGCTTGAGAGCTGCCTGTCAGCCTGATGGTGTGTGAAGTCAGTGAGCCAAATGGAGTTGTTCTCCCACAAGAACCACTCGGCTGATTCTTCTTCAATATGCAATTCAGCAACATGCAGTGTTGCTTGATGGAATTAGCTCTTACAGCAACATCCTCGTCTAGAGCCTTTGTATTTAGGGCTAGCTGAAAAGGGCTTTGGCGCTGAAGTGGTTTCTGAATGTGGAGTTGGTGGCATGTGAAACCCGCCTGTGGAGCCTTCGTTTGTGTGGGATGCTCACCAAGCTGCCCTTCAGGACAATGCACTCAAACGGCATTAAGCATAGTGTGTGAACACGTAGTTTGCTTGAGAGCTGCCTGTCAGCCTGATGGTGTGTGAAGTCAGTGAGCCAAATGGAGCTGTTCTCCCACAAGAACCACTCGGCTGATTCTTCTTCAATATGCATTTCAGCAACATGCAGTGTTGCTTGATGGAATTAGCTCTTAGAGCAATATCTGCGTCTAGAGCCTTTGTATTTAGGGCTAGCTGAAAACGGCTTTGGCGCTGATGTGGTTTCTGAACGTGGAGTTGGTGGCATGTGAAACCCGCCTGTGGAGCCTTCGTTTGTGTGGGATGCTCACGAACCTGCCCTTCAGGACAAGGCACTCAAGCAGCATTAACCATAGTGTGTGAACACAGAGTTTGCTTGAGAGCTGCCTGTCAGCCTGATGGTGTGTGAAGTCAGTGAGCCAAATGGAGTTGTTCTCCCACAAGAACCACTCGGCTGATTCTTCTTCAATATGCAATTCAGCAACATGCAGTGTTGCTTGATGGAATTAGCTCTCAAAGCAACATCCTCGTCTAGAGCCTTTGTATTTAGGGCTAGCTGAAAACGGCTTTGGCGCTGAAGTGGTTTCTGAATGTGGAGTTGGTGGCATGTGAAACCCGCCTGTGGAGCCTTCGTTTGTGTGGGATGCTCACCAAGCTGCCCTTCAGGACAATGCACTCAAACGGCATTTAGCATAGTGTGTGAACACGTAGTTTGCTTGAGAGCTGCCTGTCAGCCTGATGGTGTGTGAAGTCAGTGAGCCAAATAGAGTTGTTCTCCCACAAGAACCACTCGGCTGATTCTTCTTCAATATGCAATTCAGCAACATGCAGTGTTGCTGGATGGAATTAGCTCTTACAGCAACATCTGCGTCTACAGCCTTTGTATTTAGGGCTAGCTGAAAACGGCTTTGGCGCTGAAGTGGTTTCTGAACGTGGAGTTGGTTTCATGTGAAACCCGCCTGTGGAGCCTTCGTTTGTGTGGGATGCTCACCAAGCTGCCCTTCAGGACAATGCACTCAAACGGCATTAGGCATAGTGTGTGAACACGCAGTTTGCTTGAGAGCTGCCTGTCAGCCTGATGGTGTGTGAAGTCAGTGAGCCAAATGGAGTTGTTCTCCCACAAGAACCACTCGGCTGATTCTTCTTCAATATGCAATTCAGCAACATGCAGTGTTGCTTGATGGAATTAGCTCTTACAGCAACATCTGGGTCTAGAGCCTTTGTATTTAGGGCTAGCTGAAAACGGCTTTGGCGCTGAAGTGGTTTCTGAATGTGGAGTTGGTGGCATGTGAAACCCGCCTGTGGAGCCTTCGTTTGTGTGGGATGCTCACCAACCTGCCCTTCAGGACAATGCACTCAAGCAGCATTAACCATAGTGTGTGAACACAGAGTTTGCTTGAGAGCTGCCTGTCAGCCTGATGGTGTGTGAAGTCAGTGAGCCAAATGGAGTTGTTCTCCCACAAGAACCACTCGGCTGATTCTTCTTCAATATGCAATTCAGCAACATGCAGTGTTGCTTGATGGAATTAGCTCTTACAGCAACATCTGCGTCTAGAGCCTTTGTATTTAGGGCTAGCTGAAAACGGCTTTGGCGCTGAAGTGGTTTCTGAATGTGGAGTTGGTGGCATGTGAAACCCGCCTGTGGAGCCTTCATTTGTGTGGGATGCTCACCAACCTGCCCTTCAGGACAATGCACTCAAACAGCATTAAGCATAGTGTGTGAACACGTAGTTTGCTTGAGAGCTGCCTGTCAGCCTGATGGTGTGTGAAGTCAGTGAGCCAAATGGAGTTGTTCTCCCACAAGAACCACTCGGCTGATTCTTCTTCAATATGCAATTCAGCAACATGCAGTGTTGCTTGATGGAATTAGCTCTAACAGCCACATCTGCGTCTAGAGCCTTTGTATTTAGGGCTAGCTGAAAACGGCTTTGGCGCTGAAGTGGTTTCTGAATGTGGAGTTGGTGGCATGTGAAACCCGCCTGTGGAGCCTTCGTTTGTGTGGGATGCTCACCAAGCTGCCCTTCAGGACAATGCACTCAAATGGCATTTAGCATAGTGTGTGAACACGTAGTTTGCTTGAGAGCTGCCTGTCAGCCTGATGGTGTGTGAAGTCAGTGAGCCAAATAGAGTTGTTCTCCCACAAGAACCACTCGGCTGATTCTTCTTCAATATGCAATTCAGCAACATGCAGTGTTGCTTGATTCAATTAGCTCTTACAGCAACATCTGCGTCTAGAGCCTTTGTATTTAGGGCTAGCTGAAAACGGCTTTGGCGCTGAAGTGGTTTCTGAATGTGGAGTTGGTGGCATGTGAAACCCGCCTGTGGAGCCTTCGTTTGTGTGGGATGCTCACCAACCTGCCCTTCAGGACAATGCACTCAAGCAGCATTAACCATAGTGTGTGAACACGTAGTTTGCTTGAGAGCTGCCTGTCAGCCTGATGGTGTGTGAAGTCAGTGAGCCAAATGGAGTTGTTCTCCCACAAGAACCACTCGGCTGATTCTTCTTCAATATGCAATTCAGCAACATGCAGTGTTGCTTGATGGAATTAGCTCTTACAGCAACATCCTCGTCTAGAGCCTTTGTATTTAGGGCTAGCTGAAAAGGGCTTTGGCGCTGAAGTGGTTTCTGAATGTGGAGTTGGTGGCATGTGAAACCCGCCTGTGGAGCCTTCGTTTGTGTGGGATGCTCACCAAGCTGCCCTTCAGGACAATGCACTCAAACGGCATTAAGCATAGTGTGTGAACACGTAGTTTGCTTGAGAGCTGCGTGTCAGCCTGATGGTGTGTGAAGTCAGTGAGCCAAATGGAGTTGTTCTCCCACAAGAACCACTCGGCTGATTCTTCTTCAATATGCAATTCAGCAACATGCAGTGTTGCTTGATGGAATTAGCTCTTACAGCAACATCTGGGTCTAGAGCCTTTGTATTTAGGGCTAGCTGAAAACGGCTTTGGCGCTGAAGTGGTTTCTGAATGTGGAGTTGGTGGCATGTGAAACCCGCCTGTGGAGCCTTCGTTTGTGTGGGATGCTCACGAACCTGCCCTTCAGGACAATGCACTCAAGCAGCATTAACCATAGTGTGTGAACACAGAGTTTGCTTGAGAGCTGCCTGTCAGCCTGATGGTGTGTGAAGTCAGTGAGCCAAATGGAGTTGTTCTCCCACAAGAACCACTCGGCTGATTCTTCTTCAATATGCAATTCAGCAACATGCAGTGTTGCTTGATGGAATTAGCTCTTACAGCAACATCTGCGTCTAGAGCCTTTGTATTTAGGGCTAGCTGAAAACGGCTTTGGCGCTGAAGTGGTTTCTGAATGTGGAGTTGGTGGCATGTGAAACCCGCCTGTGGAGCCTTCGTTTGTGTGGGATGCTCACCAAGCTGCCCTTCAGGACAATGCACTCAAATGGCATTTAGCATAGTGTGTGAACACGTAGTTTGCTTGAGAGCTGCCTGTCAGCCTGATGGTGTGTGAAGTCAGTGAGCCAAATAGAGTTGTTCTCCCACAAGAACCACTCGGCTGATTCTTCTTCAATATGCAATTCAGCAACATGCAGTGTTGCTTGATGGAATTAGCTCTTACAGCAACATCTGCGTCTAGAGCCTTTGTATTTAGGGCTAGCTGAAAACGGCTTTGGCGCTGAAGTGGTTTCTGAATGTGGAGTTGGTGGCATGTGAAACCCGCCTGTGGAGCCTTCGTTTGTGTGGGATGCTCACCAACCTGCCCTTCAGGACAATGCACTCAAGCAGCATTAACCATAGTGTGTGAACACGTAGTTTGCTTGAGAGCTGCCTGTCAGCCTGATGGTGTGTGAAGTCAGTGAGCCAAATGGAGTTGTTCTCCCACAAGAACCACTCGGCTGATTCTTCTTCAATATGCAATTCAGCAACATGCAGTGTTGCTGGATGGAATTAGCTCTTACAGCAACATCTGCGTCTACAGCCTTTGTATTTAGGGCTAGCTGAAAACGGCTTTGGCGCTGAATTGGTTTCTGAACGTGGAGTTGGTTTCATGTGAAACCCGCCTGTGGAGCCTTCGTTTGTGTGGGATGCTCACCAAGCTGCCCTTCAGGACAATGCACTCAAACGGCATTAGGCATAGTGTGTGAACACGCAGTTTGCTTGAGAGCTGCCTGTCAGCCTGATGGTGTGTGAAGTCAGTGAGCCAAATGGAGTTGTTCTCCCACAAGAACCACTCGGCTGATTCTTCTTCAATATGCAATTCAGCAACATGCAGTGTTGCTTGATGGAATTAGCTCTTACAGCAACATCTGGGTCTAGAGCCTTTGTATTTAGGGCTAGCTGAAAACGGCTTTGGCGCTGAAGTGGTTTCTGAATGTGGAGTTGGTGGCATGTGAAACCCGCCTGTGGAGCCTTCGTTTGTGTGGGATGCTCACCAACCTGCCCTTCAGGACAATGCACTCAAGCAGCATTAACCATAGTGTGTGAACACAGAGTTTGCTTGAGAGCTGCCTGTCAGCCTGATGGTGTGTGAAGTCAGTGAGCCAAATGGAGTTGTTCTCCCACAAGAACCACTCGGCTGATTCTTCTTCAATATGCAATTCAGCAACATGCAGTGTTGCTTGATGGAATTAGCTCTTACAGCAACATCTGCGTCTAGAGCCTTTGTATTTAGGGCTAGCTGAAAACGGCTTTGGCGCTGAAGTGGTTTCTGAATGTGGAGTTGGTGGCATGTGAAACCCGCCTGTGGAGCCTTCATTTGTGTGGGATGCTCACCAACCTGCCCTTCAGGACAATGCACTCAAACGGCATTAAGCATAGTGTGTGAACACGTAGTTTGCTTGAGAGCTGCCTGTCAGCCTGATGGTGTGTGAAGTCAGTGAGCCAAATGGAGTTGTTCTCCCACAAGAACCACTCGGCTGATTCTTCTTCAATATGCAATTCAGCAACATGCAGTGTTGCTTGATGGAATTAGCTCTAACAGCCACATCTGCGTCTAGAGCCTTTGTATTTAGGGCTAGCTGAAAACGGCTTTGGCGCTGAAGTGGTTTCTGAATGTGGAGTTGGTGGCATGTGAAACCCGCCTGTGGAGCCTTCGTTTGTGTGGGATGCTCACCAAGCTGCCCTTCAGGACAATGCACTCAAATGGCATTTAGCATAGTGTGTGAACACGTAGTTTGCTTGAGAGCTGCCTGTCAGCCTGATGGTGTGTGAAGTCAGTGAGCCAAATAGAGTTGTTCTCCCACAAGAACCACTCGGCTGATTCTTCTTCAATATGCAATTCAGCAACATGCAGTGTTGCTTGATTCAATTAGCTCTTACAGCAACATCTGGGTCTAGAGCCTTTGTATTTAGGGCTAGCTGAAAACGGCTTTGGCGCTGAAGTGGTTTCTGAATGTGGAGTTGGTGGCATGTGAAACCCGCCTGTGGAGCCTTCGTTTGTGTGGGATGCTCACCAACCTGCCCTTCAGGACAATGCACTCAAGCAGCATTAACCATAGTGTGTGAACACGTAGTTTGCTTGAGAGCTGCCTGTCAGCCTGATGGTGTGTGAAGTCAGTGAGCCAAATGGAGTTGTTCTCCCACAAGAACCACTCGGCTGATTCTTCTTCAATATGCAATTCAGCAACATGCAGTGTTGCTTGATGGAATTAGCTCTTACAGCAACATCCTCGTCTAGAGCCTTTGTATTTAGGGCTAGCTGAAAAGGGCTTTGGCGCTGAAGTGGTTTCTGAATGTGGAGTTGGTGGCATGTGAAACCCGCCTGTGGAGCCTTCGTTTGTGTGGGATGCTCACCAAGCTGCCCTTCAGGACAATGCACTCAAACGGCATTAAGCATAGTGTGTGAACACGTAGTTTGCTTGAGAGCTGCCTGTCAGCCTGATGGTGTGTGAAGTCAGTGAGCCAAATGGAGCTGTTCTCCCACAAGAACCACTCGGCTGATTCTTCTTCAATATGCATTTCAGCAACATGCAGTGTTGCTTGATGGAATTAGCTCTTAGAGCAATATCTGCGTCTACAGCCTTTGTATTTAGGGCTAGCTGAAAACGGCTTTGGCGCTGATGTGGTTTCTGAACGTGGAGTTGGTGGCATGTGAAACCCGCCTGTGGAGCCTTCGTTTGTGTGGGATGCTCACGAACCTGCCCTTCAGGACAAGGCACTCAAGCAGCATTAACCATAGTGTGTGAACACAGAGTTTGCTTGAGAGCTGCCTGTCAGCCTGATGGTGTGTGAAGTCAGTGAGCCAAATGGAGTTGTTCTCCCACAAGAACCACTCGGCTGATTCTTCTTCAATATGCAATTCAGCAACATGCAGTGTTGCTTGATGGAATTAGCTCTCAAAGCAACATCCTCGTCTAGAGCCTTTGTATTTAGGGCTAGCTGAAAACGGCTTTGGCGCTGAAGTGGTTTCTGAATGTGGAGTTGGTGGCATGTGAAACCCGCCTGTGGAGCCTTCGTTTGTGTGGGATGCTCACCAAGCTGCCCTTCAGGACAATGCACTCAAACGGCATTTAGCATAGTGTGTGAACACGTAGTTTGCTTGAGAGCTGCCTGTCAGCCTGATGGTGTGTGAAGTCAGTGAGCCAAATAGAGTTGTTCTCCCACAAGAACCACTCGGCTGATTCTTCTTCAATATGCAATTCAGCAACATGCAGTGTTGCTGGATGGAATTAGCTCTTACAGCAACATCTGCGTCTACAGCCTTTGTATTTAGGGCTAGCTGAAAACGGCTTTGGCGCTGAATTGGTTTCTGAACGTGGAGTTGGTTTCATGTGAAACCCGCCTGTGGAGCCTTCGTTTGTGTGGGATGCTCACCAAGCTGCCCTTCAGGACAATGCACTCAAACGGCATTAGGCATAGTGTGTGAACACGCAGTTTGCTTGAGAGCTGCCTGTCAGCCTGATGGTGTGTCAAGTCAGTGAGCCAAATGGAGTTGTTCTCCCACAAGAACCACTCGGCTGATTCTTCTTCAATATGCAATGCAGCAACATGCAGTGTTGCTTCATGGAATTAGCTCTTACAGCAACATCTGCGTCTAGAGCCTTTGTATTTAGGGCTAGCTGAAAACGGCTTTGGCGCTGAAGTGGTTTCTGAATGTGGAGTTGGTGGCATGTGAAACCCGCCTGTGGAGCCTTCATTTGTGTGGGATGCTCACCAACCTGCCCTTCAGGACAATGCACTCAAACGGCATTAAGCATAGTGTGTGAACACGTAGTTTGCTTGAGAGCTGCCTGTGAGCCTGATGGTGTGTGAAGTCAATGAGCCAAATGGAGTTGTTCTCCCACAAGAACCACTCGGCTGATTCTTCTTCAATATGCAATTCAGCAACATGCAGTGTTGCTTGATGGAATTAGCTCTAACAGCCACATCTACGTCTAGAGCCTTTGTATTTAGGGCTAGCTGAAAACGGCTTTGGCGCTGAAGTGGTTTCTGAATGTGGAGTTGGTGGCATGTGAAACCCGCCTGTGGAGCCTTCGTTTGTGTGGGATGCTCACCAAGCTGCCCTTCAGGACAATGCACTCAAATGGCATTTAGCATAGTGTGTGAACACGTAGTTTGCTTGAGAGCTGCCTGTCAGCCTGATGGTGTGTGAAGTCAGTGAGCCAAATAGAGTTGTTCTCCCACAAGAACCACTCGGCTGATTCTTCTTCAATATGCAATTCAGCAACATGCAGTGTTGCTTGATGGAATTAGCTCTTACAGCAACATCTGGGTCTAGAGCCTTTGTATTTAGGGCTAGCTGAAAACGGCTTTGGCGCTGAAGTGGTTTCTGAATGTGGAGTTGGTGGCATGTGAAACCCGCCTGTGGAGCCTTCGTTTGTGTGGGATGCTCACCAACCTGCCCTTCAGGACAATGCACTCAAGCAGCATTAACCATAGTGTGTGAACACGTAGTTTGCTTGAGAGCTGCCTGTCAGCCTGATGGTGTGTGAAGTCAGTGAGCCAAATGGAGTTGTTCTCCCACAAGAACCACTCGGCTGATTCTTCTTCAATATGCAATTCAGCAACATGCAGTGTTGCTTGATGGAATTAGCTCTTACAGCAACATCCTCGTCTAGAGCCTTTGTATTTAGGGCTAGCTGAAAAGGGCTTTGGCGCTGAAGTGGTTTCTGAATGTGGAGTTGGTGGCATGTGAAACCCGCCTGTGGAGCCTTCGTTTGTGTGGGATGCTCACCAAGCTGCCCTTCAGGACAATGCACTCAAACGGCATTAAGCATAGTGTGTGAACACGTAGTTTGCTTGAGAGCTGCCTGTCAGCCTGATGGTGTGTGAAGTCAGTGAGCCAAATGGAGCTGTTCTCCCACAAGAACCACTCGGCTGATTCTTCTTCAATATGCATTTCAGCAACATGCAGTGTTGCTTGATGGAATTAGCTCTTAGAGCAATATCTACGTCTACAGCCTTTGTATTTAGGGCTAGCTGAAAACGGCTTTGGCGCTGATGTGGTTTCTGAACGTGGAGTTGGTGGCATGTGAAACCCGCCTGTGGAGCCTTCGTTTGTGTGGGATGCTCACGAACCTGCCCTTCAGGACAAGGCACTCAAGCAGCATTAACCATAGTGTGTGAACACAGAGTTTGCTTGAGAGCTGCCTGTCAGCCTGATGGTGTGTGAAGTCAGTGAGCCAAATGGAGTTGTTCTCCCACAAGAACCACTCGGCTGATTCTTCTTCAATATGCAATTCAGCAACATGCAGTGTTGCTTGATGGAATTAGCTCTCAAAGCAACATCCTCGTCTAGAGCCTTTGTATTTAGGGCTAGCTGAAAACGGCTTTGGCGCTAAGGTGGTTTCTGAATGTGGAGTTGGTGGCATGTGAAACCCGCCTGTGGAGCCTTCGTTTGTGTGGGATGCTCACCAAGCTGCCCTTCAGGACAATGCACTCAAACGGCATTTAGCATAGTGTGTGAACACGTAGTTTGCTTGAGAGCTGCCTGTCAGCCTGATGGTGTGTGAAGTCAGTGAGCCAAATAGAGTTGTTCTCCCACAAGAACCACTCGGCTGATTCTTCTTCAATATGCAATTCAGCAACATGCAGTGTTGCTGGATGGAATTAGCTCTTACAGCAACATCTGCGTCTACAGCCTTTGTATTTAGGGCTAGCTGAAAACGGCTTTGGCGCTGAATTGGTTTCTGAACGTGGAGTTGGTTTCATGTGAAACCCGCCTGTGGAGCCTTTGTTTGTGTGGGATGCTCACCAAGCTGCCCTTCAGGACAATGCACTCAAACGGCATTAGGCATAGTGTGTGAACACGCAGTTTGCTTGAGAGCTGCCTGTCAGCCTGATGGTGTGTGAAGTCAGTGAGCCAAATGGAGTTGTTCTCCCACAAGAACCACTCGGCTGATTCTTCTTCAATATGCAATTCAGCAACATGCAGTGTTGCTTGATGGAATTAGCTCTTACAGCAACATCTGGGTCTAGAGCCTTTGTATTTAGGGCTAGCTGAAAACGGCTTTGGCGCTGAAGTGGTTTCTGAATGTGGAGTTGGTGGCATGTGAAACCCGCCTGTGGAGCCTTCGTTTGTGTGGGATGCTCACCAAGCTGCCCTTCAGGACAATGCACTCAAGCAGCATTAACCATAGTGTGTGAACACAGAGTTTGCTTGAGAGCTGCCTGTCAGCCTGATGGTGTGTGAAGTCAGTGAGCCAAATGGAGTTGTTCTCCCACAAGAACCACTCGGCTGATTCTTCTTCAATATGCAATTCAGCAACATGCAGTGTTGCTTGATGGAATTAGCTCTTACAGCAACATCTGCGTCTAGAGCCTTTGTATTTAGGGCTAGCTGAAAACGGCTTTGGCGCTGAAGTGGTTTCTGAATGTGGAGTTGGTGGCATGTGAAACCCGCCTGTGGAGCCTTCATTTGTGTGGGATGCTCACCAACCTGCCCTTCAGGACAATGCACTCAAACGGCATTAAGCATAGTGTGTGAACACGTAGTTTGCTTGAGAGCTGCCTGTCAGCCTGATGGTGTGTGAAGTCAGTGAGCCAAATGGAGTTGTTCTCCCACAAGAACCACTCGGCTGATTCTTCTTCAATATGCAATTCAGCAACATGCAGTGTTGCTTGATGGAATTAGCTCTAACAGCCACATCTGCGTCTAGAGCCTTTGTATTTAGGGCTAGCTGAAAACGGCTTTGGCGCTGAAGTGGTTTCTGAATGTGGAGTTGGTGGCATGTGAAACCCGCCTGTGGAGCCTTCGTTTGTGTGGGATGCTCACCAAGCTGCCCTTCAGGACAATGCACTCAAATGGCATTTAGCATAGTGTGTGAACACGTAGTTTGCTTGAGAGCTGCCTGTCAGCCTGATGGTGTGTGAAGTCAGTGAGCCAAATAGAGTTGTTCTCCCACAAGAACCACTCGGCTGATTCTTCTTCAATATGCAATTCAGCAACATGCAGTGTTGCTTGATTGAATTAGCTCTTACAGCAACATCTGGGTCTAGAGCCTTTGTATTTAGGGCTAGCTGAAAACGGCTTTGGCGCTGAAGTGGTTTCTGAATGTGGAGTTGGTGGCATGTGAAACCCGCCTGTGGAGCCTTCGTTTGTGTGGGATGCTCACCAACCTGCCCTTCAGGACAATGCACTCAAGCAGCATTAACCATAGTGTGTGAACACGTAGTTTGCTTGAGAGCTGCCTGTCAGCCTGATGGTGTGTGAAGTCAGTGAGCCAAATGGAGTTGTTCTCCCACAAGAACCACTCGGCTGATTCTTCTTCAATATGCAATTCAGCAACATGCAGTGTTGCTTGATGGAATTAGCTCTTACAGCAACATCCTCGTCTAGAGCCTTTGTATTTAGGGCTAGCTGAAAAGGGCTTTGGCGCTGAAGTGGTTTCTGAACGTGGAGTTGGTTTCATGTGAAACCCGCCTGTGGAGCCTTCGTTTGTGTGGGATGCTCACCAAGCTGCCCTTCAGGACAATGCACTCAAACGGCATTAGGCATAGTGTGTGAACACGCAGTTTGCTTGAGAGCTGCGTGTCAGCCTGATGGTGTGTGAAGTCAGTGAGCCAAATGGAGTTGTTCTCCCACAAGAACCACTCGGCTGATTCTTCTTCAATATGCAATTCAGCAACATGCAGTGTTGCTTGATGGAATTAGCTCTTACAGCAACATCTGGGTCTAGAGCCTTTGTATTTAGGGCTAGCTGAAAACGGCTTTGGCGCTGAAGTGGTTTCTGAATGTGGAGTTGGTGGCATGTGAAACCCGCCTGTGGAGCCTTCGTTTGTGTGGGATGCTCACGAACCTGCCCTTCAGGACAATGCACTCAAGCAGCATTAACCATAGTGTGTGAACACAGAGTTTGCTTGAGAGCTGCCTGTCAGCCTGATGGTGTGTGAAGTCAGTGAGCCAAATGGAGTTGTTCTCCCACAAGAACCACTCGGCTGATTCTTCTTCAATATGCAATTCAGCAACATGCAGTGTTGCTTGATGGAATTAGCTCTTACAGCAACATCTGCGTCTAGAGCCTTTGTATTTAGGTCTAGCTGAAAACGGCTTTGGCGCTGAAGTGGTTTCTGAATGTGGAGTTGGTGGCATGTGAAACCCGCCTGTGGAGCCTTCATTTGTGTGGGATGCTCACCAACCTGCCCTTCAGGACAATGCACTCAAACGGCATTAAGCATAGTGTGTGAACACGTAGTTTGCTTGAGAGCTGCCTGTCAGCCTGATGGTGTGTGAAGTCAGTGAGCCAAATGGAGTTGTTCTCCCACAAGAACCACTCGGCTGATTCTTCTTCAATATGCAATTCAGCAACATGCAGTGTTGCTTGATGGAATTAGCTCTAACAGCCACATCTGCGTCTAGAGCCTTTGTATTTAGGGCTAGCTGAAAACGGCTTTGGCGCTGAAGTGGTTTCTGAATGTGGAGTTGGTGGCATGTGAAACGCGCCTGTGGAGCCTTCGTTTGTGTGGGATGCTCACCAAGCTGCCCTTCAGGACAATGCACTCAAATGGCATTTAGCATAGTGTGTGAACACGTAGTTTGCTTGAGAGCTGCCTGTCAGCCTGATGGTGTGTGAAGTCAGTGAGCCAAATAGAGTTGTTCTCCCACAAGAACCACTCGGCTGATTCTTCTTCAATATGCAATTCAGCAACATGCAGTGTTGCTTGATTGAATTAGCTCTTACAGCAACATCTGGGTCTAGAGCCTTTGTATTTAGGGCTAGCTGAAAACGGCTTTGGCGCTGAAGTGGTTTCTGAATGTGGAGTTGGTGGCATGTGAAACCCGCCTGTGGAGCCTTCGTTTGTGTGGGATGCTCACCAACCTGCCCTTCAGGACAATGCACTCAAGCAGCATTTAGCATAGTGTTTGAACACGTAGTTTGCTTGAGAGCTGCCTGTCAGCCTGATGGTGTGTGAAGTCAGTGAGCCAAATGGAGTTGTTCTCCCACAAGAACCACTCGGCTGATTCTTCTTCAATATGCAATTCAGCAACATGCAGTGTTGCTTGATGGAATTAGCTCTTACAGCAACATCCTCGTCTAGAGCCTTTGTATTTAGGGCTAGCTGAAAAGGGCTTTGGCGCTGATGTGGTTTCTGAACGTGGAGTTGGTGGCATGTGAAACCCGCCTGTGGAGCCTTCGTTTGTGTGGGATGCTCACGAACCTGCCCTTCAGGACAAGGCACTCAAGCAGCATTAACCATAGTGTGTGAACAAGTAGTTTGCTTGAGAGCTGCCTGTCAGCCTGATGGTGTGTGAAGTCAGTGAGCCAAATGGAGTTGTTCTCCCACAAGAACCACTCGGCTGATTCTTCTTCAATATGCAATTCAGCAACATGCAGTGTTGCTTGATGGAATTAGCTCTCAAAGCAACATCCTCGTCTAGAGCCTTTGTATTTAGGGCTAGCTGAAAACGGCTTTGGCGCTGAAGTGGTTTCTGAATGTGGAGTTGGTGGCATGTGAAACCCGCCTGTGCAGCCTTCGTTTGTGTGGGATGCTCACCAAGCTGCCCTTCAGGACAATGCACTCAAACGGCATTAAGCATAGTGTGTGAACACGTAGTTTGCTTGAGAGCTGCCTGTCAGCCTGATGGTGTGTGAAGTCAGTGAGCCAAATAGAGTTGTTCTCCCACAAGAACCACTCGGCTGATTCTTCTTCAATATGCAATTCAGCAACATGCAGTGTTGCTGGATGGAATTAGCTCTTACAGCAACATCTGCGTCTACAGCCTTTGTATTTAGGGCTAGCTGAAAACGGCTTTGGCGCTGAATTGGTTTCTGAACGTGGAGTTGGTTTCATGTGAAACCCGCCTGTGGAGCCTTCGTTTGTGTGGGATGCTCACCAAGCTGCCCTTCAGGACAATGCACTCAAACGGCATTAGGCATAGTGTGTGAACACGCAGTTTGCTTGAGAGCTGCCTGTCAGCCTGATGGTGTGTGAAGTCAGTGAGCCAAATGGAGTTGTTCTCCCACAAGAACCACTCGGCTGATTCTTCTTCAATATGCAATTCAGCAACATGCAGTGTTGCTTGATGGAATTAGCTCTTACAGCAACATCTGGGTCTAGAGCCTTTGTATTTAGGGCTAGCTGAAAACGGCTTTGGCGCTGAAGTGGTTTCTGAATGTGGAGTTGGTGGCATGTGAAACCCGCCTGTGGAGCCTTCGTTTGTGTGGGATGCTCACCAACCTGCCCTTCAGGACAATGCACTCAAGCAGCATTAACCATAGTGTGTGAACACATAGTTTGCTTGAGAGCTGCCTGTCAGCCTGATGGTGTGTGAAGTCAGTGAGCCAAATGGAGTTGTTCTCCCACAAGAACCACTCGGCTGATTCTTCTTCAATATGCAATTCAGCAACATGCAGTGTTGCTTGATGGAATTAGCTCTTACAGCAACATCTGCGTCTAGAGCCTTTGTATTTAGGGCTAGCTGAAAAGGGCTTTGGCGCTGAAGTGGTTTCTGAATGTGGAGTTGGTGGCATGTGAAACCCGCCTGTGGAGCCTTCGTTTGTGTGGGATGCTCACCAAGCTGCCCTTCAGGACAATGCACTCAAACGGCATTTATCATAGTGTGTGAACACGTAGTTTGCTTGAGAGCTGCCTGTCAGCCTGATGGTGTGTGAAGTCAGTGAGCCAAATGGAGTTGTTCTCCCACAAGAACCACTCGGCTGATTCTACTTCAATATGCAATTCAGCAACATGCAGTGTTGCTTGATGGAGTTAGCTCTTAGAGCAACATCTGCGTCTACAGCCTTTGTATTTAGGGCTAGCTGAAAACGGCTTTGGCGCTGAAGTGGTTTCTGAATGTGGAGTTGGTGGCATGTGAAACGCGCCTGTGGAGACTTCGTATGTGTGGGATGCTCACCAACCTGCCCTTCAGGACAATGCACTCAAACGGCATTTAGCATAGTGTGTGAACACGTAGATTGCTTGAGAGCTGCGTGTCAGCCTGATGGTGTGTGAAGTCAGTGAGCCAAATGGAGTTGTTCTCCCACAAGAACCACTCGGCTGATTCTTCTTCAATATGCAATTCAGCAACATGCAGTGTTGCTTGATGGAATTAGCTCTTACAGCAACATCTGGGTCTAGAGCCTTTGTATTTAGGGCTAGCTGAAAACGGCTTTGGCGCTGAAGTGGTTTCTGAATGTGGAGTTGGTGGCATGTGAAACCCGCCTGTGGAGCCTTCGTTTGTGTGGGATGCTCACCAACCTGCCCTTCAGGACAATGCACTCAAGCAGCATTAACCATACTGTGTGAACACATAGTTTGCTTGAGAGCTGCCTGTCATCCTGATGGTGTGTGAAGTCAGTGAGCCAAATGGAGTTGTTCTCCCACAAGAACCACTCGGCTGATTCTTCTTCAATATGCAATTCAGCAACATGCAGTGTTGCTTGATGGAATTAGCTCTCAAAGCAATATCCTCGTCTAGAGCCTTTGTATTTAGGGCTAGCTGAAAACGGCTTTGGCGCTGAAGTGGTTTCTGAATGTGGAGTTGGTGGCATGTGAAACCCGCCTGTGGAGCCTTCGTATTTGAGGGATGCTCACCAACCTGCCATTCAGGACAATGCACTCAAACGGCATTAAGCATAGTGTGTGAACACGTAGTTTGCTTGAGAGCTGCCTGTCAGCCTGATGGTGTGTGAAGTCAGTGAGCCAAATGGAGTTGTTCTCCCACAAGAACCACTCGGCTGATTCTTCTTCAATATGCAATTCAGCAACATGCAGTGTTGCTTGATGGAATTAGCTGTAACAGCAATATCTGCCTCTACAGCCTTTGTATTTAGGGCTAGCTGAAAAGGGCTTTGGCGCTGAAGTGGTTTCTGAATGTGGAGTTGGTGGCATGTGAAACCCGCCTGTGGAGCCTTCTTTTGTGTGGGATGCTCACCAAGCTGCCCTTCAGGACAATGCACTCAAACGGCATTTAGCATAGTGTGTGAACACGTAGTTTGCTTGAGAGCTGCCTGTCAGCCTGATGGTGTGTGAAGTCAGTGAGCCAAATAGAGTTGTTCTCCCACAAGAACCACTCCGCTGATTCTTCTTCAATATGCAATTCAGCAACATGCAGTGTTGCTTGATGGAGTTAGCTCTTACAGCAACATCTGCGTCTACAGCCTTTGTATTTAGGGCTAGCTGAAAACGGCTTTGGCGCTGAATTGGTTTCTGAACGTGGAGTTGGTGGCATGTGAAACCCGCCTGTGGAGCCTTCGTTTGTGTGGGATGCTCACCAACCTGCCCTTCAGGACAATGCACTCAAACGGCATTAAGCATAGTGTGTGAACACGTAGTTTGCTTGAGAGCTGCCTGTCAGCCTGATGGTGTGTGAAGTCAGTGAGCCAAATGGAGTTGTTCTCCCACAAGAACCACTCGGCTGATTCTTCTTCAATATGCAATTCAGCAACATGCAGTGTTGCTTGATGGAATTAGCTCTTACAGCAACATCTGGGTCTAGAGCCTTTGTATTTAGGGCTAGCTGAAAACGGCTTTGGCGCTGAAGTGGTTTCTCAATGTGGAGTTGGTGGCATGTGAAACCCGCCTGTGGAGCCTTCATTTGTGTGGGATGCTCACCAAGCTGCCCTTCTGGACAATGCACTCAAACGGCATTAAGAATAGTGTGTGAACACGTAGTTTGCTTGAGAGCTGCCTGTCAGCCTGATGGTGTGTGAAGTCAATGAGCCAAATGGAGTTGTTCTCCCACAAGAACCACTCGGCTGATTCTTCTTCAATATGCAATTCAGCAACATGCAGTGTTGCTTGATGGAATTAGCTCTTACAACAACATCTGCATCTAGAGCCTTTGTATTTAGGGCTAGCTGAAAACGGCTTTGGCACTGAAGTGGTTTCTGAATGTGGAGTTGGTGGCATGTGAATCCCGCCTGTGGAGCCTTCGTTTGTGTGGGATGCTCACCAACCTGCCCTTCAGGACAATGCACTCAAACGGCATTAAGCATAGTGTGTGAACACGTAGTTTGCTTGAGAGCTGCCTGTCAGCCTGATGGTGTGTGAAGTCAGTGAGCCAAATGGAGTTGTTCTCCCACAAGAACCACTCGGCTGATTCTTCTTCAATATGCAATTCAGCAACATGCAGTGTTGCTGGACGGAATTAGCTCTTACAGCAACATCTGGATCTAGAGCCTTTGTATTTAGGGCTAGCTGAAAAGGGCTTTGGCGCTGAAGTGGTTTCTGAATGTGGAGTTGGTGGCATGTGAAACCCGCCTGTGGAGCCTTCGTTTGTGTGGGACGCTCACCAACCTGCCCTTCAGGACAATGCACTCAAACGGCATTAAGCATAGTGTGTGAACACGTAGTTTGCTTGAGAGCTGCCTGTCAGCCTGATGGTGTGTGAAATCAGTGAGCCAAATGGAGTTGTTCTCCCACAAAAACCACTCGGCTGATTCTTCTTCAATATGCAATTCAGCAACATGCAGTGTTGCTTGATGGAATTAGCTCTTACAGCAACATCTGGGTCTAGAGCCTTTGTATTTAGGGCTAGCTGAAAAGGGCTTTGGCGCTGAAGTGGTTTGTGAATGTGGAGTTGGTGGCATGTGAAACCCGCCTGTGGAGCCTTCGTTTGTGTGGGATGCTCACCAAGCTGCCCTTCAGGACAATGCACTCAAACGGCATTTAGCATAGTGTGTGAACACGTAGTTTGCTTGAGAGCTGCCTGTCAGCCTGATGGTGTGTGAAGTCAGTGAGCCAAATAGAGTTGTTCTCCCACAAGAACCACTCGGCTGATTCTTCTTCAATATGCAATTCAGCAACATGCAGTGTTGCTTGATGGAATTAGCTCTTACAGCAACATCTGCGTCTAGAGCCTTTGTATTTAGGGCTAGCTGAAAACGGCTTTGGCGCTGAAGTGGTTTCTGAATGTGGAGTTGGTGGCATGTGAAACCCGCCTGTGGAGCCTTCGTTTGTGTGGGATGCTCACCAAGCTGCCCTTCAGGACAATGCACTCAAACGGCATTAAGCATAGTGTGTGAACACGTAGTTTGCTTGAGAGCTGCCTGTCAGCCTGATGGTGTGTGAAGTCAATGAGCCAAATGGAGTTGTTCTCCCACAAGAATCACTCGGCTGATTCTTCTTCAATATGCCATTCAGCAACATGCAGTGTTGCTTGATGGAATTAGCTCTTACAGCAACATCTGCATCTAGAGCCTCTGTATTTAGGGCTAGCTGAAAACGGCTTTGGCGCTGAAGTGGTTTCTGAATGTGGAGTTGGTGGCATGTGAAACCCGCCTGTGGAGCCTTCGTTTGTGTGGGATGCTCACCAAGCTGCCCTTCAGGACAATGCACTCAAACGGCATTAAGCATAGTGTGTGAACACGTAGTTTGCTTGAGAGCTGCCTGTCAGTCTGATGGTGTGTGAAGTCATTGAGCCAAATGGAGTTGTTCTCCCACAAGAACCACTCGGCTGATTCTTCTTCAATATGCCATTCAGCAACATGCATTGTTGCTTGATGGAATTAGCTCTTACAGCCACATCTGCGTCTAGAGCCTTTGTATTTAGGGCTAGCTGAAAACGGCTTTGGCGCTGAAGTGGTTTCTGAATGTGGAGTTGGTGGCATGTGAAACCCGCCTGTGGAGCCTTCATTTGTGTGGGATGCTCACCAAGCTGCCCTTCAGGACAATGCACTCAAACGGCATTAAGCATAGTGTGTGAACACGTAGTTTGCTTGAGAGCTGCCTGTCAGCCTGATGGTGTGTGAAGTCAATGAGCCAAATGGAGTTGTTCTCCCACAAGAACCACTCGGCTGATTCTTCTTCAATATGCAATTCAGCAACATGCAGTGTTGCTTGATGGAATTAGCTCTTACAACAACATCTGCATCTAGAGCCTTTGTATTTAGGGCTAGCAGAAAACGGCTTTGGCACTGAAGTGGTTTCTGAATGTGGAGTTGGTGGCATGTGAATCCCGCCTGTGGAGCCTTCGTTTGTGTGGGATGCTCACCAAGCTGCCCTTCTGGACAATGCACTCAAACGGCATTAAGCATAGTGTGTGAACACGTAGTTTGCTTGAGAGCTGCCTGTCAGCCTGATGGTGTGTGAAGTCAGTGAGCCAAATGGAGTTGTTCTCCCACAAGAACCACTCGGCTGATTCTTCTTCAATATGCAATTCAGCAACATGCAGTGTTGCTGGATGGAATTAGCTCTTACAGCAACATCTGGATCTAGAGCCTTTGTATTTAGGGCTAGCTGAAAAGGGCTTTGGCGCTGAAGTGGTTTCTGAATGTGGAGTTGGTGGCATGTGAAACCCGCCTGTGGAGCCTTCGTTTGTGTGGGATGCTCACCAACCTGCCCTTCAGGACAATGCACTCAAACGGCATTAAGCATAGTGTGTGAACACGTAGTTTGCTTGAGAGCTGCCTGTGAGCCTGATGGTGTGTGAAATCAGTGAGCCAAATGGAGTTGTTCTCCCACAAAAACCACTCGGCTGATTCTTCTTCAATATGCAATTCAGCAACATGCAGTGTTGCTTGATGGAATTAGCTCTTACAGCAACATCTGGGTCTAGAGCCTTTGTATTTAGGGCTAGCTGAAAAGGGCTTTGGCGCTGAAGTGGTTTCTGAATGTGGAGTTGGTGGCATGTGAAACCCGTCTGTGGAGCCTTCGTTTGTGTGGGATGCTCACCAACCTGCCGTTCAGGACAATGCACTCAAACGGCATTTAGCATAGTGTGTGAACACGTAGTTTGCTTGAGAGCTGCCTGTCAGCCTGATGGTGTGTGAAGTCAGTGAGCCAAATGGAGCTGTTCTCCCACAAGAACCACTCGGCTGATTCTTCTTCAATATGCAATTCAGCAACATGCAGTGTTGCTTGATGGAATTAGCTCTTACAGCACCATCTGCGTCTAGAGTCTTTGTATTTAGGGCTAGCTGAAAAGGGATTTGGCGCTGAAGTGGTTTGTGAATGTGGAGTTGGTGGCATGTGAAACCCGCCTGTGGAGCCTTCGTTTGTGTGGGATGCTCACCAACCTGCCCTTCAGGACAATGCACTCAAACGGCATTAAGCATTGTGTGTGAACACGTAGTTTGCTTGAGAGCTGCCTGTCAGCCTGATGGTGTGTGAAGTCAGTGAGCCAAATGGAGTTGTTCTCCCACAAGAACCACTCGGCTGATTCTTCTTCAATATGCAATTCAGCAACATGCAGTGTTGCTTGATGGAATTAGCCCTTACAGCAACATCTGCGTCTAGAGCCTTTGTATTTAGTGCTAGCTGAAAACGGCTTTGGCGCTGAAGTGGTTTCTGAATGTGGAGTTGGTGGCATGTGAATCCCGCCTGTGGAGCCTTCGTTTGTGTGGGATGCTCACCAAGCTGCCCTTCAGGACAATGCACTCAAACGGCATTAAGCATAGTGTGTGAACACGTAGTTTGCTTGAGAGCTGCCTGTCAGCCTGATGGTGTGTGAAGTCAATGAGCCAAATGGAGTTGTTCTCCCACAAGAATCACTCGGCTGATTCTTCTTCAATATGCCATTCAGCAACATGCAGTGTTGCTTGATGGAATTAGCTCTTACAGCAACATCTGCGTCTAGAGCCTTTGTATTTAGGGCTAGCTGAAAAGGGCTTTGGCGCTGAAGTGGTTTCTGAATGTGGAGTTGGTGGCATGTGAAACCCGCCTGTGGAGCCTTCGTTTGTGTGGGATGCTCACCAAGCTGCCCTTCTGGACAATGCACTCAAACGGCATTAAGAATAGTGTGTGAACACGTAGTTTGCTTGAGAGCTGCCTGTCAGCCTGATGGTGTGTGAAGTCAATGAGCCAAATGGAGTTGTTCTCCCACAAGAACCACTCAGCTGATTCTTCTTCAATATGCAATTCAGCAACATGCAGTGTTGCTTGATGGAATTAGCTCTTACAACAACATCTGCATCTAGAGCCTTTGTATTTAGGGCTAGCTGAAAACGGCTTTGGCGCTGAAGTGGTTTCTGAATGTGGAGTTGGTGGCATGTGAAACCCGCCTGTGGAGCCTTCGTTTGTGTGGGATGCTCACCAACCTGCCCTTCAGGACAATGCACTCAGACGGCATTAAGCATAGTGTGTGAACACGTAGTTTGCTTGAGAGCTGCCTGTGAGCCTGATGGTGTGTGAAATCAGTGAGCCAAATGGAGTTGTTCTCCCACAAAAACCACTCGGCTGATTCTTCTTCAATATGCAATTCAGCAACATGCAGTGTTGCTTGATGGAATTAGCTCTTACAGCAACATCTGGGTCTAGAGCCTTTGTATTTAGGGCTAGCTGAAAAGGGCTTTGGCGCTGAAGTGGTTTCTGAATGTGGAGTTGGTGGCATGTGAAACCCGTCTGTGGAGCCTTCGTTTGTGTGGGATGCTCACCAACCTGCCCTTCAGGACAATGCACTCAAACGGCATTTAGCATAGTGTGTGAACACGTAGTTTGCTTGAGAGCTGCCTGCCAGCCTGAGGGTATGTGAAGTCAGTGAGCCAAATGGAGTTGTTCTCCCACAAGAACCACTCGGCTGATTCTTCTTCAATATGCCATTCAGCAACATGCAGTGTTGCTTGATGGAATTAGCTCTTACAGCAACATCTGCGTCTAGAGCCTCTGTATTTAGGGCTAGCTGAAAACGGCTTTGGATCTGAAGTGGTTTCTGAATGTGGAGTTGGTGGCATGTGAAACCCGCCTGTGTAGCCTTCGTTTGTGTGGGATGCTCACCAAGCTGCCCTTCAGGACAATGCACTCAAACGGCATTAAGCATAGTGTGTGAACACGTAGTTTGCTTGAGAGCTGCCTGTCAGCCTGATGGTGTGTGAAGTCAGTGAGCCAAATGGAGTTGTTCTCCCACAAGAACCACTCGGCTGATTCTTCTTCAATATGCAATTCAGCAACATGCAGTGTTGCTTGATGGAATTAGCTCTTACAACAACATCTGCATCTAGAGCCTTTGTATTTAGGGCTAGCTGAAAACGGCTTTGGCACTGAAGTGGTTTCTGAATGTGGAGTTGGTGGCATGTGAAACCCGCCTGTGGAGCCTTCGTTTGTGTGGGATGCTCACCAACCTGCCCTTCAGGACAATGCACTCAAACGGCTTTTATCATAGTGTGTGAACACGTAGTTTGCTGGAGAGCTGCCTGTCAGCCTGCTGGTGTGTGAAGTCAGTGAGCCAAATGGAGTTGTTCTCCCACAAGAACCACTCGGCTGATTCTTCTTCAATATGCAATTCAGCAACATGCAGTGTTGCTTGATGGAATTAGCTCTTACAACAACATCTGCGTCTAGAGCCTTTGTATTTAGGGCTAGCTGAAAAGGGCTTTGGCGCTGAAGTGGTTTCTGAATGTGGAGTTGGTGGCATGTGAAACCCGCCTGTGGAGCCTTCGTTTGTGTGGGATGCTCACCAACCTGCCCTTCAGGACAATGCACTCAAACGGCATTAAGAATAGTGTGTGAACACGTAGTTTGCTTGAGAGCTGCGTGTCAGCCTGATGTTGTGTGAAGTCAGTGAGCCAAATAGAGTTGTTCTCCACAAGAACCACTCGGCTGATTCTTCTTCAATATGCAATTCAGCAACATGCAGTGTTGCTTGATGGAATTAGCTCTTACAGCAACATCTGCGACTAGAGCCTTTGTATTTAGGGCTAGCTGAAAACGGCTTTGGCGCTGAAGTGGTTTGTGAATGTGGAGTTGGTGGCATGTGAAACCCGCCTGTGGAGCCTTCGTTTGTGTGGGATGCTCACCAACCTGCCGTTCAGGACAATGCACTCAAACGGCATTTAGCATAGTGTGTGAACACGTAGTTTGCTTGAGAGCTGCCTGTCAGCCTGATGGTGTGTGAAGTCAGTGAGCCAAATAGAGTTGTTCTCCACAAGAACCACTCGGCTGATTCTTCTTCAATATGCAATTCAGCAACATGCAGTGTTGCTTGATGGAATTAGCTCTTACAGCAACATCTGCGTCTAGAGCCTTTGTATTTAGGGCTAGCTGAAAACGGCTTTGGCGCTGAAGTGGTTTCTGAATGTGGAGTTGGTGGCATGTGAAACCCGCCTGTGGAGCCTTCGTTTGTGTGGGATGCTCACCAAGCTGCCCTTCAGGACAATGCACTCAAACGGCATTAAGCATAGTGTGTGAACACGTAGTTTGCTTGAGAGCTGCCTGTCAGCCTGATGGTGTGTGAAGTCAATGAGCCAAATGGAGTTGTTCTCCCACAAGAATCACTCGGCTGATTCTTCTTCAATATGCCATTCAGCAACATGCAGTGTTGCTTGATGGAATTAGCTCTTACAGCAACATCTGCATCTAGAGCCTCTGTATTTAGGGCTAGCTGAAAACGGCTTTGGCGCTGAAGTGGTTTCTGAATGTGGAGTTGGTGGCATGTGAAACCCGCCTGTGGAGCCTTCGTTTGTGTGGGATGCTCACCAAGCTGCCCTTCAGGACAATGCACTCAAACGGCATTAAGCATAGTGTGTGAACACGTAGTTTGCTTGAGAGCTGCCTGTCAGCCTGATGGTGTGTGAAGTCATTGAGCCAAATGGAGTTGTTCTCCCACAAGAACCACTCGGCTGATTCTTCTTCAATATGCCATTCAGCAACATGCATTGTTGCTTGATGGAATTAGCTCTTACAGCCACATCTGCGTCTAGAGCCTTTGTATTTAGGGCTAGCTGAAAAGGGCTTTGGCGCTGAAGTGGTTTCTGAATGTGGAGTTGGTTTCATGTGAAACCCGCCTGTGGAGCCTTCATTTGTGTGGGATGCTCACCAAGCTGCCCTTCTGGACAATGCACTCAAACGGCATTAAGAATAGTGTGTGAACACGTAGTTTGCTTGAGAGCTGCCTGTCAGCCTGATGGTGTGTGAAGTCAATGAGCCAAATGGAGTTGTTCTCCCACAAGAACCACTCGGCTGATTCTTCTTCAATATGCAATTCAGCAACATGCAGTGTTGCTTGATGGAATTAGCTCTTACAACAACATCTGCATCTAGAGCCTTTGTATTTAGGGCTAGCTGAAAACGGCTTTGGCACTGAAGTGGTTTCTGAATGTGGAGTTGGTGGCATGTGAATCCCGCCTGTGGAGCCTTCGTTTGTGTGGGATGCTCACCAAGCTGCCCTTCAGGACAATGCACTCAAACGGCATTAAGCATAGTGTGTGAACACGTAGTTTGCTTGAGAGCTGCCTGTCAGCCTGATGGTGTGTGAAGTCAGTGAGCCAAATGGAGTTGTTCTCCCACAAGAACCACTCGGCTGATTCTTCTTCAATATGCAATTCAGCAACATGCAGTGTTGCTGGACGGAATTAGCTCTTACAGCAACATCTGGATCTAGAGCCTTTGTATTTAGGGCTAGCTGAAAAGGGCTTTGGCGCTGAAGTGGTTTGTGAATGTGGAGTTGGTGGCATGTGAAACCCGCCTGTGGAGCCTTCGTTTGTGTGGGACGCTCACCAACCTGCCCTTCAGGACAATGCACTCAAACGGCATTAAGCATAGTGTGTGAACACGTAGTTTGCTTGAGAGCTGCCTGTCAGCCTGATGGTGTGTGAAATCAGTGAGCCAAATGGAGTTGTTCTCCCACAAAAACCACTCGGCTGATTCTTCTTCAATATGCAATTCAGCAACATGCAGTGTTGCTTGATGGAATTAGCTCTTACAACAACATCTGCGTCTAGAGCCTTTGTATTTAGGGCTAGCTGAAAAGGGCTTTGGCGCTGAAGTGGTTTGTGAATGTGGAGTTGGTGGCATGTGAAACCCGCCTGTGGAGCCTTCGTTTGTGTGGGATGCTCACCAAGCTGCCTTTCAGGACAATGCACTCAAACGGCATTTAGCATAGTGTGTGAACACGTAGTTTGCTTGAGAGCTGCCTGTCAGCCTGATGGTGTGTGAAGTCAGTGAGCCAAATAGAGTTGTTCTCCACAAGAACCACTCGGCTGATTCTTCTTCAATATGCAATTCAGCAACATGCAGTGTTGCTTGATGGAATTAGCTCTTACAGCAACATCTGCGTCTAGAGCCTTTGTATTTAGGGCTAGCTGAAAACGGCTTTGGCGCTGAAGTGGTTTCTGAATGTGGAGTTGGTGGCATGTGAAACCCGCCTGTGGAGCCTTCGTTTGTGTGGGATGCTCACCAAGCTGCCCTTCAGGACAATGCACTCAAACGGCATTAAGCATAGTGTGTGAACACGTAGTTTGCTTGAGAGCTGCCTGTCAGCCTGATGGTGTGTGAAATCAGTGAGCCAAATGGAGTTGTTCTCCCACAAAAACCACTCGGCTGATTCTTCTTCAATATGCAATTCAGCAACATGCAGTGTTGCTTGATGGAATTAGCTCTTACAGCAACATCTGGGTCTAGAGCCTTTGTATTTAGGGCTAGCTGAAAAGGGCTTTGGCGCTGAAGTGGTTTGTGAATGTGGAGTTGGTGGCATGTGAAACCCGCCTGTGGAGCCTTCGTTTGTGTGGGATGCTCACCAAGCTGCCTTTCAGGACAATGCACTCAAACGGCATTTAGCATAGTGTGTGAACACGTAGTTTGCTTGAGAGCTGCCTGTCAGCCTGATGGTGTGTGAAGTCAGTGAGCCAAATAGAGTTGTTCTCCACAAGAACCACTCGGCTGATTCTTCTTCAATATGCAATTCAGCAACATGCAGTGTTGCTTGATGGAATTAGCTCTTACAGCAACATCTGCGTCTAGAGCCTTTGTATTTAGGGCTAGCTGAAAACGGCTTTGGCGCTGAAGTGGTTTCTGAATGTGGAGTTGGTGGCATGTGAAACCCGCCTGTGGAGCCTTCGTTTGTGTGGGATGCTCACCAAGCTGCCCTTCAGGACAATGCACTCAAACGGCATTAAGCATAGTGTGTGAACACGTAGTTTGCTTGAGAGCTGCCTGTCAGCCTGATGGTGTGTGAAGTCAATGAGCCAAATGGAGTTGTTCTCCCACAAGAATCACTCGGCTGATTCTTCTTCAATATGCCATTCAGCAACATGCAGTGTTGCTTGATGGAATTAGCTCTTACAGCAACATCTGCATCTAGAGCCTCTGTATTTAGGGCTAGCTGAAAACGGCTTTGGCGCTGAAGTGGTTTCTGAATGTGGAGTTGGTGGCATGTGAAACCCGCCTGTGGAGCCTTCGTTTGTGTGGGATGCTCACCAAGCTGCCCTTCAGGACAATGCACTCAAACGGCATTAAGCATAGTGTGTGAACACGTAGTTTGCTTGAGAGCTGCCTGTCAGCCTGATGGTGTGTGAAGTCAATGAGCCAAATGGAGTTGTTCTCCCACAAGAATCACTCGGCTGATTCTTCTTCAATATGCCATTCAGCAACATGCATTGTTGCTTGATGGAATTAGCTCTTACAGCCACATCTGCGTCTAGAGCCTTTGTATTTAGGGCTAGCTGAAAACGGCTTTGGCGCTGAAGTGGTTTCTGAATGTGGAGTTGGTGGCATGTGAAACCCGCCTGGGGAGCCTTCATTTGTGTGGGATGCTCACCAAGCTGCCCTTCAGGACAATGCACTCAAACGGCATTAAGCATAGTGTGTGAACACGTAGTTTGCTTGAGAGCTGCCTGTCAGCCTGATGGTGTGTGAAGTCAATGAGCCAAATGGAGTTGTTCTCCCACAAGAACCACTCGGCTGATTCTTCTTCAATATGCAATTCAGCAACATGCAGTGTTGCTTGATGGAATTAGCTCTTACAACAACATCTGCATCTAGAGCCTTTGTATTTAGGGCTAGCAGAAAACGGCTTTGGCACTGAAGTGGTTTCTGAATGTGGAGTTGGTGGCATGTGAATCCCGCCTGTGGAGCCTTCGTTTGTGTGGGATGCTCACCAAGCTGCCCTTCTGGACAATGCACTCAAACGGCATTAAGCATAGTGTGTGAACACGTAGTTTGCTTGAGAGCTGCCTGTGAGCCTGATGGTGTGTGAAGTCAGTGAGCCAAATGGAGTTGTTCTCCCACAAGAACCACTCGGCTGATTCTTCTTCAATATGCAATTCAGCAACATGCAGTGTTGCTGGATGGAATTAGCTCTTACAGCAACATCTGGATCTAGAGCCTTTGTATTTAGGGCTAGCTGAAAAGGGCTTTGGCGCTGAAGTGGTTTCTGAATGTGGAGTTGGTGGCATGTGAAACCCGCCTGTGGAGCCTTCGTTTGTGTGGGATGCTCACCAACCTGCCCTTCAGGACAATGCACTCAAACGGCATTCAGCATAGTGTGTGAACACGTAGTTTGCTTGAGAGCTGCCTGTGAGCCTGATGGTGTGTGAAATCAGTGAGCCAAATGGAGTTGTTCTCCCACAAAAACCACTCGGCTGATTCTTCTTCAATATGCAATTCAGCAACATGCAGTGTTGCTTGATGGAATTAGCTCTTACAGCAACATCTGGGTCTAGAGCCTTTGTATTTAGGGCTAGCTGAAAAGGGCTTTGGCGCTGAAATGGTTTGTGAATGTGGAGTTGGTGGCATGTGAAACCCGTCTGTGGAGCCTTCGTTTGTGTGGGATGCTCACCAACCTGCCGTTCAGGACAATGCACTCAAACGGCATTTAGCATAGTGTGTGAACACGTAGTTTGCTTGAGAGCTGCCTGTCAGCCTGATGGTGTGTGAAGTCAGTGAGCCAAATGGAGCTGTTCTCCCACAAGAACCACTCGGCTGATTCTTCTTCAATATGCAATTCAGCAACATGCAGTGTTGCTTGATGGAATTAGCTCTTACAGCACCATCTGCGTCTAGAGTCTTTGTATTTAGGGCTAGCTGAAAAGGGATTTGGCGCTGAAGTGGTTTGTGAATGTGGAGTTGGTGGCATGTGAAACCCGCCTGTGGAGCCTTCGTTTGTGTGGGATGCTCACCAACCTGCCCTTCAGGACAATGCACTCAAACGGCATTAAGCATTGTGTGTGAACACGTAGTTTGCTTGAGAGCTGCCTGTCAGCCTGATGTTGTGTGAAGTCAGTGAGCCAAATGGAGTTGTTCTCCCACAAGAACCACTCGGCTGATTCTTCTTCAATATGCAATTCAGCAACATGCAGTGTTGCTTGATGGAATTAGCCCTTACAGCAACATCTGCGTCTAGAGCCTTTGTATTTAGTGCTAGCTGAAAACGGCTTTGGCGCTGAAGTGGTTTCTGAATGTGGAGTTGGTGGCATGTGAATCCCGCCTGTGGAGCCTTCGTTTGTGTGGGATGCTCACCAAGCTGCCCTTCAGGACAATGCACTCAAACGGCATTAAGCATAGTGTGTGAACACGTAGTTTGCTTGAGAGCTGCCTGTCAGCCTGATGGTGTGTGAAATCAATGAGCCAAATGGAGTTGTTCTCCCACAAGAATCACTCGGCTGATTCTTCTTCAATATGCCATTCAGCAACATGCAGTGTTGCTTGATGGAATTAGCTCTTACAGCAACATCTGCGTCTAGAGCCTTTGTATTTAGGGCTAGCTGAAAAGGGCTTTGGCGCTGAAGTGGTTTCTGAATGTGGAGTTGGTGGCATGTGAAACCCGCCTGTGGAGCCTTCGTTTGTGTGGGATGCTCACCAAGCTGCCCTTCTGGACAATGCACTCAAACGGCATTAAGAATAGTGTGTGAACACGTAGTTTGCTTGAGAGCTGCCTGTCAGCCTGATGGTGTGTGAAGTCAATGAGCCAAATGGAGTTGTTCTCCCACAAGAACCACTCGGCTGATTCTTCTTCAATATGCAATTCAGCAACATGCAGTGTTGCTTGATGGAATTAGCTCTTACAACAACATCTGCATCTAGAGCCTTTGTATTTAGGGCTAGCTGAAAAGGGCTTTGGCGCTGAAGTGGTTTCTGAATGTGGAGTTGGTGGCATGTGAAACCCGCCTGTGGAGCCTTCGTTTGTGTGGGATGCTCACCAACCTGCCCTTCAGGACAATGCACTCAGACGGCATTAAGCATAGTGTGTGAACACGTAGTTTGCTTGAGAGCTGCCTGTGAGCCTGATGGTGTGTGAAATCAGTGAGCCAAATGGAGTTGTTCTCCCACAAAAACCACTCGGCTGATTCTTCTTCAATATGCAATTCAGCAACATGCAGTGTTGCTTGATGGAATTAGCTCTTACAGCAACATCTGGGTCTAGAGCCTTTGTATTTAGGGCTAGCTGAAAAGGGCTTTGGCGCTGAAGTGGTTTGTGAATGTGGAGTTGGTGGCATGTGAAACCCGTCTGTGGAGCCTTCGTTTGTGTGGGATGCTCACCAACCTGCCCTTCAGGACAATGCACTCAAACGGCATTTAGCATAGTGTGTGAACACGTAGTTTGCTTGAGAGCTGCCTGTCAGCCTGATGGTGTGTGAAGTCAGTGAGCCAAATGGAGCTGTTCTCCCACAAGAACCACTCGGCTGATTCTTCTTCAATATGCAATTCAGCAACATGCAGTGTTGCTTGATGGAATTAGCTCTTACAGCACCATCTGCGTCTAGAGTCTTTGTATTTAGGGCTAGCTGAAAAGGGCTTTGGCGCTGAAGTGGTTTGTGAATGTGGAGTTGGTTTCATGTGAAACCCGCCTGTGGAGCCTTCGTTTGTGTGGGATGCTCACCAACCTGCCCTTCAGGACAATGCACTCAAACGGCATTAAGCATTGTGTGTGAACACGTAGTTTGCTTGAGAGCTGCCTGTCAGCCTGATGTTGTGTGAAGTCAGTGGGCCAAATGGAGTTGTTCTCCCACAAGAACCACTCGGCTGATTCTTCTTCAATATGCAATTCAGCAACATGCAGTGTTGCTTGATGGAATTAGCCCTTACAGCAACATCTGCGTCTAGAGCCTTTGTATTTAGTGCTAGCTGAAAACGGCTTTGGCGCTGAAGTGGTTTCTGAATGTGGAGTTGGTGGCATGTGAAACCCGCCTGTGGAGCCTTCGTTTGTGTGGGATGCTCACCAAGCTGCCCTTCAGGACAATGCACTCAATCGGCATTAAGCATAGTGTGTGAACACGTAGTTTGCTTGAGAGCTGCCTGTCAGCCTGATGTTGTGTGAAGTCAGTGAGCCAAATGGAGCTGTTCTCTCACAAGAACCACTCGGCTGATTCTTCTTCAATATGCAATTCAGCAACATGCAGTGTTGCTAGATGGAATTAGCTCTTACAGCAATATATGCGTCTAGAGCCTTTGTATTTAGGGCTAGCTGAAAAGGGCTTTGGCGCTGAAGTGGTTTCTGAATGTGGAGTTGGTGGCATGTGAAACCTGCCTGTGGAGCCTTCATTTGTGTGGGATGCTCAACTAACTGCCCTTCAGGACAATGCACTCAAACGGCATTTAGCATAGTGTGTGAACACGTAGTTTGCTTGAGAGCTCTCTGCCAGCCTGAGGGTATGTGAAGTCAGTGAGCCAAATGGAGTTGTTCTCCCACAAGAACCACTCGGCTGATTCTTCTTCAATATGCCATTCAGCAACATGCAGTGTTGCTTGATGGAATTAGCTCTTACAGCAACATCTGCGTCTAGAGCCTCTGTATTTAGGGCTAGCTGAAAACGGCTTTGGATCTGAAGTGGTTTCTGAATGTGGAGTTGGTGGCATGTGAAACCCGCCTGTGTAGCCTTCGTTTGTGTGGGATGCTCACCAAGCTGCCCTTCAGGACAATGCACTCAAACGGCATTAAGCATAGTGTGTGAACACGTAGTTTGCTTGAGAGCTGCCTGTCAGCCTGATGGTGTGTGAAGTCAGTGAGCCAAATGGAGTTGTTCTCCCACAAGAACCACTCGGCTGATTCTTCTTCAATATGCAATTCAGCAACATGCAGTGTTGCTTGATGGAATTAGCTCTTACAACAACATCTGCATCTAGAGCCTTTGTATTTAGGGCTAGCTGAAAACGGCTTTGGCACTGAAGTGGTTTCTGAATGTGGAGTTGGTGGCATGTGAAACCCGCCTGTGGAGCCTTCGTTTGTGTGGGATGCTCACCAACCTGCCCTTCAGGACAATGCACTCAAACGGCATTAAGCATAGTGTGTGAACACGTAGTTTGCTTGAGAGCTGCCTGTCAGCCTGATGGTGTGTGAAGTCATTGAGCCAAATGGAGTTGTTCTCCCACAAGAACCACTCGGCTGATTCTTCTTCAATATGCAATTCAGCAACATGCAGTGTTGCTGGATGGAATTAGCTCTTACAGCAACATCTGGATCTAGAGCCTTTGTATTTAGGGCTAGCTGAAAAGGGCTTTGGCGCTGAAGTGGTTTCTGAATGTGGAGTTGGTGGCATGTGAAACCCGCCTGTGGAGCCTTCGTTTGTGTGGGATGCTCACCAACCTGCCCTTCAGGACAATGCACTCAGACGGCATTAAGCATAGTGTGTGAACACGTAGTTTGCTTGAGAGCTGCCTGTGAGCCTGATGGTGTGTGAAATCAGTGAGCCAAATGGAGTTGTTCTCCCACAAAAACCACTCGGCTGATTCTTCTTCAATATGCAATTCAGCAACATGCAGTGTTGCTTGATGGAATTAGCTCTTACAGCAACATCTGGGTCTAGAGCCTTTGTATTTAGGGCTAGCTGAAAAGGGCTTTGGCGCTGAAGTGGTTTGTGAATGTGGAGTTGGTGGCATGTGAAACCCGTCTGTGGAGCCTTCGTTTGTGTGGGATGCTCACCAACCTGCCCTTCAGGACAATGCACTCAAACGGCATTTAGCATAGTGTGTGAACACGTAGTTTGCTTGAGAGCTGCCTGTCAGCCTGATGGTGTGTGAAGTCAGTGAGCCAAATGGAGCTGTTCTCCCACAAGAACCACTCGGCTGATTCTTCTTCAATATGCAATTCAGCAACATGCAGTGTTGCTTGATGGAATTAGCCCTTACAGCACCATCTGCGTCTAGAGTCTTTGTATTTAGGGCTAGCTGAAAAGGGCTTTGGCGCTGAAGTGGTTTGTGAATGTGGAGTTGGTTTCATGTGAAACCCGCCTGTGGAGCCTTCGTTTGTGTGGGATGCTCACCAACCTGCCCTTCAGGACAATGCACTCAAACGGCATTAAGCATTGTGTGTGAACACGTAGTTTGCTTGAGAGCTGCCTGTCAGCCTGATGTTGTGTGAAGTCAGTGAGCCAAATGGAGTTGTTCTCCCACAAGAACCACTCGGCTGATTCTTCTTCAATATGCAATTCAGCAACATGCAGTGTTGCTTGATGGAATAGGCCCTTACAGCAACATCTGCGTCTAGAGCCTTTGTATTTAGTGCTAGCTGAAAACGGCTTTGGCGCTGAAGTGGTTTCTGAATGTGGAGTTGGTGGCATGTGAAACCCGCCTGTGGAGCCTTCGTTTGTGTGGGATGCTCACCAAGCTGCCCTTCAGGACAATGCACTCAATCGGCATTAAGCATAGTGTGTGAACACGTAGTTTGCTTGAGAGCTGCCTGTCAGCCTGATGGTGTGTGAAGTCAGTGAGCCAAATGGAGCTGTTCTCTCACAAGAACCACTCGGCTGATTCTTCTTCAATATGCAATTCAGCAACATGCAGTGTTGCTTGATGGAATTAGCTCTTACAGCAATATATGCGTCTAGAGCCTTTGTATTTAGGGCTAGCTGAAAAGGGCTTTGGCGCTGAAGTGGTTTCTGAATGTGGAGTTGGTGGCATGTGAAACCTGCCTGTGGAGCCTTCATTTGTGTGGGATGCTCAACTAACTGCCCTTCAGGACAATGCACTCAAACGGCATTAAGCATAGTGTGTGAACACGTAGTTTGCTTGAGAGCTGCCTGTCAGCCTGATGGTGTGTGAAGTCAGTGAGCCAAATGGAGTTGTTCTCCCACAAGAACCACTCGGCTGATTCTTCTTCAATATGCCATTCAGCAACATGCAGTGTTGCTTGATGGAATTAGCTCTTACATCAACATCTGCGTCTAGAGCCTCTGTATTTAGGGCTAGCTGAAAACGGCTTTGGCGCTGAAGTGGTTTCTGAATGTGGAGTTGGTGGCATGTGAAACCCGCCTGTGGAGCCTTCGTTTGTGTGGGATGCTCACCAAGCTGCCCTTCAGGACAATGCACTCAAACGGCATTAAGCATAGTGTGTGAACACGTAGTTTGCTTGAGAGCTGCCTGTCAGCCTGATGGTGTGTGAAGTCAATGAGCCAAATGGAGTTGTTCTCCCACAAGAATCACTCGGCTGATTCTTCTTCAATATGCCATTCAGCAACATGCAGTGTTGCTTGATGGAATTAGCTCTTACAGCAACATCTGCATCTAGAGCCTCTGTATTTAGGGCTAGCTGAAAACGGCTTTGGCGCTGAAGTGGTTTCTGAATGTGGAGTTGGTGGCATGTGAAACCCGCCTGTGGAGCCTTCGTTTGTGTGGGATGCTCACCAACCTGCCCTTCAGGACAATGCACTCAAACGGCATTAAGCATAGTGTGTGAACACGTAGTTTGCTTGAGAGCTGCCTGTCAGCCTGATGGTGTGTGAAGTCAGTGAGCCAAATGGAGTTGTTCTCCCACAAGAACCACTCGGCTGATTCTTCTTCAATATGCAATTCAGCAACATGCAGTGTTGCTGGATGGAATTAGCTCTTACAGCCACATCTGCGTCTATAGCCTTTGTATTTAGGTCTAGCTGAAAAGGGCTTTGGCGCTGAAGTGGTTTCTGAATGTGGAGTTGGTGGCATGTGAAACCCGCCTGTGGAGCCTTCGTTTGCGTGGGATGCTCACCAAGCTGCCCTTCAGGACAATGCACTCAAACGGCATTAGGCATAGTGTGTGAACACGTAGTTTGCTTGAGAGCTGCCTGTCAGCCTGATGGTGTGTGAAGTCAGTGAGCCAAATGGAGTTGTTCTCCCACAAGAACCACTCGGCTGATTCTTCTTCAATATGCAATTCAGCAACATGCAGTGTTGCTTGATGGAATTAGCTCTTACAGCAACATGTGCGTCTAGAGCCTTTGTATTTAGGGCTAGCTGAAAACGGCTTTGGCGCTGAAGTGGTTTCTGAATGTGGAGTTGGTGGCATGTGAAACCCGTCTGTGGAGCCTTCGTTTGTTTGGATGCTCACCAAGCTGCCCTTCAGGACAATGCACTCAAACGGCATTAAGAATAGTGTGTGAACACGTAGTTTGCTTGAGAGCTGCCTGTCAGCCTGATGTTGTGTGAAGTCAGTGAGCCAAATAGAGTTGTTCTCCACAAGAACCACTCGGCTGATTCTTCTTCAATATGCAATTCAGCAACATGCAGTGTTGCTTGATGGAATTAGCTCTTACAGCAACATCTGCGACTAGAGCCTTTGTATTTAGGGCTAGCTGAAAACGGCTTTGGCGCTGAAGTGGTTTGTGAATGTGGAGTTGGTGGCATGTGAAACCCGCCTGTGGAGCCTTCGTTTGTGTGGGATGCTCACCAACCTGCCCTTCAGGACAATGCACTCAAACGGCATTTAGCATAGTGTGTGAACACGTAGTTTGCTTGAGAGCTGCCTGTCAGCCTGATGCTGTGTGAAGTCAGTGAGCCAAATAGTGTTGTTCTCCACAAGAACCACTCGGGTGATTCTTCTTCAATATGCAATTCAGCAACATGCAGTGTTGCTTGATGGAATTAGCTCTTACAGCAACATCTGCGTCTAGAGCCTTTGTATTTAGGGCTAGCTGAAAACGGCTTTGGCGCTGAAGTGGTTTCTGAATGTGGAGTTGGTGGCATGTGAAACCCGCCTGTGGAGCCTTCGTTTGTGTGGGATGCTCACCAAGCTGCCCTTCAGGACAATGCACTCAAACGGCATTAAGCATAGTGTGTGAACACGTAGTTTGCTTGAGAGCTGCCTGTCAGCCTGATGGTGTGTGAAGTCAGTGAGCCAAATGGAGTTGTTCTCCCACAAGAATCACTCGGCTGATTCTTCTTCAATATGCCATTCAGCAACATGCAGTGTTGCTTGATGGAATTAGCTCTTACAGCAACATCTGCATCTAGAGCCTCTGTATTTAGGGCTAGCTGAAAAGGGCTTTGGCGCTGAAGTGGTTTCTGAATGTGGAGTTGGTGGCATGTGAAACCCGCCTGTGGAGCCTTCGTTTGTGTGGGATGCTCACCAACCTGCCCTTCAGGACAATGCACTCAAACGGCATTAAGCATAGTGTGTGAACACGTAGTTTGCTTGAGAGCTGCCTGTCAGCCTGATGGTGTGTGAAGTCATTGAGCCAAATGGAGTTGTTCTCCCACAAGAACCACTCGGCTGATTCTTCTTCAATATGCCATTCAGCAACATGCATTGTTGCTTGATGGAATTAGCTCTTACAGCCACATCTGCGTCTAGAGCCTTTGTATTTAGGGCTAGCTGAAAAGGGCTTTGGCGCTGAAGTGGTTTCTGAATGTGGAGTTGGTGGCATGTGAAACCCGCCTGTGGAGCCTTCATTTGTGTGGGATGCTCACCAAGCTGCCCTTCTGGACAATGCACTCAAACGGCATTAAGAATAGTGTGTGAACACGTAGTTTGCTTGAGAGCTGCCTGTCAGCCTGATGGTGTGTGAAGTCAATGAGCCAAATGGAGTTGTTCTCCCACAAGAACCACTCGGCTGATTCTTCTTCAATATGCAATTCAGCAACATGCAGTGTTGCTTGATGGAATTAGCTCTTACAACAACATCTGCATCTAGAGCCTTTGTATTTAGGGCTAGCTGAAAACGGCTTTGGCACTGAAGTGGTTTCTGAATGTGGAGTTGGTGGCATGTGAATCCCGCCTGTGGAGCCTTCGTTTGTGTGGGATGCTCACCAACCTGCCCTTCAGGACAATGCACTCAAACGGCATTAAGCATAGTGTGTGAACACGTAGTTTGCTTGAGAGCTGCCTGTCAGCCTGATGGTGTGTGAAGTCAGTGAGCCAAATGGAGTTGTTCTCCCACAAGAACCACTCGGCTGATTCTTCTTCAATATGCAATTCAGCAACATGCAGTGTTGCTGGACGGAATTAGCTCTTACAGCAACATCTGGATCTAGAGCCTTTGTATTTAGGGCTAGCTGAAAAGGGCTTTGGCGCTGAAGTGGTTTCTGAATGTGGAGTTGGTGGCATGTGAAACCCGCCTGTGGAGCCTTCGTTTGTGTGGGATGCTCACCAACCTGCCCTTCAGGACAATGCACTCAAACGGCATTAAGCATAGTGTGTGAACACGTAGTTTGCTTGAGAGCTGCCTGTGAGCATGATGGTGTGTGAAATCAGTGAGCCAAATGGAGTTGTTCTCCCACAAAAACCACTCGGCTGATTCTTCTTCAATATGCAATTCAGCAACATGCAGTGTTGCTTGATGGAATTAGCTCTTACAGCAACATCTGGGTCTAGAGCCTTTGTATTTAGGGCTAGCTGAAAAGGGCTTTGGCGCTGAAGTGGTTTGTGAATGTGGAGTTGGTGGCATGTGAAACCCGTCTGTGGAGCCTTCGTTTGTGTGGGATGCTCACCAAGCTGCCCTTCAGGATAATGCACTCAAACGGCATTTAGCATAGTGTGTGAACACGTAGTTTGCTTGAGAGCTGCCTGTCAGCCTGATGGTGTGTGAAGTCAGTGAGCCAAATGGAGCTGTTCTCCCACAAGAACCACTCGGCTGATTCTTCTTCAATATGCAATTCAGCAACATGCAGTGTTGCTTGATGGAATTAGCTCTTACAGCACCATCTGCGTCTAGAGTCTTTGTATTTAGGGCTAGCTGAAAAGGGCTTTGGCGCTGAAGTGGTTTGTGAATGTGGAGTTGGTTTCATGTGAAACCCGCCTGTGGAGCCTTCGTTTGTGTGGGATGCTCACCAACCTGCCCTTCAGGACAATGCACTCAAACGGCATTAAGCATTGTGTGTGAACACGTAGTTTGCTTGAGAGCTGCCTGTCAGCCTGATGTTGTGTGAAGTCAGTGAGCCAAATGGAGTTGTTCTCCCACAAGAACCACTCGGCTGATTCTTCTTCAATATGCAATTCAGCAACATGCAGTGTTGCTTGATGGAATTAGCCCTTACAGCAACATCTGCGTCTAGAGCCTTTGTATTTAGTGCTAGCTGAAAACGGCTTTGGCGCTGAAGTGGTTTCTGAATGTGGAGTTGGTGGCATGTGAATCCCGCCTGTGGAGCCTTCGTTTGTGTGGGATGCTCACCAAGCTGCCCTTCAGGACAATGCACTCAAACGGCATTAAGCATAGTGTGTGAACACGTAGTTTGCTTGAGAGCTGCCTGTCAGCCTGATGGTGTGTGAAGTCAATGAGCCAAATGGAGTTGTTCTCCCACAAGAATCACTCGGCTGATTCTTCTTCAATATGCCATTCAGCAACATGCAGTGTTGCTTGATGGAATTAGCTCTTACAGCAACATCTGCGTCTAGAGCCTTTGTATTTAGGGCTAGCTGAAAACGGCTTTGGCGCTGAAGTGGTTTCTGAATGTGGAGTTGGTGGCATGTGAAACCCGCCTGTGGAGCCTTCGTTTGTGTGGGATGCTCACCAACCTGCCCTTCAGGACAATGCACTCAAACGGCATTAAGCATAGTGTGTGAACACGTAGTTTGCTTGAGAGCTGCCTGTCAGCCTGATGGTGTGTGAAGTCATTGAGCCAAATGGAGTTGTTCTCCCACAAGAACCACTCGGCTGATTCTTCTTCAATATGCCAATCAGCAACATGCATTGTTGCTTGATGGAATTAGCTCTTACAGCAACATCTGCGTCTAGAGCCTTTGTATTTAGGGCTAGCTGAAAAGGGCTTTGGCGCTGAAGTGGTTTCTGAATGTGGAGTTGGTGGCATGTGAAACCCGCCTGTGGAGCCTTCGTTTGTGTGGGATGCTCACCAAGCTGCCCTTCTGGACAATGCACTCAAACGGCATTAAGAATAGTGTGTGAACACGTAGTTTGCTTGAGAGCTGCCTGTCAGCCTGATGGTGTGTGAAGTCAGTGAGCCAAATGGAGTTGTTCTCCCACAAGAACCACTCGGCTGATTCTTCTTCAATATGCAATTCAGCAACATGCAGTGTTGCTTGATGGAATTAGCTCTTACAACAACATCTGCATCTAGAGCCTTTGTATTTAGGGCTAGCTGAAAACGGCTTTGGCACTGAAGTGGTTTCTGAATGTGGAGTTGGTGGCATGTGAAACCTGCCTGTGGAGCCTTCGTTTGTGTGGGATGCTCACCAACCTGCCCTTCAGGACAATGCACTCAAACGGCATTAAGCATAGTGTGTGAACACGTAGTTTGCTTGAGAGCTGCCTGTCAGCCTGATGGTGTGTGAAGTCAGTGAGCCAAATGGAGTTGTTCTCCCACAAGAACCACTCGGCTGATTCTTCTTCAATATGCAATTCAGCAACATGCAGTGTTGCTTGATGGAATTAGCCCTTACAGCAACATCTGCGTCTAGAGCCTTTGTATTTAGTGCTAGCTGAAAACGGCTTTGGCGCTGAATTGGTTTCTGAATGTGGAGTTGGTGGCATGTGAAACCTGCCTGTGGAGCCTTCATTTGTGTGGGATGCTCAACTAACTGCCCTTCAGGACAATGCACTCAAACGGCATTTAGCATAGTGTGTGAACACGTAGTTTGCTTGAGAGCTGCCTGCCAGCCTGAGGGTATGTGAAGTCAGTGAGCCAAATGGAGTTGTTCTCCCACAAGAACCACTCGGCTGATTCTTCTTCAATATGCCATTCAGCAACATGCAGTGTTGCTTGATGGAATTAGCTCTTACAGCAACATCTGCGTCTAGAGCCTCTGTATTTAGGGCTAGCTGAAAACGGCTTTGGATCTGAAGTGGTTTCTGAATGTGGAGTTGGTGGCATGTGAAACCCGCCTGTGGAGCCTTCGTTTGTGTGGGATGCTCACCAAGCTGCCCTTCAGGACAATGCACTCAAACGGCATTAAGCATAGTGTGTGAACACGTAGTTTGCTTGAGAGCTGCCTGTCAGCCTGATGGTGTGTGAAGTCAGTGAGCCAAATGGAGTTGTTCTCCCACAAGAACCACTCGGCTGATTCTTCTTCAATATGCAATTCAGCAACATGCAGTGTTGCTGGATGGAATTAGCTCTTACAACAACATCTGCATCTAGAGCCTTTGTATTTAGGGCTAGCTGAAAACGGCTTTGGCACTGAAGTGGTTTCTGAATGTGGAGTTGGTGGCATGTGAAACCCGCCTGTGGAGCCTTCGTTTGTGTGGGATGCTCACCAACCTGCCCTTCAGGACAATGCACTCAAACGGCATTAAGCATAGTGTGTGAACACGTAGTTTGCTTGAGAGCTGCCTGTCAGCCTGATGGTGTGTGAAGTCATTGAGCCAAATGGAGTTGTTCTCCCACAAGAACCACTCGGCTGATTCTTCTTCAATATGCAATTCAGCAACATGCAGTGTTGCTGGATGGAATTAGCTCTTACAGCAACATCTGGATCTAGAGCCTTTGTATTTAGGGCTAGCTGAAAAGGGCTTTGGCGCTGAAGTGGTTTCTGAATGTGGAGTTGGTGGCATGTGAAACCCGCCTGTGGAGCCTTCGTTTGTGTGGGATGCTCACCAACCTGCCCTTCAGGACAATGCACTCAAACGGCATTAAGCATAGTGTGTGAACACGTAGTTTGCTTGAGAGCTGCCTGTGAGCCTGATGGTGTGTGAAATCAGTGAGCCAAATGGAGTTGTTCTCCCACAAGAACCACTCGGCTGATTCTTCTTCAATATGCAATTCAGCAACATGCAGTGTTGCTTGATGGAATTAGCTCTTACAGCAACATCTGCATCTAGAGCCTTTGTATTTAGGGCTAGCTGAAAAGGGCTTTGGCGCTGAAGTGGTTTCTGAATGTGGAGTTGGTGGCATGTGAAACCCATCTGTGGAGCCTTCGTTTGTGTGGGATGCTCACCAACCTGCCCTTCAGCACAATGCACTCAAACGGCATTTAGCATAGTGTGTGAACACGTAGTTTGCTTGAGAGCTGCCTGTCAGCCTGATGGTGTGTGAAGTCAGTGAGCCAAATGGAGCTGTTCTCCCACAAGAACCACTCGGCTGATTCTTCTTCAATATGCAATTCAGCAACATGCAGTGTTGCTTGATGGAATTAGCTCTTACAGCAACATCTGCGTCTAGAGTCTTTGTATTTAGGGCTAGCTGAAAAGGGCTTTGGCGCTGAAGTGGTTTGTGAATGTGGAGTTGGTTTCATGTGAAACCCGCCTGTGGAGCCTTCGTTTGTGTGGGATGCTCACCAACCTGCCCTTCAGGACAATGCACTCAAACGGCATTAAGCATTGTGTGTGAACACGTAGTTTGCTTGAGAGCTGCCTGTCAGCCTGATGTTGTGTGAAGTCAGTGAGCCAAATGGAGTTGTTCTCCCACAAGAACCACTCGGCTGATTCTTCTTCAATATGCAATTCAGCAACATGCAGTGTTGCTTGATGGAATTAGCCCTTACAGCAACATCTGCGTCTAGAGCCTTTGTATTTAGTGCTAGCTGAAAACGGCTTTGGCGCTGAAGTGGTTTCTGAATGTGGAGTTGGTGGCATGTGAAACCCGCCTGTGGAGCCTTCGTTTGTGTGGGATGCTCACCAAGCTGCCCTTCAGGACAATGCACTCAATCGGCATTAAGCATAGTGTGTGAACACGTAGTTTGCTTGAGAGCTGCCTGTCAGCCTGATGGTGTGTGAAGTCAGTGAGCCAAATGGAGCTGTTCTCTCACAAGAACCACTCGGCTGATTCTTCTTCAATATGCAATTCAGCAACATGCAGTGTTGCTAGATGGAATTAGCTCTTACAGCAATATATGCGTCTAGAGCCTTTGTATTTAGGGCTAGCTGAAAAGGGCTTTGGCGCTGAAGTGGTTTCTGAATGTGGAGTTGGTGGCATGTGAAACCTGCCTGTGGAGCCTTCATTTGTGTGGGATGCTCAACTAACTGCCCTTCAGGACAATGCACTCAAACGGCATTAAGCATAGTGTGTGAACACGTAGTTTGCTTGAGAGCTGCCTGCCAGCCTGAGGGTATGTGAAGTCAGTGAGCCAAATGGAGTTGTTCTCCCACAAGAACCACTCGGCTGATTCTTCTTCAATATGCCATTCAGCAACATGCAGTGTTGCTTGATGGAATTAGCTCTTACAGCAACATCTGCGTCTAGAGCCTCTGTATTTAGGGCTAGCTGAAAAGGGCTTTGGCGCTGAAGTGGTTTCTGAATGTGGAGTTGGTGGCATGTGAAACCCGCCTGTGGAGCCTTCGTTTGTGTGGGATGCTCACCAAGCTGCCCTTCAGGACAATGCACTCAAACGGCATTAAGCATAGTGTGTGAACACGTAGTTTGCTTGAGAGCTGCCTGTCAGCCTGATGGTGTGTGAAGTCAGTGAGCCAAATGGAGTTGTTCTCCCACAAGAACCACTCGGCTGATTCTTCTTCAATATGCAATTCAGCAACATGCAGTGTTGCTTGATGGAATTAGCTCTTACAACAACATCTGCATCTAGAGCCTTTGTATTTAGGGCTAGCTGAAAACGGCTTTGGCACTGAAGTGGTTTCTGAATGTGGAGTTGGTGGCATGTGAAACCCGCCTGTGGAGCCTTCGTTTGTGTGGGATGCTCACCAACCTGCCCTTCAGGACAATGCACTCAAACGGCATTAACCATAGTGTGTGAACACGTAGTTTGCTTGAGAGCTGCCTGTCAGCCTGATGGTGTGTGAAGTCATTGAGCCAAATGGAGTTGTTCTCCCACAAGAACCACTCGGCTGATTCTTCTTCAATATGCAATTCAGCAACATGCAGTGTTGCTGGATGGAATTAGCTCTTACAGCAACATCTGGATCTAGAGCCTTTGCATTTAGGGCTAGCTGAAAAGGGCTTTGGCGCTGAAGTGGTTTCTGAATGTGGAGTTGGTGGCATGTGAAACCCGCCTGTGGAGCCTTCGTTTGTGTGGGATGCTCACCAACCTGCCCTTCAGGACAATGCACTCAAACGGCATTAAGCATAGTGTGTGAACACGTAGTTTGCTTGAGAGCTGCCTGTGAGCCTGATGGTGTGTGAAATCAGTGAGCCAAATGGAGTTGTTCTCCCACAAGAACCACTCGGCTGATTCTTCTTCAATATGCAATTCAGCAACATGCAGTGTTGCTTGATGGAATTAGCTCTTACAGCAACATCTGCGTCTAGAGCCTTTGTATTTAGGGCTAGCTGAAAAGGGCTTTGGCGCTGAAGTGGTTTGTGAATGTGGAGTTGGTGGCATGTGAAACCCGCCTGTGGAGCCTTCGTTTGTGTGGGATGCTCACCAACCTGCCCTTCAGGACAATGCACTCAAACGGCATTAAGCATTGTGTGTGAACACGTAGTTTGCTTGAGAGCTGCCTGTCAGCCTGATGTTGTGTGAAGTCAGTGAGCCAAATGGAGTTGTTCTCCCACAAGAACCACTCGGCTGATTCTTCTTCAATATGCAATTCAGCAACATGCAGTGTTGCTTGATGGAATTAGCCCTTACAGCAACATCTGCGTCTAGAGCCTTTGTATTTAGTGCTAGCTGAAAACGGCTTTGGCGCTGAAGTGGTTTCTGAATGTGGAGTTGGTGGCATGTGAAACCTGCCTGTGGAGCCTTCATTTGTGTGGGATGCTCAACTAACTGCCCTTCAGGACAATGCACTCAAACGGCATTAAGCATAGTGTGTGAACACGTAGTTTGCTTGAGAGCTGCCTGCCAGCCTGAGGGTATGTGAAGTCAGTGAGCCAAATGGAGTTGTTCTCCCACAAGAACCACTCGGCTGATTCTTCTTCAATATGCCATTCAGCAACATGCAGTGTTGCTTGATGGAATTAGCTCTTACAGCAACATCTGCGTCTAGAGCCTCTGTATTTAGGGCTAGCTGAAAACGGCTTTGGCGCTGAAGTGGTTTCTGAATGTGGAGTTGGTGGCATGTGAAACCCGCCTGTGGAGACTTCGTTTGTGTGGGATGCTCACCAAGCTGCCCTTCAGGACAATGCACTCAAACGGCATTAAGCATAGTGTGTGAACACGTAGTTTGCTTGAGAGCTGCCTGTCAGCCTGATGGTGTGTGAAGTCAGTGAGCCAAATGGAGCTGTTCTCTCACAAGACCCACACCACTGATTCTTCTTCAATATGCAATTCAGCAACATGCAGTGTTGCTTGATGGAATTAGCTCTTACAGCCACATCTGCGTCTAGAGCCTTTGCATTTAGGGCTAGCTGAAAAGGGCTTTGGCGCTGAAGTGGTTTCTGAATGTGGAGTTGGTGGCATGTGAAACCTGCCTGTGGAGCCTTCGTTTGTGTGGGATGCTCACCTAACTGCCCTTCAGGACAATGCACTCAAACGGCATTAAGCATAGTGTGTGAACACGTAGTTTGCTTGAGAGCTGCCTGTCAGCCTGAGGGTATGTGAAGTCAGTGAGCCAAATGGAGTTGTTCTCCCACAAGAATCACTCGGCTGATTCTTCTTCAATATGCAATTCAGCAACATGCAGTGTTGCTTGATGGAATTAGCCATTATAGCAACATCTGCGTCTAGAGCCTTTGTATTTAGGGCTAGCTGAAAACGGCTTTGGCGCTGAAGTGGTTTCTGAATGTGGAGTTGGTGGCATGTGAAACCCGCCTGTGGAGCCTTCGTTTGTGTGGGATGCTCACCAAGCTGCCCTTCAGGACAATGCACTCAAACGGCACTAAGCATAGTGTGTGAACACGTAGTTTGCTTGAGAGCTGCCTGTCAGCCTGATGGTGTGTGAAGTCAGTGAGCCAAATGGAGTTGTTCTCCCACAAGAACCACTCGGCTGGTTCTTCTTCAATATGCAATTCAGCAACATGCAGTGTTGCTTGATGAAATTAGCCCTTACAGCAACATCTGCGTCTAGAGCCTTTGTATTTAGGGCTAGCTGAAAACGGCTTTGGCGCTGAAGTGGTTTCTGAATGTGGAGTTGGTGGCATGTGAAACCCGCCTGTGGAGCCTTCGTTTGTGTGGGATGCTCACCAAGCTGCCCTTCAGGACAATGCACTCAAACGGCATTTAGCATAGTGTGTGAACACGTAGTTTGCTTGAGAGCTGCCTGTCAGCCTGATGGTGTGTGAAGTCAGTGAGCCAAATGGAGCTGTTCTCCCACAAGAACCACTCGGCTGATTCTTCTTCAATATGCAATTCAGCAACATGCAGTGTTGCTTGATGGAATTAGCTCTTACAGCAACATCTGCGTCTAGAGTCTTTGTATTTAGGGCTAGCTGAAAACGGCTTTGGCGCTGAAGTGGTTTCTGAATGTGGAGTTGGTGGCATGTGAAACCCGTCTGTGGAGCCTTCATTTGGGTGGGATGCTCACCAAGCTGCCCTTCAGGACAATGCACTCAAGCAGCATTAACCATAGTGTGTGAACACGTAGTTTGCTTGAGAGCTGCCTGTCAGCCTGATGGTGTGCGAAGTCAGTGAGCCAAATGGAGTTGTTCTCCCACAAGAACCACTCGGCTGATTCTTCTTCAATATGCAATTCAGCAACATGCAGTGTTGCTTGATGGAATTAGCTCTTACAGCAACATCTGCGTCTAGAGCCTCTGTATTTAGGGCTAGCTGAAAACGGCTTTGGCGCTGAAGTGGTTTCTGAATGTGGAGTTGGTGGCATGTGAAACCCGCCTGTGGAGCCTTCGTTTGTGTGGGATGCTCACCAAGCTGCCCTTCAGGACAATGCACTCAAACGGCATTAAGCATAGTGTGTGAACACGTAGTTTGCTTGAGAGCTGCGTGTCAGTCTGATGGTGTGTGATGTCAGTGAGCCAAATGGAGTTGTTCTCCCACAAGAACCACTCGGCTGATTCTTCTTCAATATTCAATGCAGTAACATGCAGTGTTGCTTGATGGAATTAGCTCTTACAGCCACATCTGCGTCTAGAGCCTTTGTATTTAGGGCTAGCTGAAAACGGCTTTGGCGCTGAAGTGGTTTCTGAATGTGGAGTTGGTGGCATGTGAAACCCGCCTGTGGAGCCTTCGTTTGTGTGGGATGCTCACCAACCTGCCCTTCAGGACGATGCACTCAAACGGCATTAAGCATAGTGTGTGAACATGTAGTTTGCTTGAGAGCTGCCTGTCAGCCTGATGCTGTGTGAAGTCAGTGATCCAAATGGAGTTGTTCGCCCACAAGAACCACTCAGCTGATTCTTCTTCAATATGCAATTCAGCAACATGCAGTGTTGCTGGATGGAATTAGCTCTTACAGCAACATCTGCATCTAGAGCCTTTGTATTTAGGGCTAGCTGAAAAGGGCTTTGGCGCTGAAGTGGTTTCTGCATGTCGAGTTGGTGGCATGTGAAACCCACCTATGGAGCCTTTGTTTGTGTGGGATGCTCACCAACCTGCCCTTCAGGACAATGCACTCAAACGGCATTAAGCATAGTGTGTGAACACGTAGTTTGCTTGAGAGCTGCGTGTCAGCCTGATGGTGTGTGAAGTCAGTGAGCCAAATGGAGTTGTTCTCCCACAAGAACCACTCGGCTGAATCTTCTTCAATATGCAATTCAGCAACATGCAGTGTTGCTTGATGGAATTAGCTCTTACAGCAACATCTGCGTCTAGAGCCTTTGTATTTAGGGCTAGCTGAAAACGGCTTTGGCGCTGAAGTGGTTTCTGAATGTGGAGTTGTTGGCATGTGAAACCCGTCTGTGGAGCCTTCGTTTGTTTGGATGCTCACCAACCTGCCCTTCAGGACAATGCACTCAAACCGCATTAAGCATAGTGTGTGAACACGTAGTTGGTTGAGAGCTGCCTGTCAGCCTGATGGTGTGTGAAGTCAGTGAGCCAAATAGAGCTGTTCTCCCACAAGAACCACTCGGCTGATTCTTCTTCAATATGCAATTCAGCAACATGCAGTGTTGCTTGATGGAATTAGCTCTTACAGCAACATCTGCGACTAGAGCTTTGTATTTAGGGCTAGCTGAAAACGGCTTTGGCGCTGAAGTGGTTTCTGAATGTGGAGTTGGTGGCATGTGAAACCTGACTGTGGAGCCTTCGTTTGTGTGGGATGCTCACCAAGCTGCCCTTCTGGACAATGCACTCAAACGGCATTAAGAATAGTGTGTGAACACGTAGTTTGCTTGAGAGCTGCCTGTCAGCCTGATGGTGTGTGAAGTCAATGAGCCAAATGGAGTTGTTCTCCCACAAGAACCACTCGGCTGATTCTTCTTCAATATGCCATTCAGCAACATGCAGTGTTGCTTGATGGAATTAGCTCTTACAGCAACATCTGCATCTAGAGCCTTTGTATTTAGGGCTAGCTGAAAACGGCTTTGTCGCTGAAGTGGTTTCTGAATGTGGAGTTGGTGGCATGTGAAACCCGCCTGTGGAGCCTTCGTTTGTGTGGGATGCTCACCAAGCTGCCCTTCAGGACAATGCACTCAAACGGAATTAAGCATAGTGTGTGAACACGTAGTTTGCTTGAGAGCTGCGTGTCAGCCTGATGGTGTGTGAAGTCAGTGAGCCAAATGGAGTTGTTCTCCCACAAGAACCACTCGGCTGATTCTTCTTCAATATGCAATTCAGCAACATGCAGTGTTGCTGGATGGAATTAGCTCTTACAGCAACATCTGCGTCTACAGCCTTTGTATTTAGGGCTAGCTGAAAACGGCTTTGGCGCTGAAGTGGTTTCTGAATGTGGAGTTGGTGGCATGTGAAACCCGCCTGTGGAGCCTTCGTTTGTGTGGGATGCTCACCAAACTGCCCTTCAGGACAATGCACTCAAACGGCATTAAGCATAGTGTGTGAACACGTAGTTTGCTTGAGAGCTGCCTGTCAGCCTGATGGTGTGTGAAGTCAGTGAGCCAAATGGAGTTGTTCTCCCACAAGAACCACTCGGCTGATTCTTCTTCAATATGCAATTCAGCAACATGGAGTGTTGCTGGATGGAATTAGCTCTTACAGCAACATCTGGGTCTAGAGCCTTTGTATTTAGGGCTAGCTGAAAACGGCTTTGGCGCTGAAGTGGTTTCTGAATGTGGAGTTGGTGGCATGTGAAACCCGCCTGTGGAGCCTTCGTTTGTGTGGGATGCTCACCAAACTGCCCTTCAGGACAATGCACTCAATCGGCATTAAGCATAGTGTGTGAACACGTAGTTTGCTTGAGAGCTGCCTGTCAGCCTGATGGTGTGTGAAGTCAGTGAGCCAAATGGAGTTGTTCTCCCACAAGAACCACTCGGCTGATTCTTCTTCAATATGCAATTCAGCAACATGCAGTGTTGCTGGATGGAATTAGCTCTTACAGCAACATCTGCGTCTACAGCCTTTGTATTTAGGGCTAGTTGAAAACGGCTTTGGCGCTGAAGTGGTTTCTGAATGTGGAGTTGGTGGCATGTGAAACCCGCCTGTGGAGCCTTCGTTTGTGTGGGATGCTCACCAAACTGCCCTTCAGGACAATGCACTCAAACGGCATTAAGCATAGTGTGTGAACACGTAGTTTGCTTGAGAGCTGCCTGTCAGGCTGATGCTGTGTGAAGTCAGTGAGCCAAATGGAGTTGTTCTCCCACAAGAACCACTCGGCTGATTCTTCTTCAATATGCAATTCAGCAACATGCAGTGTTGCTTGATGGAATTAGCTCTTACAGCAACATCTGCATCTAGAGCCTTTGTATTTAGGGCTAGCTGAAAAGGGCTTTGGCGCTGAAGTGGTTTCTGAATGTGGAGTTGGTGGCATGTGAAACCCGCCTGTGGAGCCTTCGTTTGTGTGGGATGCTCACCAAGCTGCCCTTCTGGACAATACACTCAAACGGCATTAAGAATAGTGTGTGAACACGTAGTTTGCTTGAGAGCTGCCTGTCAGCCTGATGGTGTGTGAAGTCAATGAGCCAAATGGAGTTGTTCTCCCACAAGAACCACTCGGCTGATTCTTCTTCAATATGCCATTCAGCAACATGCAGTGTTGCTTGATGGAATTAGCTCTTACAGCAACATCTGCATCTAGTGCCTTTGTATTTAGGGTAGCTGAAAACGGCTTTGGCGCTGAAGTGGTTTCTGAATGTGGAGTTGGTGGCATGTGAAACCCGCCTGTGGAGCCTTCGTTTGTGTGGGATGCTCACCAAGCTGCCCTTCAGGACAATGCACTCAAACGGCATTAAGCATAGTGTGTGAACACGTAGTTTGCTTGAGAGCTGCCTGTCAGCCTGATGGTGTGTGAAGTCAGTGAGCCAAATGGAGCTGTTCTCTCACAAGACCCACACCACTGATTCTTCTTCAATATGCAATTCAGCAACATGCAGTGTTGCTTGATGGAATTAGCTCTTACAGCCACATCTGCGTCTAGAGCCTTTGCATTTAGGGCTAGCTGAAAAGGGCTTTGGCGCTGAAGTGGTTTCTGAATGTGGAGTTGGTGGCATGTGAAACCTGCCTGTGGAGCCTTCGTTTGTGTGGGATGCTCACCTAACTGCCCTTCAGGACAATGCACTCAAACGGCATTAAGCATAGTGTGTGAACACGTAGTTTGCTTGAGAGCTGCCTGTCAGCCTGAGGGTATGTGAAGTCAGTGAGCCAAATGGAGTTGTTCTCCCACAAGAATCACTCGGCTGATTCTTCTTCAATATGCAATTCAGCAACATGCAGTGTTGCTTGATGGAATTAGCCATTATAGCAACATCTGCGTCTAGAGCCTTTGTATTTAGGGCTAGCTGAAAACGGCTTTGGCGCTGAAGTGGTTTCTGAATGTGGAGTTGGTGGCATGTGAAACCCGCCTGTGGAGCCTTCGTTTGTGTGGGATGCTCACCAAGCTGCCCTTCAGGACAATGCACTCAAACGGCACTAAGCATAGTGTGTGAACACGTAGTTTGCTTGAGAGCTGCCTGTCAGCCTGATGGTGTGTGAAGTCAGTGAGCCAAATGGAGTTGTTCTCCCACAAGAACCACTCGGCTGGTTCTTCTTCAATATGCAATTCAGCAACATGCAGTGTTGCTTGATGAAATTAGCCCTTACAGCAACATCTGCGTCTAGAGCCTTTGTATTTAGGGCTAGCTGAAAACGGCTTTGGCGCTGAAGTGGTTTCTGAATGTGGAGTTGGTGGCATGTGAAACCCGCCTGTGGAGCCTTCGTTTGTGTGGGATGCTCACCAAGCTGCCCTTCAGGACAATGCACTCAAACGGCATTTAGCATAGTGTGTGAACACGTAGTTTGCTTGAGAGCTGCCTGTCAGCCTGATGGTGTGTGAAGTCAGTGAGCCAAATGGAGCTGTTCTCCCACAAGAACCACTCGGCTGATTCTTCTTCAATATGCAATTCAGCAACATGCAGTGTTGCTTGATGGAATTAGCTCTTACAGCAACATCTGCGTCTAGAGTCTTTGTATTTAGGGCTAGCTGAAAACGGCTTTGGCGCTGAAGTGGTTTCTGAATGTGGAGTTGGTGGCATGTGAAACCCGTCTGTGGAGCCTTCATTTGGGTGGGATGCTCACCAAGCTGCCCTTCAGGACAATGCACTCAAGCAGCATTAACCATAGTGTGTGAACACGTAGTTTGCTTGAGAGCTGCCTGTCAGCCTGATGGTGTGCGAAGTCAGTGAGCCAAATGGAGTTGTTCTCCCACAAGAACCACTCGGCTGATTCTTCTTCAATATGCAATTCAGCAACATGCAGTGTTGCTTGATGGAATTAGCTCTTACAGCAACATCTGCGTCTAGAGCCTCTGTATTTAGGGCTAGCTGAAAACTGCTTTGGCGCTGAAGTGGTTTCTGAATGTGGAGTTGGTGGCATGTGAAACCCGCCTGTGGAGCCTTCGTTTGTGTGGGATGCTCACCAAGCTGCCCTTCAGGACAATGCACTCAAACGGCATTAAGCATAGTGTGTGAACACGTAGTTTGCTTGAGAGCTGCGTGTCAGTCTGATGGTGTGTGATGTCAGTGAGCCAAATGGAGTTGTTCTCCCACAAGAACCACTCGGCTGATTCTTCTTCAATATTCAATGCAGTAACATGCAGTGTTGCTTGATGGAATTAGCTCTTACAGCCACATCTGCGTCTAGAGCCTTTGTATTTAGGGCTAGCTGAAAACGGCTTTGGCGCTGAAGTGGTTTCTGAATGTGGAGTTGGTGGCATGTGAAACCCGCCTGTGGAGCCTTCGTTTGTGTGGGATGCTCACCAACCTGCCCTTCAGGACGATGCACTCAAACGGCATTAAGCATAGTGTGTGAACATGTAGTTTGCTTGAGAGCTGCCTGTCAGCCTGATGCTGTGTGAAGTCAGTGATCCAAATGGAGTTGTTCGCCCACAAGAACCACTCAGCTGATTCTTCTTCAATATGCAATTCAGCAACATGCAGTGTTGCTGGATGGAATTAGCTCTTACAGCAACATCTGCATCTAGAGCCTTTGTATTTAGGGCTAGCTGAAAAGGGCTTTGGCGCTGAAGTGGTTTCTGCATGTCGAGTTGGTGGCATGTGAAACCCACCTATGGAGCCTTTGTTTGTGTGGGATGCTCACCAACCTGCCCTTCAGGACAATGCACTCAAACGGCATTAAGCATAGTGTGTGAACACGTAGTTTGCTTGAGAGCTGCGTGTCAGCCTGATGGTGTGTGAAGTCAGTGAGCCAAATGGAGTTGTTCTCCCACAAGAACCACTCGGCTGAATCTTCTTCAATATGCAATTCAGCAACATGCAGTGTTGCTTGATGGAATTAGCTCTTACAGCAACATCTGCGTCTAGAGCCTTTGTATTTAGGGCTAGCTGAAAACGGCTTTGGCGCTGAAGTGGTTTCTGAATGTGGAGTTGTTGGCATGTGAAACCCGTCTGTGGAGCCTTCGTTTGTTTGGATGCTCACCAACCTGCCCTTCAGGACAATGCACTCAAACCGCATTAAGCATAGTGTGTGAACACGTAGTTGGTTGAGAGCTGCCTGTCAGCCTGATGGTGTGTGAAGTCAGTGAGCCAAATAGAGCTGTTCTCCCACAAGAACCACTCGGCTGATTCTTCTTCAATATGCAATTCAGCAACATGCAGTGTTGCTTGATGGAATTAGCTCTTACAGCAACATCTGCGACTAGAGCTTTGTATTTAGGGCTAGCTGAAAACGGCTTTGGCGCTGAAGTGGTTTCTGAATGTGGAGTTGGTGGCATGTGAAACCTGACTGTGGAGCCTTCGTTTGTGTGGGATGCTCACCAAGCTGCCCTTCTGGACAATGCACTCAAACGGCATTAAGAATAGTGTGTGAACACGTAGTTTGCTTGAGAGCTGCCTGTCAGCCTGATGGTGTGTGAAGTCAATGAGCCAAATGGAGTTGTTCTCCCACAAGAACCACTCGGCTGATTCTTCTTCAATATGCCATTCAGCAACATGCAGTGTTGCTTGATGGAATTAGCTCTTACAGCAACATCTGCATCTAGAGCCTTTGTATTTAGGGCTAGCTGAAAACGGCTTTGTCGCTGAAGTGGTTTCTGAATGTGGAGTTGGTGGCATGTGAAACCCGCCTGTGGAGCCTTCGTTTGTGTGGGATGCTCACCAAGCTGCCCTTCAGGACAATGCACTCAAACGGAATTAAGCATAGTGTGTGAACACGTAGTTTGCTTGAGAGCTGCGTGTCAGCCTGATGGTGTGTGAAGTCAGTGAGCCAAATGGAGTTGTTCTCCCACAAGAACCACTCGGCTGATTCTTCTTCAATATGCAATTCAGCAACATGCAGTGTTGCTGGATGGAATTAGCTCTTACAGCAACATCTGCGTCTACAGCCTTTGTATTTAGGGCTAGCTGAAAACGGCTTTGGCGCTGAAGTGGTTTCTGAATGTGGAGTTGGTGGCATGTGAAACCCGCCTGTGGAGCCTTCGTTTGTGTGGGATGCTCACCAAACTGCCCTTCAGGACAATGCACTCAAACGGCATTAAGCATAGTGTGTGAACACGTAGTTTGCTTGAGAGCTGCCTGTCAGCCTGATGGTGTGTGAAGTCAGTGAGCCAAATGGAGTTGTTCTCCCACAAGAACCACTCGGCTGATTCTTCTTCAATATGCAATTCAGCAACATGGAGTGTTGCTGGATGGAATTAGCTCTTACAGCAACATCTGGGTCTAGAGCCTTTGTATTTAGGGCTAGCTGAAAACGGCTTTGGCGCTGAAGTGGTTTCTGAATGTGGAGTTGGTGGCATGTGAAACCCGCCTGTGGAGCCTTCGTTTGTGTGGGATGCTCACCAAACTGCCCTTCAGGACAATGCACTCAATCGGCATTAAGCATAGTGTGTGAACACGTAGTTTGCTTGAGAGCTGCCTGTCAGCCTGATGGTGTGTGAAGTCAGTGAGCCAAATGGAGTTGTTCTCCCACAAGAACCACTCGGCTGATTCTTCTTCAATATGCAATTCAGCAACATGCAGTGTTGCTGGATGGAATTAGCTCTTACAGCAACATCTGCGTCTACAGCCTTTGTATTTAGGGCTAGTTGAAAACGGCTTTGGCGCTGAAGTGGTTTCTGAATGTGGAGTTGGTGGCATGTGAAACCCGCCTGTGGAGCCTTCGTTTGTGTGGGATGCTCACCAAACTGCCCTTCAGGACAATGCACTCAAACGGCATTAAGCATAGTGTGTGAACACGTAGTTTGCTTGAGAGCTGCCTGTCAGGCTGATGCTGTGTGAAGTCAGTGAGCCAAATGGAGTTGTTCTCCCACAAGAACCACTCGGCTGATTCTTCTTCAATATGCAATTCAGCAACATGCAGTGTTGCTTGATGGAATTAGCTCTTACAGCAACATCTGCATCTAGAGCCTTTGTATTTAGGGCTAGCTGAAAAGGGCTTTGGCGCTGAAGTGGTTTCTGAATGTGGAGTTGGTGGCATGTGAAACCCGCCTGTGGAGCCTTCGTTTGTGTGGGATGCTCACCAAGCTGCCCTTCTGGACAATACACTCAAACGGCATTAAGAATAGTGTGTGAACACGTAGTTTGCTTGAGAGCTGCCTGTCAGCCTGATGGTGTGTGAAGTCAATGAGCCAAATGGAGTTGTTCTCCCACAAGAACCACTCGGCTGATTCTTCTTCAATATGCCATTCAGCAACATGCAGTGTTGCTTGATGGAATTAGCTCTTACAGCAACATCTGCATCTAGTGCCTTTGTATTTAGGGTAGCTGAAAACGGCTTTGGCGCTGAAGTGGTTTCTGAATGTGGAGTTGGTGGCATGTGAAACCCGCCTGTGGAGCCTTCGTTTGTGTGGGATGCTCACCAAGCTGCCCTTCAGGACAATGCACTCAAACGGCATTAAGCATAGTGTGTGAACACGTAGTTTGCTTGAGAGCTGCGTGTCAGCCTGATGGTGTGTGAAGTCAGTGAGCCAAATGGAGTTGTTCTCCCACAAGAACCACTCGGCTGATTCTTCTTCAATATGCAATTCAGCAACATGCAGTGTTGCTTGATGGAATTAGCTCTTACAGCAACATCTGCGTCTAGAGCCTTTGTATTTAGGGCTAGCTGAAAAGGGCTTTGGCGCTGAAGTGGTTTCTGAATGTGGAGTTGGTGGCATGTGAAACCCGCCTGTGGAGCCTTCGTTTGTGTGGGATGCTCACCAACCTGCCCTTCAGGACAATGCACTCAAACGGCATTAAGCATTGTGTGTGAACACGTAGTTTGCTTGAGAGCTGCCTGTCAGCCTGATGGTGTGTGAAGTCAGTGAGCCAAATGGAGTTGTTCTCCCACAAGAACCACTCGGCTGATTCTTCTTCAATATGCAATTAAGCAACATGCAGTGTTGCTTGATGGAATTAGCTCTTACAGCCACATCTGCGTCTAGAGCCTTTGTATTTAGGGCTAGCTGAAAACGGCTTTGGCGCTGAAGTGGTTTCTGAATGTGGAGTTGGTGGCATGTGAAACCTGCCTGTGGAGCCTTCGTTTGTGTGGGATGCTCACCAACCTGCCCTTCAGGACAATGCACTCAAACGGCATTAAGCATAGTGTGTGAACACGTAGTTTGCTTGAGAGCTGCCTGTCAGCCTGATGGTGTGTGAAGTCAGTGAGCCAAATGGAGTTGTTCTCCCACAAGAACCACTCGGCTGATTCTTCTTCAATATGCAATTCAGCAACATGCAGTGTTGCTGGATGGAATTAGCTCTTACAGCAACATCTGCGTCTAGAGCCTTTGTATTTAGGGCTAGCTGAAAAGGGCTTTGGCGCTGAAGTGGTTTCTGAATGTGGAGTTGGTGGCATGTGAAACCCGCCTGTGGAGCCTTCGTTTGTGTGGGATGCTCACCAAGCTGCCCTTCAGGACAATGCACTCAAACGGCATTAAGCATAGTGTGTGAACACGTAGTTTGCTTGAGAGCTGCCTGTCAGCCTGATGGTGTGTGAAGTCAGTGAGCCAAATGGAGTTGTTCTCCCACAAGAACCACTCGGCTGATTCTTCTTCAATATGCAATTCAGCAACATGCAGTGTTGCTTGATGGAATTAGCTCTTACAGCAACATCTGCGTCTAGAGCCTTTGTATTTAGGGCTAGCTGAAAAGGGCTTTGGCGCTGAAGTGGTTTCTGAATGTGGAGTTGGTGGCATGTGAAACCCGCCTGTGGAGCCTTCGTTTGTGTGGGATGCTCACCAAGCTGCCCTTCAGGACAATGCACTCAAACGGCATTAAGCATAGTGTGTGAACACGTAGTTTGCTTGAGAGCTGCCTGTCAGCCTGATGCTGTGTGAAGTCAGTGAGCCAAATGGAGTTGTTCTCCCAAAAGAACCACTCGGCTGATTCTTCTTCAATATGGAATTCAACAACATGCAGTGTTGCTTGATGGAATTAGCTCTTACTGCAACATCTGCGTCTAGAGCCTTTGTATTTAGGGCTAGCTGAAAACGGCTTTGGCTCTGAAGTGGTTTCTGAATGTGGAGTTGGTGGCATGTGAAACCCGCCTGTGGAGCCTTCGTTTGTGTGGCATGCTCACCAAGCTGCCCTTCAGGACAATGCACTCAAACGGCATTAGGCATAGTGTGTGAACACGTAGTTTGCTTGAGAGCTGCGTGTCAGCCTGATGCTGTGTGAAGTCAGTGAGCCAAATGGAGCCTTTGTATTTAGGGCTAGCTGAAAACGGCTTTGGTGCTGAAGTGGTTTCTGAATGTGGAGTTGGTGGCATGTGAAACCCGTCTGTGGAGCCTTCGTTTGTGTGGGATGCTCACCAAGCTGCCCTTCAGGACAACGCACTCAAACGGCATTTAGCATAGTGTGTGAACACGTAGTTTGCTTGAGAGCTGCGTGTCAGCCTGATGGTGTGTGAAGTCAGTGAGCCAAATGGAGTTGTTCTCCCACAAGAACCACTCGGCTGATTCTTCTTCAATATTCAATGCAGCAACATGCAGTGTTGCTGGATGGAATTAGCTCTTACAGCAACATCTGCGTCTAGAGCCTTTGTATTTAGGGCTAGCTGAAAACGGCTCTGGCGCTGAAGTGGTTTCTGAATGTGGAGTTGGTGGCATGTGAAACCCGTCTGTGGAGCCTTCGTTTGTGTGGGATGCTCACCAACCTGCCCTTCAGGACAATGCACTCAAACGGCATTAAGCATAGTGTGTGAACACGTAGTTTGCTTGAGAGCTGCCTGTCAGCCTGATGGTGTGTGAAGTCAGTGAGCCAAATGGAGTTGTTCTCCCACAAGAACCACTCGGCTGATTCTTCTTCAATATGCAATTCAGCAACATGCAGTGTTGCTTGATGGAATTAGCCCTTACAGCAACATCTGCATCTAGAGCCTTTGTATTTAGGGCTAGCTGAAAAGGGCTTTGGCGCTGAAGTGGTTTCTGCATGTCGAGTTGGTGGCATGTGAAACCTGCCTGTGGAGCCTTCGTTTGTGTGGGATGCTCACCAAGCTGCCCTTCAGGACAATGCACTCAAACGGCATTAAGCATAGTGTGTGAACACGTAGTTTGCTTGAGAGCTGCCTGTCAGCCTGATGGTGTGTGAAGTCAGTGAGCCAAATGGAGTTGTTCTCCCACAAGAACCACTCGGCTGATTCTTCTTCAATATGAAATTCAGCAACATGCAGTGTTGCTTGATGGAATTAGCTCTTACAGCAACATCTGCGTCTAGAGCCTTTGTATTTAGGGCTAGCTGAAAACGGCTTTGGTGCTGAAGTGGTTTCTGAATTGTGGAGTTGGTGGCATGTGAAACCCGCCTGTGGAGCCTTCGTTTGTGTGGGATTCTCACTAACCTGCACTTCAGGACAATGCACTCAAACGGCATTAAGCATAGTGTGTGAACACGTAGTTTGCTTGAGAGCTGCCTGTCAGCCTGATGGTGTGTGAAGTCAGTGAGCCAAATGGAGCCTTTGTATTTAGGGCTAGCTGAAAACGGCTTTGGTGCTGAAGTGGTTTCTGAATGTGGAGTTGTTGGCATGTGAAACCCGTCTGTGGAGCCTTCGTTTGTTTGGATGCTCACCAACCTGCCCTTCAGGACAATGCACTCAAACGGCATTAAGCATAGTGTGTGAACACGTAGTTTGCTTGAGAGCTGCCTGTCAGCCTGATGGTGTGTGAAGTCAGTGAGCCAAATGGATTTGTTCTCCCACAAGAACCACTCGGCTGATTCTTCTTCAATATGCAATTCAGCAACATGCAGTGTTGCTTGATGGAATTAGCTCTTACAGCCACATCTGCGTCTAGAGCCTTTGCATTTAGGGCTAGATGAAAACGGCTTTGGCGCTGAAGTGGTTTCTGAATGTGGAGTTGGTGGCATGTGAAACACGCCTGTGGAGCCTTCGTTTGTGTGGGATGCTCACCAACCTGCCCTTCAGGACAGTGCACTCAAACGGCATTAAGCATAGTGTGTGAACATGTAGTTTGCTTGAGAGCTGCCTGTCAGCCTGATGGTGTGTGAAGTCAGTGAGCCAAATGGAGTTGTTCTCCCACAAGAACCGCTCGGCTGATTCTTCTTCAATATGCCATTCAGCAACATGCAGTGTTGCTTGATGGAATTAGCTCTTACAGCAACATCTGCGTCTAGACCCTTTGTATTTAGGGCTAGCTGAAAACGGCTTTGGCACTGAAGTGGTTTCTGAATGTGGAGTTGGTGGCATGTGAAACCTGCCTGTGGAGCCTTCGTTTGTATGGGAGCTCACCAAGCTCCCCTTAGGACAATGCACTCAAATGGCATTAAGCATAGTGTGTGAACACGTAGTTTGCTTGAGAGCTGCCTGTCAGCCTGATGGTGTGTGAAGTCATTGAGCCAAATGGGGTTGTTCTCCCACAAGAACCACTCGGCTGATTCTTCTTCAATATGCCATTCAGCAACATGCAGTGTTGCTTGATGGAATTAGCTCTTACAGCAACATCTGCGTCTAGAGCCTTTGTATTTAGGGCTAGCTGAAAACGGCTTTGGCGCTGAAGTGGTTTCTGAATGTGGAGTTGGTGGCATGTGAAACCCGCCTGTGGAGCCTTCGTTTGTGTGGGATGCTCACCAACCTGCCCTTCAGGACAATGCGCTCAAACGGCATTAAGCATAGTGTGTGAACACATAGTTTGCTTGAGAGCTGCCTGTCAGCCTGATGCTGTGTGAAGTCAGTGAGCCAAATGGAGTTGTTCTCCCACAAGAACCACTCGGCTGATTCTTCTTCAATATGCAATTCAGCAACATGCAGTGTTGCTTGATGGAATTAGCTCTTACAGCCACATCTGCGTCTAGAGCCTTTGTATTTAGGGCTAGCTGAAAACGGCTTTGGCGCTATAATGGTTTCTGAATGTGGAGTTGGTGGCATGTGAAACCCGCCTGTGGAGCCTTCGTTTGTGTGGGATGCTCACCAAGCTGCCCTTGAGGACAATGCACTCAAACGGCATTTAGCATAGTGTGTGAACACGTAGTTTGCTTGAGAGCTGCCTGTCAGCCTGATGGTGTGTGAAGTCAGTGAGCCAAATGGAGTTGTTCTCCCACAAGAACCACTCGGCTGATTCTTCTTCAATATGCCATTCAGCAACATGCAGTGTTGCTTGATGGAATTAGCTCTTACAGCAACATCTGCGTCTAGAGCCTTTGTATTTAGGGTTAGCTGAAAACGGCTTTGGCACTGAAGTGGTTTCTGAATGTGGAGTTGGTGGCATGTGAAACCTGCCTGTGGAGCCTTCGTTTGTGTGGGATGCTCACCAAGCTGCCCTTCAGGACAATGCACTCAAACGGCATTAAGCATAGTGTGTGAACACGTAGTTTGCTTGAGAGCTGCCTGTCAGCCTGATGGTGTGTGAAGTCAGTGAGCCAAATGGAGTTGTTCTCCCACAAGAACCACTCGGCTGATTCTTCTTCAATATGCAATTCAGCAACATGCAGTGTTGCTTGATGGAATTAGCTCTTACAGCAACATCTGCGTCTAGAGACTTTGTATTTAGGGCTAGCTGAAAACGGCTTTGGTGCTGAAGTGGTTTCTGAATTGTGGAGTTGGTGGCATGTGAAACCCGCCTGTGGAGCCTTCGTATGTGTGGGATGCTCACTAACCTGCACTTCAGGACAATGCACTCAAACGGCATTAAGCATAGTGTGTGAACACGTAGTTTGCTTGAGAGCTGCCTGTCAGCCTGATGGTGTGTGAAGTCAGTGAGCCAAATGGAGCCTTTGTATTTAGGGCTAGCTGAAAACGGCTTTGGTGCTGAAGTGGTTTCTGAATGTGGAGTTTTTGGCATGTGAAACCCGCCTGTGGAGCCTTCGTTTGTTTGGATGCTCACCAACCTGCCCTTCAGGACAATGCACTCAAACGGCATTAAGCATAGTGTGTGAACACGTAGTTTGCTTGAGAGCTGCCTGTCAGCCTGCTGGTGTGTGAAGTCAGTGAGCCAAATGGATTTGTTCTCCCACAAGAACCACTCGGCTGATTCTTCTTCAATATGCAATTCAGCAACATGCAGTGTTGCTTGATGGAATTAGCGCTTACAGCCACATCTGCGTCTAGAGCCTTTGTATTTAGGGCTAGCTGAAAACGGCTTTGGCGCTGAAGTGGTTTCTGAATGTGGAGTTGGTGGCATGTGAAACACGCCTGTGGAGCCTTCGTTTGTGTGGGATGCTCACCAACCTGCCCTTCAGGACAGTGCACTCAAACGGCATTAAGCATAGTGTGTGAACACGTAGTTTGCTTGAGAGCTGCCTGTCAGCCTGATGCTGTGTGAAGTCAGTGAGCCAAATGGAGTTGTTCTCCCACAAGAACCACTCGGTTGATTCTTCTTCAATATGCCATTCAGCAACATGCAGTGTTGCTTGATGGAATTAGCTCTTACAGCAACATCTGCGTCTAGAGCCTTTGTATTTAGGGCTAGCTGAAAACGGCTTTGGCGCTGAAGTGGTTTCTGAATGTGGAGTTGGTGGCATGTGAAACCCGCCTGTGGAGCCTTCGTTTGTATGGGAGCTCACCAAGCTCCCCTTAGGACAATGCACTCAAACGGCATTTAGCATAGTGTGTGAACACGTAGTTTGCTTGAGAGCTGCGTGTCAGCCTGATGGTGTGTGAAGTCAGTGAGCCAAATGGAGTTGTTCTCCCACAAGAACCACTCGGCTGATTCTTCTTCAATATTCAATGCAGCAACATGCAGTGTTGCTTGATGGAATTAGCTCTTACAGCAACATCTGCGTCTAGAGCCTTTGTATTTAGGGCTAGCTGAAAACGGCTCTGGCGCTGAAGTGGTTTCTGAATGTGGAGTTGGTGGCATGTGAAACCCGTCTGTGGAGCCTTCGTTTGTGTGGGATGCTCACCAAGCTGCCCTTCAGGACAGTGCACTCAAACGGCATTAAGCATAGTGTGTGAACACGTAGTTTGCTTGAGAGCTGCCTGTCAGCCTGATGGTGTGTGAAGTCAGTGAGCCAAATGGAGTTGTTCTCCCACAAGAACCACTCGGCTGATTCTTCTTCAATATGCAATTCAGCAACATGCAGTGTTGCTTGATGGAATTAGCTCTTACAGCAACATCTGCATCTAGAGCCTTTGTATTTAGGGCTAGCTGAAAAGGGCTTTGGCGCTGAAGTGGTTTCTGCATGTCGAGTTGGTGGCATGTGAAACCTGCCTGTGGAGCCTTCGTTTGTGTGGGATGCTCACCAAGCTGCCCTTCAGGACAATGCACTCAAACGGCATTAAGCATAGTGTGTGAACACGTAGTTTGCTTGAGAGCTGCCTGTCAGCCTGATGGTGTGTGAAGTCAGTGAGCCAAATGGAGTTGTTCTCCCACAAGAACCACTCGGCTGATTCTTCTTCAATATGAAATTCAGCAACATGCAGTGTTGCTTGATGGAATTAGCTCTTACAGCAACATCTGCGTCTAGAGCCTTTGTATTTAGGGCTAGCTGAAAACGGCTTTGGTGCTGAAGTGGTTTCTGAATTGTGGAGTTGGTGGCATGTGAAACCCGCCTGTGGAGCCTTCGTTTGTGTGGGATTCTCACTAACCTGCACTTCAGGACAATGCACTCAAACGGCATTAAGCATAGTGTGTGAACACGTAGTTTGCTTGAGAGCTGCCTGTCAGCCTGATGGTGTGTGAAGTCAGTGAGCCAAATGGAGCCTTTGTATTTAGGGCTAGCTGAAAACGGCTTTGGTGCTGAAGTGGTTTCTGAATGTGGAGTTGTTGGCATGTGAAACCCGTCTGTGGAGCCTTCGTTTGTTTGGATGCTCACCAACCTGCCCTTCAGGACAATGCACTCAAACGGCATTAAGCATAGTGTGTGAACACGTAGTTTGCTTGAGAGCTGCCTGTCAGCCTGATGGTGTGTGAAGTCAGTGAGCCAAATGGATTTGTTCTCCCACAAGAACCACTCGGCTGATTCTTCTTCAATATGCAATTCAGCAACATGCAGTGTTGCTTGATGGAATTAGCTCTTACAGCCACATCTGCGTCTAGAGCCTTTGCATTTAGGGCTAGCTGAAAAGGGCTTTGGCGCTGAAGTGGTTTCTGAATGTGGAGTTGGTGGCATGTGAAACACGCCTGTGGAGCCTTCGTTTGTGTGGGATGCTCACCAACCTGCCCTTCAGGACAGTGCACTCAAACGGCATTAAGCATAGTGTGTGAACATGTAGTTTGCTTGAGAGCTGCCTGTCAGCCTGATGGTGTGTGAAGTCAGTGAGCCAAATGGAGTTGTTCTCCCACAAGAACCGCTCGGCTGATTCTTCTTCAATATGCCATTCAGCAACATGCAGTGTTGCTTGATGGAATTAGCTCTTACAGCAACATCTGCGTCTAGACCCTTTGTATTTAGGGCTAGCTGAAAACGGCTTTGGCACTGAAGTGGTTTCTGAATGTGGAGTTGGTGGCATGTGAAACCTGCCTGTGGAGCCTTCGTTTGTATGGGAGCTCACCAAGCTCCCCTTAGGACAATGCACTCAAATGGCATTAAGCATAGTGTGTGAACACGTAGTTTGCTTGAGAGCTGCCTGTCAGCCTGATGGTGTGTGAAGTCATTGAGCCAAATGGGGTTGTTCTCCCACAAGAACCACTCGGCTGATTCTTCTTCAATATGCCATTCAGCAACATGCAGTGTTGCTTGATGGAATTAGCTCTTACAGCAACATCTGCGTCTAGAGCCTTTGTATTTAGGGCTAGCTGAAAACGGCTTTGGCGCTGAAGTGGTTTCTGAATGTGGAGTTGGTGGCATGTGAAACCCGCCTGTGGAGCCTTCGTTTGTGTGGGATGCTCACCAACCTGCCCTTCAGGACAATGCGCTCAAACGGCATTAAGCATAGTGTGTGAACACATAGTTTGCTTGAGAGCTGCCTGTCAGCCTGATGCTGTGTGAAGTCAGTGAGCCAAATGGAGTTGTTCTCCCACAAGAACCACTCGGCTGATTCTTCTTCAATATGCAATTCAGCAACATGCAGTGTTGCTTGATGGAATTAGCTCTTACAGCCACATCTGCGTCTAGAGCCTTTGTATTTAGGGCTAGCTGAAAACGGCTTTGGCGCTATAATGGTTTCTGAATGTGGAGTTGGTGGCATGTGAAACCCGCCTGTGGAGCCTTCGTTTGTGTGGGATGCTCACCAAGCTGCCCTTGAGGACAATGCACTCAAACGGCATTTAGCATAGTGTGTGAACACGTAGTTTGCTTGAGAGCTGCCTGTCAGCCTGATGGTGTGTGAAGTCAGTGAGCCAAATGGAGTTGTTCTCCCACAAGAACCACTCGGCTGATTCTTCTTCAATATGCCATTCAGCAACATGCAGTGTTGCTTGATGGAATTAGCTCTTACAGCAACATCTGCGTCTAGAGCCTTTGTATTTAGGGTTAGCTGAAAACGGCTTTGGCACTGAAGTGGTTTCTGAATGTGGAGTTGGTGGCATGTGAAACCTGCCTGTGGAGCCTTCGTTTGTGTGGGATGCTCACCAAGCTGCCCTTCAGGACAATGCACTCAAACGGCATTAAGCATAGTGTGTGAACACGTAGTTTGCTTGAGAGCTGCCTGTCAGCCTGATGGTGTGTGAAGTCAGTGAGCCAAATGGAGTTGTTCTCCCACAAGAACCACTCGGCTGATTCTTCTTCAATATGCAATTCAGCAACATGCAGTGTTGCTTGATGGAATTAGCTCTTACAGCAACATCTGCGTCTAGAGACTTTGTATTTAGGGCTAGCTGAAAACGGCTTTGGTGCTGAAGTGGTTTCTGAATTGTGGAGTTGGTGGCATGTGAAACCCGCCTGTGGAGCCTTCGTATGTGTGGGATGCTCACTAACCTGCACTTCAGGACAATGCACTCAAACGGCATTAAGCATAGTGTGTGAACACGTAGTTTGCTTGAGAGCTGCCTGTCAGCCTGATGGTGTGTGAAGTCAGTGAGCCAAATGGAGCCTTTGTATTTAGGGCTAGCTGAAAACGGCTTTGGTGCTGAAGTGGTTTCTGAATGTGGAGTTTTTGGCATGTGAAACCCGCCTGTGGAGCCTTCGTTTGTTTGGATGCTCACCAACCTGCCCTTCAGGACAATGCACTCAAACGGCATTAAGCATAGTGTGTGAACACGTAGTTTGCTTGAGAGCTGCCTGTCAGCCTGCTGGTGTGTGAAGTCAGTGAGCCAAATGGATTTGTTCTCCCACAAGAACCACTCGGCTGATTCTTCTTCAATATGCAATTCAGCAACATGCAGTGTTGCTTGATGGAATTAGCGCTTACAGCCACATCTGCGTCTAGAGCCTTTGTATTTAGGGCTAGCTGAAAACGGCTTTGGCGCTGAAGTGGTTTCTGAATGTGGAGTTGGTGGCATGTGAAACACGCCTGTGGAGCCTTCGTTTGTGTGGGATGCTCACCAACCTGCCCTTCAGGACAGTGCACTCAAACGGCATTAAGCATAGTGTGTGAACACGTAGTTTGCTTGAGAGCTGCCTGTCAGCCTGATGCTGTGTGAAGTCAGTGAGCCAAATGGAGTTGTTCTCCCACAAGAACCACTCGGTTGATTCTTCTTCAATATGCCATTCAGCAACATGCAGTGTTGCTTGATGGAATTAGCTCTTACAGCAACATCTGCGTCTAGAGCCTTTGTATTTAGGGCTAGCTGAAAACGGCTTTGGCGCTGATGTGGTTTCTGAATGTGGAGTTGGTGGCATGTGAAACCCGCCTGTGGAGCCTTCGTTTGTGTGGGATGCTCACCAAGCTGCCCTTCAGGACAATGCACTCAAACGGCATTCAGCATAGTGTGTGAACACGTAGTTTGCTTGAGAGCTGCCTGTCAGACTGATGGTGTGTGAAGTCAGTGAGCCAAATGGAGTTGTTCTCCCACAAGAACCACTCGGCTGATTCTTCTTCAATATGCAATTCAGCAACATGCAGTGTTGCTGGATGGAATTAGCTCTTACAACAACATCTGCGTCTAGAGCCTTTGTATTTAGGGCTAGCTGAAAAGGGCTTTGGCGCTGAAGTGGTTTCTGAATGTGGAGTTGGTGGCATGTGAAACCCGCCTGTGGAGCCTTCGTTTGTGTGGGATGCTCACCAAGCTGCCCTTCAGGACAATGCACTCAAACGGCATTAAGCATAGTGTGTGAACACGTAGTTTGCTTGAGAGCTGCCTGTCAGCCTGATGGTGTGTGAAGTCAGTGAGCCAAATGGAGTTGTTCTCCCACAAGAACCACTCGGCTGATTCTTCTTCAATATGCAATTCAGCAACATGCAGTGTTGCTTGATGGAATTAGCTCTTACAGCAACATCTGCGTCTAGAGCCTTTGTATTTAGGGCTAGCTGAAAAGGGCTTTAGCGCTGAAGTGGTTTCTGAATGTGGAGTTGGTGGCATGTGAAACCCGCCTGTGGAGCCTTCGTTTGTGTGGGATGCTCACCAAGCTGCCCTTCAGGACAATGCACTCAAACGGCATTAAGCATAGTGTGTGAACACGTAGTTTGCTTGAGAGCTGCCTGTCAGCCTGATGGTGTGTGAAGTCAGTGAGCCAAATGGAGTTGTTCTCCCAAAAGAACCACTCGGCTGATTCTTCTTCAATATGGAATTCAACAACATGCAGTGTTGCTTGATGGAATTAGCTCTTACTGCAACATCTGCGTCTAGAGCCTTTGTATTTAGGGCTAGCTGAAAACGGCTTTGGCTCTGAAGTGGTTTCTGAATGTGGAGTTGGTGGCATGTGAAACCCGCCTGTGGAGCCTTCGTTTGTGTGGCATGCTCACCAAGCTGCCCTTCAGGACAATGCACTCAAACGGCATTAGGCATAGTGTGTGAACACGTAGTTTGCTTGAGAGCTGCGTGTCAGCCTGATGCTGTGTGAAGTCAGTGAGCCAAATGGAGTTGTTCTCCCACAAGAACCACTCGGCTGATTCTTCTTCAATATGCAATGCAGCAACATGCAGTGTTGCTTGATGGAATTAGCTCTTACAGCAACATCTGCGTCTAGAGCCTTTGTATTTAGGGCTAGCTGAAAACGGCTTTGGCGCTGAAGTGGTTTCTGAATGTGGAGTTGGTGGCATGTGAAACCCGCCTGTGGAGCCTTCGTTTGTTTGGGATGCTCACCAAGCTGCCCTTCAGGACAATGCACTCAAACGGCATTAAGCATAGTGTGTGAACACGTAGTTTGCTTGAGAGCTGCCTGTCAGCCTGATGGTGTGTGAAGTCAGTGAGCCAAATGGAGTTGTTCTCCCACAAGAACCACTCGGCTGATTCTTCTTCAATATGCAATTCAGCAACATGCAGTGTTGCTTGATGGAATTAGCTCTTACAGCAACATCTGCGTCTAGAGCCTTTGTATTTAGGGCTAGCTGAAAAGGGCTTTGGCGCTGAAGTGGTTTCTGAATGTGGAGTTGGTGGCATGTGAAACCCGCCTGTGGAGCCTTCGTTTGTGTGGGATGCTCACCAACCTGCCCTTCAGGACAATGCACTCAAACGGCATTAAGCATAGTGTGTGAACATGTATTTGCTTGAGAGCTGCCTGTTTGCCTGATGGTGTGTGAAGTCAGTGAGCCAAATGGAGTTGTTCTCCCACAAGAACCACTCGGCTGATCCTTCTTCAATATGCAATTCAGCAACATGCAGTGTTGCTTGATGCAATTAGCTCTTACAGCAACATCTGCGTCTAGAGCCTTTGTATTTAGGTCTAGCTGAAAACGGCTTTGGCGCTGAAGTGGTTTCTGAATGTGGAGTTGGTGGCATGTGAAACCCGCCTGTGGAGCCTAGGTTTGTGTGGGATGCTCACCAAGCTGCCCTTGAGGACAATGCACTCAAACGGCATTAGGCATAGTGTGTGAACACGTAGTTTGCTTGAGAGCTGCCTGTCAGCCTGATTGTGTGTGAAGTCAGTGAGCCAAATGGAGCCTTTGTATTTAGGGCTAGCTGAAAACGGCTTTGGTGCTGAAGTGGTTTCTGAATGTGGAGTTGGTGGCATGTGAAACCCGTCTGTGGAGCCTTCGTTTGTGTGGGATGCTCACCAAGCTGCCGTTCAGGACAACGCACTCAAACGGCATTTAGCATAGTGTGTGAACACGTAGTTTGCTTGAGAGCTGCGTGTCAGCCTGATGGTGTGTGAAGTCAGTGAGCCAAATGGAGTTGTTCTCCCACAAGAACCACTCGGCTGATTCTTCTTCAATATTCAATGCAGCAACATGCAGTGTTGCTTGATGGAATTAGCTCTTACAGCAACATCTGCGTCTAGAGCCTTTGTATTTAGGGCTAGCTGAAAACGGCTCTGGCGCTGAAGTGGTTTCTGAATGTGGAGTTGGTGGCATGTGAAACCCGTCTGTGGAGCCTTCGTTTGTGTGGGATGCTCACCAAGCTGCCCTTCAGGACAATGCACTCAAACGGCATTAAGCATAGTGTGTGAACACGTAGTTTGCTTGAGAGCTGCCTGTCAGCCTGATGGTGTGTGAAGTCAGTGAGCCAAATGGAGTTGTTCTCCCACAAGAACCACTCGGCTGATTCTTCTTCAATATGCAATTCAGCAACATGCAGTGTTGCTTGATGGAATTAGCTCTTACAGCAACATCTGCATCTAGAGCCTTTGTATTTAGGGCTAGCTGAAAAGGGCTTTGGCGCTGAAGTGGTTTCTGCATGTCGAGTTGGTGGCATGTGAAACCTGCCTGTGGAGCCTTCGTTTGTGTGGGATGCTCACCAAGCTGCCCTTCAGGACAATGCACTCAAACGGCATTAAGCATAGTGTGTGAACACGTAGTTTGCTTGAGAGCTGCCTGTCAGCCTGATGGTGTGTGAAGTCAGTGAGCCAAATGGCGTTGTTCTCCCACAAGAACCACTCGGCTGATTCTTCTTCAATATGCAATTCAGCAACATGCAGTGTTGCTTGATGGAATTAGCTCTTACAGCAACATCTGCGTCTAGAGCCTTTGTATTTAGGGCTAGCTGAAAACGGCTTTGGTGCTGAAGTGGTTTCTGAATTGTGGAGTTGGTGGCATGTGAAACCCGCCTGTGGAGCCTTCGTTTGTGTGGGATTCTCACTAACCTGCACTTCAGGACAATGCACTCAAACGGCATTAAGCATAGTGTGTGAACACGTAGTTTGCTTGAGAGCTGCCTGTCAGCCTGATGGTGTGTGAAGTCAGTGAGCCAAATGGAGCCTTTGTATTTAGGGCTAGCTGAAAACGGCTTTGGTGCTGAAGTGGTTTCTGAATGTGGAGTTGTTGGCATGTGAAACCCGTCTGTGGAGCCTTCGTTTGTTTGGATGCTCACCAACCTGCCCTTCAGGACAATGCACTCAAACGGCATTAAGCATAGTGTGTGAACACGTAGTTTGCTTGAGAGCTGCCTGTCAGCCTGATGGTGTGTGAAGTCAGTGAGCCAAATGGATTTGTTCTCCCACAAGAACCACTCGGCTGATTCTTCTTCAATATGCAATTCAGCAACATGCAGTGTTGCTTGATGGAATTAGCTCTTACAGCCACATCTGCGTCTAGAGCCTTTGTATTTAGGGCTAGCTGAAAACGGCTTTGGCGCTGAAGTGGTTTCTGAATGTGGAGTTGGTGGCATGTGAAACACGCCTGTGGAGCCTTCGTTTGTGTGGGATGCTCACCAACCTGCCCTTCAGGACAGTGCACTCAAACGGCATTAAGCATAGTGTGTGAACATGTAGTTTGCTTGAGAGCTGCCTGTCAGCCTGATGGTGTGTGAAGTCAGTGAGCCAAATGGAGTTGTTCTCCCACAAGAACCACTCGGCTGATTCTTCTTCAATATGCCATTCAGCAACATGCAGTGTTGCTTGATGGAATTAGCTCTTACAGCAACATCTGCGTCTAGACCCTTTGTATTTAGGGCTAGCTGAAAACGGCTTTGGCACAGAAGTGGTTTCTGAATGTGGAGTTGGTGGCATGTGAAACCTGCCTGTGGAGCCTTCGTTTGTATGGGAGCTCACCAAGCTCCCCTTAGGACAATGCACTCAAATGGCATTAAGCATAGTGTGTGAACACGTAGTTTGCTTGAGAGCTGCCTGTCAGCCTGATGGTGTGTGAAGTCAGTGAGCCAAATGGGGTTGTTCTCCCACAAGAACCACTCGGCTGATTCTTCTTCAATATGCCATTCAGCAACATGCAGTGTTGCTTGATGGAATTAGCTCTTACAGCAACATCTGCGTCTAGAGCCTTTGTATTTAGGGCTAGCTGAAAACGGCTTTGGCGCTGAAGTGGTTTCTGAATGTGGAGTTGGTGGCATGTGAAACCCGCCTGTGGAGCCTTCGTTTGTGTGGGATGCTCACCAACCTGCCCTTCAGGACAATGCGCTCAAACGGCATTAAGCATAGTGTGTGAACACATAGTTTGCTTGAGAGCTGCCTGTCAGCCTGATGCTGTGTGAAGTCAGTGAGCCAAATGGAGTTGTTCTCCCACAAGAACCACTCGGCTGATTCTTCTTCAATATGCAATTCAGCAACATGCAGTGTTGCTTGATGGAATTAGCTCTTACAGCCACATCTGCGTCTAGAGCCTTTGTATTTAGGGCTAGCTGAAAACGGCTTTGGCGCTATAATGGTTTCTGAATGTGGAGTTGGTGGCATGTGAAACCTGCCTGTGGAGCCTTCGTTTGTGTGGGATGCTCACCAAGCTGCCCTTGAGGACAATGCACTCAAACGGCATTTAGCATAGTGTGTGAACACGTAGTTTGCTTGAGAGCTGCCTGTCAGCCTGATGGTGTGTGAAGTCAGTGAGCCAAATGGAGTTGTTCTCCCACAAGAACCACTCGGCTGATTCTTCTTCAATATGCCATTCAGCAACATGCAGTGTTGCTTGATGGAATTAGCTCTTACAGCAACATCTGCGTCTAGAGCCTTTGTATTTAGGGTTAGCTGAAAACGGCTTTGGCACTGAAGTGGTTTCTGAATGTGGAGTTGGTGGCATGTGAAACCTGCCTGTGGAGCCTTCGTTTGTGTGGGATGCTCACCAAGCTGCCCTTCAGGACAATGCACTCAAACGGCATTAAGCATAGTGTGTGAACACGTAGTTTGCTTGAGAGCTGCCTGTCAGCCTGCTGGTGTGTGAAGTCAGTGAGCCAAATGGAGTTGTTCTCCCACAAGAACCACTCGGCTGATTCTTCTTCAATATGCAATTCAGCAACATGCAGTGTTGCTTGATGGAATTAGCTCTTACAGCAACATCTGCGTCTAGAGCCTTTGTATTTAGGGCTAGCTGAAAACGGCTTTGGTGCTGAAGTGGTTTCTGAATTGTGGAGTTGGTGGCATGTGAAACCCGCCTGTGGAGCCTTCGTATGTGTGGGATGCTCACTAACCTGCACTTCAGGACAATGCACTCAAACGGCATTAAGCATAGTGTGTGAACACGTAGTTTGCTTGAGAGCTGCCTGTCAGCCTGATGGTGTGTGAAGTCAGTGAGCCAAATGGAGCCTTTGTATTTAGGGCTAGCTGAAAACGGCTTTGGTGCTGAAGTGGTTTCTGAATGTGGAGTTTTTGGCATGTGAAACCCGCCTGTGGAGCCTTCGTTTGTTTGGATGCTCACCAACCTGCCCTTCAGGACAATGCACTCAAACGGCATTAAGCATAGTGTGTGAACACGTAGTTTGCTTGAGAGCTGCCTGTCAGCCTGCTGGTGTGTGAAGTCAGTGAGCCAAATGGATTTGTTCTCCCACAAGAACCACTCGGCTGATTCTTCTTCAATATGCAATTCAGCAACATGCAGTGTTGCTTGATGGAATTAGCGCTTACAGCCACATCTGCGTCTAGAGCCTTTGTATTTAGGGCTAGCTGAAAACGGCTTTGGCGCTGAAGTGGTTTCTGAATGTGGAGTTGGTGGCATGTGAAACCCGCCTGTGGAGCCTTCGTTTGTGTGGGATGCTCACCAACCTGCCCTTCAGGACAGTGCACTCAAACGGCATTAAGCATAGTGTGTGAACACGTAGTTTGCTTGAGAGCTGCCTGTCAGCCTGATGGTGTGTGAAGTCAGTGAGCCAAATGGAGTTGTTCTCCCACAAGAACCACTCGGCTGATTCTTCTTCAATATGCAATTCAGCAACATGCAGTGTTGCTTGATGGAATTAGCTCTTACAGCAACATCTGCGTCTAGAGCCTTTGTATTTAGGGCTAGCTGAAAACGGCTTTGGCGCTGAAGTGGTTTCTGAATGTGGAGTTGGTGGCATGTGAAACCCGCCTGTGGAACCTTCGTTTGTGTGGGATGCTCACCAACCTGCCCTTCAGGACAATGCACTCAAACGGCATTAGGCATAGTGTGTGAACACGTAGTTTGCTTGAGAGCTGCGTGTCAGCCTGATGCTGTGTGAAGTCAGTGAGCCAAATGGAGTTGTTCTCCCACAAGAACCACTCGGTTGATTCTTCTTCAATATGCCATTCAGCAACATGCAGTGTTGCTTGATGGAATTAGCTCTTACAGCAACATCTGCGTCTAGAGCCTTTGTATTTAGGGCTAGCTGAAAACGGCTTTGGCGCTGATGTGGTTTCTGAATGTGGAGTTGGTGGCATGTGAAACCCGCCTGTGGAGCCTTCGTTTGTGTGGGATGCTCACCAAGCTGCCCTTCAGGACAATGCACTCAAACGGCATTCAGCATAGTGTGTGAACACGTAGTTTGCTTGAGAGCTGCCTGTCAGCCTGATGGTGTGTGAAGTCAGTGAGCCAAATGGAGTTGTTCTCCCACAAGAACCACTCGGCTGATTCTTCTTCAATATGCAATTCAGCAACATGCAGTGTTGCTTGATGGAATTAGCTCTTACAGCCACATCTGCGTCTAGAGCCTTTGTATTTAGGGCTAGCTGAAAACGGCTTTGGCGCTGAAGTGGTTTCTGAATGTGGAGTTGGTGGCATGTGAAACCCGCCTGTGGAGCCTTCGTTTGTGTGGGATGCTCACCAACCTGCCCTTCAGGACAATGCACTCAAACGGCATTAGGCATAGTGTGTGAACACGTAGTTTGCTTGAGAGCTGCCTGTCAGACTGATGCTGTGTGAAGTCAGTGAGCCAAATGGAGTTGTTCTCCCACAAGAACCACTCGGCTGATTCTTCTTCAATATTTAATGCAGCAACATGCAGTGTTGCTTGATGCAATTAGCTCTTACAGCCACATCTGCGTCTAGAGCCTTTGTATTTAGGTCTAGCTGAAAACGGCTTTGGCGCTGAAGTGGTTTCTGAATGTGGAGTTGGTGGCATGTGAAACCCGCCTGTGGAGCCTTCGTTTGTGTGTGGTGCTCACCAAGCTGCCCTTCAGGACAATGCACTCAAACGGCATTAAGCTTAGTGTGTGAAAATGTAGTTTGCTTGAGAGCTGCCTGTCAGCCTGATGGTGTGTGAAGTCAGTGAGCCAAATGGTGTTGTTCTCCCATAAGAACCACTCGGCTGATTCTTCTTCAATATGCAATTCAGCAACATGCAGTGTTGCTTGATGCAATTAGCTCTTACAGCCACATCTGCGTCTAGAGCCTTTTTATTTAGGTCTAGCTGAAAAGGGCTTTGGCGCTGAAGTGGTTTCTGAATGTGGAGTTGGTGGCATGTGAAACCCGCCTGTGGAGCCTTCGTTTGTGTGGGATGCTCACCAAGCTGCACTTCAGGACAATGCACTCAAACGGCATTAAGCATAGTGTGTGAACACGTAGTTTGCTTGAGAGCTGCCTGTCAGACTGATGCTGTGTGAAGTCAGTGAGCCAAATGGAGTTGTTCTCCCACAAGAACCACTCGGCTGATTCTTCTTCAATATGCAATTCAGCAACATGCAGTGTTGCTTGATGGAATTAGCCCTTACAGCAACATCTGCGTCTAGAGCCTTTGTATTTAGGGCTAGCTGAAAACGGCTTTGGCGCTGAAGTGGTTTCTGAATGTGGAGTTGGTGGCATGTGAAACCCGCCTGTGGAGCCTTCGTTTGTGTGGGATGCTCACCAACCTGCCCTTCAGGACAATGCACTCAAACTTCATTAGGCATAGTGTGTGAACACGTAGTTTGCTTGAGAGCTGCCTGTCAGCCTGATGCTGTGTGAAGTCAGTGAGCCAAATGGAGTTGTTCTCCCACAAGAACCACTCGGTTGATTCTTCTTCAATATGCCATTCAGCAACATGCAGTGTTGCTTGATGGAATTAGCTCTTACAGCAACATCTGCGTCTAGAGCCTTTGTATTTAGGGCTAGCTGAAAACGGCTTTGGCGCTGATGTGGTTTCTGAATGTGGAGTTGGTGGCATGTGAAACCCGCCTGTGGAGCCTTCGTTTGTGTGGGATGCTCACCAAGCTGCACTTCAGGACAATGCACTAAAATGGCATTAAGCATAGTGTGTGAACACGTAGTTTGCTTGAGAGCTGCCTGTCAGCCTGATGGTGTGTGAAGTCAGTGAGCCAAATGGAGTTGTTCTCCCACAAGAACCACTCGGCTGATTCTTCTTCAATATGCAATTCAGCAACAAGCAGTGTTGCTGGATGGAATTAGCTCTTACAGCAATATATGCGTCTAGAGCCTTTGTATTTAGGGCTAGCTGAAAATGGCTTTGGCGCTGAAGTGGTTTCTGAATGTGGAGTTGGTGGCATGTGAAACCCGCCTGTGGAGCCTTCGTTTGTGTGGGATGCTCACCAACCTGCCGTTCAGGACAATGCACTCAAACGGAATTTAGCATAGTGTGTGAACACGTAGTTTGCTTGAGAGCTGCCTGTCAGCCTGATGGTGTGTGAAGTCAGTGAGCCAAATGGAGTTGTTCACCCACAAGAACCACTCGGCTGATTCTTCTTCAATATGCCATTCAGCAACAAGCAGTGTTGCTGGATGGAATTAGCTCTTACAGCAACATCTGCGTCTAGAGCCTTTGTATTTAGGGCTAGCTGAAAACGGCTTTGGCGCTGAAGTGGTTTCTGAATGTGGAGTTTGTGGCATGTGAAACCCGCCTGTGGAGCCTTCGTTTGTGTGGGATGCTCACCAAGCTGCCCTTCAGGACAATGCACTCAAACGGCATTAAGCATAGTGTGTGAACATGTAGTTTGCTTGAGAGCTGCCTGTCAGCCTGATGGTGTGTGAAGTCAGTGAGCCAAATGGAGTTGTTCTCCCACAAGAACCACTCGGCTGATTCTTCTTCAATATGCAATTCAGCAACATGCAGTGTTGCTTGATGGAATTAGCTCTTACAGCAACACCTGCGTCTAGAGCCTTTGTATTTAGGGCTAGCTGAAAAGGGCTTTGGCGCTGAAGTGGTTTCTGAATGTGGAGTTGGTGGCACGTGAAACCCGCCTGTGGAGCCTTCGTTTGTGTGGGATGCTCACCAACCTGCACTTCAGGACAATGCACTCAAACGGCATTTAGCATAGTGTGTGAACACGTAGTTTGCTTGAGAGCTGCCTGTCAGCCTGTTGGTGTGTGAAGTCAGTGAGCCAAATGGAGTTGTTCTCCCACAAGAACCGCTCGGCTGATTCTTCTTCAATATGGAATTCAGCAACATGCACTGTTGCTTGATGGAATTAGCTCTTAAAGCAACATCTGCGTCTAGAGCCTTTGTATTTAGGGCTAGCTGAAAACGGCTTTGGCGCTGAAGTGGTTTCTGAATGTGGAGTTGGTGGCATGTGAAACCCGCCTGTGGAGCCTTCGTTTGTGTGGGATGCTCACCAAGCTGCCCTTCAGGACAATGCACTCAAACGGCATTAAGCATAGTGTGTGAACACGTAGTTTGCTTGAGAGCTGCGTGTCAGCCTGATGGTGTGTGAAGTGAGTGAGCCAAACGTAGTTGTTCTCCCACAAGAACCACTCGGCTGATCCTTCTTCAATATGCAATTCAGCAACATGCAGTGTTGCTTGATGGAATTAGCTCTTACAGCCACATCTGCGTCTAGAGCCTTTGTATTTAGGGCTAGCTGAAAACGGCTTTGGCGCTGAAGTGGTTTCTGAATGTGGAGTTGGTGGCATGTGAAACCCGCCTGTGGAGCCTTCGTTTGTGTGGGATGCTCACCAAGCTGCCCTTCAGGACAATGCACTCAAATGGCATTAGGCATAGTGTGTGAACACGTAGTTTGCTTGAGAGCTGCCTGTCAGCCTGATGGTGTGTGAAGTCAGTGAGCCAAATGGAGTTGTTCTCCCACAAGAACCACTCGGCGTATTCTTCTTCAATATGCAATTCAGCAACATGCAGTGTTGCTTGATGGAATTAGCTCTTACAGCAACATCTGCGTCTAGAGCCTTTGTATTTAGGGCTAGCTGAAAACGGCTTTGGCGCTGAAGTGGTTTCTGAACGTGGAGTTGGTGGCATGTGAAACCGCCTATGGAGCCTTCGTTTGTGTGGGATGCTCAAAACCTGCCCTTCAGGACAATGCACTAAAATGGCATTAAGCATAGTGTGTGAACACGTAGTTTGCTTGAGAGCTGCCTGTCAGCCTGATGGTGTGTGAAGTCAGTGAGCCAAATGGAGTTGTTCTCCCACAAGAACCACTCGGCTGATTCTTCTTCAATATGCAATTCAGCAACAAGCAGTGTTGCTGGATGGAATTAGCTCTTACAGCAACATCTGCATCTAGAGCCTTTGTATTTAGGGCTAGCTGAAAACGGCTTTGGCGCTGAAGTGGTTTCTGAATGTGGAGTTGGTGGCATGTGAAACCCGCCTGTGGAGCCTTCGTTTGTGTGGGATGCTCACCAAGCTGCCCTTCAGGACAATGCACTCAAACGGCATTAAGCATAGTGTGTGAACACGTAGTTTGCTTGAGAGCTGCCTGTCAGCCTGATGGTGTGTGAAGTCAGTGAGCCAAATGGAGTTGTTCTCCCACAAGAACCACTCGGCTGATACTTCTTCAATATGGAATTCAGCAACATGCAGTGTTGCTTGATGGAATTAGCTCTTACAGCAACATCTGGATCTAGAACCTTTGTATTTAGGGCTAGCTAAAAAGGGCTTTGGCGCTGAAGTGGTTTCTGAATGTGGAGTTGGTAGCATGTGAAACCCGCCTGTGGAGCCTTCGTTTGTGTGGAATGCTCACCAACCTGCCCTTCAGGACAATGCACTCAAACGGCATTAAGCATAGTGTGTGAACACGTAGTTTGCTTGAGAGCTGCCTGTCAGCCTGATGGTGTGTGAAGTCAGTGAGCCAAATGGAGTTGTTCTCCCACAAGAACCACTCGGCTGATTCTTCTTCAATATGCAATTCAGCAACATGCAGTGTTGCTTGATGGAATTAGCTCTTACAGCCACATCTGCGTCTAGAGCCTTTGTATTTAGGGCTAGCTGAAAACGGCTTTGGCGCTGAAGTGGTTTCTGAATGTGGAGTTGGTGGCATGTGAAACCCGCCTGTGGAGCCTTCGTTTGTGTGGGATGCTCACCAACCTGCCCTTCAGGACAATGCACTAAAATGGCATTAAGCATAGTGTGTGAACACGTAGTTTGCTTGAGAGCTGCCTGTCAGCCTGATGGTGTGTGAAGTCAGTGAGCCAAATGGAGTTGTTCTCCCACAAGAACCACTCGGCTGATTCTTCTTCAATATGCCATTCAGCAACAAGCAGTGTTGCTGGATGGAATTAGCTCTTACAGCAACATCTTCATCTAGAGCCTTTGTATTTAGGGCTAGATGAAAAGGGCTTTGGCGCTGAAGTGGTTTCTGAATGTGGAGTTGGTGGCATGTGAAACCCGCCTGTGGAGCCTTCGTTTGTGTGGGATGCTCACCAAGCTGCCCTTCAGGACAATGCACTCAAACGGCATTAAGCATAGTGTGTGAACACGTAGTTTGCTTGAGAGCTGCCTGTCAGCCTGATGGTGTGTGAAGTCAGTGAGCCAAATGGAGTTGTTCTCCCACAAGAACCACTCGGCTGATTCATCTTCAATATGCAATTCAGCAACATGCAGTGTTGCTTGATGGAATTAGCTCTTACAGCAACATCTGGATCTAGAGCCTTTGTATTTAGGGCTAGCTGAAAAGGACATTGGCGCTGAAGTGGTTTCTGAATGTGGAGTTGGTGGCATGTGAAACCCGCCTGTGGAGCCTTCGTTTGTGTGGGATGCTCACCAACCTGCCCTTCAGGACAATGCACTCAAATGGCATTAGGCATAGTGTGTGAACACGTAGTTTGCTTGAGAGCTGCCTGTCAGCCTGATGGTGTGTGAAGTCAGTGAGCCAAATGGAGTTGTTCTCCCACAAGAACCACTCGGTTGATTCTTCTTCAATATGCTATTCAGCAACATGCAGTGTTGCTTGATGGAATTAGCTCTTACAGCAACATCTGGGTCTAGATCCTTTGTATTTAGGGCTAGCTGAAAACGGCTTTGGCGCTGAAGTGGTTCCTGAATGTGGAGTTGGTGGCATGTGAAACCCGCCTGTGGAGCCTTCGTTTGTGTGGGATGCTCACCAAGCTGCACTTCAGGACAATGCACTCAAACGACATTAAGCATAGTGTGTGAACACGTACTTTGCTTGAGAGCTGCCTGTCAGCCTGCTGGTGTGTGAAGTCAGTGAGCCAAATGGAGTTGTTCTCCCACAAGAACCACTCGGCTGATTCTTCTTCAATATGCAATTCAGCAACAAGCAGTGTTGCTGGATGGAATTAGCTCTTACAGCAACATCTGCGTCTAGAGCCTTTGTATTTAGGGCTAGCTGAAAACGGCTTTGGCGCTGAAGTGGTTTCTGAATGTGGAGTTGGTGGCATGTGAAACCCGCCTGTGGAGCCTTCGTTTTTGTGGGATGCTCACCAAGCTGCCCTTCAGGACAATGCACTCAAACGGCATTAAGCATAGTGTGTGAACACGTAGTTTGCTTGAGAGCTGCCTTTCAGCCTGATGGTGTGTGAAGTCAGTGAGCCAAATGGAGTTGTTCTCCCACAAGAACCACTCGGCTGATTCTTCTTCAATATGGAATTCAGCAACAAGCAGTGTTGCTTGATGGAATTAGCTCTTACAGCAACATCTGCGTCTAGAGTCTTTGTTTTTAGGGCTAGCTGAAAACGGCTTTGGCGCTGAAGTGGTTTCTGAATGTGGAGTTGGTGGCATGTGAAACCTGCCTGTGGAGCCTTCATTTGTGTGGGATGCTCACCAACCTGCCCTTCAGGACAATGCACTCAAACGGCATTAAGCATAGTGTGTGAACACGTAGTTTGCTTGAGAGCTGCCTGTCAGCCTGATGGTGTGTGAAGTCAGTGAGCCAAATGGAGTTATTCTCCCACAAGAACCACTTGGCGTATTCTTCTTCAATATGCAATTCAGCAACATGCAGTGTTGCTTGATGGAATTGGCTCTTACAGCAACATCTGCGTCTAGAGCCTTTGTATTTAGGGCTAGCTGAAAACGGCTTTGGCGCTGAAGTGGTTTCTGAATGTGGAGTTGGTGGCATGTGAAACCCGCCTGTGGAGCCTTCGTTTATGTGGGATGCTCACCAAGCTTCCCTTCAGGACAATGCACTCAAACGGCATTAAGCATAGTGTGTGAACACATAATTTGCTTGAGAGCTGCCTGTCAGACTGATGCTGTGTGAAGTCAGTGAACCAAATGGAGTTGTTCTCCCACAAGAACCACTCGGCTGAATCTTCTTCAATATGCAATTCAGCAACATGCAGTGTTGCTTGATGGAATTAGCTCTTACAGCAACATCTGCGTCTAGAGCCTTTGTATTTAGGGCTAGCTGAAAACGGCTTTGGCGCTGAAGTGGTTTCTGAATGTGGAGTTGGTGGCATGTGAAACCCGACTGTGGAGCCTTCGTTTGTGTGGGATGCTCACCAAGCTGCCCTTCAGGACAATGCACTCAAACGGCATTAGGCATAGTGTGTGAACACGTAGTTTGCTTGAGAGCTGCCTGTCAGCCTGATGGTGTGTGAAGTCAGTGAGCCAAATGGAGTTGTTCTCCCACAAGAACCACTCGGCTGATTCTTCTTCAATATGCAATTCAGCAACATGCACTGTTGCTTGATGGAATTAGCTCTTACAGCAACATCTGCGTCTAGATCCTTTGTATTTAGTGCTAGCTGAAAAGGGCTTTGGCGCTGAAGTGGTTTCTGAATGTGGAGTTATTAGCATGTGAAACCCGCCTGTGGAGCCTTCGTTTGTGTGGGATGCTCACCAAGCTGCCCTTCAGGACAATGCACTCAAACGGCATTAAGCATAGTGTGTGAACACGTAGTTTGCTGGAGAGCTGCCTGTCAGCCTGATGGTGTGTGAAGTCAGTGAGCCAAATGGAGTTGTTCTCCCACAAGAACCACTCGGCTGATTCTTCTTCAATTTGTCATTCAGCAACATGCAGTGTTGCTTGATGGAATTAGCTCTTACAGCAACATCTGCGTCTAGAGCCTTTGTATTTAGTGCTAGCTGAAAACGGCTTTGGCGCTGAAGTGGTTTCTGTATGTGGAGTTGGTGGCATGTGAAACCCGCCTGTGGAGCCTTCGTTTGTGTGGGATGCTCACCAAGGTGCCCTTCAGGACAATGCACTCATACGGCATTAAGCATAGTGTGTGAACACGTAGTTTGCTTGAGAGCTGCCTGTCAGCCTGATGGTGTGTGAAGTCAGTGAGCCAAATGGAGTTGTTCTCCCACAAGAACCACTTGGCTGATTCTTCTTCAATATGCCATTCAGCAACATGCAGTGTTGCTTGATGGAATTAGCTCTTACAGCAACATCTGCGTCTAGAGCCTTTGTATTTAGGGCTAGCTGAAAACGGCTTTGGCGCTGAAGTGGTTTCTGAATGTGGAGTTGGTGGCATGTGAAACCCGCCTGTCGAGGATTCGTTTGTGTGGGATGCTCACCAAGCTGCCCTTCAGGACAATGCACTCAAACGGCATTAAGCATAGTGTGTGAACACGTAGTTTGCTTGAGAGCTGCCTGTCAGCCTGATGGTGTGTTAAGTCAGTGAGCCAAATGGAGTTGTTCTCCCACAAGAACCACTCGGCTGATTCTTCTTCAATATGCCATTCAGCAACATGCATTGTTGCTTGATGGAATTACCTCTTACAGCAACATCTGCGTCTAGAGCCTGTGTATTTAGGGCTAGCTGAAAACGGCTTTGGCGCTGAAGTGGTTTCTGAATGTGGAGTTGGTGGCGTGTGAAACCCGCCTGTGGAGCCTTCGTTTGTGTGGGATGCTCACCAAGCTGCCCTTCAGGACAATGCACTCAAACGGCATTCAGCATAGTGTGTGAACACGTAGTTTGCTTGAGAGCTGCCTGTCAGCCTGATGGTGTGTGAAGTCAGTGAGCCAAATGGAGTTGTTCTCCCACAAGAACCACTCGGCTGATTCTTCTTCAATATGCCATTCAGCAACATGCAGTGTTGCTTGATGGAATTGGCTCTTACAGCAACATCTGCGTGTAGAGCCTTTGTATTTAGGGCTAGCTGAATGTGGCTTTGGCGCTGAAGTGGTTTCTGAATGTGGAGTTGGTGGCATGTGAAACCCGCCTGTGGAGCCTTCGTTTGTGTGGGATGCTCACCAAGCTGCCCTTCAGGACAATGCACTCAAACGGCATTAAGCATAGTGTGTGAACATGTATTTGCTTGAGAGCTGCCTGTCAGCCTGATGGTGTGTGAAGTCAGTGAGCCAAATGGAGTTATTCTCGCACAAGAACCGCTTGGCGTATTCTTCTTCAATATGCAATTCAGCAACATGCAGTGTTGCTTGATGGAATTGGCTCTTACAGCAACATCTGCGTCTAGAGCCTTTGTATTTAGGGCTAGCTGAAAAGGGCTTTGGCGCTGAAGTGGTTTCTGAATGTGGAGTTGGTGGCATGTGAAACCCGCCTGTGGAGCCTTCGTTTATGTGGGATGCTCACCAAGCTGCCCTTCAGGACAATGCACTCAAACGGCATTAAGCATAGTGTGTGAACACGTAATTTGCTTGAGAGCTGCCTGTCAGACTGATGCTGTGTGAAGTCAGTGAACCAAATGGAGTTGTTCTCCCACAAGAACCACTCGGCTGATTCTTCTTCAATATGCAATTCAGCAACATGCAGTGTTGCTTGATGGAATTAGCTCTTACAGCAACATCTGCGTCTAGAGCCTTTGTATTTAGGGCTAGCTGAAAACGGCTTTGGCGCTGAAGTGGTTTCTGAACGTGGAGTTGGTGGCATGTGAAACCCGCCTGTGGAGCCTTCGTTTGTGTGGGATGCTCACCAAGCTGCCCTTCAGGACAATGCACTCAAACGGCATTAGGCATAGTGTGTGAACACGTAGTTTGCTTGAGAGCTGCCTGTCAGCCTGATGGTGTGTGAAGTCAGTGAGCCAAATGGAGTTGTTCTCCCACAAGAACCACTCGGCTGATTCTTCTTCAATATGCAATTCAGCAACATGCACTGTTGCTTGATGGAATTAGCTCTTACAGCAACATCTGCGTCTAGATCCTTTGTATTTAGTGCTAGCTGAAAAGGGCTTTGGCGCTGAAGTGGTTTCTTAATGTGGAGTTGGTGGCATGTGAAACCCGCCTGTGGAGCCTTCGTTTGTGTGGGATGCTCACCAAGCTGCCCTTCAGGACAATGCACTCAAACGGCATTCAGCATAGTGTGTGAACACGTAGTTTGCTTGAGAGCTGCCTGTCAGCCTGATGGTGTGTGAAGTCAGTGAGCCAAATGGAGTTGTTCTCCCACAAGAACCACTCGGCTGATTCTTCTTCAATATGCAATTCAGCAACATGCAGTGTTGCTTGATGTAATTAGCTCTTACAGCAACATCTGCGTCTAGAGCCTTTGTATTTAGGGCTAGCTGAAAACGGCTTTGGCGCTGAATTGGTTTCTGTATGTGGAGTGGGTGGCATGTGAAACCCGCCTGTGGAGCCTTCGTTTGTGTGGGATGCTCACCAAGCTGCCCTTCAGGACAATGCACTCAAACGGCATTAAGCATAGTGTGTGAACACGTAGTTTGCTTGAGAGCTGCCTGTCAGCCTGATGCTGTGTGAAGTCAGTGAGCCAAATGGAGTTGTTCTCCCACAAGAACCACTCGGCTGATTCTTCTTCAATATGCAATTCAGCAACATGCAGTGTTGCTTGATGGAATTAGCTCTTACAGCAACATCTGCGTCTAGAGCCTTTGTATTTAGGGCTAGCTGAAAAGGGCTTTGGCGCTGAAGTGGTTTCTGAATGTGGAGTTGGTGGCACGTGAAACCCGCCTGTGGAGCCTTCGTTTGTGTGGGATGCTCACCAAGCTGCCCTTCAGGACAATGCACTCAAACGGCATTAAGCATAGTGTGTGAACACGTAGTTTGCTTGAGAGCTGCCTGTCAGCCTGATGGTGTGTGAAGTCAGTGAGCCAAATGGAGTTGTTCTCCCACAAGAACCACTCGGCTGATTCTTCTTCAATATGCAATTCAGCAACATGCAGTGTTGCTTGATGGAATTAGCTCTTACAGCAACATCTGCGTCTAGAGCCTTTGTATTTAGTGCTAGCTGAAAACGGCTTTGGCGCTGAAGTGGTTTCTGTATGTGGAGTTGGTGGCATGTGAAACCCGCCTGTGGAGCCTTCGTTTGTGTGGGATGCTCACCAAGCTGCCCTTCAGGACAATGCACTCATACGGCATTAAGCATAGTGTGTGAACACGTAGTTTGCTTGAGAGCTGCCTGTCAGCCTGATGGTGTGTGAAGTCAGTGAGCCAAATGGAGTTGTTCTCCCACAAGAACCACTCGGCTGATTCTTCTTCAATATGCAATTCAGCAACATGCAGTCTTGCTTGATGGAATTAGCTCTTACAGCAACATCTGCGTCTAGAGCCTTTGTATTTAGGGCTAGCTGAAAACGGCTTTGGCGCTGAAGTGGTTTCTGAATGTGGAGTTGGTGGCATGTGAAACCCGCCTGTCGAGGATTCGTTTGTGTGGGATGCTCACCAAGCTGCCCTTCAGGACAATGCACTCAAACGGCATTAAGCATAGTGTGTGAACACGTAGTTTGCTTGAGAGCTGCCTGTCAGCCTGATGGTGTGTTAAGTCAGTGAGCCAAATGGAGTTGTTCTCCCACAAGAACCACTCGGCTGATTCTTCTTCAATATGCCATTCAGCAACATGCAGTGTTGCTTGATGGAATTACCTCTTACAGCAACATCTGCGTCTAGAGCCTGTGTATTTAGGGCTAGCTGAAAACGGCTTTGGCGCTGAAGTGGTTTCTGAATGTGGAGTTGGTGGCGTGTGAAACCCGCCTGTGGAGCCTTCGTTTGTGTGGGATGCTCACCAAGCTGCCCTTCAGGACAATGCACTCAAACGGCATTCAGCATAGTGTGTGAACACGTAGTTTGCTTGAGAGCTGCCTGTCAGCCTGATGGTGTGTGAAGTCAGTGAGCCAAATGGAGTTGTTATCCCACAAGAACCACTCGGCTGATTCTTCTTCAATATGCCATTCAGCAACATGCAGTGTTGCTTGATGGAATTGGCTCTTACAGCAACATCTGCGTGTAGAGCCTTTGTATTTAGGGCTAGCTGAATGTGGCTTTGGCGCTGAAGTGGTTTCTGAATGTGGAGTTGGTGGCATGTGAAACCCGCCTGTGGAGCCTTCGTTTGTGTGGGATGCTCACCAAGCTGCCCTTCAGGACAATGCACTCAAACGGCATTAGGCATAGTGTGTGAACATGTAGTTTACTTGAGAGCTGCCTGTCAGCCTGATGGTGTGTGAAGTCAGTGAGCCAAATGGAGTTATTCTCGCACAAGAACCGCTTGGCGTATTCTTCTTCAATATGCAATTCAGCAACATGCAGTGTTGCTTGATGGAATTGGCTCTTACAGCAACATCTGCGTCTAGAGCCTTTGTATTTAGGGCTAGCTGAAAACGGCTTTGGCGCTGAAGTGGTTTCTGAATGTGGAGTTGGTGGCATGTGAAACCCGCCTGTGGAGCCTTCGTTTATGTGGGATGCTCACCAAGCTGCCCTTCAGGACAATGCACTCAAACGGCATTAAGCATAGTGTGTGAACACGTAATTTGCTTGAGAGCTGCCTGTCAGACTGATGCTGTGTGAAGTCAGTGAACCAAATGGAGTTGTTCTCCCACAAGAACCACTCGGCTGATTCTTCTTCAATATGCAATTCAGCAACATGCAGTGTTGCTTGATGGAATTAGCTCTTACAGCAACATCTGCGTCTAGAGCCTTTGTATTTAGGGCTAGCTGAATGTGGCTTTGGCGCTGAAGTGGTGTCTGAATGTGGAGTGGGTGGCATGTGAAACCCGCCTGTCGAGGATTCGTTTGTGTGGGATGCTCACCAAGCTGCCCTTCAGGACAATGCACTCAAACGGCATTAAGCATAGTGTGTGAACACGTAGTTTGCTTGAGAGCTGCCTGTCAGGATGATGGTGTGTGAAGTCAGTGAGCCAAATGGAGTTATTCTCCCACAAGAACCACTTGGCGTATTCTTCTTCAATATGCAATCAGCAACATGCAGTGTTGCTTGATGGAATTGGCTCTTACAGCAACATCTGCGTCTAGAGCCTTTGTTTTTAGGGCTAGCTGAAAACGGCTTTGGCGCTGAAGTGGTTTCTGAATGTGGAGTTGGTGGCATGTGAAACCCGCCTGTGGAGCCTTCGTTTATGTGGGATGCTCACCAAGCTGCCCTTCAGGACAATGCACGCAAACGGCATTAAGCATAGTGTGTGAACACGTAATTTGCTTGAGAGCTGCCTGTCAGCCTGATGGTGTGTGAAGTCAGTGAACCAAATGGAGTTGTTCTCCCAAAAGAACCACTCGGCTGATTCTTCTTCAATATGCAATTCAGCAACATGCAGTGTTGCTTGATGGAATTAGCTCTTACAGCAACATCTGCGTCTAGAGCCTTTGTATTTAGGGCTAGCTGAAAACGGCTTTGGCGCTGAAGTGGTTTCTGAATGTGGAGTTGGTGGCGTGTGAAACCCGCCTGTGGAGCCTTCGTTTGTGTGGGATGCTCACCAAGCTGCCCTTCAGGACAATGCACTCAAACGGCATTAGGCATAGTGTGTGAACACGTAGTTTGCTTGAGAGCTGCCTGTCAGCCTGATGGTGTGTGAAGTCAGTGAGCCAAATGGAGTTGTTCTCCCACAAGAACCACTCGGCTGATTCTTCTTCAATATGCAATTCAGCAACATGCACTGTTGCTTGATGGAATTAGCTCTTGCAGCAACATCTGCGTCTAGATCCTTTGTATTTAGTGCTAGCTGAAAAGGGCTTTGGCGCTGAAGTGGTTTCTGAATGTGGAGTTGGTAGCATGTGAAACCCGCCTGTGGAGCCTTCGTTTGTGTGGGATGCTCACCAAGCTGCCCTTCAGGACAATGCACTCAAACGGCATTCAGCATAGTGTGTGAACACGTAGTTTGCTGGAGAGCTGCCTGTCAGCCTGATGGTGTGTGAAGTCAGTGAGCCAAAGGGAGTTGTTCTCCCACAAGAACCACTCGGCTGATTCTTCTTCAATATGCAATTCAGCAACATGCAGTGTTGCTTGATGGAATTAGCTCTTACAGCAACATCTGCGTCTAGAGCCTTTGTATTTAGGGCTAGCTGAAAACGGCTTTGGCGCTGAAGTGGTTTCTGTATGTGGAGTGGGTGGCATGTGAAACCCGCCTGTGGAGCCTTCGTTTGTGTGGGATGCTCACCAAGCTGCCCTTCAGGACAATGCACTCAAACGGCATTAAGCATAGTGTGTGAACACGTAGTTTGCTTGAGAGCTGCCTGTCAGCCTGATGCTGTGTGAAGTCAGTGAGCCAAATGGAGTTGTTCTCCCACAAGAACCACTCGGCTGATTCTTCTTCAATTTTTCATTCAGCAACATGCAGTGTTGCTTGATGGAATTAGCTCTTACAGCCACATCTGCGTCTAGAGCCTTTGTATTTAGGGCTAGCTGAAAAGGGCTTTGGCGCTGAAGTGGTTTCTGAATGTGGAGTTGGTGGCACGTGAAACCCGCCTGTGGAGCCTTCGTTTGTGTGGGATGCTCACCAACCTGCCCTTCAGGACAATGCACTCAAACGGCATTAAGCATAGTGTGTGAACACGTAGTTTGCTTGAGAGCTGCCTGTCAGCCTGATGGTGTGTGAAGTCAGTGAGCCAAATGGAGTTGTTCTCCCACAAGAACCACTCGGCTGATTCTTCTTCAATATGCAATTCAGCAACATGCAGTGTTGCTTGATGGAATTAGCTCTTACAGCAACATCTGCGTCTAGAGCCTTTGTATTTAGGGCTAGCTGAAAACGGCTTTGGCGCTGAAGTGGTTGCTGAATGTGGAGTTGGTGGCATGTGAAACCCGCCTGTGGAGCCTTCGTTTGTGTGGGATGCTCACCAAGCTGCCCTTCAGGACAATGCACTCAAACGGCATTAGGCATAGTGTGTGAACACGTAGTTTGCTTGAGAGCTGCCTGTCAGCCTGATGCTGTGTGAAGTCAGTGAGCCAAATGGAGTTGTTCTCCCACAAGAACCACTCGGCTGATTCTTCTTCAATATGCAATTCAGCAACATGCACTGTTGCTTGATGGAATTAGCTCTTGCAGCAACATCTGCGTCTAGATCCTTTGTATTTAGTGCTAGCTGAAAAGGGCTTTGGCGCTGAAGTGGTTTCTGAATGTGGAGTTGGTAGCATGTGAAACCCGCCTGTGGAGCCTTCGTTTGTGTGGGATGCTCACCAAGCTGCCCTTCAGGACAATGCACTCAAACGGCATTTAGCATAGTGTGTGAACACGTAGTTTGCTTGAGAGCTGCGTGTCAGCCTGATGGTGTGTGAAGTCAGTGAGCCAAATAGAGTTGTTCTCCCACAAGAACCACTCGGCTGATTCTTCTTCAATATGCAATTCAGCAACATGCAGTGTTGCTGGATGGAATTAGTTCTTACAGCAACATCTGCGTCTAGAGCCTTTGTATTTAGGGCTAGCTGAAAACGGCTTTGGCGCTGAAGTGGTTTCTGTATGTGGAGTGGGTGGCATGTGAAACCCGCCTGTGGAGCCTTCGTTTGTGTGGGATGCTCACCAAGCTGCCCTTCAGGACAATGCACTCAAACGGCATTAAGCATAGTGTGTGAACACGAAGTTTGCTTGAGAGCTGCCTGTCAGCCTGATGCTGTGTGAAGTCAGTGAGCCAAATGGAGTTGTTCTCCCACAAGAACCACTCGGCTGATTCTTCTTCAATATGCAATTCAGCAACATGCAGTGTTGCTTGATGGAATTAGCTCTTACAGCAACATCTGCGTCTAGAGCCTTTATATTTAGGGCTAGCTGAAAAGGGCTTTGGCGCTGAAGTGGTTTCTGAATGTGGAGTTGGTGGCATGTGAAACCCGCCTGTGGAGCCTTCGTTTGTGTGGGATGCTCACCAAGCTGCCCTTCAGGACAATGCACTCAAACGGCATTAAGCATAGTGTGTGAACACGTAGTTTGCTTGAGAGCTGCCTGTCAGCCTGATGGTGTGTGAAGTCAGTGAGCCAAATGGAGTTGTTCTCCCTCAAGAACCACTCGGCTGATTCTTCTTCAGTTTTTCATTCAGCAACATGCAGTGTTGCTTGATGGAATTAGCTCTTACAGCAACATCTGCGTCTAGAGCCTTTGTATTTAGGGCTAGCTGAAAAGGGCTTTGGCGCTGAAGTGGTTTCTGAATGTGGAGTTGGTGGCACGTGAAACCCGCCTGTGGAGCCTTCGTTTGTGTGGGATGCTCACCAAGCTGCCCTTCAGGACAATGCACTCAAACGGCATTCAGCATAGTGTGTGAACACGTAGTTTGCTTGAGAGCTGCCTGTCAGCCTGATGGTGTGTGAAGTCAGTGAGCCAAATGGAGTTGTTCTCCCACAAGAACCACTCGGCTGATTCTTCTTCAATATGCAATTCAGCAACATGCAGTGTTGCTTGATGGAATTAGCTCTTACAGCACCATCTGCGTCTAGAGCCTTTGTATTTAGTGCTAGCTGAAAGGGCTTTGGCGCTGAAGTGGTTTCTGTATGTGGAGTTGGTGGCATGTGAAACCCGCCTGTGGAGCCTTCGTTTGTGTGGGATGCTCACCAAGCTGCCCTTCAGGACAATGCACTCATACGGCATTAAGCATAGTGTGTGAACACGTAGTTTGCTTGAGAGCTGCCTGTCAGCCTGATGGTGTGTGAAGTCAGTGAGCCAAATGGAGTTGTTCTCCCACAAGAACCACTTGGCTGATTCTTCTTCAATATGCAATTCAGCAACATGCAGTGTTGCTGGATGGAATTAGCTCTTACAGCAACATCTGCGTCTAGAGCCTTTGTATTTAGGGCTAGCTGAAAAGGGCTTTGGCGCTGAAGTGGTTTCTGAATGTGGAGTTGGTGGCATGTGAAACCCGCCTGTCGAAGATTCGTTTGTGTGGGATGCTCACCAAGCTGCCCTTCAGGACAATGCACTCAAACGGCATTAAGCATAGTGTGTGAACACGTAGTTTGCTTGAGAGCTGCCTGTCAGCCTGAGGGTGTGTTAAGTCAGTGAGCCAAATGGAGTTGTTCTCCCACAAGAACCACTCGGCTGATTCTTCTTCAATATGCAATTCAGCAACATGCAGTGTTGCTTGATGGAATTGGCTCTTACAGCAACATCTGCGTCTAGAGCCTGTGTATTTAGGGCTAGCTGAAAACGGCTTTGGCGCTGAAGTGGTTTCTGAATGTGGAGTTGGTGGCGTGTGAAACCCGCCTGTGGAGCCTTCGTTTGTGTGGGATGCTCACCAAGCTGCCCTTCAGGACAATGCACTCAAACGGCATTCAGCATAGTGTGTGAACACGTAGTTTGCTTGAGAGCTGCCTGTCAGCCTGATGGTGTGTGAAGTCAGTGAGCCAAATGGAGTTGTTCTCCCACAAGAACCACTCGGCTGATTCTTCTTCAATATGCCATTCAGCAACATGCAGTGTTGCTTGATGGAATTGGCTCTTACAGCAACATCAGCGTCTAGAGCCTTTGTATTTAGGGCTAGCTGAATGTGGCTTTGGCGCTGAAGTGGTTTCTGAATGTGGAGTTGGTGGCATGTGAAACCCGCCTGTGGAGCCTTCGTTTGTGTGGGATGCTCACCAAGCTGCCCTTCAGGACAATGCACTCAAACAGCATTAGGCATAGTGTGTGAACATGTAGTTTACTTGAGAGCTGCCTGTCAGCCTGATGGTGTGTGAAGTCAGTGAGCCAAATGGAGTTGTTCACCCACAAGAACCACTCGGCTGATTCTTCTTCAATATGCCATTCAGCAGCATGCAGTGTTGCTTGATGGAATTAGCTCTTACAGCCACATCTGCGTCTAGAGCCTTTGTATTTAGGGCTAGCTGAAAACGGCTTTGGCGCTGAAGTGGTTTCTGTATGTGGAGTTGGTGGCATGTGAAACCCGCCTGTGGAGCCTTTGTTTGTGTGGGATGCTCACCAACCTGCACTTCAGGACAATGCACTCAAACGGCATTAAGCATAGTGTGTGAACACGTAGTTTGCTTGAGAGCTGCCTGTCAGCCTGATGCTGTGTGAAGTCAGTGAGCCAAATGGAGTTGTTCTCCCACAAGAACCACTCGGCTGATTCTTCTTCAATATGCAATTCAGCAACATGCAGTGTTGCTTGATGGAATTAGCTCTTACAGCAACATCTGCATCTAGGACCTTTCTATTAAGGGCTAGCTGAATGTGGCTTTGGCGCTGAAGTGGTTTCTGAATGTGGAGTTGGTGGCATGTGAAACCCGCCTGTGGAGCCTTCGTTTGTGTGGGATGCTCACCAAGCTGCCCTTCAGGACAATGCACTCAAACGGCATTAGGCATAGTGTGTGAACATGTAGTTTACTTGAGAGCTGCCTGTCAGCCTGATGGTGTGTGAAGTCAGTGAGCCAAATGGAGTTGTTCACCCACAAGAACCACTCGGCTGATTCTTCTTCAATATGCCATTCAGTAGCATGCAGTGTTGCTTGATGGAATTAGCTTTTACAGCAACATCTGCGTCTAGAGCCTTTGTATTTAGGGCTAGCTGAAAACGGCTTTGGCGCTGAAGTGGTTTCTGTAAGTGGAGTTGGTGGCATGTGAAACCCGCCTGTGGAGCCATCGCTTGTGTGGGATGCTCACCAAGCTGCCCTTCAGGACAATGCACTCAAACGGCATTAAGCATAGTGTGTGAACACGTAGTTTGCTTGAGAGCTGCCTGTCAGCCTGATGGTGTGTGAAGTCAGTGAGCCAAATGGAGTTGTTCTCCCACAAGAACCACTCGGCTGATTCTTCTTCAATATGCCATACAGCAGCATGCAGTGTTGCTTGATAGAATTAGCTCTTACAGCAACATCTGCGTCTAGAGCCTTTGTATTTAGGGCTAGCTGAAAAGGGCTTTGGCGCTGAAGTGGTTTCTGAATGTGGAGTTGGTGGCATGTGAAACCCGCCTGTGGAGCCTTCTTTTGTGTGGGATGCTCACCAAGCTGCCCTTCAGGACAATGCACTCAAACGGCATTCAGCATAGTATGTGAACACATAGTTTGCTTGAGAGCTGCCTGTCAGCCTGATGGTGTGTGAAGTCAGTGAGCCAAATGGAGTTGTTCTCCCACAAGAACCACTCGGCTGATTCTTCTTCAATATGCAATTCAGCAACATGCAGTGTTGCTTGATGGAATTGGCTCTTACAGCCACATCTGCTTCTAGAGCCTTTGTATTTAGGGCTAGCTGAAAACGGCTTTGGCGCTGAAGTGGTTTCTGAATGTGGAGTTGGTGGCATGTGAAACCCGCCTGTGGAGCCTTCGTTTGTGTGGGATGCTCACCAACCTGCCCTTCAGGACAATGCACTCAAACGGCATTAAGCATTGTGTGTGAACACGTAGTTTGCTTGAGAGCTGCCTGTCAGCCTGATGCTGTGTGAAGTCAGTGAGCCAAATGGAGTTGTTCTCCCACAAGAACCACTTGGCTGATTCTTCTTCAATATGCAATTCAGCAACATGCAGTCTTGCTTGATGGAATTAGCTCTTACAGCAACATCTGCGTCTAGAGCCTTTGTATTTAGGGCTAGCCTAAAAGGGCTTTGGCGCTGAAGTGGTTTCTGAATGTGGAGTTGGTGGCATGTGAAACCCGCCTGTGGAGCCTTCGTTTGTGTGGGATGCTCACCAACCTGCCCTTCAGGACAATGCACTCAATCGGCATTAAGCATAGTGTGTGAACACGTAGTTTGCTTGAGAGCTGCCTGTCAGCCTGATGGTGTGTGAAGTCAGTGAGCCAAATGGAGTTGTTCTCCCACAAGAACCACTTGGCTGATTCTTCTTCAATATGCAATTCAGCAACATGCAGTCTTGCTTGATGGAATTAGCTCTTAGAGCAACATCTGCGTCTAGAGCCTTTGTATTTAGTGCTAGCTGAAAACGGCTTTGGCGCTGAAGTGGTTTCTGAATGTGGAGTTGGTGGCATGTGAAACCCGCCTGTGGAGCCTTCGTTTGTGTGGGATGCTCACCAAGCTGCCCCTCAGGACAATGCACTCAAACGACATTAAGCATAGTGTGTGAACACGTAGTTTGCTTGAGAGCTGCCTGTCAGCCTGCTGGTGTGTGAAGTCAGTGAGCCAAATGGAGTTGTTCTCCCACAAGAACCACTCGGCTGATTCTTCTTCAATATGCAATTCAGCAACATGCACTGTTGCTTGATGGAATTAGCTCTTACAGCAACATCTGCGTCTAGAGCCTTTGTATTTAGGGCTAGCTGAAAACGGCTTTGGCGCTGAAGTGGTTTCTGAATGTGGAGTTGGTGGCATGTGAAACCCGCCTGTGGAGCCTTCGTTTGTGTGGGATGCTCACCAACCTGCCCTACAGGACAATGCACTCAAACGGCATTCAGCATAGTGTGTGAACACGTAGTTTGTTTGAGAGCTGCCTGTCATCCTGATGGTGTGTGAAGTCAGTGAGCCAAATGGAGTTGTTCTCCCACAAGAACCACTCGGCTGATTCTTCTTCAATATGCAATTCAGCAACATGCAGTGTTGCTTGATGGAATTAGCTCTTACAGCCACATCTGCGTCTAGAGCCTTTGTATTTAGGGCTAGCTGAAAAGGGCTTTGGCGCTGAAGTGGTTTCTGAATGTGGAGTTGGTGGCATGTGAAACCTGCCTGTGGAGCCTTCGTTTGTGTGGGATGCTCACCAAGCTGCCCTTCAGGACAATGCACTCAAACGGCATTAAGCATAGTGTGTGAACACGTAGTTTGCTTGAGAGCTGCCTGTCAGCCTGATGGAGTGTGAAGTCAGTGAGCCAAATGGAGTTGTTCTCCCACAAGAACCACTCGGCTGATTCTTCTTCAATATGCAATTCAGCAACATGCAGTGTTGCTTGATGAAATTAGCTCTTACAGCAACAATGCGTCTAGAGCCTTTGTATTTAGGGCTAGCTGAAAACGGCTTTGGCGCTGAAGTGGTTTCTGAATGTGGAGTTGGTGGCATGTGAAACCCGCCTGTGGAGCCTTCGTTTGTGTGGGATGCTCACCAACCTGCCCTTCAGGACAATGCACTCAAACGGCATTAAGCATAGTGTGTGAACACGTAGTTTTCTTGAGAGCTGCCTGTCAGCCTGATGGTGTGTGAAGTCAGTGTGCCAAATGGAATTGTTCTCCCACAAGAACCACTCGGCTGATTCTTCTTCAATATGCAATTCAGCAACATGCAGTGTTGCTGGATGGAATTAGCTCTTACAGCAACATCTGCGTCTAGAGCCTTTGTATTTAGTGCTAGCTGAAAAGGGCTTTGGCGCTGATGTGGTTTCTGAATGTGGAGTTGGTGGCATGTGAAACCCGCCTGTGGAGCCTTCGTTTGTGTGGGATGCTCACCAAGCTGCCCTTCAGGACAATGCACTCAAACGGCATCAGGCATAGTGTGTGAACACGTAGTTTGCTTGAGAGCTGCCTGTTAGCCTGATGCTGTGTGAAGTCAGTGAGCCAAATGGAGTTGTTCTCCCACAAGAACCACTCGGCTGATTCTTCTTCAATATGCAATTCAGCAACATGCCTTGTTGCTTGATGTAATTAGCTCTTACAGCAACATCTGCGTGTAGAGCCTTTGTATTTAGGGCTAGCTGAAAAGGGCTTTGGCGCTGAAGTGGTTTCTGAATGTGGAGTTGGTGGCATGTGAAACCCGCCTGTGGAGCCTTCGTTTGTGTGGGATGCTCACCAAGCTGCCCTTCAGGACAATGCACTCAAACGGCATTAAGCATAGTGTGTGAACACGTAGTTTGCTTGAGAGCTGCCTGTCAGCTTGATGGTGTGTAAAGTCAGTGAGCCAAATGGAGTTGTTCTCCCACAAGAACCACTCGGCTGATTCTTCTTCAATATGCAATTCAGCAACATGCAGTGTTACTTGATGGAATTAGCTCTTACAGCAACATCTGCGTCTAGAGCCTTTGTATTTAGGGCTAGCTGAAAAGGGCTTTGGCGCTGAAGTGGTTTCTGAATGTGGAGTTGGTGGTATGTGAAACCTGCCTGTGGAGCCTTCGTTTGTGTGGGAGCTCACCCAGCTGCCCTTCAGGACAATGCACTCAAACGGCATTAAGCATAGTGTGTGAACACGTAGTTTGCTTGAGAGCTGCCTGTCAGCCTGATGGTGTGTAAAGTCAGTGAGCCAAATGGAGTTGTTCTCCCACAAGAACCACTCGGCTGATTCTTCTTCAATATGCAATTCAGCAACATGCAGTGTTGCTTGATGGAATTAGCTCTTACAGCAACATCTGCGTCTAGAGTCTTTGTATTTAGGGCTAGCTGAAAAGGGATTTGGCGCTCAAGTGTTTTCTGAATGTGGAGTTGGTGGCATGTGAAACCCGCCTGTGGAGCCTTCGTTTGTGTGTGATGCTCACCAAATGCCCTTCAGGGCAATGCACTCAAACGGCATTAAGCATAGTGTGTGAACACGTAGTTTGCTTGAGAGCTGCCTGTCAGCCTGATGGTGTATGAAGTCAGTGTGCCAAATGGAGTTGTTCTCCCACAAGAACCACTCGGCTGATTCTTCTTCAAGATGCAATTCAGCAACATGCAGTGTTGCTTGATGGAATTAGCTCTTACAGCAACATCTGCGTCTAGAGCCTTTGTATTTAGGGCTAGCTGAAAAGGGCTTTGGCGCTGAAGTGGTTTCTTAATGTGGAGTTGGTGGCGTGTGAAACCCGCCTGTGGAGCTTTCGTTTGTGTGGGATGCTCACCAAGCTGCCCTACAGGACAATGCACTCAAACGGCATTTAGCATAGTGTGTGAACACGTAGTTTGCTTGAGAGCTGCCTGTGAGCCTGATGGTGTGTGAAGTCAGTGAGCCAAATGGAGTTGTTCTCCCACAAGAACCACTTGGCTGATTCTTCTTCAATATGCAATTCAGCAACATGCAGTGTTGCTTGATGGAATTAGCTCTTACAGCAACATCTGGGTCTAGAGCCTTTGTATTTAGGGCTAGCTGAAAAGGGCTTTGGCGCTGAAGTGGTTTCTGAATGTGGAGTTGGTGGCATGTGAAATCCGCCTGTGGAGCCTTCGTTTGTGTGGGATGCACACCAACCTGCCCTTCAGGACAATGCACTCAAACGGCATTTAGCATAGTGTGTGAACACGTAGTTTGCTTGAGAGCTGCCTGTCAGCCTGATGGTGTGTGAAGTCAGTGAGCCAAATGGAGTTGTTCTCCCACAAGAACCACTTGGCTGATTCTTCTTCAATATGCAATTCAGCAACATGCAGTGTTGCTTGAAGGAATTAGCTCTTACAGCAACATCTGCGTCTAGAGCCTTTGTATTTAGGGCTAGCTGAAAAGGGCTTTGGCGCTGAAGTGATTTCTGAATGTGGAGTTGGTGGCATGTGAAACCCGCCTGTGGAGCCTTCGTTTGTGTGGGATGCTCACCAAGCTGCCCTTCAGGACAATGCACTCAAACGGCATTAAGCATAGTGTGTGAACACGTAGTTTGCTTGAGAGCTGCCTGTCAGCCTGATGGTGTGTGAAGTCAGTGTGCCAAATGGAATTGTTCTCCCACAAGAACCACTCGGCTGATTCTTCTTCAATATGCAATTCAGCCACATGCAGTGTTGCTGGATGGAATTAGCTCTTACAGCAACATCTGCGTCTAGAGCCTTTGTATTTAGGGCTAGCTGAAAAGGGCTTTGGCGCTGAAGTGGTTTCTGAATGTGGAGTTGGTGGCATGTGAAACCCGCCTGTGGAGCCTTCGTTTGTGTGGGATGCTCACCAACCTGCCCTTCAGGACAATGCACTCAAACGGCATTAAGCATAGTGTGTGAACACGTAGTTTGCTTGAGAGCTGCCTGTCAGCCTGATGCTGTGTGAAGTCAGTGAGCCAAATGGAGTTGTTCTCCCACAAGAACCACTCGGCTGATTCTTCTTCAATATGCAATTCAGCAACATGCAGTGTTGCTTGATGGAATTAGCTCTTACAGCAACATCTGCGTCTAGAGCCTTTGTATTTAGGGCTAGCTGAAAAGGGCTTTGGCGCTGAAGTGGTTTCTGAATGTGGAGTTGTTGGTATGTGAACCCTGCCTGTGGAGCCTTCGTTTGTGTGGGAGCTCACCAAGCTGCCCTTCAGGACAATGCACTCAAATGGCATTAAGCATAGTGTGTGAACACGTAGTTTGCTTGAGAGCTGCCTGTCAGCCTGATGGTGTGTAATGTCAGTGAGCCAAATGGAGTTGTTCTCCCACAAGAACCACTCGGCTGATTCTTCTTCAATATGCCATTCAGTAGCATGCAGTGTTGCTTGATGGAATTAGCTTTTACAGCAACATCTGCGTCTAGAGCCTTTGTATTTAGGGCTAGCTGAAAACGGCTTTGGCGCTGAAGTGGTTTCTGTAAGTGGAGTTGGTGGCATGTGAAACCCGCCTGTGGAGCCATCGCTTGTGTGGGATGCTCACCAAGCTGCCCTTCAGGACAATGCACTCAAACGGCATTAAGCATAGTGTGTGAACACGTAGTTTGCTTGAGAGCTGCCTGTCAGCCTGATGCTGTGTGAAGTCAGTGAGCCAAATGGAGTTGTTCTCCCACAAGAACCACTCGGCTGATTCTTCTTCAATATGCCATACAGCAGCATGCAGTGTTGCTTGATAGAATTAGCTCTTACAGCAACATCTGCGTCTAGAGCCTTTGTATTTAGGGCTAGCTGAAAAGGGCTTTGGCGCTGAAGTGGTTTCTGAATGTGGAGTTGGTGGCATGTGAAACCCGCCTGTGGAGCCTTCTTTTGTGTGGGATGCTCACCAAGCTGCCCTTCAGGACAATGCACTCAAACGGCATTCAGCATAGTATGTGAACACATAGTTTGCTTGAGAGCTGCCTGTCAGCCTGATGGTGTGTGAAGTCAGTGAGCCAAATGGAGTTGTTCTCCCACAAGAACCACTCGGCTGATTCTTCTTCAATATGCAATTCAGCAACATGCAGTGTTGCTTGATGGAATTGGCTCTTACAGCCACATCTGCTTCTAGAGCCTTTGTATTTAGGGCTAGCTGAAAACGGCTTTGGCGCTGAAGTGGTTTCTGAATGTGGAGTTGGTGGCATGTGAAACCCGCCTGTGGAGCCTTCGTTTGTGTGGGATGCTCACCAAGCTGCCCTTCAGGACAATGCACTCAAACGGCATTAAGCATTGTGTGTGAACACGTAGTTTGCTTGAGAGCTGCCTGTCAGCCTGATGCTGTGTGAAGTCAGTGAGCCAAATGGAGTTGTTCTCCCACAAGAACCACTTGGCTGATTCTTCTTCAATATGCAATTCAGCAACATGCAGTCTTGCTTGATGGAATTAGCTCTTACAGCAACATCTGCGTCTAGAGCCTTTGTATTTAGGGCTAGCCTAAAAGGGCTTTGGCGCTGAAGTGGTTTCTGAATGTGGAGTTGGTGGCATGTGAAACCCGCCTGTGGAGCCTTCGTTTGTGTGGGATGCTCACCAACCTGCCCTTCAGGACAATGCACTCAATCGGCATTAAGCATAGTGTGTGAACACGTAGTTTGCTTGAGAGCTGCCTGTCAGCCTGATGGTGTGTGAAGTCAGTGAGCCAAATGGAGTTGTTCTCCCACAAGAACCACTTGGCTGATTCTTCTTCAATATGCAATTCAGCAACATGCAGTCTTGCTTGATGGAATTAGCTCTTAGAGCAACATCTGCGTCTAGAGCCTTTGTATTTAGTGCTAGCTGAAAACGGCTTTGGCGCTGAAGTGGTTTCTGAATGTGGAGTTGGTGGCATGTGAAACCCGCCTGTGGAGCCTTCGTTTGTGTGGGATGCTCACCAAGCTGCCCCTCAGGACAATGCACTCAAACGACATTAAGCATAGTGTGTGAACACGTAGTTTGCTTGAGAGCTGCCTGTCAGCCTGCTGGTGTGTGAAGTCAGTGAGCCAAATGGAGTTGTTCTCCCACAAGAACCACTCGGCTGATTCTTCTTCAATATGCAATTCAGCAACATGCACTGTTGCTTGATGGAATTAGCTCTTACAGCAACATCTGCGTCTGGAGCCTTTGTATTTAGGGCTAGCTGAAAACGGCTTTGGCGCTGAAGTGGTTTCTGAATGTGGAGTTGGTGGCATGTGAAACCCGCCTTTGGAGCCTTCGTTTGTGTGGGATGCTCACCAAGCTGCCCTACAGGACAATGCACTCAAACGGCATTCAGCATAGTGTGTGAACACGTAGTTTGTTTGAGAGCTGCCTGTCATCCTGATGGTGTGTGAAGTCAGTGAGCCAAATGGAGTTGTTCTCCCACAAGAACCACTCGGCTGATTCTTCTTCAATATGCAATTCAGCAACATGCAGTGTTGCTTGATGGAATTAGCTCTTACAGCCACATCTGCGTCTAGAGCCTTTGTATTTAGGGCTAGCTGAAAAGGGCTTTGGCGCTGAAGTGGTTTCTGAATGTGGAGTTGGTGGCATGTGAAACCTGCCTGTGGAGCCTTCGTTTGTGTGGGATGCTCACCAAGCTGCCCTTCAGGACAATGCACTCAAACGGCATTAAGCATAGTGTGTGAACACGTAGTTTGCTTGAGAGCTGCCTGTCAGCCTGATGGAGTGTGAAGTCAGTGAGCCAAATGGAGTTGTTCTCCCACAAGAACCACTCGGCTGATTCTTCTTCAATATGCAATTCAGCAACATGCAGTGTTGCTTGATGAAATTAGCTCTTACAGCAACAATGCGTCTAGAGCCTTTGTATTTAGGGCTAGCTGAAAACGGCTTTGGCGCTGAAGTGGTTTCTGAATGTGGAGTTGGTGGCATGTGAAACCCGCCTGTGGAGCCTTCGTTTGTGTGGGATGCTCACCAACCTGCCCTTCAGGACAATGCACTCAAACGGCATTAAGCATAGTGTGTGAACACGTAGTTTTCTTGAGAGCTGCCTGTCAGCCTGATGGTGTGTGAAGTCAGTGTGCCAAATGGAATTGTTCTCCCACAAGAACCACTCGGCTGATTCTTCTTCAATATGCAATTCAGCAACATGCAGTGTTGCTGGATGGAATTAGCTCTTACAGCAACATCTGCGTCTAGAGCCTTTGTATTTAGTGCTAGCTGAAAAGGGCTTTGGCGCTGAAGTGGTTTCTGAATGTGGAGTTGGTGGCATGTGAAACCCGCCTGTGGAGCCTTCGTTTGTGTGGGATGCTCACCAAGCTGCCCTTCAGGACAATGCACTCAAACGGCATCAGGCATAGTGTGTGAACACGTAGTTTGCTTGAGAGCTGCCTGTTAGCCTGATGCTGTGTGAAGTCAGTGAGCCAAATGGAGTTGTTCTCCCACAAGAACCACTCGGCTGATTCTTCTTCAATATGCAATTCAGCAACATGCCTTGTTGCTTGATGTAATTAGCTCTTACAGCAACATCTGCGTGTAGAGCCTTTGTATTTAGGGCTAGCTGAAAAGGGCTTTGGCGCTGAAGTGGTTTCTGAATGTGGAGTTGGTGGCATGTGAAACCCGCCTGTGGAGCCTTCGTTTGTGTGGGATGCTCACCAAGCTGCCCTTCAGGACAATGCACTCAAACGGCATTAAGCATAGTGTGTGAACACGTAGTTTGCTTGAGAGCTGCCTGTCAGCTTGATGGTGTGTAAAGTCAGTGAGCCAAATGGAGTTGTTCTCCCACAAGAACCACTCGGCTGATTCTTCTTCAATATGCAATTCAGCAACATGCAGTGTTACTTGATGGAATTAGCTCTTACAGCAACATCTGCGTCTAGAGCCTTTGTATTTAGGGCTAGCTGAAAAGGGCTTTGGCGCTGAAGTGGTTTCTGAATGTGGAGTTGGTGGTATGTGAAACCTGCCTGTGGAGCCTTCGTTTGTGTGGGAGCTCACCCAGCTGCCCTTCAGGACAATGCACTCAAACGGCATTAAGCATAGTGTGTGAACACGTAGTTTGCTTGAGAGCTGCCTGTCAGCCTGATGGTGTGTAAAGTCAGTGAGCCAAATGGAGTTGTTCTCCCACAAGAACCACTCGGCTGATTCTTCTTCAATATGCAATTCAGCAACATGCAGTGTTGCTTGATGGAATTAGCTCTTACAGCAACATCTGCGTCTAGAGTCTTTGTATTTAGGGCTAGCTGAAAAGGGATTTGGCGCTCAAGTGTTTTCTGAATGTGGAGTTGGTGGCATGTGAAACCCGCCTGTGGAGCCTTCGTTTGTGTGTGATGCTCACCAAATGCCCTTCAGGGCAATGCACTCAAACGGCATTAAGCATAGTGTGTGAACACGTAGTTTGCTTGAGAGCTGCCTGTCAGCCTGATGGTGTATGAAGTCAGTTTGCCAAATGGAGTTGTTCTCCCACAAGAACCACTCGGCTGATTCTTCTTCAAGATGCAATTCAGCAACATGCAGTGTTGCTTGATGGAATTAGCTCTTACAGCAACATCTGCGTCTAGAGCCTTTGTATTTAGGGCTAGCTGAAAAGGGCTTTGGCGCTGAAGTGGTTTCTTAATGTGGAGTTGGTGGCGTGTGAAACCCGCCTGTGGAGCTTTCGTTTGTGTGGGATGCTCACCAAGCTGCCCTACAGGACAATGCACTCAAACGGCATTTAGCATAGTGTGTGAACACGTAGTTTGCTTGAGAGCTGCCTGTGAGCCTGATGGTGTGTGAAGTCAGTGAGCCAAATGGAGTTGTTCTCCCACAAGAACCACTTGGCTGATTCTTCTTCAATATGCAATTCAGCAACATGCAGTGTTGCTTGATGGAATTAGCTCTTACAGCAACATCTGGGTCTAGAGCCTTTGTATTTAGGGCTAGCTGAAAAGGGCTTTGGCGCTGAAGTGGTTTCTGAATGTGGAGTTGGTGGCATGTGAAATCCGCCTGTGGAGCCTTCGTTTGTGTGGGATGCACACCAACCTGCCCTTCAGGACAATGCACTCAAACGGCATTTAGCATAGTGTGTGAACACGTAGTTTGCTTGAGAGCTGCCTGTCAGCGTGCTGGTGTGTGAAGTCAGTGAGCCAAATGGAGTTGTTCTCCCACAAGAACCACTCGGCTGATTCTTCTTCAATATGCAATTCAGCAACATGCAGTGTTGCTTGAAGGAATTAGCTCTTACAGCAACATCTGCGTCTAGAGCCTTTGTATTTAGGGCTAGCTGAAAAGGGCTTTGGCGCTGAAGTGATTTCTGAATGTGGAGTTGGTGGCATGTGAAACCCGCCTGTGGAGCCTTCGTTTGTGTGGGATGCTCACCAAGCTGCCCTTCAGGACAATGCACTCAAACGGCATTAAGCATAGTGTGTGAACACGTAGTTTGCTTGAGAGCTGCCTGTCAGCCTGATGGTGTGTGAAGTCAGTGTGCCAAATGGAATTGTTCTCCCACAAGAACCACTCGGCTGATTCTTCTTCAATATGCAATTCAGCCACATGCAGTGTTGCTGGATGGAATTAGCTCTTACAGCAACATCTGCGTCTAGAGCCTTTGTATTTAGGGCTAGCTGAAAAGGGCTTTGGCGCTGAAGTGGTTTCTGAATGTGGAGTTGGTGGCATGTGAAACCCGCCTGTGGAGCCTTCGTTTGTGTGGGATGCTCACCAACCTGCCCTTCAGGACAATGCACTCAAACGGCATTAAGCATAGTGTGTGAACACGTAGTTTGCTTGAGAGCTGCCTGTCAGCCTGATGCTGTGTGAAGTCAGTGAGCCAAATGGAGTTGTTCTCCCACAAGAACCACTCGGCTGATTCTTCTTCAATATGCAATTCAGCAACATGCAGTGTTGCTTGATGGAATTAGCTCTTACAGCAACATCTGCGTCTAGAGCCTTTGTATTTAGGGCTAGCTGAAAAGGGCTTTGGCGCTGAAGTGGTTTCTGAATGTGGAGTTGTTGGTATGTGAACCCTGCCTGTGGAGCCTTCGTTTGTGTGGGAGCTCACCAAGCTGCCCTTCAGGACAATGCACTCAAATGGCATTAAGCATAGTGTGTGAACACGTAGTTTGCTTGAGAGCTGCCTGTCAGCCTGATGGTGTGTAATGTCAGTGAGCCAAATGGAGTTGTTCTCCCACAAGAACCACTCGGCTGATTCTTCTTCAATATGCAATTCAGCAACATGCAGTGTTGCTTGATGGAATTAGCTCTTACAGCAACATCTGCGTCTAGAGTCTTTGTATTTAGGGCTAGCTGAAAAGGGCTTTGGCGCTCAAGTGGTTTCTGAATGTGGAGTTGGTGGCATGTGAAACCCGCCTGTGGAGCCTTCGTTTGTGTGGGATGCTCACCAAATGCCCTTCAGGGCAATGCACTCAGACGGCATTAAGCATAGTGTGTGAACACGTAGTTTGCTTGAGAGCTGCCTGTCAGCCTGATGCTGTGTGAAGTCAGTGAGCCAAATGGAGTTGTTCTCCCACAAGAACCACTCGGCTGATTCTTTTTCAATATGCACTTCAGCAACATGCAGTGTTGCTTGATGGAATTAGCTCTTACAGCCACATCTGCGTCTAGAGCCTTTGCATTTATGGCTAGCTGAAAAGGGCTTTGGCGCTCAAGTGGTTTCTGAATGTGGAGTTGGTGGTATGTGAAACCCGCCTCTGGAGCCTTCGTTTGTGTGGGATGCTCACCAAGCTGCCCTTCAGGACAATGCACTCAAACGGCATTAAGCATAGTGTGTGAACACGTAGTTTGCTTGAGAGCTGCCTGTCAGCCTGATGGTGTGTGAAGTCAGTGAGCCAAATGGAGTTGTTCTCCCACAAGAACCACTCGGCTGATTCTTCTTCAATAAGCAATTCAGCAACATGCAGTGTTGCTTGATGGAATTGGCTCTTACAGCAACATCTGCGTCTAGAGCCTTTGTATTTAGGGTTAGCTGAAAACGGCTTTGGCGCTGAAGTGGTTTCTGAATGTGGAGTTGGTGGCATGTGAAACCCGCCTGTGGAGCCTTCGTTGTGTGGGATGCTCACCAAGTTGCCCTTCAGGACAATGCACTCAAACGGCATTAAGCATAGTGTGTGAACACATAGTTTGCTTGAGAGCTGCCTGTCAGCCTGATGGTGTGTGAAGTCAGTGAGCCAAATGGAGTTGTTCTCCCACAAGAACCACTCGGCTGATTCTTCTTCAATATGCAATTCAGCAACATGCAGTGTTGCTTGATGGAATTAGCTCTTACAGCAACATCTGCGTCTAGAGCCTTTGTATTTAGGGCTAGCTGAAAAGGGCTTTGGCGCTCAAGTGGTTTCTGAATGTGGAGTTGGTGGTATGTGAAACCCGCCTGTGGAGCCTTCGTTTGTGTGCGATGCTCACCAAGCTGCCCTTCAGGACAATGCACTCAAACGGCATTAAGCATAGTGTGTGAACACGTAGTTTGCTTGAGAGCTGCCTGTCAGCCTGCTGGTGTGTGAAGTCCGTGAGCCAAATGGAGTTGTTCTCCCACAAGAACCACTCGGCTGATTCTTCTTCAATATGCAATTCAGCAACATGCAGTGTTGCTTGAAGGAATTAGCTCTTACAGCAACATCTGCGTCTAGAGCCTTTGTATTTAGGGCTAGCTGAAAAGGGCTTTGGCGCTGAAGTGGTTTCTGAATGTGGAGTTGGTGGCATGTGAAACCCGCCTGTGGAGCCTTCGTTTGTGTGGGATGTTCACCAAGCTGCCCTTCAGGACAATGCACTCAAACGGCATTAAGCATAGTGTGTGAACACGTAGTTTGCTTGAGAGCTGCCTGTCAGCCTGATGGTGTGTGAAGTCAGTGTGCCAAATGGAATTGTTCTCCCACAAGAACCACTCGGCTGATTCTTCTTCAATATGCAATTCAGCCACATGCAGTGTTGCTGGATGGAATTAGCTCTTACAGCAACATCTGCGTCTAGAGCCTTTGTATTTAGGGCTAGCTGAAAAGGGCTTTGGCGCTCAAGTGGTTTCTGAATGTGCAGATGGTGGCATGTGAAACCCGCCTGTGGAGCCTTCGTTTGTGATGCTCACCAAATGCCCTTCAGGGCAATGCACTCAAACGGCATTAAGCATAGTGTGTGAACACGTAGTTTGCTTGAGAGCTGCCTGTCAGCCTGATGGTGTGTGAAGTCAGTGAGCCAAATGGAGTTGTTCTCCCACAAAAACCACACGGCTGATTCTTTTTCAATATGCACTTCAGCAACATGCAGTGTTGCTTGATGGAATTAGCTCTTACAGCCACATCTGCGTCTAGAGCCTTTGTATTTAGGGCTAGCTGAAAAGGGCTTTGGCGCTGAAGTGGTTTCTGAATGTGGAGTTGGTGGCATGTGAAATCCGCCTGTGGAGCCTTCGTTTGTGTGGGATGCTCACCAACCTGCCCTTCAGGACAATGCACTCAAACGGCATTTAGCATAGTGTGTGAACACGTAGTTTGCTTGAGAGCTGCCTGTCAGCCTGCTGTTGTGTGAAGTCAGTGAGCCAAATGGAGTTGTTCTCCCACAAGAACCACTCGGCTGATTCTTCTTCAATATGCAATTCAGCAACATGCAGTGTTGCTTGAAGGAATTAGCTCTTACAGCAACATCTGCGTCTAGAGCCTTTGTATTTAGGGCTAGCTGAAAAGGGCTTTGGCGCTGAAGTGGTTTCTGAATGTGGAGTTGGTTTCATGTGAAACCCGCCTGTGGAGCCTTCGTTTGTGTGGGATGCTCACCAAGCTGCCCTTCAGGACAATGCACTCAAACGGCATTAAGCATAGTGTGTGAACACGTAGTTTGCTTGAGAGCTGCCTGTCAGCCTGATGGTGTGTGAAGTCAGTGTGCCAAATGGAATTGTTCTCCCACAAGAACCACTCGGCTGATTCTTCTTCAATATGCAATTCAGCAACATGCAGTGTTGCTGGATGGAATTAGCTCTTACAGCAACATCTGCGTCTAGAGCCTTTGTATTTAGGGCTAGCTGAAAAGGGCTTTGGCGCTGAAGTGGTTTCTGAATGTGGAGTTGGTGGCATGTGAAACCCGCCTGTGGAGCCTTCGTTTGTGTGGGATGCTCACCAAGCTGCCCTTCAGGACAATGCACTCAAACGGCATTAGGCATAGTGTGTGAACACGTAGTTTGCTTGAGAGCTGCCTGTTAGCCTGATGCTGTGTGAAGTCAGTGAGCCAAATGGAGTTGTTCTCCCACAAGAACCACTCGGCTGATTCTTCTTCAATATGCAATTCAGCAACATGCAGTGTTGCTTGATGGAATTAGCTCTTACAGCAACATCTGCGTCTAGAGCCTTGGTATTTAGGGCTAGCTGAAAAGGGCTTTGGCGCTGAAGTGGTTTCTGAATGTGGAGTTGGTGGCATGTGAAACCCGCCTGTGGAGCCTTCGTTTGTGTGGGATGCTCACCAAGCTGCCCTTCAGGACAATGCACTCAAACGGCATTAGGCATAGTGTGTGAACACGTAGTTTGCTTGAGAGCTGCCTGTCAGCCTGATGCTGTGTGAAGTTAGTGAGCCAAATGGAGTTGTTCTCCCACAAGAACCACTCGGCTGATTCTTCTTCAATATGCAATTCAGCAACATGCAGTGTTGCTTGATGGAATTAGCTCTTACAGCAACATCTGCGTCTAGAGCCTTTGTATTTAGGGCTAGCTGAAAAGGGCTTTGGCGCTGAAGTGGTTTCTGAATGTGGAGTTGTTGGTATGTGAACCCTGCCTGTGGAGCCTTCGTTTGTGTGGGAGCTCACCAAGCTGCCCTTCAGGACAATGCACTCAAACGGCATTAAGCATAGTGTGTGAACACGTAGTTTGCTTGAGAGCTGCCTGTCAGCCTGATGGTGTGTAAAGTCAGTGAGCCAAATGGAGTTGTTCTCCCACAAGAACCACTCGGCTGATTCTTCTTCAATATGCAATTCAGCAACATGCAGTGTTGCTTGATGGAATTAGCTCTTACAGCAACATCTGCGTCTAGAGTCTTTGTATTTAGGGCTAGCTGAAAAGGGCTTTGGCGCTCAAGTGGTTTCTGAATGTGGAGTTGGTGGCATGTGAAACCCGCCTGTGGAGCCTTCGTTTGTGTGGGATGCTCACCAAATGCCCTTCAGGGCAATGCACTCAGACGGCATTAAGCATAGTGTGTGAACACGTAGTTTGCTTGAGAGCTGCCTGTCAGCCTGATGCTGTGTGAAGTCAGTGAGCCAAATGGAGTTGTTCTCCCACAAGAACCACTCGGCTGATTCTTTTTCAATATGCACTTCAGCAACATGCAGTGTTGCTGGATGGAATTAGCTCTTACAGCAACATCTGCGTCTAGAGCCTTTGTATTTAGGGCTAGCTGAAAAGGGCTTTGGCGCTCAAGTGGTTTATGAATGTGCAGTTGGTGGCATGTGAAATCCGCCTGTGGAGCCTTCGTTTGTGTGGGATGCTCACCAACCTGCCCTTCAGGACAATGCACTCAAACGGCATTTAGCATAGTGTGTGAACACGTAGTTTGCTTGAGAGCTGCCTGTCAGCCTGATGGTGTGTGAAGTCAGTGAGCCAAATGGAGTTGTTCTCCCACAAGAACCACTCGGCTGATTCTTCTTCAATATGCAATTCAGCAACATGCAGTGTTGCTTGATGGAATTAGCTCTTACAGCAACATCTGCGTCTAGAGCCTTTGTATTTAGGGCTAGCTGAAAAGGGCTTTGGCGCTGAAGTGGTTTCTGAATGTGGAGTTGGTGGCATGTGAAACCCGCCTGTGGAGCCTTCGTTTGTGCGGGATGCTCACCAAGCTGCCCTTCAGGACAATGCACTCAAACGGCATTAAGCATAGTGTGTGAACACGTAGTTTGCTTGAGAGCTGCCTGTCAGCCTGATGGTGTGTGAAGTCAGTGTGCCAAATGGAATTGTTCTCCCACAAGAACCACTCGGCTGATTCTTCTTCAATATGCAATTCAGCCACATGCAGTGTTGCTGGATGGAATTAGCTCTTACAGCAACATCTGCGTCTAGAGCCTTTGTATTTAGGGCTAGCTGAAAAGGGCTTTGGCGCTCAAGTGGTTTCTGAATGTGGAGTTGGTGGCATGTGAAACCCGCCTGTGGAGCCTTCGTTTGTGTGGGATGCTCACCAAGCTGCCCTTCAGGACAATGCACTCAAACGGCATTAGGCATAGTGTGTGAACACGTAGTTTGCTTGAGAGCTGCCTGTTAGCCTGATGCTGTGTGAAGTCAGTGAGCCAAATGGAGTTGTTCTCCCACAAGAACCACTCGGCTGATTCTTCTTCAATATGCAATTCAGCAACATGCAGTGTTGCTTGATGGAATTAGCTCTTACAGCAACATCTGCGTGTAGAGCCTTTGTATTTAGGGCTAGCTGAAAAGGGCTTTGGCGCTGAAGTGGTTTCTGCATGTCGAGTTGGTGGCATGTGAAACCCGCCTGTGGAGCCTTCGTTTGTGTGGGATGCTCACCAACCTGCCCTTCAGGACAATGCACTCAAACGGCATTAAGCATAGTGTGTGAACACGTAGTTTGCTTGAGAGCTGCCTGTCAGCCTGATGGTGTGTGAAGTCAGTGTGCCAAATGGAGTTGTTCTCCCACAAGAACCACTCGGCTGATTCTTCTTCAATATGCAATTCAGCCACATGCAGTGTTGCTGGATGGAATTAGCTCTTACAGCAACATCTGCGTCTAGAGCCTTTGTATTTAGGGTTAGCTGAAAACGGCTTTGGCGCTGAAGTGGTTTCTGAATGTGGAGTTGGTGGCATGTGAAACCCGCCTGTGGAGCCTTCGTTGTGTGGGATGCTCACCAAGTTGCCCTTCAGGACAATGCACTCAAACGGCATTAAGCATAGTGTGTGAACACATAGTTTGCTTGAGAGCTGCCTGTCAGCCTGATGGTGTGTGAAGTCAGTGAGCCAAATGGAGTTGTTCTCCCACAAGAACCACTCGGCTGATTCTTCTTCAATATGCAATTCAGCAACATGCAGTGTTGCTTGATGGAATTAGCTCTTACAGCAACATCTGCGTCTAGAGCCTTTGTATTTAGGGCTAGCTGAAAAGGGCTTTGGCGCTCAAGTGGTTTCTGAATGTGGAGTTGTTGGTATGTGAAACCCGTCTGTGGAGCCTTCGTTTGTGTGGGAGCTCACCAAGCTGCCCTTCAGGACAATGCACTCAAACGGCATTAAGCATAGTGTGTGAACACGTAGTTTGCTTGAGAGCTGCCTGTCAGCCTGCTGGTGTGTGAAGTCAGTGAGCCAAATGGAGTTGTTCTCCCACAAGAACCACTCGGCTGATTCTTCTTCAATATGCAATTCAGCAACATGCAGTGTGGCTTGATGGAATTAGCTCTTACAGCAACATCTGCGTCTAGAGTCTTTGTATTTAGGGCTAGCTGAAAAGGGCTTTGGCGCTCAAGTGGTTTCTGAATGTGGAGTTGGTGGCATGTGAAACCCGCCTGTGGAGCCTTCGTTTGTGTGGGATGCTCACCAAATGCCCTTCAGGGCAATGCACTCAAACGGCATTAAGCATAGTGTGTGAACACGTAGTTTGCTTGAGAGCTGCCTGTCAGCCTGATGCTGTGTGAAGTCAGTGAGCCAAATGGAGTTGTTCTCCCACAAGAACCACTCGGCTGATTCTTTTTCAATATGCACTTCAGCAACATGCAGTGTTGCTTGATGGAATTAGCTCTTACAGCCACATCTGCGTCTAGAGCCTTTGTATTTAGGGCTAGCTGAAAAGGGCTTTGGCGCTCAGGTGGTTTCTGAATGTGGAGTTGGTGGTATGTGAAACCCGCCTCTGGAGCCTTCGTTTGTGTGCGATGCTCACCAAGCTGCCCTTCAGGACAATGCACTCAAACGGCATTAAGCATAGTGTGTGAACACGTAGTTTGCTTGAGAGCTGCCTGTCAGCCTGATGGTGTGTGAAGTCAGTGAGCCAAATGGAGTTGTTCTCCCACAAGAACCACTCGGCTGATACTTCTTCAATATGCAATTCAGCAACATGCAGTGTTGCTTGATGGAATTGGCTCTTACAGCCACATCTGCGTCTAGAGCCTTTGTATTTAGGGCTAGCTGAAAACGGCTTTGGCGCTGAAGTGGTTTTTGAATGTGGAGTTGGTGGCATGTGAAACCCGCCTGTGGAGCCTTCGTTGTGTGTGATGCTCACCAAGTTGCCCTTCAGGACAATGCACTCAAACGGCATTAAGCATAGTGTGTGAACACATAGTTTGCTTGAGAGCTGTCTGTCAGCCTGATGGTGTGTGAAGTCAGTGAGCCAAATGGAGTTGTTCTCCCACAAGAACCACTCGGCTGATTCTTCTTCAATATGCAATTCAGCAACATGCAGTGTTGCTGGATGGAATTAGCTCTTACTGCAACATCTGCGTCTAGAGCCTTTGTATTTAGGGCTAGCTGAAAACGGCTTTGGCGCTGAAGTGGTTTCTGAATGTGGAGTTGGTGGCATGTGAAACCCGTCTGTGGAGCCTTCGTTTGTGTGGGATGCTCACCAACCTGCCCCTCAGGGCAATGCACTCAAACGGCATTAAGCATAGTGTGTGAACACGTAGTTTGCTTGAGAGCTGCCTGTCAGCCTGATGGTGTGTGAAGTCAGTGAGCCAAATGGAGTTGTTCACCCACAAGAACCACTCGGCTGATTCTTCTTCAATATGCTATTCAGCCACATGCAGTGTTGCTGGATGGAATTAGCTCTTACAGCAACATCTGCGTCTAGAGCCTTTGTATTTAGGGCTAGCTGAAAAGGGCTTTGGCGCTCAAGTGGTTTCTGAATGTGGAGTTGGTGGTATGTGAAACCCGCCTCTGGAGCCTTCGTTTGTGTGGGATGCTCACCAAGCTGCCCTTCAGGACAATGCACTCAAACGGCATTAAGCATAGTGTGTGAACACGTAGTTTGCTTGAGAGCTGCCTGTCAGCCTGATGGTGTGTGAAGTCCGTGAGCCAAATGGAGTTGTTCTCCCACAAGAACCACTCGGCTGATTCTTCTTCAATATGCAATTCAGCAACATGCAGTGTTGCTTGATGGAATTAGCTCTTACAGCAACATCTGCGTCTAGAGCCTTTGTATTGAGGGCTAGCTGAAAAGGGCTTTGGCGCTGAAGTGGTTTCTGAATGTGGAGTTGGTGGCATGTGAAACCCGCCTGTGGAGCCTTCGTTTGTGTGGGATGCTCACCAAGTTGCCCTTCAGGACAATGCACTCAAACGGCATTAAGCATAGTGTGTGAACACATAGTTTGCTTGAGAGCTGCCTGTCAGCCTGATGCTGTGTGAAGTCAGTGAGCCAAATGGAGTTGTTCTCCCACAAGAATCACTCGGCTGATTCTTCTTCAATATGCAATTCAGCAACATGCAGTGTTGCTGGATGGAATTAGCTCTTACAGCAACATGTGCGTCTAGAGCCTTTGTATTTAGGGCTAGCTGAAAAGGACTTTGGCGCTGAAGTGGTTTCTGAATGTGGAGTTGGTGGCATGTGAAACCCGCCTGTGGAGCCTTCGTTTGTGTGGGATGCTCACCAAGCTGCCCTTCAGGACAATGCACTCAAACGGCATTTAGCATAGTGTGTGAACACGTAGTTTGCTTGAGAGCTGCCTGTCAGCCTGATGGTGTGTGAAGTCAGTGAGCCAAATGGAGTTGTTCTCCCACAAGAACCACTCGGCTGATTCTACTTCAAGATGCAATTCAGCAACATGCAGTGTTGCTTGATGGAATTAGCTCTTACAGCCACATCTGCGTCTAGAGCCTTTGTATTTAGGGCTAGCTGAAAAGGGCTTTGGCGCTCAAGTGGTTTCTGAATGTGGAGTTGGTGGTATGTGAAACCCGCCTGTGGAGCCTTCGTTTGTGTGCGATGCTCACCAAGCTGCCCTTCAGGACAATGCACTCAAACGGCATTAAGCATAGTGTGTGAACACGTAGTTTGCTTGAGAGCTGCCTGTCAGCCTGATGGTGTGTGAAGTCAGTGAGCCAAATGGAGTTGTTCTCCCACAAGAACCACTCGGCTGATTCTTCTTCAATATGCAATTCAGCAACATGCAGTGTTGCTTGATGCAATTAGCTCTTACAGCCACATCTGCGTCTAGAGCCTTTGTATTTAGGGTTAGCTGAAAAGGGCTTTGGCGCTGAAGTGGTTTCTGAATGTGGAGTTGGTGGCATGTGAAACCCGCCTGTGGAGCCTTCGTTGTGTGGGATGCTCACCAAGTTGCCCTTCAGGACAATGCACTCAAACGGCATTAAGCATAGTGTGTGAACACATAGTTTGCTTGAGAGCTGTCTGTCAGCCTGATGGTGTGTGAAGTCAGTGAGCCAAATGGAGTTGTTCTCCCACAAGAACCACTCGGCTGATTCTTCTTCAATATGCAATTCAGCAACATGCAGTGTTGCTTGATGGAATTAGCTCTTACAGCAACATCTGCGTCTAGAGCCTTTGTATTTAGGGCTAGCTGAAAAGGGCTTTGGCGCTCAAGTGGTTTCTGAATGTGGAGTTGGTGGCATGTGAAACCCGCCTGTGGAGCCTTCGTTTTTGTGGGATGCTCACCAAGCTGCCCTTCAGGACAATGCACTTAAATGGCATTAAGCATAGTGTGTGAACAAGTAGTTTGCTTGAGAGCTGCCAGTCAGCCTGATGGTGTGTGAAGTCAGTGAGCCAAATGGAGTTGTTCTCCCACAAGAACCACTCGGCTGATTCTTCTTCAATATGCAATTCAGCAACATGCAGTGTTGCTTGAAGGAATTAGCTCTTACAGCAACATCTGCGTCTAGAGCCTTTGTATTTAGGGCTAGCTGAAAAGGGCTTTGGCGCTGAAGTGGTTTCTGAATGTGGAGTTGGTGGCATGTGAAACCCGCCTCTGGAGCCTTCGTTTGTGTGGGATGCTCACCAAGCTGCCCTTCAGGACAATGCACTCAAACGGCATTTAGCATAGTGTGTGAACACGTAGTTTGCTTGAGAGCTGCGTGTCAGCCTGATGGTGTGTGAAGTCAGTGAGCCAAATGGAGCTGTTCTCCCACAAGAACCACTCGGCTGATTCTTCTTCAATATGCAATTCAGCAACATGCAGTGTTGCTGGATGGAATTAGCTCTTACAGCAACATCTGCGTCTAAAGCCTTTGTATTTAGGGCTAGCTGAAAAGGGCTTTGGTGCTGATGTGGTTTCTGAATGTGGAGTTGGTGGCATGTGAAACCCGCCTGTGGAGCCTTCGTTTGTGTGGGATGCTCACCAAGCTGCCCTTCAGGACAATGCACTTAAATGGCATTAAGCATAGTGTGTGAACACGTAGTTTGGTTGAGAGCTGCCTGTCAGCCTGATGGTGTGTGAAGTCAGTGAGCCAAATGGAGTTGTTCTCCCACAAGAACCACTCGGCTGATTCTTCTTCAATATGCAATTCAGCAACATGCAGTGTTGCTTGATGGAATTGGCTCTTACAGCAACATCTGGATCAAGAGCCTTTGTATTTAGGGCTAGCTGAAAAGGGCTTTGGCGCTCAAGTGGTTTCTGAATGTGGAGTTGGTGGCATGTGAAACCCGCCTGTGGAGCCTTCTTTTGTGTGGGATGCTCACCAACCTGCCCTTCAGGACAATGCACTCAAACGGCATTAAGCATAGTGTGCGAACACGTAGTTTGCTTGAGAGCTGCCTGTCAGCCTGATGGTGTGTGAAGTCAGTGAGCCAAATGGAGTTGTTCTCCCACAAGAACCACTCGGCTGATTCTTCTTCAATATGCAATTCAGCAACATGCAGTGTTGCTTGATGGAATTAGCCCTTACAGCAACATCTGCGTCTAGAGCCTTTGTATTTAGGGCTAGCTGAAAACGGCTTTGGCGCTGAAGTGGTTTCTGAATGTGGAGTTGGTGGCATGTGAAACCCGCCTGTGGAGCCTTCGTTTGTGTGGGATGCTCACCAAGCTGCCTTTCTGGACAATGCACTCAAACGGCATTTAGCATAGTGTGTGAACACGTAGTTTGCTTGAGAGCTGCCTGTCAGCCTGATGGTGTGTGAAGTCAGTGAGCCAAATGGAGTTGTTCTCCCACAAGAACCACTCGGCTGATTCTTCTTCAATATGCAATTCAGCAACATGCAGTGTTGCTGGATGGAATTAGCTCTTACAGCAACATCTGCGTCTAGAGCCTTTGTATTTAGGGCTAGCTGAAAAGGGCTTTGGCGCTGAAGTGGTTTCTGAATGTGGAGTTGGTGGCATGTGAAACCCGCCTGTGGAGCCTTCGTTTGTGTGGGATGCTCACCAAGCTGCCCTTCAGGACAATGCACTCAAACGGCATTAAGCATAGTGTGTGAACACGTAGTTTGCTTGAGAGCTGCCTGTCAGCCTGATGGTGTGTGAAGTCAGTGAGCCAAATGGAGTTGTTCTCCCACAAGAACCACTCGGCTGATTCTTCTTCAATATGCAATTCAGCAACATGCAATGTTGCTGGATGGAATTAGCTCTTACAGCAACATCTGCGTCTAGAGCCTTTGTATTTAGGGCTAGCTGAAAAGGGCTTTGGCGCTGAAGTGGTTTCTGAATGTGGAGTTGGTGGTATGTGAAACCCGCCTGTGGAGCCTTCGTTTGTGTGCGATGCTCACCAAGCTGCCCTTCAGGACAATGCACTCAAACGGCATTAAGCATAGTGTGTGAACACGTAGTTTGCTTGAGAGCTGCCTGTCAGCCTGATGGTGTGTGAAGTCAGTGAGCCAAATGGAGTTGTTCTCCCACAAGAACCACTCGGCTGATTCTTCTTCAATATGCAATTCAGCAACATGCAGTGTTGCTGGATGGAATTAGCTCTTACAGCAACATCTGCGTCTAGAGCCTTGGCATTTATGGCTAGCTGAAAACGGCTTTGGCGCTGAAGTGGTTTCTGAATGTGGAGTTGGTGGCATGTGTAACCCGCCTGTGGAGCCTTCTTTTGTGTGGGACGCTCGCCAACCTGCCCTTCAGGACAATGCACTCAAACGGCATTAAGCATAGTGTGTGAACACGTAGTTTGCTTGAGAGCTGCCTGTCAGCCTGATGCTGTGTGAAGTCAGTGAGCCAAATGGAGTTGTTCTCCCACAAGAACCACTCGGCTGATTCTTCTTCAATATGCAATTCAGCAACATGCAGTGTTGCTGGATGGAATTAGCTCTTACAGCAACATGTGCGTCTAGAGCCTTTGTATTTAGGGCTAGCTGAAAAGGACTTTGGCGCTGAAGTGGTTTCTGAATGTGGAGTTGGTGGCATGTGAAACCCGCCTCTGGAGCCTTCGTTTGTGTGGGATGCTCACCAACCTGCCTTTCAGGACAATGCACTCAAACGGCATTTAGCATAGTGTGTGAACACGTAGTTTGCTTGAGAGCTGCCTGTCAGCCTGATGGTGTGTGAAGTCAGTGAGCCAAATGGAGTTGTTCTCCCACAAGAACCACTCGGCTGATTCTACTTCAAGATGCAATTCAGCAACATGCAGTGTTGCTTGATGGAATTAGCTCTTACAGCAACATCTGCGTCTAGATCCTTTGTCTTTAGGGCTAGCTGAAAACGGCTTTGGCGCTGAAGTGGTTTCTGAATGTGGAGTTGTTGGTATGTGAAACCCGTCTGTGGAGCCTTCGTTTGTGTGGGAGCTCACCAAGCTGCCCTTCAGGACAATGCACTCAAACGGCATTAAGCATAGTGTGTGAACACGTAGTTTGCTTGAGAGCTGCCTGTCAGCCTGATGGTGTGTAAAGTCAGTGAGCCAAATGGAGTTGTTCTCCCACAAGAACCACTCGGCTGATTCTTCTTCAATATGCAATTCAGCAACATGCAGTGTTGCTTGATGGAATTAGCTCTTACAGCAACATCTGCGTCTAGAGTCTTTGTATTTAGGGCTAGCTGAAAAGGGCTTTGGCGCTCAAGTGTTTTCTGAATGTGGAGTTGGTGGCATGTGAAACCCGCCTGTGGAGCCTTCGTTTGTGTGGGATGCTCACCAAATGCCCTTCAGGGCAATGCACTCAAACGGCATTAAGCATAGTGTGTGAACACGTAGTTTGCTTGAGAGCTGCCTGTCAGCCTGATGCTGTGTGAAGTCAGTGAGCCAAATGGAGTTGTTCTCCCACAAGAACCACTCGGCTGATTCTTCTTCAATATGCACTTCAGCAACATGCAGTGTTGCTTGATGGAATTAGCTCTTACAGCCACATCTGCGTCTAGAGCCTTTGCATTTATGGCTAGCTGAAAAGGGCTTTGGCGCTCAAGTGGTTTCTGAATGTGGAGTTGGTGGTATGTGAAACCCGCCTCTGGAGCCTTCGTTTGTGTGCGATGCTCACCAAGCTGCCCTTCAGGACAATGCACTCAAACGGCATTAAGCATAGTGTGTAAACACGTAGTTTGCTTGAGAGCTGCCTGTCAGCCTGATGGTGTGTGAAGTCAGTGAGCCAAATGGAGTTGTTCTCCCACAAGAACCACTCGGCTGATTCTTCTTCAATATGCAATTCAGCAACATGCAGTGTTGCTTGATGGAATTGGCTCTTACAGCAACATCTGCGTCTAGAGCCTTTGTATTTAGGGTTAGCTGAAAAGGGCTTTGGCGCTGAAGTGTTTTCTGAATGTGGAGTTGGTGGCATGTGAAACCCGCCTGTGGAGCCTTCGTTGTGTGGGATGCTCACCAAGTTGCCCTTCAGGACAATGCACTCAAACGGCATTAAGCATAGTGTGTGAACACATAGTTTGCTTGAGAGCTGCCTGTCAGCCTGATGCTGTGTGAAGTCAGTGAGCCAAATGGAGTTGTTCTCCCACAAGAATCACTCGGCTGATTCTTCTTCAATATGCAATTCAGCAACATGCAGTGTTGCTGGATGGAATTAGCTCTTACAGCAACATGTGCGTCTAGAGCCTTTGTATTTAGGGCTAGCTGAAAACGGCTTTGGCGCTGAAGTGGTTTCTGAATGTGGAGTTGGTGGCATGTGAAACCCGCCTGTGGAGCCTTCGTTTGTGTGGGATGCTCACCAAGCTGCCCTTCAGGACAATGCACTCAAACGGCATTTAGCATAGTGTGTGAACACGTAGTTTGCTTGAGAGCTGCCTGTCAGCCTGATGGTGTGTGAAGTCAGTGAGCCAAATGGAGTTGTTCTCCCACAAGAACCACTCGGCTGATTCTACTTCAAGATGCAATTCAGCAACATGCAGTGTTGCTTGATGGAATTAGCTCTTACAGCAACATCTGCGTCTAGAGCCTTTGTATTTAGGGCTAGCTGAAAAGGGCTTTGGCGCTCAAGTGGTTTCTGAATGTGGAGTTGGTGGTATGTGAAACCCGCCTCTGGAGCCTTCGTTTGTGTGCGATGCTCACCAAGCTGCCCTTCAGGACAATGCACTCAAACGGCATTAAGCATAGTGTGTGAACACGTAGTTTGCTTGAGAGCTGCCTGTCAGCCTGATGGTGTGTGAAGTCAGTGAGCCAAATGGAGTTGTTCTCCCACAAGAACCACTCGGCTGATTCTTCTTCAATATGCAATTCAGCAACATGCAGTGTTGCTTGATGCAATTAGCTCTTACAGCCACATCTGCGTCTAGAGCCTTTGTATTTAGGGTTAGCTGAAAAGGGCTTTGGCGCTGAAGTGGTTTCTGAATGTGGAGTTGGTGGCATGTGAAACCCGCCTGTGGAGCCTTCGTTGTGTGGGATGCTCACCAAGTTGCCCTTCAGGACAATGCACTCAAACGGCATTAAGCATAGTGTGTGAACACATAGTTTGCTTGAGAGCTGTCTGTCAGCCTGATGGTGTGTGAAGTCAGTGAGCCAAATGGAGTTGTTCTCCCACAAGAACCACTCGGCTGATTCTTCTTCAATATGCAATTCAGCAACATGCAGTGTTGCTTGATGGAATTAGCTCTTACAGCAACATCTGCGTCTAGAGCCTTTGTATTTAGGGCTAGCTGAAAAGGGCTTTGGCGCTCAAGTGGTTTCTGAATGTGGAGTTGGTGGCATGTGAAACCCGCCTGTGGAGCCTTCGTTTTTGTGGGATGCTCACCAAGCTGCCCTTCAGGACAATGCACTTAAATGGCATTAAGCATAGTGTGTGAACAAGTAGTTTGCTTGAGAGCTGCCAGTCAGCCTGATGGTGTGTGAAGTCAGTGAGCCAAATGGAGTTGTTCTCCCACAAGAACCACTCGGCTGATTCTTCTTCAATATGCAATTCAGCAACATGCAGTGTTGCTTGAAGGAATTAGCTCTTACAGCAACATCTGCGTCTAGAGCCTTTGTATTTAGGGCTAGCTGAAAAGGGCTTTGGCGCTGAAGTGGTTTCTGAATGTGGAGTTGGTGGCATGTGAAACCCGCCTGTGGAGCCTTCGTTTGTGTGGGATGCTCACCAAGCTGCCCTTCAGGACAATGCACTCAAACGGCATTTAGCATAGTGTGTGAACACGTAGTTTGCTTGAGAGCTGCGTGTCAGCCTGATGGTGTGTGAAGTCAGTGAGCCAAATGGAGCTGTTCACCCACAAGAACCACTCGGCTGATTCTTCTTCAATATGCAATTCAGCAACATGCAGTGTTGCTGGATGGAATTAGCTCTTACAGCAACATCTGCGTCTAAAGCCTTTGTATTTAGGGCTAGCTGAAAAGGGCTTTGGTGCTGATGTGGTTTCTGAATGTGGAGTTGGTGGCATGTGAAACCCGCCTGTGGAGCCTTCGTTTGTGTGGGATGCTCACCAAGCTGCCCTTCAGGACAATGCACTTAAATGGCATTAAGCATAGTGTGTGAACACGTAGTTTGGTTGAGAGCTGCCTGTCAGCCTGATGGTGTGTGAAGTCAGTGAGCCAAATGGAGTTGTTCTCCCACAAGAACCACTCGGCTGATTCTTCTTCAATATGCAATTCAGCAACATGCAGTGTTGCTTGATGGAATTGGCTCTTACAGCAACATCTGGATCAAGAGCCTTTGTATTTAGGGCTAGCTGAAAAGGGCTTTGGCGCTCAAGTGCTTTCTGAATGTGGAGTTGGTGGCATGTGAAACCCGCCTGTGGAGCCTTCTTTTGTGTGGGATGCTCACCAACCTGCCCTTCAGGACAATGCACTCAAACGGCATTAAGCATAGTGTGCGAACACGTAGTTTGCTTGAGAGCTGCCTGTCAGCCTGATGGTGTGTGAAGTCAGTGAGCCAAATGGAGTTGTTCTCCCACAAGAACCACTCGGCTGATTCTTCTTCAATATGCAATTCAGCAACATGCAGTGTTGCTGGATGGAATTAGCTCTTACAGCAACATCTGCGTCTAGAGCCTTTGTATTTAGGGCTAGCTGAAAAGGGCTTTGGCGCTCAAGTGGTTTCTGAATGTGGAGTTGGTGGCATGTGAAACCCGCCTGTGGAGCCTTCGTTTGTGTGGGATGCTCACCAAGCTGCCCTTCAGGACAATGCACTCAAACGGCATTAAGCATAGTGTGTGAACACGTAGTTTGCTTGAGAGCTGCCTGTCAGCCTGATGGTGTGTGAAGTCAGTGAGCCAAATGGAGTTGTTCTCCCACAAGAACCACTCGGCTGATTCTTCTTCAATATGCAATTCAGCAACATGCAATGTTGCTGGATGGAATTAGCTCTTACAGCAACATCTGCGTCTAGAGCCTTTGTATTTAGGGCTAGCTGAAAAGGGCTTTGGCGCTGAAGTGGTTTCTGAATGTGGAGTTGGTGGTATGTGAAACCCGCCTGTGGAGCCTTCGTTTGTGTGCGATGCTCACCAAGCTGCCCTTCAGGACAATGCACTCAAACGGCATTAAGCATAGTGTGTGAACACGTAGTTTGCTTGAGAGCTGCCTGTCAGCCTGATGGTGTGTGAAGTCAGTGAGCCAAATGGAGTTGTTCTCCCACAAGAACCACTCGGCTGATTCTTCTTCAATATGCAATTCAGCAACATGCAGTGTTGCTGGATGGAATTAGCTCTTACAGCAACATCTGCGTCTAGAGCCTTGGCATTTATGGCTAGCTGAAAACGGCTTTGGCGCTGAAGTGGTTTCTGAATGTGGAGTTGGTGGCATGTGAAACCCGCCTGTGGAGCCTTCGTTTGTGTGGGATGCTCACCAACATGCCCTTCAGGACAATGCACTCAAACGGCATTATGCATAGTGTGTGAACACGTAGTTTGCTTGAGAGCTGCCTGTCAGCCTGATGGTGTGTGAAGTCAGTGAGCCAAATGGAGTTGTTCTCCCACAAGAACCACTCGGCTGATTCTTCTTCAATATGCAATTCAGCAACATGCAGTGTTGCTGGATGGAATTAGCTCTTACAGCAACATCTGGATCTAGAGCCTTTGTATTTAGGGCTAGCTGAAAAGGGCTTTGGCGCTGATGTGGTTTCTGAATGTGGAGTTGGTGGCATGTGAAACCCGCCTGTGGAGCCTTCTTTTGTGTGGGACGCTCGCCAACCTGCCCTTCAGGACAATGCACTCAAACGGCATTAAGCATAGTGTGTGAACACGTAGTTTGCTTGAGAGCTGCCTGTCAGCCTGATGGTGTGTGAAGTCAGTGAGCCAAATGGAGTTGTTCTCCCACAAGAACCACTCGGCTGATTCTTCTTCAATATGCAATTCAGCAACATGCAGTGTTGCTGGATGGAATTAGCTCTTACAGCAACATGTGCGTCTAGAGCCTTTGTATTTAGGGCTAGCTGAAAAGGACTTTGGCGCTGAAGTGGTTTCTGAATGTGGAGTTGGTGGCATGTGAAACCCGCCTGTGGAGCCTTCGTTTGTGTGGGATGCTCACCAACCTGCCTTTCAGGACAATGCACTCAAACGGCATTTAGCATAGTGTGTGAACACGTAGTTTGCTTGAGAGCTGCCTGTCAGCCTGATGGTGTGTGAAGTCAGTGAGCCAAATGGAGTTGTTCTCCCACAAGAACCACTCGGCTGATTCTACTTCAAGATGCAATTCAGCAACATGCAGTGTTGCTTGATGGAATTAGCTCTTACAGCAACATCTGCGTCTAGATCCTTTGTCTTTAGGGCTAGCTGAAAACGGCTTTGGCGCTGAAGTGGTTTCTGAATGTGGAGTTGTTGGTATGTGAAACCCGTCTGTGGAGCCTTCGTTTGTGTGGGAGCTCACCAAGCTGCCCTTCAGGACAATGCACTCAAACGGCATTAAGCATAGTGTGTGAACACGTAGTTTGCTTGAGAGCTGCCTGTCAGCCTGATGGTGTGTAAAGTCAGTGAGCCAAATGGAGTTGTTCTCCCACAAGAACCACTCGGCTGATTCTTCTTCAATATGCAATTCAGCAACATGCAGTGTTGCTTGATGGAATTAGCTCTTACAGCAACATCTGCGTCTAGAGTCTTTGTATTTAGGGCTAGCTGAAAAGGGCTTTGGCGCTCAAGTGTTTTCTGAATGTGGAGTTGGTGGCATGTGAAACCCGCCTGTGGAGCCTTCGTTTGTGTGGGATGCTCACCAAATGCCCTTCAGGGCAATGCACTCAAACGGCATTAAGCATAGTGTGTGAACACGTAGTTTGCTTGAGAGCTGCCTGTCAGCCTGATGCTGTGTGAAGTCAGTGAGCCAAATGGAGTTGTTCTCCCACAAGAACCACTCGGCTGATTCTTCTTCAATATGCACTTCAGCAACATGCAGTGTTGCTTGATGGAATTAGCTCTTACAGCCACATCTGCGTCTAGAGCCTTTGCATTTATGGCTAGCTGAAAAGGGCTTTGGCGCTCAAGTGGTTTCTGAATGTGGAGTTGGTGGTATGTGAAACCCGCCTCTGGAGCCTTCGTTTGTGTGCGATGCTCACCAAGCTGCCCTTCAGGACAATGCACTCAAACGGCATTAAGCATAGTGTGTAAACACGTAGTTTGCTTGAGAGCTGCCTGTCAGCCTGATGGTGTGTGAAGTCAGTGAGCCAAATGGAGTTGTTCTCCCACAAGAACCACTCGGCTGATTCTTCTTCAATATGCAATTCAGCAACATGCAGTGTTGCTTGATGGAATTGGCTCTTACAGCAACATCTGCGTCTAGAGCCTTTGTATTTAGGGTTAGCTGAAAAGGGCTTTGGCGCTGAAGTGTTTTCTGAATGTGGAGTTGGTGGCATGTGAAACCCGCCTGTGGAGCCTTCGTTGTGTGGGATGCTCACCAAGTTGCCCTTCAGGACAATGCACTCAAACGGCATTAAGCATAGTATGTGAACACATAGTTTGCTTGAGAGCTGTCTGTCAGCCTGATGGTGTGTGAAGTCAGTGAGCCAAATGGAGTTGTTCTCCCACAAGAACCACTCGGCTGATTCTTCTTCAATATGCAATTCAGCAACATGCAGTGTTGCTTGATGGAATTAGCTCTTACAGCAACATCTGCGTCTAGAGCCTTTGTATTTAGGGCTAGCTGAAAAGGGCTTTGGCGCTCAAGTGGTTTCTGAATGTGGAGTTGGTGGTATGTGAAACCCGCCTGTGGAGCCTTCGTTTGTGTGGGATGCTCACCAAGCTGCCCTTCAGGACAATGCACTCAAACGGCATTAAGCATAGTGTGTGAACACGTAGTTTGCTTGAGAGCTGCCTGTCAGCCTGATGGTGTGTGAAGTCCGTGAGCCAAATGGAGTTGTTCTCCCACAAGAACCACTCGGCTGATTCTTCTTCAACATGCAATTCAGCAACATGCAGTGTTGCTTGATGGAATTAGCTCTTACAGCAACATCTGCGTCTAGAGCCTTTGTATTTAGGGCTAGCTGAAAACGGCTTTGGCGCTGAAGTGGTTTCTGAATGTGGAGTTGGTGGCATGTGAAACCCGCCTGTGGAGCCTTCGTTTTTGTGGGATGCTCACCAAGCTGCCCTTCAGGACAATGCACTTAAATGGCATTAAGCATAGTGTGTGAACAAGTAGTTTGCTTGAGAGCTGCCAGTCAGCCTGATGGTGTGTGAAGTCAGTGAGCCAAATGGAGTTGTTCTCCCACAAGAACCACTCGGCTGATTCTTCTTCAATATGCAATTCAGCAACATGCAGTGTTGCTTGAAGGAATTAGCTCTTACAGCAACATCTGCGTCTAGAGCCTTTGTATTTAGGGCTAGCTGAAAAGGGCTTTGGCGCTCAAGTGGTTTCTGAATGTGGAGTTGGTGGCATGTGAAACCCGCCTGTGGAGCCTTCGTTTGTGTGGGATGCTCACCAAGCTGCCCTTCAGGACAATGCACTCAAACGGCATTTAGCATAGTGTGTGAACACGTAGTTTGCTTGAGAGCTGCGTGTCAGCCTGATGGTGTGTGAAGTCAGTGAGCCAAATGGAGCTGTTCTCCCACAAGAACCACTCGGCTGATTCTTCTTCAATATGCAATTCAGCAACATGCAGTGTTGCTGGATGGAATTAGCTCTTACAGCAACATCTGCGTCTAAAGCCTTTGTATTTAGGGCTAGCTGAAAACGGCTTTGGTGCTGATGTGGTTTCTGAATGTGGAGTTGGTGGCATGTGAAACCCGCCTGTGGAGCCTTCGTTTGTGTGGGATGCTCACCAAGCTGCCCTTCAGGACAATGCACTTAAATGGCATTAAGCATAGTGTGTGAACACGTAGTTTGGTTGAGAGCTGCCTGTCAGCCTGATGGTGTGTGAAGTCAGTGAGCCAAATGGAGTTGTTCTCCCACAAGAACCACTCGGCTGATTCTTCTTCAATATGCAATTCAGCAACATGCAGTGTTGCTTGATGGAATTGGCTCTTGCAGCAACATCTGGATCAAGAGCCTTTGTATTTAGGGCTAGCTGAAAAGGGCTTTGGCGCTCAAGTGGTTTCTGAATGTGGAGTTGGTGGCATGTGAAACCCGCCTGTGGAGCCTTCTTTTGTGTGGGATGCTCACCAACCTGCCCTTCAGGACAATGCACTCAAACGGCATTAAGCATAGTGTGCGAACACGTAGTTTGCTTGAGAGCTGCCTGTCAGCCTGATGGTGTGTGAAGTCAGTGAGCCAAATGGAGTTGTTCTCCCACAAGAACCACTCAGCTGATTCTTCTTCAATATGCAATTCAGCAACATGCAGTGTTGCTTGATGGAATTAGCCCTTACAGCAACATCTGCGTCTAGAGCCTTTGTATTTAGGGCTAGCTGAAAACGGCTTTGGCGCTGAAGTGGTTTCTGAATGTGGAGTTGGTGGCATGTGAAACCCGCCTGTGGAGCCTTCGTTTGTGTGGGATGCTCACCAAGCTGCCTTTCAGGACAATGCACTCAAACGGCATTTAGCATAGTGTGTGAACACGTAGTTTGCTTGAGAGCTGCCTGTCAGCCTGATGGTGTGTGAAGTCAGTGAGCCAAATGGAGTTGTTCTCCCACAAGAACCACTCGGCTGATTCTTCTTCAATATGCAATTCAGCAACATGCAGTGTTGCTGGATGGAATTAGCTCTTACAGCAACATCTGCGTCTAGAGCCTTTGTATTTAGGGCTAGCTGAAAAGGGCTTTGGCGCTGAAGTGGTTTCTGAATGTGGAGTTGGTGGCATGTGAAACCCGCCTGTGGAGCCTTCGTTTGTGTGGGATGCTCACCAAGCTGCCCTTCAGGACAATGCACTCAAACGGCATTAAGCATAGTGTGTGAACACGTAGTTTGCTTGAGAGCTGCCTGTCAGCCTGATGGTGTGTGAAGTCAGTGAGCCAAATGGAGTTGTTCTCCCACAAGAACCACTCGGCTGATTCTTCTTCAATATGCAATTCAGCAACATGCAATGTTGCTGGATGGAATTAGCTCTTACAGCAACATCTGCGTCTAGAGCCTTTGTATTTAGGGCTAGCTGAAAAGGGCTTTGGCGCTGAAGTGGTTTCTGAATGTGGAGTTGGTGGTATGTGAAACCCGCCTGTGGAGCCTTCGTTTGTGTGCGATGCTCACCAAGCTGCCCTTCAGGACAATGCACTCAAACGGCATTAAGCATAGTGTGTGAACACGTAGTTTGCTTGAGAGCTGCCTGTCAGCCTGATGGTGTGTGAAGTCAGTGAGCCAAATGGAGTTGTTCTCCCACAAGAACCACTCGGCTGATTCTTCTTCAATATGCAATTCAGCAACATGCAGTGTTGCTGGATGGAATTAGCTCTTACAGCAACATCTGCGTCTAGAGCCTTGGCATTTATGGCTAGCTGAAAACGGCTTTGGCGCTGAAGTGGTTTCTGAATGTGGAGTTGGTGGCATGTGAAACCCGCCTGTGGAGCCTTCGTTTGTGTGGGATGCTCACCAACATGCCCTTCAGGACAATGCACTCAAACGGCATTATGCATAGTGTGTGAACACGTAGTTTGCTTGAGAGCTGCCTGTCAGCCTGATGGTGTGTGAAGTCAGTGAGCCAAATGGAGTTGTTCTCCCACAAGAACCACTTGGCTGATTCTTCTTCAATATGCAATTCAGCAACATGCAGTGTTGCTGGATGGAATTAGCTCTTACAGCAACATCTGGATCTAGAGCCTTTGTATTTAGGGCTAGCTGAAAAGGGCTTTGGCGCTGATGTGGTTTCTGAATGTGGAGTTGGTGGCATGTGAAACCCGCCTGTGGAGCCTTCTTTTGTGTGGGACGCTCGCCAAGCTGCCCTTCAGGACAATGCACTCAAACGGCATTTAGCATAGTGTGTGAACACGTAGTTTGCTTGAGAGCTGCGTGTCAGCCTGATGGTGTGTGAAGTCAGTGAGCCAAATAGAGTTGTTCTCCCACAAGAACCACTCGGCTGATTCTTCTTCAATATGCAATTCAGCAACATGCAGTGTTGCTGGATGGAATTAGTTCTTACAGCAACATCTGCGTCTAGAGCCTTTGTATTTAGGGTTAGCTGAAAACGGCTTTGGCGCTGAAGTGGTTTCTGAATGTGGAGTTGGTGGCATGTGAAACCCGTCTGTGGAGCCTTCGTTTGTGTGGGATGCTCACCAACCTGCCCTTCAGGACAATGCACTCAGACGGCATTAAGCATACTGTGTGAACACGCAGTTTGCTTGAGAGCTGCCTGTCAGCCTGATGGTGTGTGAAGTCAATGAGCCAAATGGAGTTGTTCTCCCACAAGAACCACTTGGCTGATTCTTCTTCAAAATGCAATTCAGCAACATGCAGTGTTGCTTGATGGAATTAGCTCTTACAACAACATCTGCGTCTAGAGCCTTTGTATTTAGGGCTAGCTGAAAACGGCTTTGGCGCTGAAGTGGTTTCTGAATGTGGAGTTGGTGGCATGTGAAACCCGCCTGTGGAGCCTTCGTTTGTGTGGGATGCTCACCAAGCTGCCCTTCAGGACAATGCACTCAAACGGCATTAAGCATAGTGTGTGAACACGTAGTTTGCTTGAGAGCTGCCAGTCAGCCTGATGGTGTGTGAAGTCAGTGAGCCAAATGGAGTTGTTCTCCCACAAGAACCACTCGGCTGATTCTTCTTCAATATGCAATTCAGCAACATGCAGTGTTGCTTGATGGAATTGGCTCTTACAGCAACATCTGCGTCTAGAGCCTTTGTATTTAGGGCTAGCTGAAAACGGCTTTGGTGCTGAAGTGGTTTCTGAATGTGGAGTTGGTGGCATGTGAAACCCGCCTGTGGAGCCTTCGTTTGTGTGGGATGCTCACCAAGCTGCCCTTCAGGACAATGCACTCAGACGGCATTAAGCATACTGTGTGAACACGTAGTTTGCTTGAGAGCTGCCTGTCAGCCTGATGGTGTGTGAAGTCAGTGAGCCAAATGGAGTTGTTCTCCCACAAGAACCACTCGGCTGATTCTTCTTCAATATGCAATTCAGCAACATGCTGTGTTGCTGGATGGAATTAGCTCTTACAGCAACATCTGCGTCTAGAGCCTTTGTATTTAGGGCTAGCTGAAAACGGCTTTGGCGCTGAAGTGGTTTCTGAATGTGGAGTTGGTGGCATGTGAAACCCGCCTGTGGAGCCTTCGTTTGTGTGGGATGCTCACCAAGCTGCCCTTCAGGACAATGCACTCAAACGGCATTAAGCATAGTGTGTGAACACGTAGTTTGCTTGAGAGCTGCCTGTCAGCCTGATGGTGTGTGAAGTCAGTGAGCCAAATGGAGTTGTTCTCCCACAAGAACCACTCGGCTGATTCTTCTTCAATATGCAATTCAGCAACATGCAGTGTTGCTTGATGGAATTAGCTCTTACAGCAACATCTGGATCAAGAGCCTTTGTATTTAGGGCTAGCTGAAAAGGGCTTTGGCGCTGAAGTGGTTTCTGAATGTGGAGTTGGTGGCATGTGAAACCCGCCTGTGGAGCCTTCTTTTGTGTGGGACGCTCACCAACCTGCCCTTCAGGACAATGCACTCAAACGGCATTAAGCATAGTGTGCGAACACGTAGTTTGCTTGAGAGCTGCCTGTGAGCCTGATGGTGTGTGAAGTCAGTGAGCCAAATGGAGTTGTTCTCCCACAAGAACCACTCGGCTGATTCTTCTTCAATATGCAATTCAGCAACATGCAGTGTTGCTTGATGGAATTAGCTCTTAAAGGCAACATCTGCGTCTAGAGCCTTTGTATTTAGGGCTAGCTGAAAACGGCTTTGGCGCTGAAGTGGTTTCTGAATGTGGAGTTGGTGGCATGTGAAACCCGCCTGTGGAGCCTTCGTTTGTGTGGGATGCTCACCAAGCTGCCCTTCAGGACAATGCACTCAAACGGCATTAAGCATAGTGTGTGAACACGTAGTTTGCTTGAGAGCTGCCTGTCAGCCTGATGGTGTGTGAAGTCAGTGAGCCAAATGGAGTTGTTCTCCCACAAGAACCACTCGGCTGATTCTTCTTCAATATGCAATTCAGCAACATGCAGTGTTGCTTGATGGAATTAGCTCTTATAGCAACATCTGGATCAAGAGCCTTTGTATTTAGGGCTAGCTGAAAAGGGCTTTGGCGCTGAAGTGGTTTCTGAATGTGGATTTGGTGGCTTGTGAAACCCGCCTGTGGAGCCTTCGTTTGTGTGGGACGCTCACCAACCTGCCCTTCAGGACAATGCACTCAAACGGCATTAAGCATAGTGTGCGAACACGTAGATTGCTTGAGAGCTGCCTGTCAGCCTGCTGGTGTGTGAAGTCAGTGAGCCAAATGGAGTTGTTCTCCCACAAGAACCACTCGGCTGATTCTTCTTCAATATGCAATTCAGCAACATGCAGTGTTGCTTGATGGAATTAGCTCTTAAAGGCAACATCTGCGTCTAGAGCCTTTGTATTTAGGGCTAGCTGAAAACGGCTTTGGCGCTGAAGTGGTTTCTGAATGTGGAGTTGGTGGCATGTGAAACCCGCCTGTGGAGCCTTCGTTTGTGTGGGATGCTCACCAAGCTGCCCTTCAGGACAATGCACTTAAATGGCATTAAGCATAGTGTGTGAACACGTAGTTTGCTTGAGAGCTGCCTGTCAGCCTGATGCTGTGTGAAGTCAGTGAGCCAAATGGAGTTGTTCTCAAACAAGAACCACTCCGCTGATTCTTCTTCAATATGCAATTCAGCAACATGCAGTGTTGCTGGATGGAATTAGCTCTTACAGCAACATCTGGATCAAGAGCCTTTGTATTTAGGGCTAGCTGAAAAGGACTTTGGCGCTGAAGTGGTTTCTGAATGTGGAGTTGGTGGCATGTGAAACCCGCCTGTGGAGCCTTCGTTTGTGTGGGATGCTCACCAAGCTGCCCTTCAGGACAATGCACTCAAACGGCATTTAGCATAGTGTGTGAACACATAGTTTGCTTGAGAGCTGCGTGTCAGCCTGATGGTGTGTGAAGTCAGTGAGCCAAATGGAGTTGTTCTCCCACAAGAACCACTCGGCTGATTCTTCTTCAAGATGCAATTCAGCAACATGCAGTGTTGCTTGATGGAATTAGCTCTTACAGCAACATCTGGGTCTAGAGCCTTTGTATTTAGGGCTAGCTGAAAACGGCTTTGGTGCTGAAGTGGTTTCTGAATGTGGAGTTGGTGGCATGTGAAACCCACCTGTGGAGCCTTCGTTTGTGTGGGATGCTCACCAAGCTGCCCTTTAGGACAATGCACTCAGACGGCATTAAGCATAGTGTGTGAACACGTAGTTTGCTGGAGAGCTGCCTGTCAGCCTGATGGTGTGTGAAGTCAGTGAGCCAAATGGAGTTGTTCTCCCACAAGAACCACTCGGCTGATTCTTCTTCAATATGCAATTCAGCAACATGCAGTGTTGCTTGATGGAATTAGCTCTTACAGCAACATCTGCGTCTAGAGCCTTTGTATTTAGGGCTAGCTGAAAAGGGCTTTGGTGCTGAAGTGGTTTCTGAATGTGGAGTTGGTGGCATGTGAAACCCGCCTGTGGAGCCTTCGTTTGTGTGGGATGCTCACCAACATGCCCTTCAGGACAATGCACTCAAACGGCATTAAGCATAGTGTGTGAACACGTAGTTTGCTTGAGAGCCGCCTGTCAGCCTGATGGTGTGTGAAGTCAATGAGCCAAATGGAGTTGTTCTCCCACAAGAACCACTCGGCTGATTCTTCTTCAATATGCAATTCAGCAACATGCAGTGTTGCTGGATGGAATTGGCTCTTACAGCAACATCTGGATCAAGAGCCTTTGTATTTAGGGCTAGCTGAAAAGGGCTTTGGCGCTGAAGTGGTTTCTGAATGTGGCGTTGGTGGCATGTGAAACCCGCCTGTGGAGCCTTCTTTTGAGTGGGACGCTCACCAACCTGCCCTTCAGGACAATGCACTCAAACGACATTAAGCATAGTGTGTGAACACGTAGTTTGCTTGAGAGCTGCCTGTCAGCCTGATGGTGTGTGAAGTCAGTGAGCCAAATGGAGTTGTTCTCCCACAAGAACCACTCGGCTGATTCTTCTTCAATATGCAATTCAGCAACCTGCAGTGTTGCTTGATGGAATTAGCCCTTACAGCAACATCTGTGTCTAGAGCCTTTGTATTTAGGGCTAGCTGAAAACGGCTTTGGCGCTGAAGTGGTTTCTGAATGTGGAGTTGGTGGCATGTGAAACCCGCCTGTGGAGCCTTCGTTTGTGTGGGATGCTCACCAAGCTGCCCTTCAGGACAATGCACTCAAACGGCATTTAGCATAGTGTGTGAACACGTAGTTTGCTTGAGAGCTGCGTGTCAGCCTGATGGTGTGTGAAGTCAGTGAGCCAAATGGAGTTGTTCTCCCACAAGAACCACTCGGCTGATTCTTCTTCAATATGCAATTCAGCAACATGCAGTGTTGCTGGATGGAATTAGTTCTTACAGCAACATCTGCGTCTAGAGCCTTTGTATTTAGGGCTAGCTGAAAACGGCTTTGGTGCTGAAGTGGTTTCTGAATGTGGAGTTGGTGGCATGTGAAACCCGTCTGTGGAGCCTTCGTTTGTGTGGGATGCTCACCAACCTGCCCTTCAGGAAATGCACTCAAACGGCATGAAGCATAGTGTGCGAACACGTAGTTTGCTTGAGAGCTGCCTGTCAGCCTGATGGTGTGTGAAGTCAGTGAGCCAAATGGAGTTGTTCTCCCACAAGAACCACTCGGCTGATTCTTCTTCAATATGCAATTCAGCAACATGCAGTGTTGCTTGATGGAATTAGCCCTTACAGCAACATCTGCGTCTAGAGCCTTTGTATTTAGGGCTAGCTGAAAAGGGCTTTGGCGCTGAAGTGGTTTCTGAATGTGGAGTTGGTGGCATGTGAAACCCGCCTGTGGAGCCTTCGTTTGTGTGGGATGCTCACCAAGCTGCCCTTCAGGACAATGCACTTAAATGGCATTAAGCATAGTGTGTGAACACGTAGTTTGCTTGAGAGCTGCCTGTCAGCCTGATGCTGTGTGAAGTCAGTGAGCCAAATGGAGTTGTTCTCAAACAAGAACCACTCCGCTGATTCTTCTTCAATATGCAATTCAGCAACATGCAGTGTTGCTGGATGGAATTAGCTCTTACAGCAACATCTGGATCAAGAGCCTTTGTATTTAGGGCTAGCTGAAAAGGACTTTGGCGCTGAAGTGGTTTCTGAATGTGGAGTTGGTGGCATGTGAAACCCGCCTGTGGAGCCTTCGTTTGTGTGGGATGCTCACCAAGCTGCCCTTCAGGACAATGCACTCAAACGGCATTTAGCATAGTGTGTGAACACATAGTTTGCTTGAGAGCTGCGTGTCAGCCTGATGGTGTGTGAAGTCAGTGAGCCAAATGGAGTTGTTCTCCCACAAGAACCACTCGGCTGATTCTTCTTCAAGATGCAATTCAGCAACATGCAGTGTTGCTTGATGGAATTAGCTCTTACAGCAACATCTGCGTCTAGAGCCTTTGTATTTAGGGCTAGCTGAAAACGGCTTTGGTGCTGAAGTGGTTTCTGAATGTGGAGTTGGTGGCATGTGAAACCCGCCTGTGTATCCTTCGTTTGTGTGGGATGCTCACCAAGCTGCCCTTTAGGACAATGCACTCAGACGGCATTAAGCATAGTGTGTGAACACGTAGTTTGCTGGAGAGCTGCCTGTCAGCCTGATGGTGTGTGAAGTCAGTGAGCCAAATGGAGTTGTTCTCCCACAAGAACCACTCGGCTGATTCTTCTTCAATATGCAATTCAGCAACATGCAGTGTTGCTTGATGGAATTAGCTCTTACAGCAACATCTGCGTCTAGAGCCTTTGTATTTAGGGCTAGCTGAAAAGGGCTTTGGTGCTGAAGTGGTTTCTGAATGTGGAGTTGGTGGCATGTGAAACCCGCCTGTGGAGCCTTCGTTTGTGTGGGATGCTCACCAACATGCCCTTCAGGACAATGCACTCAAACGGCATTAAGCATAGTGTGTGAACACGTAGTTTGCTTGAGAGCCGCCTGTCAGCCTGATGGTGTGTGAAGTCAATGAGCCAAATGGAGTTGTTCTCCCACAAGAACCACTCGGCTGATTCTTCTTCAATATGCAATTCAGCAACATGCAGTGTTGCTGGATGGAATTGGCTCTTACAGCAACATCTGGATCAAGAGCCTTTGTATTTAGGGCTAGCTGAAAAGGGCTTTGGCGCTGAAGTGGTTTCTGAATGTGGCGTTGGTGGCATGTGAAACCCGCCTGTGGAGCCTTCTTTTGAGTGGGACGCTCACCAACCTGCCCTTCAGGACAATGCACTCAAACGACATTAAGCATAGTGTGTGAACACGTAGTTTGCTTGAGAGCTGCCTGTCAGCCTGATGGTGTGTGAAGTCAGTGAGCCAAATGGAGTTGTTCTCCCACAAGAACCACTCGGCTGATTCTTCTTCAATATGCAATTCAGCAACCTGCAGTGTTGCTTGATGGAATTAGCCCTTACAGCAACATCTGTGTCTAGAGCCTTTGTATTTAGGGCTAGCTGAAAACGGCTTTGGCGCTGAAGTGGTTTCTGAATGTGGAGTTGGTGGCATGTGAAACCCACCTGTGGAGCCTTCGTTTGTGTGGGATGCTCACCAAGCTGCCCTTCAGGACAATGCACTCAAACGGCATTTAGCATAGTGTGTGAACACGTAGTTTGCTTGAGAGCTGCGTGTCAGCCTGATGGTGTGTGAAGTCAGTGAGCCAAATGGAGTTGTTCTCCCACAAGAACCACTCGGCTGATTCTTCTTCAATATGCAATTCAGCAACATGCAGTGTTGCTGGATGGAATTAGTTCTTACAGCAACATCTGCGTCTAGAGCCTTTGTATTTAGGGCTAGCTGAAAACGGCTTTGGTGCTGAAGTGGTTTCTGAATGTGGAGTTGGTGGCATGTGAAACCCGTCTGTGGAGCCTTCGTTTGTGTGGGATGCTCACCAACCTGCCCTTCAGGAAATGCACTCAAACGGCATGAAGCATAGTGTGCGAACACGTAGTTTGCTTGAGAGCTGCCTGTCAGCCTGATGGTGTGTGAAGTCAGTGAGCCAAATGGAGTTGTTCTCCCACAAGAACCACTCGGCTGATTCTTCTTCAATATGCAATTCAGCAACATGCAGTGTTGCTTGATGGAATTAGCCCTTACAGCAACATCTGCGTCTAGAGCCTTTGTATTTAGGGCTAGCTGAAAACGGCTTTGGCGCTGAAGTGGTTTCTGAATGTGGAGTTGGTGGCATGTGAAACCCGCCTGTGGAGCCTTCGTTTGTGTGGGATGCTCACCAAGCTGCCCTTCAGGACAATGCACTCAAACGGCATTTAGCATAGTGTGTGAACACATAGTTTGCTTGAGAGCTGCCTGTCAGCCTGATGGTGTGTGAAGTCAATGAGCCAAATGGAGTTGTTCTCCCACAAGAACCACTCGGCTGATTCTTCTTCAATATGCAATTCTGCAACATGCAGTGTTGCTTGATGGAATTAGCTCTTACAACAACATCTGCGTCTAGAGCCTTTGTATTTAGGGCTAGCTGAAAACGGCTTTGGCGCTGAAGTTGTTTCTGAATGTGGAGTTGGTGGCATGTGAAACCCGCTTGTGGAGCCTTCGTTTGTGTGGGATGCTCACCAAGCTGCCCTTCAGGACAATGCACTTAAATGGCATTAAGCATAGTGTGTGAACACGTAGTTTGCTTGAGAGCTGCCTGTCAGCCTGATGGTGTGTGAAGTCAGTGAGCCAAATGGAGTTGTTCTCCCACAAGAACCACTCGGCTGATTCTTCTTCAATATGCAATTCAGCAACATGCAGTGTTGCTTGATGGAATTAGCTCTTACAGCAACATCTGCGTCTAGAGCCTTTGTATTTAGGGCTAGCTGAAAAGGGCTTTGGCGCTGAAGTGGTTTCTGAATGTGGAGTTGGTGGCATGTGAAACCCGCCTGTGGAGCCTTCGTTTGTGTGGGATGCACACCAACCTGTCCTTCAGGACAATGCACTCAAACGGCATTTAGCATAGTGTGTGAACACGTAGTTTGCTTGAGAGCTACGTGTCAGCTTGATGGTGTGTGAAGTCAGTGAGCCAAATGGAGTTGTTCTCCCACAAGAACCACTCGGCTGATTCTTCTTCAATATGCAATTCAGCAACATGCAGTGTTGCTTGATGGAATTAGCTCTTAAAGGCAACATCTGCGTCTAGAGCCTTTGTATTTAGGGCTAGCTGAAAATTTCTTTGGTGCTGAAGTGGTTTCTGAATGTGGAGTTGTTGTCATGTGAAACCTGCCTGTGGAGCCTTCGTTTGTGTGGGATGCTCACCAACCTGCCCTTCAGGACAATGCACTCAAACGGCATTTAGCATAGTGTGTGAACACGTAGTTTGCTTGAGAGCTGCCTGTCAGCCTGATGGTGTGTGAAGTCAGTGAGCCAAATGGAGTTGTTCTCCCACAAGAACCACTCGGCTAATTCTTCTTCAATATGCAATTCAGCAACATGCAGTGTTGCTGGATGGAATTGGCTCTTACAGCAACATCTGGATCAAGAGCCTTTGTATTTAGGGCTAGCTGAAAAGGGCTTTGGCGCTGAAGTGGTTTCTGAATGTGGCGTTGGTGGCATGTGAAACCCGCCTGTGGAGCCTTCTTTTGAGTGGGACGCTCGCCAACCTGCCCTTCAGGACAATGCACTCAAACGACATTAAGCATAGTGTGTGAACACGTAGTTTGCTTGAGAGCTGCCTGTCAGCCTGATCGTGTGTGAAGTCAGTGAGCCAAATGGAGTTGTTCTCCCACAAGAACCACTCGGCTGATTCTTCTTCAATATGCAATTCAGCAACCTGCAGTGTTGCTTGATGGAATTAGCCCTTACAGCAACATCTGCGTCTAGAGCCTTTGTATTTAGGGCTAGCTGAAAATTTCTTTGGCGCTGAAGTGGTTTCTGAATGTGGAGTTGTTGGCATGTGAAACCCGCCTGTGGAGCCTTCGTTTGTGTGGGATGCTCACCAAGCTGCCCTTCAGGACAATGCACTCAAACGGCATTTAGCATAGTGTGTGAACACGTAGTTTGCTTGAGAGCTGCGTGTCAGCCTGATGGTGTGTGAAGTCAGTGAGCCAAATGGAGTTGTTCTCCCACAAGAACCACTCGGCTGATTCTTCTTCAATATGCAATTCAGCAACATGCAGTGTTGCTGGATGGAATTATTTCTTACAGCAACATCTGCGTCTAGAGCCTTTGTATTTAGGGCTAGCTGAAAACGGCTTTGGTGCTGAAGTGGTTTCTGAATGTGGAGTTGGTGGCATGTGAAACCCGTCTGTGGAGCCTTCGTTTGTGTGGGATGCTCACCAACCTGCCCTTCAGGAAATGCACTCAAACGGCATGAAGCATAGTGTGCGAACACGTAGTTTGCTTGAGAGCTGCCTGTCAGCCTGATGGTGTGTGAAGTCAGTGAGCCAAATGGAGTTGTTCTCCCACAAGAACCACTCGGCTGATTCTTCTTCAATATGCAATTCAGCAAAATGCAGTGTTGCTTGATGGAATTAGCTCTTACAGCAACATCTGCGTCTAGAGCCTTTGTATTTAGGGCTAGCTGAAAAGGGCTTTGGCGCTGAAGTGGTTTCTGAATGTGGAGTTGGTGGCATGTGAAACCCGCCTGTGGAGCCTTCGTTTGTGTGGGATGCACACCAACCTGTCCTTCAGGACAATGCACTCAAACGGCATTTAGCATAGTGTGTGAACACGTAGTTTGCTTGAGAGCTACGTGTCAGCTTGATGGTGTGTGAAGTCAGTGAGCCAAATGGAGTTGTTCTCCCACAAGAACCACTCGGCTGATTCTTCTTCAATATGCAATTCAGCAACATGCAGTGTTGCTTGATGGAATTAGCTCTTAAAGGCAACATCTGCGTCTAGAGCCTTTGTATTTAGGGCTAGCTTAAAATTTCTTTGGTGCTGAAGTGGTTTCTGAATGTGGAGTTGTTGTCATGTGAAACCTGCCTGTGGAGCCTTCGTTTGTGTGGGATGCTCACCAACCTGCCCTTCAGGACAATGCACTCAAATGGCATTTAGCATAGTGTGTGAACACGTAGTTTGCTTGAGAGCTGCCTGTCAGCCTGATGGTGTGTGAAGTCAATGAGCCAAATGGAGTTGTTCTCCCACAAGAACCACTCCGCTGATTCTTCTTCAATATGCAATTCAGCAACATGCAGTGTTGCTGGATGGAATTAGCTCTTACAGCAACATCTGGATCAAGAGCCTTTGTATTTAGGGCTAGCTGAAAAGGGCTTTGGCGCTGAAGTGGTTTCTGAATGTGGAGTTGGTGGCATGTGAAACCCGCCTCTGGAGCCTTCGTTTGTGTGGGATGCTCACCAAGCTGCCCTTCAGGACAATGCACTTAAATGGCATTAAGCATAGTGTGTGAACACGTAGTTTGCTTGAGAGCTGCCTGTCAGCCTGATGGTGTGTGAAGTCAGTGAGCCAAATGGAGTTGTTCTCCCACAAGAACCACTCCGCTGATTCTTCTTCAATATGCAATTCAGCAACATGCAGTGTTGCTGGATGGAATTAGCTCTTACAGCAACATCTGGATCAAGAGCCTTTGTATTTAGGGCTAGCTGAAAAGGACTTTGGCGCTGAAGTGGTTTCTGAATGTGGAGTTGGTGGCATGTGAAACCCGCCTGTGGAGCCTTCGTTTGTGTGGGATGCTCACCAAGCTGCCCTTCAGGACAATGCACTCAAACGGCATTTAGCATAGTGTGTGAACACATAGTTTGCTTGAGAGCTGCGTGTCAGCCTGATGGTGTGTGAAGTCAGTGAGCCAAATGGAGTTGTTCTCCCACAAGAACCACTCGGCTGATTCTTCTTCAAGATGCAATTCAGCAACATGCAGTGTTGCTTGATGGAATTAGCTCTTACAGCAACATCTGCGTCTAGAGCCTTTGTATTTAGGGCTAGCTGAAAACGGCTTTGGTGCTGAAATGGTTTCTGAATGTGGAGTTGGTGGCATGTGAAACCCGCCTGTGTATCCTTCGTTTGTGTGGGATGCTCACCAAGCTGCCCTTCAGGACAATGCACTCAGACGGCATTAAGCATAGTGTGTGAACACGTAGTTTGCTTGAGAGCTGCCTGTCAGCCTGATGGTGTGTGAAGTCAGTGAGCCAAATGGAGTTGTTCTCCCACAAGAACCACTCGGCTGATTCTTCTTCAATATGCAATTCAGCAACATGCAGTGTTGCTGGATGGAATTAGCTCTTACAGCAACATCTGCGTCTAGAGCCTTTGTATTTAGGGCTAGCTGAAAACAGCTTTGGCGCTGAAGTGGTTTCTGAATGTGGAGTTGGTGGCATGTGAAACCCGCCTGTGGAGCCTTCGTTTGTGTGGGATGCTCACCAACATGCCCTTCAGGACAATGCACTCAAACGGCATTATGCATAGTGTGTGAACACGTAGTTTGCTTGAGAGCCGCCTGTCAGCCTGATGGTGTGTGAAGTCAATGAGCCAAATGGAGTTGTTCTCCCACAAGAACCACTCGGCTGATTCTTCTTCAATATGCAATTCTGCAACATGCAGTGTTGCTTGATCGAATTAGCTCTTACAGCAACATCTGCGTCTAGAGCCTTTGTATTTAGGGCTAGCTGAAAACGGCTTTGGCGCTGAAGTGGTTTCTGAATGTGGAGTTGGTGGCATGTGAAACCCGCCTGTGGAGCCTTCGTTTGTGTGGGATGCTCACCAACATGCCCTTCAGGACAATGCACTCAGACGGCATTAAGCATAGTGTGTGAACACGTCGTTTGCTTGAGAGCTGCCTGTCAGCCTGATGGTGTGTGAAGTCAATGATCCAAATGGAGTTGTTCTCCCACAAGAACCACTCGGCTGATTCTTCTTCAATATGCAATTCTGCAACATGCAGTGTTGCTTGATGGAATTAGCTCTTACAGCAACATCTGCGTCTAGAGCCTTTGTATTTAGGGCTAGCTGAAAACGGCTTTGGCGCTGAAGTGGTTTCTGAATGTGGAGTTGGTGGCATGTGAAACCCGCCTGTGGAGCCTTCGTTTGTGTGGGATGCTCACCAAGCTGCCCTTCAGGACAATGCACTTAAATGGCATTAAGCATAGTGTGTGAACATGTAGTTTGCTTGAGAGCTGCCTGTCAGCCTGATGGTGTGTGAAGTCAGTGAGCCAAATGGAGTTGTTCTCCCACAAGAACCACTCGGCTGATTCTTCTTCAATATGCAATTCAGCAACATGCAGTGTTGCTGGATGGAATTAGCTCTTACAGCAACATCTGGATCAAGAGCCTTTGTATTTAGGGCTAGCTTAAAAGGACTTTGGTGCTGAAGTGGTTTCTGAATGTGGAGTTGGTGGCATGTGAAACCCGCCTGTGGAGCCTTCGTTTGTGTGGGATGCTCACCAACATGCCCTTCAGGACAATGCACTCAAACGGCATTATGCATAGTGTGTGAACACGTAGTTTGCTTGAGAGCCGCCTGTCAGCCTGATGGTGTGTGAAGTCAGTGAGCCAAATGGAGTTGTTCTCCCACAAGAACCACTCGGCTGATTCTTCTTCAATATGCAATTCAGCAACATGCAGTGTTGCTGGATGGAATTAGCTCTTACAGCAACATCTGGATCAAGAGCCTTTGTATTTAGGGCTAGCTGAAAAGGGCTTTGGCGCTGAAGTGGTTTCTGAATGTGGAGTTGGTGGCATGTGAAACCCGCCTGTGGAGCCTTCTTTTGTGTGGGATGCTCACCAACCTGCCCTTCAGGACAATGCACTCAAACGGCATTAAGCATAGTGTGCGAACACGTAGTTTGCTTGAGAGCTGCCTGTCAGTCTGAAGGTGTGTGAAGTCAGTGAGCCAAATGGAGTTGTTCTCCCACAAGAACCACTCGGCTGATTCTTCTTCAATATGCAATTCAGCAACATGCAGTGTTGCTGGATGGAATTAGCCCTTACAGCAACATCTGCGTCTAGAGCCTTTGTATTTAGGGCTAGCTGAAAACGGCTTTGGCGCTGAAGTGGTTTCTGAATGTGGAGTTGGTGGCATGTGAAACCCGCCTGTGGAGCCTTCGTTTGTGTGGGATGCTCACCAAGCTGCCCTTCAGGACAATGCACTCAAACGGCATTTAGCATAGTGTGTGAACACGTAGTTTGCTTGAGAGCTGCCTGTCAGCCTGATGGTGTGTGAAGTCAGTGAGCCAAATGGAGTTGTTCTCCCACAAGAACCACTCGGCTGATTCTTCTTCAATATGCAATTCAGCAACATGCAGTGTTGCTGGATGGAATTAGTTCTTACAGCAACATCTGCGTCTAGAGCCTTTGTATTTAGGGTTAGCTGAAAACGGCTTTGGTGCTGAAGTGGTTTCTGAATGTGGAGTTGGTGGCATGTGAAACCCGTCTGTGGAGCCTTCGTTTGTGTGGGATGCTCACTAACCTGCCCTTCAGGACAATGCACTCAAACGGCATTAAGCATAGTGTGCGAACACGTAGTTTGCTTGAGAGCTGCCTGTCAGCCTGATGGTGTGTGAAGTCAGTGAGCCAAATGGAGTTGTTCTCCCACAAGAACCACTCGGCTGATTCTTCTTCAATATGCAATTCAGCAACATGCAGTGTTGCTTGATGGAATTAGCCCTTACAGCAACATCTGCGTCTAGAGCCTTTGTATTTAGGGCTAGCTGAAAACGGCTTTGGCGCTGAAGTTGTTTCTGAATGTGGAGTTGGTGGCATGTGAAACCCGTCTGTGGAGCCTTCGTTTGTGTGGGATGCTCACCAAGCTGCCCTTCAGGACAATGCACTCAAACGGCATTTAGCATAGTGTGGGAACACATAGTTTGCTTGAGAGCTGCCTGTCAGCCTGATGGTGTGTGAAGTCAATGAGCCAAATGGAGTTGTTCTCCCACAAGAACCACTCGGCTGATTCTTCTTCAATATGCAATTCTGCAACATGCAGTGTTGCTTGATGGAATTAGCTCTTACAACAACATCTGCGTCTAGAGCCTTTGTATTTAGGGCTAGCTGAAAACGGCTTTGGCGCTGAAGTGGTTTCTGAATGTGGAGTTGGTGGCATGTGAAACCCGCCTGTGGAGCCTTCGTTTGTGTGGGATGCTCACCAAGCTGCCCTTCAGGACAATGCACTTAAATGGCATTAAGCATAGTGTGTGAACACGTAGTTTGCTTGAGAGCTGCGTGTCAGCCTGATGGTGTGTGAAGTCAGTGAGCCAAATGGAGTTGTTCTCCCACAAGAACCACTCGGCTGATTCTTCTTCAATATGCAATTCTGCAACATGCAGTGTTGCTTGATGGAATTAGCTCTTAAAGGCAACATCTGCGTCTAGAGCCTTTGTATTTTGGGCTAGCTGAAAATTTCTTTGGTGCTGAAGTGGTTTCTGAATGTGGAGTTGTTGGCATGTGAAACCTGCCTGTGGAGCCTTCGTTTGTGTGGGATGCTCACCAACCTGCCCTTCAGGTCAATGCACTCAAACGGCATTTAGCATAGTGTGTGAACACGTAGTTTGCTTGAGAGCTGCGTGTCAGCCTGATGGTGTGTGAAGTCAGTGAGCCAAATGGAGTTGTTCTCCCACAAGAACCATTCAGCTGATTCTTCTTCAATATGCAATTCAGCAACATGCAGAGTTGCTGGATGGAATTAGCTCTTACAGCAACATCTGCGTCTAGAGCCTTTGTATTTAGGGCTAGCTGAAAAGGGCTTTGGTGCTGAAGTGGTTTCTGAATGTGGAGTTGGTGGCATGTGAAACCCGCCTGTGGAGCCTTCTTTTGTGTGGGATGCTCACCAAGCTGCCCTTCAGGACAATGCACTCAGACGGCATTAAGCATAGTGTGTGAACACGTCGTTTGCTTGAGAGCTGCCTGTCAGCCTGATGGTGTGTGAAGTCAGTGAGCCAAATGGAGTTGTTCTCCGACAAGAACCACTCGGCTGATTCTTCTTCAATATGCAATTCAGCAACATGCAGTGTTGCTGGATGGAATTAGCTCTTACAGCCACATCTGCGTCTAGAGCCTTTGTATTGAGGGCTAGCTGAAAACGGCTTTGGTGCTGAAGTGGTTTCTGAATGTGGAGTTGGTGGCATGTGTAACCCGCCTGTGGAGCCTTCGTTTGTGTGGGATGTTCACCAAGCTGCCCTTCAGGGCAATGCACTCAGACGGCATTAAGCATAGTGTGTGAACACGTAGTTTGCTTGAGAGCTGCCTGTCAGCCTGATGGTGTGTGAAGTCAGTGAGCCAAATGGAGTTGTTCTCCCACAAGAACCACTCGGCTGATTCTTCTTCAATATGCAATTCAGCAACATGCAGTGTTGCTTGATGGAATTAGCTCTTACAGCAACATCTGGATCTAGAGCCTTTGTATTTAGGGCTAGCTGAAAAGGGCTTTGTCGCTGAAGTGGTTTCTGAATGTGGAGTTGGTGGCATGTGAAACCCGCCTGTGGAGCCTTCGTTTGTGTGGGATGCTCACCAAGCTGCCCTTCAGGACAATGCACTCAAACGGCATTAAGCATAGTGTGTGAACACGTAGTTTGCTTGAGAGCTGCGTGTCAGCCTGATGGTGTGTGAAGTCAGTGAGCCAAATGGAGTTGTTCTCCCACAAGAATCACTCGGCTGATTCTTCTTCAATATGTCATTCAGCAACATGCAGTGTTGCTGGATGGAATTAGCTCTTACAGCAACATCTGCGTCTAGAGCCTTTGTATTTAGGGCTAGCTGAAAAGGGCTTTGGCGCTGAAGTGGTTTCTGAATGTGGAGTTGGTGGCATGTGAAACCCGCCTGTGGAGCCTTCGTTTGTGTGGGATGCTCACCAAGCTGCCCTTCAGGACAATGCACTCAAACGGCATTAAGCATAGTGTGTGAACACGTAGTTTGCTTGAGAGCTGCCTGTCAGCCTGATGCTGTGTGAAGTCAGTGAGCCAAATGGAGTTGTTCTCCACAAGAACCACTCGGCTGATTCTTCTTCAATATGCAATTCAGCAACATGCAGTGTTGCTGGATGGAATTAGCTCTTACAGCAACATCTGCGTCTAGAGCCTTTGTATTTAGGGCTAGCTGAAAAGGGCTTTGGCGCTGAAGTGGTTTCTGAATGTGGAGTTGGTGGCATGTGAAACCCGTCTGTGGAGCCTTCGTTTGTGTGGGATGCTCACCAACCTGCCCTTCAGACAATCCACTCAAACGGCATTTAGCATAGTGTGTGAACACGTAGTTTGCTTGAGAGCTGCCTGTCAGCCTGCTGGTGTGTGAAGTCAGTGAGCCAAATGGAGTTGTTCTCCCACAAGAACCACTCGGCTGATTCTTCTTCAATATGCAATTCAGCAACATGCAGTGTTGCTGGATGGAATTAGCTCTTACAGCAACATCTGGATCTAGAGCCTTTGTATTTAGGGCTAGCTGAAAAGGGCTTTGGCGCTGAAGTGGTTTCTGAATGTGGAGTTGGTGGCATGTGAAACCCGCCTGTGGAGCCTTCGTTTGTGTGGGATGCTCACCAACCTGCCCTTCAGGACAATGCACTCAATCGGCATTAAGCATAGTGTGTGAACACGTAGTTTGCTTGAGAGCTGCGTGTCAGCCTGATGGTGTGTGAAGTCAGTGAGCCAAATGGAGTTGTTCTCCCACAAGAACCACTCGGCTGATTCTTCTTCAATATGCAATTCAGCAACATGCAGTGTTGCTTGATGGAATTAGCTCTTACAGCAACATCTGCGTCTAGAGCCTTTGTATTTAGGGCTAGCTCAAAACGGCTTTGGCGCTGAAGTGGTTTCTGAATGTGGAGTTGGTGGCATGTGAAACCCGCCTGTGGAGCCTTCGTTTGTGTGGGATGCTCACCAACCTGCCCTTCAGGTCAATGCACTCAAACGGCATTTAGCATAGTGTGTGAACACGTAGTTTGCTTGAGAGCTGCCTGTCAGCCTGATGGTGTGTGAAGTCAGTGAGCCAAATGGAGTTGTTCTCCCACAAGAACCACTCGGCTGATTCTTCTTCAATATGCAATTCAGCAACATGCAGTGTTGCTTGATGGAATTAGCTCTTAAAGGCAACATCTGCGTCTAGAGCCTTTGTATTTTGGGCTAGCTGAAAATTTCTTTGGCGCTGAAGTGGTTTCTGAATGTGGAGTTGTTGGCATGTGAAACCTGCCTGTGGAGCCTTCGTTTGTGTGGGATGCTCACCAACCTGCCCTTCAGGTCAATGCACTCAAACGGCATTTAGCATAGTGTGTGAACACGTAGTTTGCTTGAGAGCTGCCTGTCAGCCTGATGGTGTGTGAAGTCAGTGAGCCAAATGGAGTTGTTCTCCCACAAGAACCACTCGGCTGATTCTTCTTCAATATGCAATTCAGCAACATGCAGTGTTGCTTGATGGAATTAGCTCTTACAGCAACATCTGCGTCTAGAGCCTTTGTATTTAGGGCTAGCTGAAAACGGCTTTGGCGCTGAAGTGGTTTCTGAATGTGGAGTTGGTGGCATGTGAAACCCGTCTGTGGAGCCTTCGTTTGTGTGGGATGCTCACCAACCTGCCCTTCAGGACAATGCACTCAAACGGCATTTAGCATAGTGTGTGAACACGTAGTTTGCTTGAGAGCTGCGTGTCAGCCTGATGGTGTGTGAACTCAGTGAGCCAAATGGAGTTGTTCTCCCACAAGAACCACTCGGCTGATTCTTCTTCAATATGCAATTCAGCAACATGCAGTGTTGCTTGATAGAATTAGCTCTTACAGCAACATCTGCGTCTAGAGCCTTTGTATTTAGGGTTAGCTGAAAACGGCTTTGGTGCTGAAGTGGTTTCTGAATGTGGAGTTGGTGGCATGTGAAACCCGCCTGTGGAGCCTTCGTTTGTGTGGGATGCTCACCAAGCTGCCCTTCAGGACAATGCACTCAGACGGCATTAAGCATAGTGTGTGAACACGTAGTTTGCTTGAGAGCTGCCAGTCAGCCTGATGGTGTGTGAAGTCAGTGAGCCAAAGGGAGTTGTTCTCCCACAAGAACCACTCGGCTGATTCTTCTTCAATATGCAATGCAGCAACATGCAGTGTTGCTGGATGGAATTAGCTCTTACAGCCACATCTGTGTCTAGAGCCTTTGTATTTAGGGCTAGCTGAAAAGGGCTTTGGCGCTGAAGTGGTTTCTGAATGTAGAGTTGGTGGCATGTGAAACCCGCCTCTGGAGCCTTCGTTTGTGTGGGATGCTCACCAAGCTGCCCTTCAGGACAATGCACTCAAACGGCATTAAGCATAGTGTGTGAACACGTAGTTTGCTTGAGAGCTGCCTGTCAGCCTGATGGTGTGTGAAGTCAGTGAGCCAAATGGAGTTGTTCTCCCACAAGAACCACTCGGCTGATTCTTCTTCAATATGCAATTCAGCAACATGCAGTGTTGCTTGATGGAATTAGCTCTTACAGCAACATCTGCGTCTAGAGCCTTTGTATTTAGGGCTAGCTGAAAAGGGCTTTGGCGCTGAAGTGGTTTCTGAATGTGGAGTTGGTGGCATGTGAAACCCGCCTGTGGAGCCTTCTTTTGTGTGGGACGCTCACCAACCTGCCCTTCAGGACAATGCACTCAAACGGCATTTAGCATAGTGTGTGAACACGTAGTTTGCTTGAGAGCTGCCTGTCAGCCTGATGGTGTGTGAAGTCAGTGAGCCAAATAGAGTTGTTCTCCCACAAGAACCACTCGGCTGATTCTTCTTCAATATGCAATTCAGCAACATGCAGTGTTGCTGGATGGAATTAGCTCTTACAGCAACATCTGCGTCTAGAGCCTTTGTATTTAGGGCTAGCTGAAAACGGCTTTGGCGCTGAAGTGGTTTCTGAATGTGGAGTTGGTGGCATGTGAAACCCGTCTGTGGAGCCTTCGTTTGTGTGGGATGCTCACCAACCTGCCCTTCAGGACAATGCACTCAGAAGGCATTAAGCATAGTGTGTGAACACGCAGTTTGCTTGAGAGCTGCCTGTCAGCCTGATGGTGTGTGAAGTCAATGAGCCAAATGAAGTTGTTCTCCCACAAGAACCACTCGGCTGATTCTTCTTCAATATGCAATTCTGCAACATGCAGTGTTGCTTGATGGAATTAGCTCTTACAGCAACATCTGCGTCTAGAGCCTTTGTATTGAGGGCTAGCTGAAAACGGCTTTGGCGCTGAAGTGGTTTCTGAATGTGGAGTTGGTGGCATGTGAAACCCGCCTGTGGAGCCTAGGTTTGTGTGGGATGCTCACCAACCTGCCCTTCAGGACAATGCACTCAAACGGCATTAAACATAGTGTGTGAACATGTAGTTTGCTTGAGAGCTGCCTGTCAGCCTGATGGTGTGTGAAGTCAGTGAGCCAAATGGAGTTGTTCTCCCACAAGAACCACTCGGCTGATTCTTCTTCAATATGCAATTCAGCAACATGCAGTGTTGCTGGATGGAATTAGTTCTTACAGCAACATCTGCGTCTAGAGCCTTTGTATTTAGGGCTAGCTGAAAACGGCTTTGGCGCTGAAGTGGTTTCTGAATGTGGAGTTGGTGGCATGTGAAACCCGCCTGTGGAGCCTTCGTTTGTGTGGGATGCTCACCAAGCTGCCCTTGAGGACAATGCACTCAAACGGCATTAAGCATAGTGTGTGAACACGTAGTTTGCTTGAGAGCTGCCTGTCAGCCTGCTGGTTTGTGAACTCAGTGAGCCAAATGGAGTTGTTCTCCCACAAGAACCACTCGGCTGATTCTTCTTCAATATGCAATTCAGCAACATGCAGTGTTGCTTGATGGAATTAGCTCTTACAGCAACATCTGCGTCTAGAGCCTTTGTATTTAGGGCTAGCTGAAAACGGCTTTGGTGCTGAAGTGGTTTCTGAATGTGGAGTTGGTGGCATGTGAAACCCGCCTGTGGAGCCTTCGTTTGTGTGGGATGTTCACCAAGCTGCCCTTCAGGACAATGCACTCAGACGGCATTAAGCATAGTGTGTGAACACGTAGTTTGCTTGAGAGCTGCCTGTCAGCCTGATGGTGTGTGAAGTCAGTGAGCCAAATAGAGTTGTTCTCCCACAAGAACCACTTGGCTGATTCTTCTTCAATATGCAATTCAGCAACATGCAGTGTTGCTTGATGGAATTAGCTCTTACAGCAACATCTGCGTCTAGAGCCTTTGTATTTAGGGCTAGCTGAAAAGGGCTTTGGCGCTGAAGTGGTTTCTGAATGTGGAGTTGGTGGCATGTGAAACCCGCCTGTGGAGCCTTCGTTTGTGTGGGATGCTCACCAAGCTGCCCTTCAGGACAATGCACTTAAATGGCATTAAGCATAGTGTGTGAACACGTAGTTTGCTTGAGAGCTGCCTGTCAGCCTGATGGTGTGTGAAGTCAGTGAGCCAAATGGAGTTGTTCTCCCACAAGAACCATTCGGCTGATTCTTCTTCAATATGCAATTCAGCAACATGCAGTGTTGCTGGATGGAATTAGCTCTTACAGCAACATCTGGTCTAGAGCCTTTGTATTTAGGGCTAGCTGAAAAGGGCTTTGGTGCTGAAGTGGTTTCTGAATGTGGAGTTGGTGGCATGTGAAACCCGCCTGTGTATCCTTCGTTTGTGTGGGATGCTCACCAAGCTGCCCTTCAGGACAATGCACTCAGACGGCATTAAGCATAGTGTGTGAACACGTAGTTTGCTTGAGAGCTGCCTGTCAGCCTGATGGTGTGTGAAGTCAGTGAGCCAAATGGAGTTGTTCTCCCACAAGAACCACTCGGCTGATTCTTCTTCAATATGCAATTCAGCAACATGCAGTGTTGCTGGATGGAATTAGCTCTTACAGCCACATCTGCGTCTAGAGCCTTTGTATTGAGGGCTAGCTGAAAACGGCTTTGGCGCTGAAGTGGTTTCTGAATGTGGAGTTGGTGGCATGTGTAACCCGCCTGTGGAGCCTTCGTTTGTGTGGGATGTTCACCAAGCTGCCCTTCAGGACAATGCACTCAGACGGCATTAAGCATAGTGTGTGAACACGTAGTTTGCTTGAGAGCTGCCTGTCAGCCTGATGGTGTGTGAAGTCAGTGAGCCAAATGGAGTTGTTCTCCCACAAGAACCACTCGGCTGATTCTTCTTCAATATGCAATTCAGCAACATGCAGTGTTGCTGGATGGAATTAGCTCTTACAGCAACATCTGGATCTAGAGCCTTTGTATTTAGGGCTAGCTGAAAAGGGCTTTGGCGCTGAAGTGGTTTCTGAATGTGGAGTTGGTGGCATGTGAAACCCGCCTGTGGAGCCTTCGTTTGTGTGGGATGCTCACCAACCTGCCCTTCAGGACAATGCACTCAATCGGCATTAAGCATAGTGTGTGAACACGTAGTTTGCTTGAGAGCTGCGTGTCAGCCTGATGGTGTGTGAAGTCAGTGAGCCAAATGGAGTTGTTCTCCCACAAGAACCACTCGGCTGATTCTTCTTCAATATGCAATTCAGCAACATGCAGTGTTGCTTGATGGAATTAGCTCTTACAGCAACATCTGCGTCTAGAGCCTTTGTATTTAGGGCTAGCTCAAAACGGCTTTGGCGCTGAAGTGGTTTCTGAATGTGGAGTTGGTGGCATGTGAAACCCGCCTGTGGAGCCTTCGTTTGTGTGGGATGCTCACCAAGCTGCCCTTCAGGACAATGCACTCAAACGGCATTAAGCATAGTGTGTGAACACGTAGTTTGCTTGAGAGCTGCCTGTCAGCCTGATGGTGTGTGAAGTCAGTGAGCCAAATGGAGCTGTTCTCTCACAAGAACCACTCGGCTGATTCTTCTTCAATATGCAATTCAGCAACATGCAGTGTTGCTTGATGGAATTAGCTCTTACAGCCACATCTGGATCTAGAGCCTTTGTATTTAGGGCTAGCAGAAAAGGGCTTTGGCGCTGAAGTGGTTTCTGAATGTGGAGTTGGTGGCATGTGAAATCAGTCTGTGGAGCCTTCGTTTGTGTGGAATGCTCACCAAGCTGCCCTTCAGGACAATGCACTCAAACGGCATTAAGCATAGTGTGTGACAAGTATTTGCTTGAGAGCTGCCTGTCAGCCTGCTGGTGTGTGAAGTCAGTGAGCCAAATGGAGTTGTTCTCCCACAAGAACCACTCGGCTGATTCTTCTTCAATATGCAATTCAGCAACATGCAGTGTTGCTTGATGGAATTAGCTCTTACAGCAACATCTGCGTCTAGAGCCTCTGTATTTAGGGCTAGCTGAAAACGGCTTTGGCGCTGAAGTGGTTGCTGAATGTGGAGTTGGTGGCATGTGAAACCCGTCTGTGGAGCCTTCGTTTGTTTGGATGCTCACCAAGCTGCCCTTCAGGACAATGCACTCAAACGGCATTAAGCATAGTGTGTGAACACGTAGTTTGCTTGAGAGCTGCCTGTCAGCCTGATGGTGTGTGAAGTCAGTGAGCCAAATGGAGTTGTTCTCCCACAAGAACCACTCGGCTGATTCTTCTTCAATATGCAATTCAGCAACATGCAGTGTTGCTTGATGGAATTAGCTCTTACAGCAACATCTGCGTCTAGAGCCTTTGTATTTAGGGCTAGCTCAAAACGGCTTTGGCGCTGAAGTGGTTTCTGAATGTGGAGTTGGTGGCATGTGAAACCCGCCTGTGGAGCCTTCGTTTGTGTGGGATGCTCACCAACCTGCCCTTCAGGTCAATGCACTCAAACGGCATTTAGCATAGTGTGTGAACACGTAGTTTGCTTGAGAGCTGCCTGTCAGCCTGATGGTGTGTGAAGTCAGTGAGCCAAATGGAGTTGTTCTCCCACAAGAACCACTCGGCTGATTCTTCTTCAATATGCAATTCAGCAACATGCAGTGTTGCTTGATGGAATTAGCTCTTAAAGGCAACATCTGCGTCTAGAGCCTTTGTATTTTGGGCTAGCTGAAAATTTCTTTGGCGCTGAAGTGGTTTCTGAATGTGGAGTTGTTGGCATGTGAAACCTGCCTGTGGAGCCTTCGTTTGTGTGGGATGCTCACCAACCTGCCCTTCAGGTCAATGCACTCAAACGACATTTAGCATAGTGTGTGAACACGTAGTTTGCTTGAGAGCTGCCTGTCAGCCTGATGGTGTGTGAAGTCAGTGAGCCAAATGGAGTTGTTCTCCCACAAGAACCACTCGGCTGATTCTTCTTCAATATGCAATTCAGCAACATGCAGTGTTGCTTGATGGAATTAGCTCTTACAGCAACATCTGCGTCTAGAGCCTTTGTATTTAGGGCTAGCTGAAAACGGCTTTGGCGCTGAAGTGGTTTCTGAATGTGGAGTTGGTGGCATGTGAAACCCGTCTGTGGAGCCTTCGTTTGTGTGGGATGCTCACCAACCTGCCCTTCAGGACAATGCACTCAAACGGCATTTAGCATAGTGTGTGAACACGTAGTTTGCTTGAGAGCTGCGTGTCAGCCTGATGGTGTGTGAAGTCAGTGAGCCAAATGGAGTTGTTCTCCCACAAGAACCACTCGGCTGATTCTTCTTCAATATGCAATTCAGCAACATGCAGTGTTGCTTGATAGAATTAGCTCTTACAGCAACATCTGCGTCTAGAGCCTTTGTATTTAGGGCTAGCTGAAAACGGCTTTGGTGCTGAAGTGGTTTCTGAATGTGGAGTTGGTGGCATGTGAAACCCGCCTGTGGAGCCTTCGTTTGTGTGGGATGCTCACCAAGCTGCCCTTCAGGACAATGCACTCAGACGGCATTAAGCATAGTGTGTGAACACGTAGTTTGCTTGAGAGCTGCCAGTCAGCCTGATGGTGTGTGAAGTCAGTGAGCCAAAGGGAGTTGTTCTCCCACAAGAACCACTCGGCTGATTCTTCTTCAATATGCAATGCAGCAACATGCAGTGTTGCTGGATGGAATTAGCTCTTACAGCCACATCTGTGTCTAGAGCCTTTGTATTTAGGGCTAGCTGAAAAGGGCTTTGGCGCTGAAGTGGTTTCTGAATGTAGAGTTGGTGGCATGTGAAACCCGCCTCTGGAGCCTTCGTTTGTGTGGGATGCTCACCAAGCTGCCCTTCAGGACAATGCACTCAAACGGCATTAAGCATAGTGTGTGAACACGTAGTTTGCTTGAGAGCTGCCTGTCAGCCTGATGGTGTGTGAAGTCAGTGAGCCAAATGGAGTTGTTCTCCCACAAGAACCACTCGGCTGATTCTTCTTCAATATGCAATTCAGCAACATGCAGTGTTGCTTGATGGAATTAGCTCTTACAGCAACATCTGCGTCTAGAGCCTTTGTATTTAGGGCTAGCTGAAAAGGGCTTTGGCACTGAAGTGGTTTCTGAATGTGGAGTTGGTGGCATGTGAAACCCGCCTGTGGAGCCTTCTTTTGTGTGGGACGCTCACCAACCTGCCCTTCAGGACAATGCACTCAAACGGCATTTAGCATAGTGTGTGAACACGTAGTTTGCTTGAGAGCTGCCTGTCAGCCTGATGGTGTGTGAAGTCAGTGAGCCAAATAGAGTTGTTCTCCCACAAGAACCACTCGGCTGATTCTTCTTCAATATGCAATTCAGCAACATGCAGTGTTGCTGGATGGAATTAGCTCTTACAGCAACATCTGCGTCTAGAGCCTTTGTATTTAGGGCTAGCTGAAAACGGCTTTGGCGCTGAAGTGGTTTCTGAATGTGGAGTTGGTGGCATGTGAAACCCGTCTGTGGAGCCTTCGTTTGTGTGGGATGCTCACCAACCTGCCCTTCAGGACAATGCACTCAGACGGCATTAAGCATAGTGTGTGAACACGCAGTTTGCTTGAGAGCTGCCTGTCAGCCTGATGGTGTGTGAAGTCAATGAGCCAAATGAAGTTGTTCTCCCACAAGAACCACTCGGCTGATTCTTCTTCAATATGCAATTCTGCAACATGCAGTGTTGCTTGATGGAATTAGCTCTTACAGCAACATCTGCGTCTAGAGCCTTTGTATTGAGGGCTAGCTGAAAACGGCTTTGGCGCTGAAGTGGTTTCTGAATGTGGAGTTGGTGGCATGTGAAACCCGCCTGTGGAGCCTAGGTTTGTGTGGGATGCTCACCAACCTGCCCTTCAGGACAATGCACTCAAACGGCATTAAACATAGTGTGTGAACATGTAGTTTGCTTGAGAGCTGCCTGTCAGCCTGATGGTGTGTGAAGTCAGTGAGCCAAATGGAGTTGTTCTCCCACAAGAACCACTCGGCTGATTCTTCTTCAATATGCAATTCAGCAACATGCAGTGTTGCTGGATGGAATTAGTTCTTACAGCAACATCTGCGTCTAGAGCCTTTGTATTTAGGGCTAGCTGAAAACGGCTTTGGCGCTGAAGTGGTTTCTGAATGTGGAGTTGGTGGCATGTGAAACCCGCCTGTGGAGCCTTCGTTTGTGTGGGATGCTCACCAAGCTGCCCTTGAGGACAATGCACTCAAACGGCATTAAGCATAGTGTGTGAACACGTAGTTTGCTTGAGAGCTGCCTGTCAGCCTGCTGGTTTGTGAACTCAGTGAGCCAAATGGAGTTGTTCTCCCACAAGAACCACTCGGCTGATTCTTCTTCAATATGCAATTCAGCAACATGCAGTGTTGCTTGATGGAATTAGCTCTTACAGCAACATCTGCGTCTAGAGCCTTTGTATTTAGGGCTAGCTGAAAACGGCTTTGGTGCTGAAGTGGTTTCTGAATGTGGAGTTGGTGGCATGTGAAACCCGCCTGTGGAGCCTTCGTTTGTGTGGGATGTTCACCAAGCTGCCCTTCAGGACAATGCACTCAGACGGCATTAAGCATAGTGTGTGAACACGTAGTTTGCTTGAGAGCTGCCTGTCAGCCTGATGGTGTGTGAAGTCAGTGAGCCAAATAGAGTTGTTCTCCCACAAGAACCACTTGGCTGATTCTTCTTCAATATGCAATTCAGCAACATGCAGTGTTGCTTGATGGAATTAGCTCTTACAGCAACATCTGCGTCTAGAGCCTTTGTATTTAGGGCTAGCTGAAAAGGGCTTTGGCGCTGAAGTGGTTTCTGAATGTGGAGTTGGTGGCATGTGAAACCCGCCTGTGGAGCCTTCGTTTGTGTGGGATGCTCACCAAGCTGCCCTTCAGGACAATGCACTTAAATGGCATTAAGCATAGTGTGTGAACACGTAGTTTGCTTGAGAGCTGCCTGTCAGCCTGATGGTGTGTGAAGTCAGTGAGCCAAATGGAGTTGTTCTCCCACAAGAACCATTCGGCTGATTCTTCTTCAATATGCAATTCAGCAACATGCAGTGTTGCTGGATGGAATTAGCTCTTACAGCAACATCTGCGTCTAGAGCCTTTGTATTTAGGGCTAGCTGAAAAGGGCTTTGGTGCTGAAGTGGTTTCTGAATGTGGAGTTGGTGGCATGTGAAACCCGCCTGTGTATCCTTCGTTTGTGTGGGATGCTCACCAACCTGCCCTTCAGGACAATGCACTCAGACGGCATTAAGCATAGTGTGTGAACACGTAGTTTGCTTGAGAGCTGCCTGTCAGCCTGATGGTGTGTGAAGTCAGTGAGCCAAATGGAGTTGTTCTCCCACAAGAACCACTCGGCTGATTCTTCTTCAATATGCAATTCAGCAACATGCAGTGTTGCTGGATGGAATTAGCTCTTACAGCCACATCTGCGTCTAGAGCCTTTGTATTTAGGGCTAGCTGAAAACGGCTTTGGCGCTGAAGTGGTTTCTGAATGTGGAGTTGGTGGCATGTGTAACCCGTCTGTGGAGCCTTCGTTTGTGTGGGATGTTCACCAAGCTGCCCTTCAGGACAATGCACTCAGACGGCATTAAGCATAGTGTGTGAACACGTAGTTTGCTTGAGAGCTGCCTGTCAGCCTGATGGTGTGTGAAGTCAGTGAGCCAAATGGAGTTGTTCTCCCACAAGAACCACTCGGCTGATTCTTCTTCAATATGCAATTCAGCAACATGCAGTGTTGCTTGATGGAATTAGCTCTTACAGCAACATCTGGATCTAGAGCCTTTGTATTTAGGGCTAGCTGAAAAGGGCTTTGTCGCTGAAGTGGTTTCTGAATGTGGAGTTGGTGGCATGTGAAACCCGCCTGTGGAGCCTTCGTTTGTGTGGGATGCTCACCAAGCTGCCCTTCAGGACAATGCACTCAAACGGCATTAAGCATAGTGTGTGAACACGTAGTTTGCTTGAGAGCTGCCTGTCAGCCTGATGCTGTGTGAAGTCAGTGAGCCAAATGGAGTTGTTCTCCCACAAGAACCACTCGGCTGATTCTTCTTCAATATGCAATTCAGCAACATGCAGTGTTGCTGGATGGAATTAGCTCTTACAGCAACATCTGCGTCTAGAGCCTTTGTATTTAGGGCTAGCTGAAAAGGGCTTTGGCGCTGAAGTGGTTTCTGAATGTGGAGTTGGTGGCATGTGAAACCCGTCTGTGGAGCCTTCGTTTGTGTGGGATGCTCACCAACCTGCCCTTCAGACAATCCACTCAAACGGCATTTAGCATAGTGTGTGAACACGTAGTTTGCTTGAGAGCTGCCTGTCAGCCTGATGGTGTGTGAAGTCAGTGAGCCAAATGGAGTTGTTCTCCCACAAGAACCACTCGGCTGATTCTTCTTCAATATGCAATTCAGCAACATGCAGTGTTGCTGGATGGAATTAGCTCTTACAGCAACATCTGGATCTAGAGCCTTTGTATTTAGGGCTAGCTGAAAAGGGCTTTGGCGCTGAAGTGGTTTCTGAATGTGGAGTTGGTGGCATGTGAAACCCGCCTGTGGAGCCTTCGTTTGTGTGGGATGCTCACCAACCTGCCCTTCAGGACAATGCACTCAATCGGCATTAAGCATAGTGTGTGAACACGTAGTTTGCTTGAGAGCTGCGTGTCAGCCTGATGGTGTGTGAAGTCAGTGAGCCAAATGGAGTTGTTCTCCCACAAGAACCACTCGGCTGATTCTTCTTCAATATGCAATTCAGCAACATGCAGTGTTGCTTGATGGAATTAGCTCTTACAGCAACATCTGCGTCTAGAGCCTTTGTATTTAGGGCTAGCTCAAAACGGCTTTGGCGCTGAAGTGGTTTCTGAATGTGGAGTTGGTGGCATGTGAAACCCGCCTGTGGAGCCTTCGTTTGTGTGGGATGCTCACCAAGCTGCCCTTCAGGACAATGCACTCAAACGGCATTAAGCATAGTGTGTGAACACGTAGTTTGCTTGAGAGCTGCCTGTCAGCCTGATGGTGTGTGAAGTCAGTGAGCCAAATGGAGCTGTTCTCTCACAAGAACCACTCGGCTGATTCTTCTTCAATATGCAATTCAGCAACATGCAGTGTTGCTTGATGGAATTAGCTCTTACAGCCACATCTGGATCTAGAGCCTTTGTATTTAGGGCTAGCAGAAAAGGGCTTTGGCGCTGAAGTGGTTTCTGAATGTGGAGTTGGTGGCATGTGAAATCAGTCTGTGGAGCCTTCGTTTGTGTGGAATGCTCACCAAGCTGCCCTTCAGGACAATGCACTCAAACGGCATTAAGCATAGTGTGTGACAAGTATTTGCTTGAGAGCTGCCTGTCAGCCTGCTGGTGTGTGAAGTCAGTGAGCCAAATGGAGTTGTTCTCCCACAAGAACCACTCGGCTGATTCTTCTTCAATATGCAATTCAGCAACATGCAGTGTTGCTTGATGGAATTAGCTCTTACAGCAACATCTGCGTCTAGAGCCTCTGTATTTAGGGCTAGCTGAAAACGGCTTTGGCGCTGAAGTGGTTGCTGAATGTGGAGTTGGTGGCATGTGAAACCCGTCTGTGGAGCCTTCGTTTGTTTGGATGCTCACCAAGCTGCCCTTCAGGACAATGCACTCAAACGGCATTAAGCATAGTGTGTGAACACGTAGTTTGCTTGAGAGCTGCCTGTCAGCCTGATGGTGTGTGAAGTCAGTGAGCCAAATGGAGTTGTTCTCCCACAAGAACCACTCGGCTGATTCTTCTTCAATATGCAATTCAGCAACATGCAGTGTTGCTTGATGGAATTAGTTCTTACAGCAACATCTGCATCCAGAGCCTTTGTATTTAGGGCTAGCTGAAAACGGCTTTGGCACTGAAGTGGTTTCTGAATGTGGAGTTGGTGGCATGTGAAACCCGTCTGTGGAGCCTTCCTTTGTGTGGGATGCTCACCAAGCTGCCCTTCAGGACAATGCACTCAGACGGCATTAAGCATAGTGTGTGAACACGTAGTTTGCTTGAGAGCTGCCTGTCAGCCTGATGGTGTGTGAAGTCAGTGAGCCAAATGGAGTTGTTCTCCCACAAGAACCACTTGGCTGATTCTTCTTCAATATGCAATTCAGCAACATGCAGTGTTGCTTGATGGAATTAGCTCTTACAGCAACATCTGCGTCTAGAGCCTTTGTATTTAGGGCTAGCTGAAAACAGCTTTGGCACTGAAGTGGTTTCTGAATGTGGAGTTGGTGGCATGTGAAACCCGCCTGTGGAGCCTTCGTTTGTGTGGGATGCTCACCAAGCTGCCCTTCAGGACAATGCACTCAAACGGCATTAAGCATAGTGTGTGAACACGTAGTTTGCTTGAGAGCTGCCTGTCAGCCTGATGGTGTGTGAAGTCAGTGAGCCAAATGGAGTTGTTCTCCCACAAGAACCACTCGGCTGATTCTTCTTCAATATGCAATTCAGCAACATGCAGTGTTGCTTGATGGAATTAGCTCTTACAGCAACATCTGCATCTAGAGCCTTTGTATTTAGGGCTAGCTGAAAACGGCTTTGGCACGGAAGTGGTTTCTGAATGTGGAGTTGGTGGCATGTGAAACCCGCCTGTGGAGCCTTCGTTTGTGTGGGATGCTCACCAACCTGCCATTCAGGACAATGCACTCAAACGGCATTAAGCATAGTGTGTGAACACGTAGTTTGCTTGAGAGCTGCCTGTCAGCCTGCTGGTGTGTGAAGTCAGTGAGCCAAATGGAGTTGTTCTCCCACAAGAACCACTCGGCTGATTCTTCTTCAATATGCAATTCAGCAATATACAGTGTTGCTTGATCGAATTAGCTCTTACAGCAACATCTGCGTCTGGAGCCTTTGTATTTAGGGCTAGCTGAAAACGGCTTTGGCGCTGAAGTGGTTTCTGAATGTGGAGTTGGTGGCATGTGAAACCCGCCTGTGGAGCCTTCGTTTGTGTGGGATGCTCACCAAGCTGCCCTTCAGGACAATGCACTCAGACGGCATTAAGCATAGTGTGTGAACACGTAGTTTGCTTGAGAGCTGCCTGTCAGCCTGATGGTGTGTGAAGTCAGTGAGCCAAATGGAGTTGTTCTCCCACAAGAACCACTCGGCTGATTCTTCTTCAATATGCAATTCAGCAACATGCAGTGTTGCTTGATGGAATTAGCCCTTACAGCAACATCTGGGTCTAGAGCCTTTGTTTTTATGGCTAGCTGAAAACGGCTTTGGCGCTGAAGTGGTTTCTGAATGTGGAGTTGGTGGCATGTGAAACCCGCCTGTGGAGCCTTCGTTTGTGTGGGATGCTCACCAAGCTGCCCTTCAGGACAATGCACTCAAACGGCATTAAGCATAGTGTGTGAACACGTAGTTTGCTTGAGAGCTGCGTGTCAGCCTGATGGTGTGTGAAGTCAGTGAGCCAAATGGAGTTGTTCTCCCACAAGAACCACTCGGCTGATTCTTCTTCAATATTCAATGCAGCAACATGCAGTGTTGCTGGATGGAATTAGCTCTTACAGCCACATCTGCGTCTAGAGCCTTTGTATTTAGGGCTAGCTGAAAAGGGCTTTGGCGCTGAAGTGGTTGCTGAATGTGGAGTTGGTGGCATGTGAAACCCGTTTGTGGAGCCTTCGTTTGTTTGGATGCTCACCAAGCTGCCCTTCAGGACAATGCACTCAAACGGCATTAAGCATAGTGTGTGAACACGTAGTTTGCTTGAGAGCTGCCTGTCAGCCTGATGGTGTGTGAAGTCAGTGAGCCAAATGGAGTTGTTCTCCCACAAGAACCACTCGGCTGATTCTTCTTCAATATTCAATTCAGCAACATGCAGTGTTGCTTGATGGAATTAGCTCTTACAGCAACATCTGCATCTAGAGCCTTTGTATTTAGGGCTAGCTGAAAACGGCTTTGGCGCTGAAGTGGTTTCTGAATGTGGAGTTGGTGGCATGTGAAACCCGCCTGTGGAGCCTTCCTTTGTGTGGGATGCTCACCAACCTGCCCTTCAGGACAATGCACTCAAACGGCATTAAGCATAGTGTGTGAACACGTATTTGCTTGAGAGCTGCCTGTCAGTCTGATGGTGTGTGAAGTCAGTGAGCCAAATGGAGTTGTTCTCCCACAAGAACCACTCGGCTGATTCTTCTTCAATATGCAATTCAGCAACATGCAGTGTTGCTGGATGGAATTAGCTCTTACAGCAACATCTGCGTCTAGAGCCTTTGTATTGAGGGCTAGCTGAAAAGGGCTTTGGCGCTGAAGTGGTTTCTGAATGTGGAGTTGGTGGCATGTGAAACCCGCCTGTGGAGCCGTCGTTTGTGTGGGATGCTCACCAACCTGCCCTTCAGGACAATCCACTCAAACGGCATTTAGCGTAGTGTGTGAACACGTAGTTTGCTTGAGAGCTGCCTGTTCAGCCTGATGGTGTGTGAAGTCAGTGAGCCAAATGGAGTTGTTCTCACACAAGAACCACTCGGCTGATTCTTCTTCAATATGCCATTCAGCAACATGCAGTGTTGCTTGATGGAATTAGCTCTTACAGCAACATCTGCGTCTAGAGCCTTTGTATTTAGGGCTAGCTGAAAACGGCTTTGGCGCTGAAGTGGTTTCTGAATGTGGAGTTGGTGGCATGTGAAACCCGCCTGTGGAGCCTTCGTTTGTGTGGGATGCTCACCAACCTGCCCTTCAGGACAATGCACTCAAACGGCATTAAGCATAGTGTGTGAACACGTAGTTTGCTTGAGAGCTGCCTGTCAGCCTGATGGTGTGTGAAGTCAGTGAGCCAAATGGAGTTGTTCTCCCACAAGAACCACTCGGCTGATTCTTCTTCAATATGCAATTCAGCAACATGCAGTGTTGCTTGATGGAATTAGCTCTTACAGCAACATCTGCATCTAGAGCCTTTGTATTTAGGGCTAGCTGAAAACGGCTTTGGCGCTGAAGTGGTTTCTGAATGTGGAGTTGGTGGCATGTGAAACCCGCCTGTGGAGCCTTCGTTTGTGTGGGATGCTCACCAAGCTGCCCTTGAGGACAATGCACTCAAACGGCATTAAGCATAGTGTGTGAACACGTAGTTTGCTTGAGAGCTGCCTGTCAGCCTGATGGTGTGTGAAGTCAGTGAGCCAAATGGAGTTGTTCTACCACAAGAACCACTCGGCTGATTCTTCTTCAATATGCAATTCAGCAACATGCAGTGTTGCTTGATGGAATTAGCTCTTAGAGCAACATCTGCGTCTAGAGCCTTTGTATTTAGGGCTAGCTGAAAAGGGCTTTGGCGCTGAAGTGGTTTCTGAATGTGGAGTTGGTGGCATGTGAAACCCGCCTGTGGAGCCTTCGTTTGTGTGGGATGCTCACCAAGCTGCCCTTCAGGACAATGCACTCAAACGGCATTTAGCATAGTGTTGGAACACACAGTTTGCTTGATAGCTGCGTGTCAGCCTGATGGTGTGTGAAGTCAGTGAGCCAAATGGAGTTGTTCTCCCACAAGAACCACTCGGCTGATTCTTCTTCAATATGCAATTCAGCAACATGCAGTGTTGCTGGATGGAATTAGCTCTTACAGCAACATCTGCGTCTAGAGCCTTTGTATTGAGGGCTAGCTGAAAAGGGCTTTGGCGCTGAAGTGGTTTCTGAATGTGGAGTTGTTGGCATGTGAAACCCGCCTGTGGAGCCGTCGTTTGTGTGGGATGCTCACCAACCTGCCCTTCAGGACAATCCACTCAAACGGCATTTAGCGTAGTGTGTGAACACGTAGTTTGCTTGAGAGCTGCCTGTTCAGCCTGATGGTGTGTGAAGTCAGTGAGCCAAATGGAGTTGTTCTCACACAAGAACCACTCGGCTGATTCTTCTTCAATATGCCATTCAGCAACATGCAGTGTTGCTTGATGGAATTAGCTCTTACAGCAACATCTGCGTCTAGAGCCTTTGTATTTAGGGCTAGCTGAAAACGGCTTTGGCGCTGAAGTGGTTTCTGAATGTGGAGTTGGTGGCATGTGAAACCCGCCTGTGGAGCCTTCGTTTGTGTGGGATGCTCACCAACCTGCCCTTCAGGACAATGCACTCAAACGGCATTAAGCATAGTGTGTGAACACGTAGTTTGCTTGAGAGCTGCCTGTCAGCCTGCTGGTGTGTGAAGTCAGTGAGCCAAATGGAGTTGTTCTCCCACAAGAACCACTCGGCTGATTCTTCTTCAATATGCAATTCAGCAACATGCAGTGTTGCTTGATGGAATTAGCTCTTACAGCAACATCTGCATCTAGAGCCTTTGTATTTAGGGCTAGCTGAAAACGGCTTTGGCGCTGAAGTGGTTTCTGAATGTGGAGTTGGTGGCATGTGAAACCCGCCTGTGGAGCCTTCGTTTGTGTGGGATGCTCACCAAGCTGCCCTTCAGGACAATGCACTCAAACGGCATTAAGCATAGTGTGTGAACACGTAGTTTGCTTGAGAGCTGCCTGTCAGCCTGATGGTGTGTGAAGTCAGTGAGCCAAATGGAGTTGTTCTACCACAAGAACCACTCGGCTGATTCTTCTTCAATATGCAATTCAGCAACATGCAGTGTTGCTTGATGGAATTAGCTCTTAGAGCAACATCTGCGTCTAGAGCCTTTGTATTTAGGGCTAGCTGAAAAGGGCTTTGGCGCTGAAGTGGTTTCTGAATGTGGAGTTGGTGGCATGTGAAACCCGCCTGTGGAGCCTTCGTTTGTGTGGGATGCTCACCAAGCTGCCCTTCAGGACAATGCACTCAAACGGCATTTAGCATAGTGTTGGAACACACAGTTTGCTTGATAGCTGCGTGTCAGCCTGATGGTGTGTGAAGTCAGTGAGCCAAATGGAGTTGTTCTCCCACAAGAACCACTCGGCTGATTCTTCTTCAATATGCAATTCAGCAACATGCAGTGTTGCTTGATGGAATTAGCCCTTACAGCAACATCTGCGTCTAGAGCCTTTTGTATTTAGGGCTAGCTGAAAAGGGCTTTGGCGCTGAAGTGGTTTCTGAATGTGGAGTTGGTGGCATGTGAAACCCGCCTGTGGAGCCTTCGTTTGTGTGGGATGCTCACCAAGCTGCCCTTCAGGACAATGCACTCAAACGGCATTAAGCATAGTGTGTGAACACGTAGTTTGCTTGAGAGCTGCCTGTGAGCCTGATGGTGTGTGAAGTCAGTGAGCCAAATGGAGTTGTTCTCCCACAAGAACCACTCGGCTGATTCTTCTTCAATATGCCATTCAGCAACATGCAGTGTTGCTTGATGGAATTAGCTCTAACAGCCACATCTGCGTCTAGAGCCTTTGTATTTAGGGCTAGCTGAAAACGGCTTTGGCGCTGAAGTGGTTTCTGAATGTGGAGTTGGTGGCATGTGAAACCCGCCTGTGGAGCCTTCGTTTGTGTGGGATGCTCACCAAGCTGCCCTTCAGGACAATGCACTCAAACGGCATTAAGCATAGTGTGTGAACACGTAGTTTGCTTGAGAGCTGCCTGTCAGCCTGATGGTGTGTGAAGTCAGTGAGCCAAATGGAGCTGTTCTCTCACAAGAACCACTCGGCTGATTCTTCTTCAATATGCAATTCAGCAACATGCAGTGTTGCTTGATGGAATTAGCTCTTACAGCAATATCTGCGTCTAGAGCCTTTGTATTTAGGGCTAGCTGAAAAGGGCTTTGGCGCTGAAGTGGTTTCTGAATGTGGAGTTGGTGGCATGTGAAACCCGCCTGTGGAGCCTTCGTTTGTGTGGGATGCTCACCAACCTGCCCTTCAGGACAATGCACTCAAGCAGCATTAACCATAGTGTGTGAACACAGAGTTTGCTTGAGAGCTGCCTGTCAGCCTGATGGTGTGTGAAGTCAGTGAGCCAAATGGAGTTGTTCTCCCACAAGAACCACTCGACTGATTCTTCTTCAATATGCCATTCAGCAACATGCAGTGTTGCTTGATGTAATTAGCTCTCAAAGCAACATCCTCGTCTAGAGCCTTTGTATTTAGGGCTAGCTGAAAAGGGCTTTGGCGCTGAAGTGGTTTCTGAATGTGGAGTTGGTGGCATGTGAAACCCGCCTGTGGAGCCTTCGTTTGTGTGGGATGCTCACCAACCTGCCCTTCAGGACAATGCACTCAAACGGCATTAAGCATAGTGTGTGAACACGTAGTTTGCTTGAGAGCTGCCTGTCAGCCTGCTGGTGTGTGAAGTCAGTGAGCCAAATGGAGTTGTTCTCCCACAAGAACCACTCGGCTGATTCTTCTTCAATATGCAATTCAGCAACATGCAGTGTTGCTTGATGGAATTAGCTCTTACAGCAACATCTGCATCTAGAGCCTTTGTATTTAGGGCTAGCTGAAAACGGCTTTGGCGCTGAAGTGGTTTCTGAATGTGGAGTTGGTGGCATGTGAAACCCGCCTGTGGAGCCTTCGTTTGTGTGGGATGCTCACCAAGCTGCCCTTGAGGACAATGCACTCAAACGGCATTAAGCATAGTGTGTGAACACGTAGTTTGCTTGAGAGCTGCCTGTCAGCCTGATGGTGTGTGAAGTCAGTGAGCCAAATGGAGTTGTTCTACCACAAGAACCACTCGGCTGATTCTTCTTCAATATGCAATTCAGCAACATGCAGTGTTGCTTGATGGAATTAGCTCTTAGAGCAACATCTGCGTCTAGAGCCTTTGTATTTAGGGCTAGCTGAAAAGGGCTTTGGCGCTGAAGTGGTTTCTGAATGTGGAGTTGGTGGCATGTGAAACCCGCCTGTGGAGCCTTCGTTTGTGTGGGATGCTCACCAAGCTGCCCTTCAGGACAATGCACTCAAACGGCATTTAGCATAGTGTTGGAACACACAGTTTGCTTGATAGCTGCGTGTCAGCCTGATGGTGTGTGAAGTCAGTGAGCCAAATGGAGTTGTTCTCCCACAAGAACCACTCGGCTGATTCTTCTTCAATATGCAATTCAGCAACATGCAGTGTTGCTTGATGGAATTAGCCCTTACAGCAACATCTGCGTCTAGAGCCTTTTGTATTTAGGGCTAGCTGAAAAGGGCTTTGGCGCTGAAGTGGTTTCTGAATGTGGAGTTGGTGGCATGTGAAACCCGCCTGTGGAGCCTTCGTTTGTGTGGGATGCTCACCAAGCTGCCCTTCAGGACAATGCACTCAAACGGCATTAAGCATAGTGTGTGAACACGTAGTTTGCTTGAGAGCTGCCTGTGAGCCTGATGGTGTGTGAAGTCAGTGAGCCAAATGGAGTTGTTCTCCCACAAGAACCACTCGGCTGATTCTTCTTCAATATGCCATTCAGCAACATGCAGTGTTGCTTGATGGAATTAGCTCTAACAGCCACATCTTCGTCTAGAGCCTTTGTATTTAGGGCTAGCTGAAAACGGCTTTGGCGCTGAAGTGGTTTCTGAATGTGGAGTTGGTGGCATGTGAAACCCGCCTGTGGAGCCTTCGTTTGTGTGGGATGCTCACCAAGCTGCCCTTCAGGACAATGCACTCAAACGGCATTAAGCATAGTGTGTGAACACGTAGTTTGCTTGAGAGCTGCCTGTCAGCCTGATGGTGTGTGAAGTCAGTGAGCCAAATGGAGCTGTTCTCTCACAAGAACCACTCGGCTGATTCTTCTTCAATATGCAATTCAGCAACATGCAGTGTTGCTTGATGGAATTAGCTCTTACAGCAATATCTGCGTCTAGAGCCTTTGTATTTAGGGCTAGCTGAAAAGGGCTTTGGCGCTGAAGTGGTTTCTGAATGTGGAGTTGGTGGCATGTTCAACCCGCCTGTGGAGCCTTCGTTTGTGTGGGATGCTCACCAACCTGCCCTTCAGGACAATGCACTCAAGCAGCATTAACCATAGTGTGTGAACACAGAGTTTGCTTGAGAGCTGCCTGTCAGCCTGATGGTGTGTGAAGTCAGTGAGCCAAATGGAGTTGTTCTCCCACAAGAACCACTCGACTGATTCTTCTTCAATATGCCATTCAGCAACATGCAGTGTTGCTTGATGTAATTAGCTCTCAAAGCAACATCCTCGTCTAGAGCCTTTGTATTTAGGGCTAGCTGAAAAGGGCTTTGGCGCTGAAGTGGTTTCTGAATGTGGAGTTGGTGGCATGTGAAACCCGCCTGTGGAGCCTTCGTTTGTGTGGGATGCTCACCAAGCTGCCCTTCAGGACAATGCACTCAAACGGCATTAAGCATAGTGTGTGAACACGTAGTTTGCTTGAGAGCTGCCTGTCAGCCTGATGCTGTGTGAAGTCAGTGAGCCAAATGGAGTTGTTCTCCCACAAGAACCACTCGGCTGATTCTTCTTCAATATGCAATTCAGCAACATGCAGTGTTGCTTGATGGAATTAGCTCTTACAGCAACATCTGCGTCTAGAGCCTTTGTATTTAGGGCTAGCTCAAAACGGCTTTGGCGCTGAAGTGGTTGCTGAATGTGGAGTTGGTGGCATGTGAAACCCGTCTATGGAGCCTTCGTTTGTTTGGATGCTCACCAAGCTGCCCTTCAGGACAATGCACTCAAACGGCATTAAGCATAGTGTGTGAACACGTAGTTTGCTTGAGAGCTGCCTGTCAGCCTGATGGTGTGTGAAGTCAGTGAGCCAAATGGAGTTGTTCTCCCACAAGAACCACTCGGCTGATTCTTCTTCAATATGCAATTCAGCAACATGCAGTGTTGCTTGATGGAATTAGTTCTTACAGCAACATCTGCATCCAGAGCCTTTGTATTTAGGGCTAGCTGAAAACGGCTTTGGCACTGAAGTGGTTTCTGAATGTGGAGTTGGTGGCATGTGAAACCCGTCTGTGGAGCCTTCCTTTGTGTGGGATGCTCACCAAGCTGACCTTCAGGACAATGCACTCAGACGGCATTAAGCATAGTGTGTGAACACGTAGTTTGCTTGAGAGCTGCCTGTCAGCCTGATGCTGTGTGAAGTCAGTGAGCCAAATGGAGTTGTTCTCCCACAAGAACCACTTGGCTGATTCTTCTTCAATATGCAATTCAGCAACATGCAGTGTTGCTTGATGGAATTAGCTCTTACAGCAACATCTGCGTCTAGAGCCTTTGTATTTAGGGCTAGCTGAAAACAGCTTTGCCACTGAAGTGGTTTCTGAATGTGGAGTTGGTGGCATGTGAAACCCGCCTGTGGAGCCTTCGTTTGTGTGGGATGCTCACCAAGCTGCCCTTCAGGACAATGCACTCAAACGGCATTAAGCATAGTGTGTGAACACGTAGTTTGCTTGAGAGCTGCCTGTCAGCCTGATGGTGTGTGAAGTCAGTGAGCCAAATGGAGTTGTTCTCCCACAAGAACCACTCGGCTGATTCTTCTTCAATGTGCAATTCAGCAACATGCAGTGTTGCTTGATGGAATTAGCTCTTACAGCAACATCTGCATCTAGAGCCTTTGTATTTAGGGCTAGCTGAAAACGGCTTTGGCACGGAAGTGGTTTCTGAATGTGGAGTTGGTGGCATGTGAAACCCGCCTGTGGAGCCTTCGTTTGTGTGGGATGCTCACCAACCTGCCATTCAGGACAATGCACTCAAACGGCATTTAGCATAGTGTGTGAACACGTAGTTTGCTTGAGAGCTGCCTGTCAGCCTGCTGGTGTGTGAAGTCAGTGAGCCAAATGGAGTTGTTCTCCCACAAGAACCACTCGGCTGATTCTTCTTCAATATGCAATTCAGCAACATACAGTGTTGCTTGATCGAATTAGCTCTTACAACAACATCTGCGTCTGGAGCCTTTGTATTTAGGGCTAGCTGAAAACGGCTTTGGCGCTGAAGTGGTTTCTGAATGTGGAGTTGGTGGCATGTGAAACCCGCCTGTGGAGCCTTCGTTTGTGTGGGATGCTCACCAAGCTGCCCTTCAGGACAATGCACTCAGACGGCATTAAGCATAGTGTGTGAACACGTAGTTTGCTTGATAGCTGCGTGTCAGCCTGATGGTGTGTGAAGTCAGTGAGCCAAATGGAGTTGTTCTCCCACAAGAACCACTCGGCTGATTCTTCTTCAATATTCAATGCAGCAACATGCAGTGTTGCTGGATGGAATTAGCTCTTACAGCCACATCTGCGTCTAGAGCCTTTGTATTTAGGGCTAGCTGAAAAGGGCTTTGGCGCTGAAGTGGTTGCTGAATGTGGAGTTGGTGGCATGTGAAACCCGTTTGTGGAGCCTTCGTTTGTTTGGATGCTCACCAAGCTGCCCTTCAGGACAATGCACTCAAACGGCATTAAGCATAGTGTGTGAACACGTAGTTTGCTTGAGAGCTGCCTGTCAGCCTGATGGTGTGTGAAGTCAGTGAGCCAAATGGAGTTGTTCTCCCACAAGAACCACTCGGCTGATTCTTCTTCAATATGCAATTCAGCAACATGCAGTGTTGCTTGATGGAATTAGCTCTTACAGCAACATCTGCATCTAGAGCCTTTGTATTTAGGGCTAGCTGAAAACGGCTTTGGCACTGAAGTGGTTTCTGAATGTGGAGTTGGTGGCATGTGAAACCCGCCTGTGGAGCCTTCGTTTGTGTGGGATGCTCACCAACCTGCCCTTCAGGACAATGCACTCAAACGGCATTAAGCATAGTGTGTGAACACGTAGTTTGCTTGAGAGCTGCCTGTCAGCCTGATGGTGTGTGAAGTCAGTGAGCCAAATGGAGTTGTTCTCCCACAAGAACCACTCGGCTGATTCTTCTTCAATATGCAATTCAGCAACATGCAGTGTTGCTTGATCGAATTAGCTCTTACAGCAACATCTGCGTCTGGAGCCTTTGTATTTAGGGCTAGCTGAAAACGGCTTTGGCGCTGAAGTGGTTTCTGAATGTGGAGTTGGTGGCATGTGAAACCCGCCTGTGGAGCCTTCCTTTGTGTGGGATGCTCACCAACCTGCCCTTCAGGACAATGCACTCAAACGGCATTAAGCATAGTGTGTGAACACGTATTTGCTTGAGAGCTGCCTGTCAGTCTGATGGTGTGTGAAGTCAGTGAGCCAAATGGAGTTGTTCTCCCACAAGAACCACTCGGCTGATTCTTCTTCAATATGCAATTCAGCAACATGCAGTGTTGCTGGATGGAATTAGCTCTTACAGCAACATCTGCGTCTAGAGCCTTTGTATTGAGGGCTAGCTGAAAAGGGCTTTGGCGCTGAAGTGGTTTCTGAATGTGGAGTTGGTGGCATGTGAAACCCGCCTGTGGAGCCGTCGTTTGTGTGGGATGCTCACCAACCTGCCCTTCAGGACAATCCACTCAAACGGCATTTAGCGTAGTGTGTGAACACGTAGTTTGCTTGAGAGCTGCCTGTTCAGCCTGATGGTGTGTGAAGTCAGTGAGCCAAATGGAGTTGTTCTCACACAAGAACCACTCGGCTGATTCTTCTTCAATATGCCATTCAGCAACATGCAGTGTTGCTTGATGGAATTAGCTCTTACAGCAACATCTGCGTCTAGAGCCTTTGTATTTAGGGCTAGCTGAAAACGGCTTTGGCGCTGAAGTGGTTTCTGAATGTGGAGTTGGTGGCATGTGAAACCCGCCTGTGGAGCCTTCGTTTGTGTGGGATGCTCACCAACCTGCCCTTCAGGACAATGCACTCAAACGGCATTAAGCATAGTGTGTGAACACGTAGTTTGCTTGAGAGCTGCCTGTCAGCCTGCTGGTGTGTGAAGTCAGTGAGCCAAATGGAGTTGTTCTCCCACAAGAACCACTCGGCTGATTCTTCTTCAATATGCAATTCAGCAACATGCAGTGTTGCTTGATGGAATTAGCTCTTACAGCAACATCTGCATCTAGAGCCTTTGTATTGAGGGCTAGCTGAAAAGGGCTTTGGCGCTGAAGTGGTTTCTGAATGTGGAGTTGGTGGCATGTGAAACCCGCCTGTGGAGCCTTCGTTTGTGTGGGATGCTCACCAAGCTGCCCTTGAGGACAATGCACTCAAACGGCATTAAGCATAGTGTGTGAACACGTAGTTTGCTTGAGAGCTGCCTGTCAGCCTGATGGTGTGTGAAGTCAGTGAGCCAAATGGAGTTGTTCTACCACAAGAACCACTCGGCTGATTCTTCTTCAATATGCAATTCAGCAACATGCAGTGTTGCTTGATGGAATTAGCTCTTAGAGCAACATCTGCGTCTAGAGCCTTTGTATTTAGGGCTAGCTGAAAAGGGCTTTGGCGCTGAAGTGGTTTCTGAATGTGGAGTTGGTGGCATGTGAAACCCGCCTGTGGAGCCTTCGTTTGTGTGGGATGCTCACCAAGCTGCCCTTCAGGACAATGCACTCAAACGGCATTTAGCATAGTGTTGGAACACACAGTTTGCTTGATAGCTGCGTGTCAGCCTGATGGTGTGTGAAGTCAGTGAGCCAAATGGAGTTGTTCTCCCACAAGAACCACTCGGCTGATTCTTCTTCAATATGCAATTCAGCAACATGCAGTGTTGCTTGATGGAATTAGCCCTTACAGCAACATCTGCGTCTAGAGCCTTTTGTATTTAGGGCTAGCTGAAAAGGGCTTTGGCGCTGAAGTGGTTTCTGAATGTGGAGTTGGTGGCATGTGAAACCCGCCTGTGGAGCCTTCGTTTGTGTGGGATGCTCACCAAGCTGCCCTTCAGGACAATGCACTCAAACGGCATTAAGCATAGTGTGTGAACACGTAGTTTGCTTGAGAGCTGCCTGTGAGCCTGATGGTGTGTGAAGTCAGTGAGCCAAATGGAGTTGTTCTCCCACAAGAACCACTCGGCTGATTCTTCTTCAATATGCCATTCAGCAACATGCAGTGTTGCTTGATGGAATTAGCTCTAACAGCCACATCTGCGTCTAGAGCCTTTGTATTTAGGGCTAGCTGAAAACGGCTTTGGCGCTGAAGTGGTTTCAGAATGTGGAGTTGGTGGCATGTGAAACCCGCCTGTGGAGCCTTCGTTTGTGTGGGATGCTCACCAAGCTGCCCTTCAGGACAATGCACTCAAACGGCATTAAGCATAGTGTGTGAACACGTAGTTTGCTTGAGAGCTGCCTGTCAGCCTGATGGTGTGTGAAGTCAGTGAGCCAAATGGAGCTGTTCTCTCACAAGAACCACTCGGCTGATTCTTCTTCAATATGCAATTCAGCAACATGCAGTGTTGCTTGATGGAATTAGCTCTTACAGCAATATCTGCGTCTAGAGCCTTTGTATTTAGGGCTAGCTGAAAAGGGCTTTGGCGCTGAAGTGGTTTCTGAATGTGGAGTTGGTGGCATGTTCAACCCGCCTGTGGAGCCTTCGTTTGTGTGGGATGCTCACCAACCTGCCCTTCAGGACAATGCACTCAAGCAGCATTAACCATAGTGTGTGAACACAGAGTTTGCTTGAGAGCTGCCTGTCAGCCTGATGGTGTGTGAAGTCAGTGAGCCAAATGGAGTTGTTCTCCCACAAGAACCACTCGACTGATTCTTCTTCAATATGCCATTCAGCAACATGCAGTGTTGCTTGATGGAATTAGCTCTCAAAGCAACATCCTCGTCTAGAGCCTTTGTATTTAGGGCTAGCTGAAAAGGGCTTTGGCGCTGAAGTGGTTTCTGAATGTGGAGTTGGTGGCATGTGAAACCCGCCTGTGGAGCCTTCGTTTGTGTGGGATGCTCACCAACCTGCCCTTCAGGACAATGCACTCAAACGGCATTAAGCATAGTGTGTGAACACGTAGTTTGCTTGAGAGCTGCCTGTCAGCCTGATGCTGTGTGAAGTCAGTGAGCCAAATGGAGTTGTTCTCCCACAAGAACCACTCGGCTGATTCTTCTTCAATATGCAATTCAGCAACATGCAGTGTTGCTGGATGGAATTAGCTCTTACAGCAACATCTGCATCTACAGCCTTTGTATTTAGGGCTAGCTGAAAACGGCTTTGGCGCTGAATTGGTTTCTGAACGTGGAGTTGGTTTCATGTGAAACCCGCCTGTGGAGCCTTCGTTTGTGTGGGATGCTCACCAACCTGCCCTTCAGGACAATGCACTCAAACGGCATTAGGCATAGTGTGTGAACACGTAGTTTGCTTGAGAGCTGCCTGTCAGCCTGATGGTGTGTGAAGTCAGTGAGCCAAATGGAGTTGTTCTCCCACAAGAACCACTCGGCTGATTCTTCTTCAATATGCAATTCAGCAACATGCAGTGTTGCTTGATGGAATTAGCTCTTACAGCAACATCTGCGTCTAGAGCCTTTGTATTTTGGGCTAGCTGAAAACGGCTTTGGCGCTGAAGTGGTTTCTGAATGTGGAGTTGGTGGCATGTGAAACCCGTCTGTGGAGCCTTCCTTTGTGTGGGATGCTCACCAACCTGCCCTTCAGGACAATGCACTCAAACGGCATTAAGTATAGTGTGTGAACACGTAGTTTGCTTGAGAGCTGCCTGTCAGCCCGATGGTGTGTGAAGTCAGTGAGCCAAATGGAGTTGTTCTCCCACAAGAACCACTCGGCTGATTCTTCTTCAATATGCAATTCAGCAACATGCAGTGTTGCTTGATGGAATTAGCTCTTACAGCAACATCTGCGTCTAGAGCCTTTGTATTTAGGGCTAGCTGAAAACGGCTTTGGCGCTGAAGTGGTTTCTGAATGTGGAGTTGGTGGCATGTGAAACCCGCCTGTGGAGCCTTCGTTTGTGTGGGATGCTCACCAACCTGCCCTTCAGGACAATGCACTCAAACGGCATTAAGCATAGTGTGTGAACACGTAGTTTGCTTGAGAGCTGCCTGTCAGCCTGATGGTGTGTGAAGTCAGTGAGCCAAATGGAGTTGTTCTCCCACAAGAACCACTCGGCTGATTCTTCTTCAATATGCAATTCAGCAACATGCAGTGTTGCTTGATGGAATTAGCTCTTACAGCAACATCTGTGTCTGGAGCCTTTGTATTTAGGGCTAGCTGAAAAGGGCTTTGGCGCTGAAGTGGTTTCTGAATGTGGAGTTGGTGGCATGTGAAACCCGGCTGTGGAGCCTTCCTTTGTGTGGGATGCTCACCAACCTGCCCTTCAGGACAATGCACTCAAACGGCATTAAGCATAGTGTGTGAACACGTAGTTTGCTTGAGAGCTGCCTGTCAGCCTGATGGTGTGTGAAGTCAGTGAGCCAAATGGAGTTGTTCTCCCACAAGAACCACTCGGCTGATTCTTCTTCAATATGCCATTCAGCAACATGCAGTGTTGCTTGATGGTATTAGCTCTTACAGCAACATCTGCGTCTAGAGCCTTTGTATTTAGGGCTAGCTGAAAACGGCTTTGGCGCTGAAGTGGTTTCTGAATGTGGAGTTGGTGGCATGTGAAACCCGCCTGTGGAGCCTTCGTTTGTGTGGGATGCTCAACAACCTGCCATTCAGGACAATGCAATCAAACGGCATTAAGCATAGTGTGTGAACACGTAGTTTCCTTGAGAGCTGCCTGTCAGCCTGATGGTGTGTGAAGTCAGTGAGCCAAATGGAGTTGTTATCCCACAAGAACCACTTGGCTGATTCTTCTTCAATATGCAATTCAGCAACATGCAGTGTTGCTGGATGGAATTAGCTCTTACACCAACATCTGCGTGTAGAGCCTTTGTATTTAGGGCTAGCTGAAAACAGCTTTGGCACTGAAGTGGTTTCTGAATGTGGAGTTGGTGGCATGTGAAATCCGCCTGTGGAGCCTTCGTTTGTGTGGGATGCTCACCAACCTGCCCTTCAGGACAATGCACTCAAACGGCATTAAGCATAGTGTGTGAACACGTAGTTTGCTTGAGAGCTGCCTGTCAGCCTCCTGGTGTGTGAAGTCAGTGAGCCAAATGGAGTTGTTCTCCCACAAGAACCACTCGGCTGATTCTTCTTCAATATGCAATTCAGCAACATGCAGTGTTACTTGATGGAATTAGCCCTTACAGCAACATCTGCGTCTAGAGCCTTTGTATTTAGGGCTAGCTGAAAAGGGCTTTGGCGCTGAAGTGGTTTCTGAATGTGGAGTTGGTGGCATGTGAAACCCGCCTGTGGAGCCTTCGTTTGTGTGGGATGCTCACCAAGCTGCCCTTCAGGACAATGCACTCAAACGGCATTAAGCATAGTGTGTGAACACGTAGTTTGCTTGAGAGCTGCCTGTCAGCCTGATGGTGTGTGAAGTCAGTGAGCCAAATGGAGTTGTTCTCCCACAAGAACCACTCGGCTGATTCTTCTTCAATATGCAATTCAGCAAGATGCAGTGTTGCTTGATGGAATTAGCTCTTACAGCAACATCTGCATCTAGAGCCTTTGTATTTAGGGCTAGCTGAAAACGGCTTTGGCGCTGAAGTGGTTTCTGAATGTGGAGTTGGTGGCATGTGAAACCCGCCTGTGGAGCCTTCGTTTGTGTGGGATGCTCACCAAGCTGCCCTTCAGGACAATGCACTCAAACGGCATTAAGCATAGTGTGTGAACACGTAGTTTGCTTGAGAGCTGCCTGTCAGCCTGATGGTGTGTGAAGTCAGTGAGCCAAATGGAGTTGTTCTCCCACAAGAACCACTCGGCTGATTCTTCTTCAATATGCAATTCAGCAACATGCAGTGTTGCTTGATGGAATTAGCTCTTAGAGCAACATCTGCGTCTAGAGCCTTTGTATTTAGGGCTAGCTGAAAAGGGCTTTGGCGCTGAAGTGGTTTCTGAATGTGGAGTTGGTGGCATGTGAAACCCGCCTGTGGAGCCTTCGTTTGTGTGGGATGCTCACCAAGCTGCCCTTCAGGACAATGCACTCAAACGGCATTTAGCATACTGTTGGAACACACAGTTTGCTTGATAGCTGCCTGTCAGCCTGATGGTGTGTGAAGTCAGTGAGCCAAATGGAGTTGTTCTCCCACAAGAACCACTCGGCTGATTCTTCTTCAATATGCAATTCAGCAACATGCAGTGTTGCTTGATGGAATTAGCCCTTACAGCAACATCTGCGTCTAGAGCCTTTTGTATTTAGGACTAGCTGAAAACGGCTTTGGCGCTGAAGTGGTTTCTGAATGTGGAGTTGGTGGCATGTGAAACCCGGCTGTGGAGCCTTCGTTTGTGTGGGATGCTCACCAAGCTGCCCTTCAGGACAATGCACTCAAACGGCATTAAGCATAGTGTGTGAACACGTAGTTTGCTTGAGACTTGCGTGTTCACTCTGATGGTGTGTGAAGTCAGTGAGCCAAATGGAGTTGTTCTCCCACAAGAACCACTCGGCTGATTCTTCTTCAATATGCAATTCAGCAACATGCAGTGTTGCTTGATGGAATTAGCTCTTACAGCAACATCTGCGTCTAGAGCCTTTGTATTTAGGGCTAGCTGAAAAGGGCTTTGGCGCTGAAGTGGTTTCTGAATGTGGAGTTGGTGGCATGTGAAACCCGCCTGTGGAGCCTTCGTTTGTGTGGGATGCTCACCAAGCTGCCCTTCAGGACAATGCACTCAAACGGCATTAAGCATAGTGTGTGAACACGTAGTTTGCTTGAGAGCTGCCTGTGAGCCTGCTGGTGTGTGAAGTCAGTGAGCCAAATGGAGTTGTTCTCCCACAAGAACCACTCGGCTGATTCTTCTTCAATATGCAATTCAGCAACATGCAGTGTTGCTGGATGGAATTAGCTCTTACAGCAACATCTGCGTCTAGAGCCGTTGTATTTAGGGCTAGCTGAAAAGGGCTTTGGCGCTGAAGTGGTTTCTGAATGTGGAGTTGGTGGCATGTGAAACCCGCCTGTGGAGCCTTCGTATTTGAGGGATGCTCACCAACCTGCCCTTCAGGACAATGCACTCAAACGGCATTAAGCATAGTGTGTGAACACGTAGTTTGCTTGAGAGCTGCCTGTCAGCCTGATGGTGTGTGAAGTCAGTGAGCCAAATGGAGTTGTTCTCCCACAAGAACCACTCGGCTGATTCTTCTTCAATATGCAATTCAGCAACATGCAGTGTTGCTTGATGGAATTAGCTCTCAAAGCAACATCCTCGTCTAGAGCCTTTGTATTTAGGGCTAGCTGAAAACGGCTTTGGCGCTGAAGTGGTTTCTGAATGTGGAGTTGGTGGCATGTGAAACCCGCCTGTGGAGCCTTCATTTGTGTGGGATGCTCACGAACCTGCCCTTCAGGACAATGCACTCAAGCAGCATTAACCATAGTGTGTGAACACATAGTTTGCTTGAGAGCTGCCTGTCAGCCTGATGGTGTGTGAAGTCAGTGAGCCAAATGGAGTTGTTCTCCCACAAGAACCACTCGGCTGATTCTTCTTCAATATGCAATTCAGCAACATGCAGTGTTGTGTGATGGAATTAGCTCTTACAGCAACATCTGGATCTAGAGCCTTTGTATTTAGGGCTAGCTGAAAAGGGCTTTGGCGCTGAAGTGGTTTCTGAATGTGGAGTTGGTGGCATGTGAAACCCGCCTGTGGAGACTTCGTTTGTGTGGGATGCTCACCAAGCTGCCCTTCAGGACAATGCACTCAAACGGCATTTAGCATAGTGTGTGAACACGTAGATTGCTTGAGAGCTGCGTGTCAGCCTGATGGTGTGTGAAGTCAGTGAGCCAAATGGAGTTGTTCTCCCACAAGTACCACCCGGCTGATTCTTCTTCAATATGCAATTCAGCAACATGCAGTGTTGTGTGATGGAATTAGCTCTTACAGCAACATCTGGATCTAGAGCCTTTGTATTTAGGGCTAGCTGAAAAGGGCTTTGGCGCTGAAGTGGTTTCTGAATGTGGAGTTGGTGGCATGTGAAACCCGCCTGTGGAGCCTTCGTTTGTGTGGGATGCTCACCAAGCTGCCCTTCTGGACAATGCACTCAAACGGCATTAAGCATAGTGTGTGAACACGTAGTTTGCTTGAGAGCTGCCTGTCAGCCTGATGGTGTGTGAAGTCAGTGAGCCAAATGGAGCTGTTCTCTCACAAGAACCACTCGGCTGATTCTTCTTCAATATGCAATTCAGCAACATGCAGTGTTGCTTGATGGAATTAGCTCTTACAGCAATATCTGCGTCTAGAGCCTTTGTATTTAGGGCTAGCTGAAAACGGCTTTGGCGCTGAAGTGGTTTCTGAATGTGGAGTTGGTGGCATGTGAAACCCGCCTGTGGAGCCTTCGTTTGTGTGGGATGCTCACCAACCTGCCCTTCAGGACAATGCACTCAAGCAGCATTAACCATAGTGTGTGAACACATAGTTTGCTTGAGAGCTGCCTGTCAGCCTGATGGTGTGTGAAGTCAGTGAGCCAAATGGAGTTGTTCTCCCACAAGAACCACTCGGCTGATTCTTCTTCAATATGCAATTCAGCAACATGCAGTGTTGCTTGATGGAATTAGCTCTCAAAGCAACATCCTCGTCTAGAGCCTTTGTATTTAGGGCTAGCTGAAAACGGCTTTGGCGCTGAAGTGGTTTCTGAATGTGGAGTTGGTGGCATGTGAAACCCGCCTGTGGAGCCTTCGTATTTGAGGGATGCTCACCAAGCTGCCCTTCAGGACAATGCACTCAAACGGCATTTAGCATAGTGTGTGAACACGTAGTTTGCTTGAGAGCTGCCTGTCAACCTGATGGTGTGTGAAGTCAGTGAGCCAAATGGAGTTGTTCTCCCACAAGAACCACTCGGCTGATTCTTCTTCAATATGCAATTCAGCAACATGCAGTGTTGCTTGATGGAGTTAGCTCTTACAGCAACATCTGCGTCTACAGCCTTTGTATTTAGGGCTAGCTGAAAACGGCTTTGGCGCTGAATTGGTTTCTGAACGTGGAGTTGGTGGCATGTGAAACCCGCCTGTGGAGCCTTCGTTTGTGTGGGATGCTCACCAAGCTGCCCTTCAGGACAATGCACTCAAACGGCATTAAGCATAGTGTGTGAACACGTAGTTTGCTTGAGAGCTGCCTGTCAGCCTGATGCTGTGTGAAGTCAGTGAGCCAAATGGAGTTGTTCTCCCACAAGAACCACTCGGCTGATTCTTCTTCAATATGCAATTCAGCAACATGCAGTGTTGCTGGATGGAATTAGCTCTTACAGTAACATCTGGGTCTAGAGCCTTTGTATTTAGGGCTAGCTGAAAACGGCTTTGGCGCTGAAGTGGTTTCTGAATGTGGAGTTGGTGGCATGTGAAACCCGCCTGTGGAGCCTTCGTTTGTGTGGGATGCTCACCAATCTGCCCTTCAGGACAATGCACTCAAGCAGCATTAACCATAGTGTGTGAACACATAGTTTGCTTGAGAGCTGCCTGTCAGCCTGATGGTGTGTGAAGTCAGTGAGCCAAATGGAGTTGTTCTCCCACAAGAACCACTCGGCTGATTCTTCTTCAATATGCAATTCAGCAACATGCAGTGTTGCTTGATGGAATTAGCTCTTACAGCAACATCTGGATCTAGAGCCTTTGTATTTAGGGCTAGCTGAAAAGGGCTTTGGCGCTGAAGTGGTTTCTGAATGTGGAGTTGGTGGCATGTGAAACGCGCCTGTGGAGACTTCGTTTGTGTGGGATGCTCACCAAGCTGCCCTTCAGGACAATGCACTCAAACGGCATTTAGCATAGTGTGTGAACACGTAGATTGCTTGAGAGCTGCGTGTCAGCCTGATGGTGTGTGAAGTCAGTGAGCCAAATGGAGTTGTTCTCCCACAAGAACCACTCGGCTGATTCTTCTTCAATATGCAATTCAGCAACATGCAGTGTTGCTTGATGGAATTAGCTCTCAAAGCAACATCCTCGTCTAGAGCCTTTGTATTTAGGGCTAGCTGAAAACGGCTTTGGCGCTGAAGTGGTTTCTGAATGTGGAGTTGGTGGCATGTGAAACCCGCCTGTGGAGCCTTCGTTTGTGTGGGATGCTCACCAAGCTGCCCTTCAGGACAATGCACTCAAACGGCATTAAGCATAGTGTGTGAACACGTAGTTTGCTTGAGAGCTGCCTGTCAGCCTGATAGTGTGTGAAGTCAGTGAGCCAAATGGAGCTGTTCTCTCACAAGAACCACTCGGCTGATTCTTCTTCAATATGCAATTCAGCAACATGCAGTGTTGCTTGATGGAATTAGCTCTTACAGCAATATCTGCGTCTAGAGCCTTTGTATTTAGGGCTAGCTGAAAACGGCTTTGGCGCTGAAGTGGTTTCTGAATGTGGAGTTGGTGGCATGTGAAACCCGCCTGTGGAGCCTTCGTTTGTGTGGGATGCTCACCAACCTGCCCTTCAGGACAATGCACTCAAGCAGCATTAACCATACTGTGTGAACACATAGTTTGCTTGAGAGCTGCCTGTCAGCCTGATGGTGTGTGAAGTCAGTGAGCCAAATGGAGTTGTTCTCCCACAAGAACCACTCGGCTGATTCTTCTTCAATATGCAATTCAGCAACATGCAGTGTTGCTTGATGGAATTAGCTCTCAAAGCAACATCCTCATCTAGAGCCTTTGTATTTAGGGCTAGCTGAAAACGGCTTTGGCGCTGAAGTGGTTTCTGAATGTGGAGTTGGTGGCATGTGAAACCCGCCTGTGGAGCCTTCTTTTGTGTGGGATGCTCACCAAGCTGCCCTTCAGGACAATGCACTCAAACGGCATTTAGCATAGTGTGTGAACACGTAGTTTGCTTGAGAGCTGCCTGTCAGCCTGATGGTGTGTGAAGTCAGTGAGCCAAATAGAGTTGTTCTCCCACAAGAACCACTCGGCTGATTCTTCTTCAATATGCAATTCAGCAACATGCAGTGTTGCTTGATGGAGTTAGCTCTTACAGCAACATCTGCGTCTAGAGCCTTTGTATTTAGGGCTAGCTGAAAACGGCTTTGGCGCTGAATTGGTTTCTGAACGTGGAGTTGGTGGCATGTGAAACCCGCCTGTGGAGCCTTCGTTTGTGTGGGATGCTCACCAAGCTGCCCTTCAGGACAATGCACTCAAACGGCATTAAGCATAGTGTGTGAACACGTAGTTTGCTTGAGAGCTGCCTGTCAGCCTGCTGGTGTGTGAAGTCAGTGAGCCAAATGGAGTTGTTCTCCCACAAGAACCACTCGGCTGATTCTTCTTCAATATGCAATTCAGCAACATGCAGTGTTGCTTGATGGAATTAGCTCTTACAGCAACATCTGGGTCTAGAGCCTTTGTATTTAGGGCTAGCTGAAAACGGCTTTGGCGCTGAAGTGGTTTCTGAATGTGGAGTTGGTGGCATGTGAAACCCGCCTGTGGAGCCTTCGTTTGTGTGGGATGCTCACCAATCTGCCCTTCAGGACAATGCACTCAAGCAGCATTAACCATAGTGTGTGAACACATAGTTTGCTTGAGAGCTGCCTGTCAGCCTGATGGTGTGTGAAGTCAGTGAGCCAAATGGAGTTGTTCTCCCACAAGAACCACTCGGCTGATTCTTCTTCAATATGCAATTCAGCAACATGCAGTGTTGCTTGATGGAATTAGCTCTTACAGCAACATCTGCGTCTAGAGTCTTTGTATTTAGGGCTAGCTGAAAACGGCTTTGGCGCTGAAGTGGTTTCTGAATGTGGAGTTGGTGGCATGTGAAACCCGCCTGTGGAGCCTTCGTTTGTGTGGGATGCTCACCAAGCTGCCCTTCAGGACAATGCACTCAAACGGCATTAAGCATAGTGTGTGAACACGTAGTTTGCTTGAGAGCTGCCTGTCAGCCTGATGGTGTGTGACGTCAGTGAGCCAAATGGAGCTGTTCTCTCACAAGAACCACTCGGCTGATTCTTCTTCAATATGCAATTCAGCAACATGCAGTGTTGCTTGATGGAATTAGCTCTTACAGCAATATCTGCGTCTAGAGCCTTTGTATTTAGGGCTAGCTGAAAACGGCTTTGGCGCTGAAGTGGTTTCTGAATGTGGAGTTGGTGGCATGTGAAACCCGCCTGTGGAGCCTTCGTTTGTGTGGGATGCTCACCAACCTGCCCTTCAGGACAATGCACTCAAGCTCATTAACCATACTGTGTGAACACATAGTTTGCTTGAGAGCTGCCTGTCAGCCTGATGCTGTGTGAAGTCAGTGAGCCAAATGGAGTTGTTCTCCCACAAGAACCACTCGGCTGATTCTTCTTCAATATGCAATTCAGCAACATGCAGTGTTGCTGGATGGAATTAGCTCTCAAAGTAACATCTGCGTCTAGAGCCTTTGTATTTAGGGCTAGCTGAAAACGGCTTTGGCGCTGAAGTGGTTTCTGAATGTGGAGTTGGTGGCATGTGAAACCCGCCTGTGGAGCCTTCGTATTTGAGGGATGCTCACCAACCTGCCCTTCAGGACAATGCACTCAAACGGCATTAAGCATAGTGTGTGAACACGTAGTTTGCTTGAGAGCTGCCTGTCAGCCTGATGGTGTGTGAAGTCAGTGAGCCAAATGGAGTTGTTCTCCCACAAGAACCACTCGGCTGATTCTTCTTCAATATGCAATTCAGCAACATGCAGTGTTGCTTGATGGAATTAGCTCTAACAGCCACATCTGCATCTAGAGCCTTTGTATTTAGGGCTAGCTGAAAAGGGCTTTGGCGCTGAAGTGGTTTCTGAATGTGGAGTTGGTGGCATGTGAAACCCGCCTGTGGAGCCTTCGTTTGTGTGGGATGCTCACCAAGCTGCCCTTCAGGACAATGCACTCAAACGGCATTTAGCATAGTGTGTGAACACGTAGTTTGCTTGAGAGCTGCCTGTCAGCCTGATGGTGTGTGAAGTCAGTGAGCCAAATAGAGTTGTTCTCCCACAAGAACCACTCGGCTGATTCTTCTTCAATATGCAATTCAGCAACATGCAGTGTTGCTTGATGGAGTTAGCTCTTACAGCAACATCTGCGTCTAGAGCCTTTGTATTTAGGGCTAGCTGAAAACGGCTTTGGCGCTGAATTGGTTTCTGAACGTGGAGTTGGTGGCATGTGAAACCCGCCTGTGGAGCCTTCGTTTGTGTGGGATGCTCACCAAGCTGCCCTTCAGGACAATGCACTCAAACGGCATTAAGTATAGTGTGTGAACACGTAGATTGCTTGAGAGCTGCGTGTCAGCCTGATGGTGTGTGAAGTCAGTGAGCCAAATGGAGTTGTTCTCCCACAAGAACCACTCGGCTGATTCTTCTACAATATGCCATTCAGCAACATGCAGTGTTGCTTGATGGAATTAGCTCTTACAGCAACATCTGCGTCTAGAGTCTTTGTATTTAGGGCTAGCTGAAAACGGCTTTGGCGCTGAAGTGGTTTCTGAATGTGGAGTTGGTGGCATGTGAAACCTGACCGGGGAGACTTCGTTTGTGTGGGATGCTCACCAACCTGCCCTTCAGGACAATGCACTCAAACGGCATTAAGCATAGTGTGTGAACACGTAGTTTGCTTGAGAGCTGCCTATCAGCCTGATGGTGTGTGAAGTCAGTGAGCCAAATGGAGCTGTTCTCTCACAAGAACCACTCCGCTGATTCTTCTTCAATATGCAATTCAGCAACATGCAGTGTTGCTTGATGGATTAGCTCTTACTGCAACATCTGCGTCTAGAGCCTTTGTATTTAGGGCTAGCTGAAAACGGCTTTGGCGCTGAAGTGGTTTCCAAATGTGGAGTTGGTGGCATGTGAAACCCGCCTGTGGAGCCTTCGTTTGTGTGGGATGCTCACCAACCTGCCCTTCAGGACAATGCACTCAAACGGCATTAAGCATAGTGTGTGAACACGTAGTTTGCTTGAGAGCTGCCTGTCAGCCTGATGGTGTGTCAAGTGAGTGAGCCAAATGGAGTTGTTCTCCCACAAGAACCACTCGGCTGATTCTTCTTCAATATGCAATTCAGCAACATGCAGTGTTGCTGGATGGAATTAGCTCTTACAGCCACATCTGCGTCTATAGCCTTTGTATTTAGGGCTAGCTGAAAAGGGCTTTGGCGCTGAAGTGGTTTCTGAATGTGGAGTTGGTGGCATGTGAAACCCGCCTGTGGAGCCTTCGTTTGCGTGGGATGCTCACCAAGCTGCCCTTCAGGACAATGCACTCAAACGGCACTAAGCATAGTGTGTGAACACGTAGTTTGCTTGAGAGCTGCCTGTCAGCCTGCTGGTGTGTGAAGTCAGTGAGCCAAATGGAGTTGTTCTCCCACAAGAACCACTCGGCTGATTCTTCTTCAATATGCAATTCAGCAACATGCAGTGTTGCTTGATGGAATTAGCTCTTACAGCAACATCTGCGTCTAGAGCCTCTGTATTTAGGGCTAGCTGAAAACGGCTTTGGCACTGAAGTGGTTTCCAAATGTGGAGTTGGTGGCATGTGAAACCCGTCTGTGGAGCCTTCGTTTGTTTGGATGCTCACCAACCTGCCCTTCAGGACAATGCACTCAAACGACATTTAGCATAGTGTTGGAACACATAGTTTGCTTGAGAGCTGCCTGTCAGCCTGATGGTGTGTGAAGTCATTGAGCCAAATGGAGTTGTTCTCTCACAAGAACCACTCGGCTGATTCTTCTTCAATATGCAATTCAGCAACATGCAGTGTTGCTTGATGGAATTAGCTCTTACAGCAACATCTGCATCTAGAGCCTTTGTATTTAGGGCTAGCTGAAAAAGGCTTTGGCGCTGAAGTGGTTTCTGCATGTCGAGTTGGTGGCATGTGAAACCCGCCTGTGGAGCCTTCGTTTGTGTGGGATGCTCACCAACCTGCCCTTCAGGACAATGCACTCAAACGGCATTCAGCATAGTGTGTGAACACGTAGTTTGCTTGAGAGCTGCCTGTCAGCCTGATGTTGTGTGAAGTCAGTGAGCCAAATGGAGTTGTTCTCCCACAAGAACCACTCGGCTGATTCTTCTTCAATATGAAATTCAGCAACATGCAGTGTTGCTTGATGGAATTAGCTCTTACAGCAACATCTACGTCTAGAGCCTCTGTATTTAGGGTTAGCTGAAAACGGCTTTGGCGCTGAAGTGGTTTCTGAATGTGGAGTTGGTGGCATGTGAAACCCGCCTGTGGAGCCTTCGTTTGTGTGGGATGCTCACCAATCTGCCCTTCAGGACAATGCACTCAAGAAGCATTAACCATAGTGTGTGAACACATAGTTTGCTTGAGAGCTGCCTGTCAGCCTGATGGTGTGTGAAGTCAGTGAGCCAAATGGAGTTGTTCTCCCACAAGAACCACTCGGCTGATTCTTCTTCAATATGCAATTCAGCAACATGCAGTGTTGCTGGATGGAATTAGCTCTTACAGCAACATCTGCGTCTAGAGCCTTTGTATTTAGGGCTAGCTGAAAAGGGCTTTGGCGCTGAAGTGGTTTCTGAATGTGGAGTTGGTGGCATGTGAAACCCGCCTGTGGAGCCTTCGTTTGTGTGGGATGCTCACCAAGCTGCCCTTCAGGACAATGCACTCAAACGGCATTAAGCATAGTGTGTGAACACGTAGTTTGCTTGAGAGCTGCCAGTCAGCCTGATGGTGTGTGAAGTCAGTGAGCCAAATGGAGCTGTTCTCTCACAAGAACCACTCGGCTGATTCTTCTTCAATATGCAATTCAGCAACATGCAGTGTTGCTTGATGGAATTAGCTCTTACAGCAATATCTGCGTCTAGAGCCTTTGTATTTAGGGCTAGCTGAAAACGGCTTTGGCGCTGAAGTGGTTTCTGAATGTGGAGTTGGTGGCATGTGAAACCCGCCTGTGGAGCCTTCGTTTGTGTGGGATGCTCACCAACCTGCCCTTCAGGACAATGCACTCAAGCAGCATTAACCATACTGTGTGAACACATAGTTTGCTTGAGAGCTGCCTGTCAGCCTGATGCTGTGTGAAGTCAGTGAGCCAAATGGAGTTGTTCTCCCACAAGAACCACTCGGCTGATTCTTCTTCAATATGCAATTCAGCAACATGCAGTGTTGCTTGATGGAATTAGCTCTAACAGCCACATCTGCGTATAGAGCCTTTGTTTTTAGGGCTAGCTGAAAACGGCTTTGGCGCTGAAGTGGTTTCTGAATGTGGAGTTGGTGGCATGTGAAACCCGTCTGTGGAGCCTTCATTTCTGTGGGATGCTCACCAAGCTGCCCTTCAGGACAATGCACTCAAACGGCATTAAGCATAGTGTGTGAACACGTAGTTTGCTTGAGAGCTGCCTGTCAGCCTGATGGTGTGCGAAGTCAGTGAGCCAAATGGAGTTGTTCTCCCACAAGAACCACTCGGCTGATTCTTCTTCAATATGCAATTCAGCAACATGCAGTGTTGCTTGATGGAATTAGCTCTTACAGCAACATCTGCGTCTAGAGCCTCTGTATTTAGGGCTAGCTGAAAACGGCTTTGGCGCTGAAGTGGTTTCTGAATGTGGAGTTGGTGGCATGTGAAACCCGTCTGTGGAGCCTTCGTTTGTTTGGATGCTCACCAAGCTGCCCTTCAGGACAATGCACTCAAACGGCATTAAGAATATTGTGTGAACATGTATTTGCTTGAGAGCTGCCTGTCAGCCTGCTGGTGTGTGAAGTCAGTGAGCCAAATGGAGTTGTTCTCCACAAGAACCACTCGGCTGATTCTTCTTCAATATGCAATTCAGCAACATGCAGTGTTGCTTGATGGAATTAGCTCTTACAGCAACATCTGCGACTAGAGCCTTTGTATTTAGGGCTAGCTGAAAACGGCTTTGGCGCTGAAGTGGTTTGTGAATGTGGAGTTGGTGGCATGTGAAACCCGCCTGTGGAGCCTTCGTTTGTGTGGGATGCTCACCAACCTGCCGTTCAGGACAATGCACTCAAACGGCATTTAGCATAGTGTGTGAACACGTAGTTTGCTTGAGAGCTGCCTGTCAGCCTGATGGTGTGTGAAGTCAGTGAGCCAAATGGAGTTGTTCTCCACAAGAACCACTCGGCTGATTCTTCTTCAATATGCAATTCAGCAACATGCAGTGTTGCTTGATGGAATCAGCTCTTACAGCAACATCTGCGTCTAGAGCCTTTGTATTTAGGGCTAGCTGAAAAGGGCTTTGGCGCTGAAGTGGTTTCTGAATGTGGAGTTGGTGGCATGTGAAACCCGCCTGTGGAGCCTTCGTTTGTGTGGGATGCTCACCAAGCTGCCCTTCAGGACAATGCACTCAAACGGCATTAAGCATAGTGTGTGAACACGTAGTTTGCTTGAGAGCTGCCTGTCAGCCTGATGGTGTGTGAAGTCAATGAGCCAAATGGAGTTGTTCTCCCACAAGAATCACTCGGCTGATTCTTCTTCAATATGCCATTCAGCAACATGCAGTGTTGCTTGATGGAATTAGCTCTTACAGCAACATCTGCATCTAGAGCCTCTGTATTTAGGGCTAGCTGAAAACGGCTTTGGCGCTGAAGTGGTTTCTGAATGTGGAGTTGGTGGCATGTGAAACCCGCCTGTGGAGCCTTCGTTTGTGTGGGATGCTCACCAACCTGCCCTTCTGGACAATGCACTCAAACGGCATTAAGAATAGTGTGTGAACACGTAGTTTGCTTGAGAGCTGCCTGTCAGCCTGATGGTGTGTGAAGTCAATGAGCCAAATGGAGTTGTTCTCCCACAAGAACCACTCGGCTGATTCTTCTTCAATATGCAATTCAGCAACATGCAGTGTTGCTTGATGGAATTAGCTCTTACAACAACATCTGCATCTAGAGCCTTTGTATTTAGGGCTAGCTGAAAAGGGCTTTGGCGCTGAAGTGGTTTGTGAATGTGGAGTTGGTGGCATGTGAAACCCGCCTGTGGAGCCTTCGTTTGTGTGGGATGCTCACCAACCTGCCCTTCAGGACAATGCACTCAAACGGCATTAAGCATAGTGTGTGAACACGTAGTTTGCTTGAGAGCTGCCTGTCAGCCTGATGGTGTGTGAAGTCATTGAGCCAAATGGAGTTGTTCTCCCACAAGAACCACTCGGCTGATTCTTCTTCAATATGCAATTCAGCAACATGCAGTGTTGCTGGATGGAATTAGCTCATACAGCAACATCTGGATCTAGAGCCTTTGTATTTAGTGCTAGCTGAAAACGGCTTTGGCGCTGAAGTGGTTTCTGAATGTGGAGTTGGTGGCATGTGAAAACCGCCTGTGGAGCCTTCGTTTGTGTGGGATGCTCACCAAGCTGCCCTTCAGGACAATGCACTCAAACGGCACTAAGCATAGTGTGTGAACATGTAGTTTGCTTCAGAGCTGCCTGTCAGCCTGATGCTGTGTGAAGTCAGTGAGCCAAATGGAGTTGTTCTCCCACAAGAACCACTCGGCTGATTCTTCTTCAATATGCAATTCAGCAACATGCAGTGTTGCTTGATGGAATTAGCTCTTACAGCAACATCTGCGTCTAGAGCCTTTGTATTTAGGGCTAGCTGAAAACGGCTTTGGCGCTGAAGTGGTTTCTGAATGTGGAGTTGGTGGCATGTGAAACCCGCCTGTGGAGCCTTCGTTTGTGTGGGATGCTCACCAACCTGCCCTTCTGGACAATGCACTCAAACGGCATTAAGAATAGTGTGTGAACACGTAGTTTGCTTGAGAGCTGCCTGTCAGCCTGATGGTGTGTGAAGTCAATGAGCCAAATGGAGTTGTTCTCCCACAAGAACCACTCGGCTGATTCTTCTTCAATATGCCATTCAGCAACATGCAGTGTTGCTTGATGGAATTAGCTCTTACAACAACATCTGCATCTAGAGCCTTTGTATTTAGGGCTAGCTGAAAACGGCTTTGGCGCTGAAGTGGTTTCTGAATGTGGAGTTGGTGGCATGTGAAACCCGTCTGTGGAGCCTTCGTTTGTTTGGATGCTCACCAAGCTGCCCTTCAGGACAATGCACTCAAACGGCATTAAGAATAGTGTGTGAACATGTATTTGCTTGAGAGCTGCCTGTCAGCCTGATGTTGTGTGAAGTCAGTGAGCCAAATAGAGTTGTTCTCCACAAGAACCACTCGGCTGATTCTTCTTCAATATGCAATTCAGCAACATGCAGTGTTGCTTGATGGAATTAGCTCTTACAGCAACATCTGCGACTAGAGCCTTTGTATTTAGGGCTAGCTGAAAACGGCTTTGGCGCTGAAGTGGTTTGTGAATGTGGAGTTGGTTGCATGTGAAACCCGCCTGTGGAGCCTTCGTTTGTGTGGGATGCTCACCAACCTGCCGTTCAGGACAATGCACTCAAACGGCATTTAGCATAGTGTGTGAACACGTAGTTTGCTTGAGAGCTGCCTGTCAGCCTGATGGTGTGTGAAGTCAGTGAGCCAAATAGAGTTGTTCTCCACAAGAACCACTCGGCTGATTCTTCTTCAATATGCAATTCAGCAACATGCAGTGTTGCTTGTTGGAATCAGCTCTTACAGCAACATCTGCGTCTAGAGCCTTTGTATTTAGGGCTAGCTGAAAAGGGCTTTGGCGCTGAAGTGGTTTCTGAATGTGGAGTTGGTGGCATGTGAAACCCGCCTGTGGAGCCTTCGTTTGTGTGGGATGCTCACCAAGCTGCCCTTCAGGACAATGCACTCAAACGGCATTAAGCATAGTGTGTGAACACGTAGTTTGCTTGAGAGCTGCCTGTCAGCCTGATGGTGTGTGAAGTCAATGAGCCAAATGGAGTTGTTCTCCCACAAGAATCACTCGGCTGATTCTTCTTCAATATGCCATTCAGCAACATGCAGTGTTGCTTGATGGAATTAGCTCTTACAGCAACATCTGCATCTAGAGCCTCTGTATTTAGGGCTAGCTGAAAACGGCTTTGGCGCTGAAGTGGTTTCTGAATGTGGAGTTGGTGGCATGTGAAACCCGCCTGTGGAGCCTTCGTTTGTGTGGGATGCTCACCAACCTGCCCTTCAGGACAATGCACTCAAACGGCATTAAGCATAGTGTGTGAACACGTAGTTTGCTTGAGAGCTGCCTGTCAGCCTGATGGTGTGTGAAGTCAGTGAGCCAAATGGAGTTGTTCTCCCACAAGAACCACTCGGCTGATTCTTCTTCAATATGCCATTCAGCAACATGCAGTGTTGCTTGATGGAATTAGCTCTTACAGCAACATCTGCGTCTAGAGCCTTTGTATTTAGGGCTAGCTGAAAACGGCTTTGGCGCTGAAGTGGTTTCTGAATGTGGAGTTGGTGGCATGTGAAAACCGCCTGTGGAGCCTTCGTTTGTGTGGGATGCTCACCAACCTGCCCTTCTGGACAATGCACTCAAACGGCATTAAGAATAGTGTGTGAACACGTAGTTTGCTTGAGAGCTGCCTGTCAGCCTGATGGTGTGTGAAGTCAATGAGCCAAATGGAGTTGTTCTCCCACAAGAACCACTCGGCTGATTCTTCTTCAATATGCCATTCAGCAACATGCAGTGTTGCTTGATGGAATTAGCTCTTACAACAACATCTGCATCTAGAGCCTTTGTATTTAGGGCTAGCTGAAAACGGCTTTGGCGCTGAAGTGGTTTCTGAATGTGGAGTTGGTGGCATGTGAAACCCGCCTGTGGAGCCTTCGTTTGTGTGGGATGCTCACCAACCTGCCCTTCAGGACAATGCACTCAAACGGCATTAAGCATAGTGTGTGAACACGTAGTTTGCTTGAGAGCTGCCTGTCAGCCTGATGGTGTGTGAAGTCATTGAGCCAAATGGAGTTGTTCTCCCACAAGAACCACTCGGCTGATTCTTCTTCAATATGCAATTCAGCAACATGCAGTGTTGCTGGATGGAATTAGCTCTTACAGCAACATCTGGATCTAGAGCCTTTGTATTTAGTGCTAGCTGAAAACGGCTTTGGCGCTGAAGTGGTTTCTGAATGTGGAGTTGGTGGCATGTGAAACCCGCCTGTGGAGCCTTCGTTTGTGTGGGATGCTCACCAAGCTGCCCTTCAGGACAATGCACTGAAACGGCACTAAGCATAGTGTGTGAACATGTAGTTTGCTTCAGAGCTGCCTGTCAGCCTGATGCTGTGTGAAGTCAGTGAGCCAAATGGAGTTGTTCTCCCACAAGAACCACTCGGCTGATTCTTCTTCAATATGCAATTCAGCAACATGCAGTGTTGCTTGATGGAATTAGCTCTTACAGCAACATCTGCGTCTAGAGCCTTTGTATTTAGGGCTAGCTGAAAAGGGCTTTGGCGCTGAAGTGGTTTCTGAATGTGGAGTTGGTGGCATGTGAAACCTGTCTGTGGAGCCTTCGTTTGTTTGCATGCTCACCAACCTGCCCTTCAGGACAATGCACTCAAACGGCATTTAGCATAGTGTTGGAACACATAGTTTACTTGAGAGCTGCCTGTCAGCCTGATGGTCTGTGAAGTCAGTGAGCCAAATGGAGTTGTTCTCCCACAAGAACCACTCGGCTGATTCTTCTTCAATATGCAATTCAGCAACATGCAGTGTTGCTTGATGAAATTAGCCCTTACAGCAACATCTGCGTCTAGAACCTTTGTATTTAGGGCTAGCTGAAAACGGCTTTGGCGCTGAAGTGGTTTCTGAATGTGGAGTTGGTGGCATGTGAAACCCGCCTGTGGAGCCTTCGTTTGTGTGGGATGCTCACCAAGCTGCCCTTCAGGACAATGCACTCAAACGGCATTAAGCATAGTGTGTGAACACGTAGTTTGCTTGAGAGCTGCCTGTCAGCCTGATGCTGTGTGAAGTCAGTGAGCCAAATGGAGTTGTTCTCTCACAAGAACCACTCAGCTGATTCTTCTTCAATATGCAATTCAGCAACATGCAGTGTTGCTTGATGGAATTAGCTCTTACAGCAACATCTGCGTCTAGAGCCTTTGTATTTAGGGCTAGCTGAAAACGGCTTTGGCGCTGAAGTGGTTTCTGAATGTGGAGTTGGTGGCATGTGAAACCCGTCTCTGGAGCCTTCATTTGGGTGGGATGCTCACCAACCTGCCCTTCAGGACAATGCACTCAAACGGCATTAAGCATAGTGTGTGAACACGTAGTTTGCTTGAGAGCTGCCTGTCAGCCTGATGGTGTGCGAAGTCAGTGAGCCAAATGGAGTTGTTCTCCCACAAGAACCACTCGGCTGATTCTTCTTCAATATGCAATTCAGCAACATGCAGTGTTGCTTGATGGAATTAGCTCTTACAGCAACATCTGCGTCTAGAGCCTCTGTATTTAGGGCTAGCTGAAAACGGCTTTGGCGCTGAAGTGGTTTCTGAATGTGGAGTTGGTGGCATGTGAAACCCGTCTGTGGAGCCTTCGTTTATTTGGATGCTCACCAAGCTGCCCTTCAGGACAATGCACTCAAACGGCATTAAGCATAGTGTGTGAACACGTAGTTTGCTTGAGAGCTGCCTGTCAGCCTGATGGTGTGTGAAGTGAGTGAGCCAAATGGAGTTGTTCTCCCACAAGAACCACTCGGCTGATTCTTCTTCAATATGCAATTCAGCAACATGCAGTGTTGCTGGATGGAATTAGCTCTTACAGCAACATCTGCGTCTAGAGCCTTTGTATTTAGGGCTAGCTGAAAAGGGCTTTGGCGCTGAAGTGGTTTCTGAATGTGGAGTTGGTGGCATGTGAAACCCGCCTGTGGAGCCTTCGTTTGTGTGGGATGCTCACCAACCTGCCCTTCAGGACAATGCACTCAAACGGCATTAAGCATAGTGTGTGAACACGTAGTTTGCTTGAGAGCTGCCTGTCAGCCTGATGGTGTGTGAAGTCAGTGAGCCAAATGGAGTTGTTCTCCCACAAGAACCACTCGGCTGATTCTTCTTCAATATGCAATTCAGCAACATGCAGTGTTGCTGGATGGAATTAGCTCTTACAGCAACATCTGCATCTTGAGCCTTTGTATTTAGGGCTAGCTGAAAACGGCTTTGGCGCTGAAGTGGTTTCTGAATGTGGAGTTGGTGGCATGTGAAACCCGCCTGTGGAGCCTTCGTTTGTGTGGGATGCTCACCAACCTGCCCTTCAGGACAATGCACTCAAACGGCATTAAGCATAGTGTGTGAACACGTAGTTTGCTTGAGAGCTGCCTGTCAGCCTGATGGTGTGTGAAGTCAGTGAGCCAAATGGAGTTGTTCTCCCACAAGAACCACTCGGCTGATTCTTCTTCAATATGCAATTCAGCAACATGCAGTGTTGCTGGATGGAATTAGCTCTTACAGCAACATCTGCGTCTACAGCCTTTGTATTTAGTGCTAGCTGAAAACGGCTTTGGCGCTGAAGTGGTTTCTGAATGTGGAGTTGGTGGCATGTGAAACCCGCCTGTGGAGCCTTCGTTTGTGTGGGATGCTCACCAAGCTGCCCTTCAGGACAATGCACTCAAACGGCATTAAGAATAGTGTGTGAACACATAGTTTGCTTGAGAGCTGCCTGTCAGCCTGATGGTGTGTGAAGTCAGTGAGCCAAATGGAGTTGTTCTCCCACAAGAACCACTCGGCTGATTCTTCTTCAATATGCAATTCAGCAACATGCAGTGTTGCTGGATGGAATTAGCTCTTACAGCAACATCTGCATCTAGAGCCTTTGTATTTAGGGCTAGCTGAAAACGGCTTTGGCGCTGAAGTGGTTTCTGAATGTGGAGTTGGTGGCATGTGAAACCCGCCTGTGGAGCCTTCGTTTGTGTGGGATGCTCACCAACCTGCCCTTCAGGACAATGCACTCAAACGGCATTAAGCATAGTGTGTGAACACGTAGTTTGCTTGAGAGCTGCCTGTCAGCCTGATGGTGTGTGAAGTCAGTGAGCCAAATGGAGTTGTTCTCCCACAAGAACCACTCGGCTGATTCTTCTTCAATATGCAATTCAGCAACATGCAGTGTTGCTGGATGGAATTAGCTCTTACAGCACCATCTGCGTCTAGAGCCTTTGTATTTAGGGCTAGCTGAAAACGGCTTTGGCGCTGAAGTGGTTTCTGAATGTGGAGTTGGTGGCATGTGAAACCCGCCTGTGGAGCCTTCGTTTGTGTGGGATGCTCACCAACCTGCCCTTCAGGACAATGCCTTCAAACGGCATTAAGCATAGTGTGTGAACACGTAGTTTGCTTGAGAGCTGCCTGTGAGCCTGATGGTGTGTGAAGTCAGTGAGCCAAATGGAGTTGTTCTCCCACAAGAACCACTCGGCTGATTCTTCTTCAATATGCAATTCAGCAACATGCAGTGTTGCTTGATGGAATTAGCTCTTACAGCAACATCTGCGTCTAGAGCCTTTGTATTTAGGGCTAGCTGAAAACGGCTTTGGCGCTGAAGTGGTTTCTGAATGTGGAGTTGGTGGCATGTGAAACCCGCCTGTGGAGCCTTCGTTTGTGTGGGATGCTCACCAACCTGCCCTTCAGGACAATGCACTCAAACGGCATTTAGCATAGTGTGTGAACACGTAGTTTGCTTGAGAGCTGCCTGTCAGCCTGATGGTGTGTGAAGTCAGTGAGCCAAATGGAGTTGTTCTCCCACAAGAACCACTCGGCTGATTCTTCTTCAATATGCAATTCAGCAACATGCAGTGTTGCTGGATGGAATTAGCTCTTACAGCACCATCTGCGTCTACAGTCTTTGTATTTAGGGCTAGCTGAAAACGGCTTTGGTGCTGAAGTGGTTTCTGAATGTGGAGTTGGTGGCATGTGAAACCCGCCTGTGGAGCCTTCGTTTGTGTGGGATGCTCACTAAGCTGCCCTTCAGGACAATGCACTCAATCGGCATTAAGCATTGTGTGTGAACACGTAGTTTGCTTGAGAGCTGCCTGTCAGCCTGATGGTGTGTGAAGTCAGTGAGCCAAATGGAGCTGTTCTCTCACAAGAACCACGCAGCTGATTCTTCTTCAATATGCAATTCAGCAACATGCAGTGTTGCTTGATGGAATTAGCTCTTACAGCAACATCTGCGTCTAGAGCCTTTGTATTTAGGGCTAGCTGAAAACGGCTTTGGCGCTGAAATGGTTTCTGAATGTGGAGTTGGTGGCATGTGAAACCCGCCTGTGGAGCCTTCGTTTGTGTGGGATGCTCACCAAGCTGCCCTTCAGGACAATGCACTCAAACGGCCTTAGGCATAGTGTGTGAACACGTAGTTTGCTTGAGAGCTGCCTGTCAGCCTGATGGTGTGTGAAGTCAGTGAGCCAAATGGAGTTGTTCTCCCACAAGAACCACTCGGCTGATTCTTCTTCAATATGCAATTCAGCAACATGCAGTGTTGCTTGATGGAATTAGCTCTTACAGCCACATCTGCGTCTAGAGCCTTTGTATTTAGGGCTAGCTGAAAACGGCTTTGGCGCTGAAGTGGTTTCTGAATGTGGAGTTGGTGGCATGTGAAACCCGTCTCTGGAGCCTTCATTTGGGTGGGATGCTCACCAACCTGCCCTTCAGGACAATGCACTCAAACGGCATTAAGCATAGTGTGTGAACACGTAGTTTGCTTGAGAGCTGCCTGTCAGCCTGATGGTGTGCGAAGTCAGTGAGCCAAATGGAGTTGTTCTCCCACAAGAACCACTCGGCTGATTCTTCTTCAATATGCAATTCAGCAACATGCAGTGTTGCTTGATGGAATTAGCTCTTACAGCAACATCTGCGTCTAGAGCCTCTGTATTTAGGGCTAGCTGAAAACGGCTTTGGCGCTGAAGTGGTTTCTGAATGTGGAGTTGGTGGCATGTGAAACCCGTCTGTGGAGCCTTCGTTTATTTGGATGCTCACCAAGCTGCCCTTCAGGACAATGCACTCAAACGGCATTAAGCATAGTGTGTGAACACGTAGTTTGCTTGAGAGCTGCCTGTCAGCCTGATGCTGTGTGAAGTCAGTGAGCCAAATGGAGTTGTTCTCCCACAAGAACCACTCGGCTGATTCTTCTTCAATATGCAATTCAGCAACATGCAGTGTTGCTGGATGGAATTAGCTCTTACAGCAACATCTGCGTCTAGAGCCTTTGTATTTAGGGCTAGCTGAAAACGGCTTTGGCGCTGAAGTGGTTTCTGAATGTGGAGTTGGTGGCATGTGAAACCCGCCTGTGGAGCCTTCGTTTGTGTGGGATGCTCACCAAGCTGCCCTTCAGGACAATGCACTGAAACGGCACTAAGCATAGTGTGTGAACATGTAGTTTGCTTCAGAGCTGCCTGTCAGCCTGATGCTGTGTGAAGTCAGTGAGCCAAATGGAGTTGTTCTCCCACAAGAACCACTCGGCTGATTCTTCTTCAATATGCAATTCAGCAACATGCAGTGTTGCTTGATGGAATTAGCTCTTACAGCAACATCTGCGTCTAGAGCCTTTGTATTTAGGGCTAGCTGAAAAGGGCTTTGGCGCTGAAGTGGTTTCTGAATGTGGAGTTGGTGGCATGTGAAACCTGTCTGTGGAGCCTTCGTTTGTTTGCATGCTCACCAACCTGCCCTTCAGGACAATGCACTCAAACGGCATTTAGCATAGTGTTGGAACACATAGTTTACTTGAGAGCTGCCTGTCAGCCTGATGGTCTGTGAAGTCAGTGAGCCAAATGGAGTTGTTCTCCCACAAGAACCACTCGGCTGATTCTTCTTCAATATGCAATTCAGCAACATGCAGGGTTGCTTGATGAAATTAGCCCTTACAGCAACATCTGCGTCTAGAACCTTTGTATTTAGGGCTAGCTGAAAACGGCTTTGGCGCTGAAGTGGTTTCTGAATGTGGAGTTGGTGGCATGTGAAACCCGCCTGTGGAGCCTTCGTTTGTGTGGGATGCTCACCAAGCTGCCCTTCAGGACAATGCACTCAAACGGCATTAAGCATAGTGTGTGAACACGTAGTTTGCTTGAGAGCTGCCTGTCAGCCTGATGCTGTGTGAAGTCAGTGAGCCAAATGGAGTTGTTCTCTCACAAGAACCACTCAGCTGATTCTTCTTCAATATGCAATTCAGCAACATGCAGTGTTGCTTGATGGAATTAGCTCTTACAGCAACATCTGCGTCTAGAGCCTTTGTATTTAGGGCTAGCTGAAAACGGCTTTGGCGCTGAAGTGGTTTCTGAATGTGGAGTTGGTGGCATGTGAAACCCGTCTCTGGAGCCTTCATTTGGGTGGGATGCTCACCAACCTGCCCTTCAGGACAATGCACTCAAACGGCATTAAGCATAGTGTGTGAACACGTAGTTTGCTTGAGAGCTGCCTGTCAGCCTGATGGTGTGCGAAGTCAGTGAGCCAAATGGAGTTGTTCTCCCACAAGAACCACTCGGCTGATTCTTCTTCAATATGCAATTCAGCAACATGCAGTGTTGCTTGATGGAATTAGCTCTTACAGCAACATCTGCGTCTAGAGCCTCTGTATTTAGGGCTAGCTGAAAACGGCTTTGGCGCTGAAGTGGTTTCTGAATGTGGAGTTGGTGGCATGTGAAACCCGTCTGTGGAGCCTTCGTTTATTTGGATGCTCACCAAGCTGCCCTTCAGGACAATGCACTCAAACGGCATTAAGCATAGTGTGTGAACACGTAGTTTGCTTGAGAGCTGCCTGTCAGCCTGATGCTGTGTGAAGTCAGTGAGCCAAATGGAGTTGTTCTCCCACAAGAACCACTCGGCTGATTCTTCTTCAATATGCAATTCAGCAACATGCAGTGTTGCTTGATGGAATTAGCTCTTACAGCAACATCTGCGTCTAGAGCCTTTGTATTTAGGGCTAGCTGAAAACGGCTTTGGCGCTGAAGTGGTTTCTGAATGTGGAGTTGGTGGCATGTGAAACCCGCCTGTGGAGCCTTCGTTTGTGTGGGATGCTCACCAACCTGCCCTTCAGGACAATGCACTCAAACGGCATTAAGCATAGTGTGTGAACACGTAGTTTGCTTGAGAGCTGCCTGTCAGCCTGATGGTGTGTGAAGTCAGTGAGCCAAATGGAGTTGTTCTCCCACAAGAACCACTCGGCTGATTCTTCTTCAATATGCAATTCAGCAACATGCAGTGTTGCTGGATGGAATTAGCTCTTACAGCAACATCTGCATCTTGAGCCTTTGTATTTAGGGCTAGCTGAAAACGGCTTTGGCGCTGAAGTGGTTTCTGAATGTGGAGTTGGTGGCATGTGAAACCCGCCTGTGGAGCCTTCGTTTGTGTGGGATGCTCACCAACCTGCCCTTCAGGACAATGCACTCAAACGGCATTAAGCATAGTGTGTGAACACGTAGTTTGCTTGAGAGCTGCCTGTCAGCCTGATGGTGTGTGAAGTCAGTGAGCCAAATGGAGTTGTTCTCCCACAAGAACCACTCGGCTGATTCTTCTTCAATATGCAATTCAGCAACATGCAGTGTTGCTGGATGGAATTAGCTCTTACAGCAACATCTGCGTCTACAGCCTTTGTATTTAGTGCTAGCTGAAAACGGCTTTGGCGCTGAAGTGGTTTCTGAATGTGGAGTTGGTGGCATGTGAAACCCGCCTGTGGAGCCTTCGTTTGTGTGGGATGCTCACCAAGCTGCCCTTCAGGACAATGCACTCAAACGGCATTAAGAATAGTGTGTGAACACATAGTTTGCTTGAGAGCTGCCTGTCAGCCTGATGGTGTGTGAAGTCAGTGAGCCAAATGGAGTTGTTCTCCCACAAGAACCACTCGGCTGATTCTTCTTCAATATGCAATTCAGCAACATGCAGTGTTGCTGGATGGAATTAGCTCTTACAGCAACATCTGCATCTAGAGCCTTTGTATTTAGGGCTAGCTGAAAACGGCTTTGGCGCTGAAGTGGTTTCTGAATGTGGAGTTGGTGGCATGTGAAACCCGCCTGTGGAGCCTTCGTTTGTGTGGGATGCTCACCAACCTGCCCTTCAGGACAATGCACTCAAACGGCATTAAGCATAGTGTGTGAACACGTAGTTTGCTTGAGAGCTGCCTGTCAGCCTGATGGTGTGTGAAGTCAGTGAGCCAAATGGAGTTGTTCTCCCACAAGAACCACTCGGCTGATTCTTCTTCAATATGCAATTCAGCAACATGCAGTGTTGCTGGATGGAATTAGCTCTTACAGCACCATCTGCGTCTAGAGCCTTTGTATTTAGGGCTAGCTGAAAAGGGCTTTGGCGCTGAAGTGGTTTCTGAATGTGGAGTTGGTGGCATGTGAAACCCGCCTGTGGAGCCTTCGTTTGTGTGGGATGCTCACCAACCTGCCCTTCAGGACAATGCCTTCAAACGGCATTAAGCATAGTGTGTGAACACGTAGTTTGCTTGAGAGCTGCCTGTGAGCCTGATGGTGTGTGAAGTCAGTGAGCCAAATGGAGTTGTTCTCCCACAAGAACCACTCGGCTGATTCTTCTTCAATATGCAATTCAGCAACATGCAGTGTTGCTTGATGGAATTAGCTCTTACAGCAACATCTGGGTCTAGAGCCTTTGTATTTAGGGCTAGCTGAAAACGGCTTTGGCGCTGAAGTGGTTTCTGAATGTGGAGTTGGTGGCATGTGAAACCCGCCTGTGGAGCCTTCGTTTGTGTGGGATGCTCACCAAGCTGCCCTTCAGGACAATGCACTCAAACGGCATTTAGCATAGTGTGTGAACACGTAGTTTGCTTGAGAGCTGCCTGTCAGCCTGATGCTGTGTGAAGTCAGTGAGCCAAATGGAGTTGTTCTCCCACAAGAACCACTCGGCTGATTCTTCTTCAATATGCAATTCAGCAACATGCAGTGTTGCTGGATGGAATTAGCTCTTACAGCACCATCTGCGTCTAGAGTCTTTGTATTTAGGGCTAGCTGAAAACGGCTTTGGTGCTGAAGTGGTTTCTGAATGTGGAGTTGGTGGCATGTGAAACCCGCCTGTGGAGCCTTCGTTTGTGTGGGATGCTCACTAAGCTGCCCTTCAGGACAATGCACTCAATCGGCATTAAGCATTGTGTGTGAACACGTAGTTTGCTTGAGAGCTGCCTGTCAGCCTGATGGTGTGTGAAGTCAGTGAGCCAAATGGAGCTGTTCTCTCACAAGAACCACGCAGCTGATTCTTCTTCAATATGCAATTCAGCAACATGCAGTGTTGCTTGATGGAATTAGCTCTTACAGCAACATCTGCGTCTAGAGCCTTTGTATTTAGGGCTAGCTGAAAACGGCTTTGGCGCTGAAATGGTTTCTGAATGTGGAGTTGGTGGCATGTGAAACCCGGCTGTGGAGCCTTCGTTTGTGTGGGATGCTCACCAAGCTGCCCTTCAGGACAATGCACTCAAACGGCATTAGGCATAGTGTGTGAACACGTAGTTTGCTTGAGAGCTGCCTGTCAGCCTGATGGTGTGTGAAGTCAGTGAGCCAAATGGAGTTGTTCTCCCACAAGAACCACTCGGCTGATTCTTCTTCAATATGCAATTCAGCAACATGCAGTGTTGCTTGATGGAATTAGCTCTTACAGCCACATCTGCGTCTAGAGCCTTTGTATTTAGGGCTAGCTGAAAACGGCTTTGGCGCTGAAGTGGTTTCTGAATGTGGAGTTGGTGGCATGTGAAACCTGCCTGTGGAGCCTTCGTTTGTGTGGGATGCTCACCAAGCTGCCCTTCAGGACAATGCACTCAAACGGCATTAGGCATAGTGTGTGAACACGTAGTTTGCTTGAGAGCTGCCTGTCAGCCTGATGGTGTGTGAAGTCAGTGAGCCAAATGGAGTTGTTCTCCCACAAGAACCACTCGGCTGATTCTTCTTCAATATGCAATTCAGCAACATGCAGTGTTGCTTGATGGAATTAGCTCTTACAGCAACATCTGCGTCTAGAGCCTTTGTATTTAGGGCTAGCTGAAAACGGCTTTGGCGCTGAAGTGGTTTCTGAATGTGGAGTTGGTGGCATGTGAAACCCGCCTGTGGAGCCTTCGTTTGTGTGGCATGATCACCAAGCTGCCCTTCAGGACAATGCACTCAAACGGCATTAGGCATAGTGTGTGAACACGTAGTTTGCTTGAGAGCTGCGTGTCAGCCTGATGCTGTGTGAAGTCAGTGAGCCAAATGGAGTTGTTCTCCCACAAGAACCACTCGGCTGATTCTTCTTCAATATGCAATGCAGCAACATGCAGTGTTGCTTGATGGAATTAGCTCTTACAGCAACATCTGCCTCTACAGCCTTTGTATTTAGGGCTAGCTGAAAAGGGCTTTGGCGCTGAAGTGGTTTCTGAATGTGGAGTTGGTGGCATGTGAAACCCGCCTGTGGAGCCTTCGTTTGTTTGGGATGCTCACCAAACTGCCCTTCAGGACAATGCACTCAAACGGCATTAAGCATAGTGTGTGAACACGTAGTTTGCTTGAGAGCTGCCTGTCAGCCTGATGCTGTGTGAAGTCAGTGAGCCAAATGGAGTTGTTCTCCCACAAGAACCACTCGGCTGATTCTTCTTCAATATGCAATTCAGCAACATGCAGTGTTGCTTGATGGAATTAGCTCTTACAGCAACATCTGCGTCTAGAGCCTCTGTATTTAGGGCTAGCTGAAAACGGCTTTGGCGCTGAAGTGGTTTCTGAATGTGGAGTTGGTGGCATGTGAAACCCGTCTGTGGAGCCTTCGTTTATTTGGATGCTCACCAAGCTGCCCTTCAGGACAATGCACTCAAACGGCATTAAGCATAGTGTGTGAACACGTAGTTTGCTTGAGAGCTGCCTGTCAGCCTGATGGTGTGTGAAGTGAGTGAGCCAAATGGAGTTGTTCTCCCACAAGAACCACTCGGCTGATTCTTCTTCAATATGCAATTCAGCAACATGCAGTGTTGCTGGATGGAATTAGCTCTTACAGCAACATCTGCGTCTAGAGCCTTTGTATTTAGGGCTAGCTGAAAAGGGCTTTGGCGCTGAAGTGGTTTCTGAATGTGGAGTTGGTGGCATGTGAAACCCGCCTGTGGAGCCTTCGTTTGTGTGGGATGCTCACCAACCTGCCCTTCAGGACAATGCACTCAAACGGCATTAAGCATAGTGTGTGAACACGTAGTTTGCTTGAGAGCTGCCTGTCAGCCTGATGGTGTGTGAAGTCAGTGAGCCAAATGGAGTTGTTCTCCCACAAGAACCACTCGGCTGATTCTTCTTCAATATGCAATTCAGCAACATGCAGTGTTGCTGGATGGAATTAGCTCTTACAGCAACATCTGCATCTTGAGCCTTTGTATTTAGGGCTAGCTGAAAACGGCTTTGGCGCTGAAGTGGTTTCTGAATGTGGAGTTGGTGGCATGTGAAACCCGCCTGTGGAGCCTTCGTTTGTGTGGGATGCTCACCAACCTGCCCTTCAGGACAATGCACTCAAACGGCATTAAGCATAGTGTGTGAACACGTAGTTTGCTTGAGAGCTGCCTGTCAGCCTGATGGTGTGTGAAGTCAGTGAGCCAAATGGAGTTGTTCTCCCACAAGAACCACTCGGCTGATTCTTCTTCAATATGCAATTCAGCAACATGCAGTGTTGCTGGATGGAATTAGCTCTTACAGCAACATCTGCGTCTACAGCCTTTGTATTTAGTGCTAGCTGAAAACGGCTTTGGCGCTGAAGTGGTTTCTGAATGTGGAGTTGGTGGCATGTGAAACCCGCCTGTGGAGCCTTCGTTTGTGTGGGATGCTCACCAAGCTGCCCTTCAGGACAATGCACTCAAACGGCATTAAGAATAGTGTGTGAACACATAGTTTGCTTGAGAGCTGCCTGTCAGCCTGATGGTGTGTGAAGTCAGTGAGCCAAATGGAGTTGTTCTCCCACAAGAACCACTCGGCTGATTCTTCTTCAATATGCAATTCAGCAACATGCAGTGTTGCTGGATGGAATTAGCTCTTACAGCAACATCTGCATCTAGAGCCTTTGTATTTAGGGCTAGCTGAAAACGGCTTTGGCGCTGAAGTGGTTTCTGAATGTGGAGTTGGTGGCATGTGAAACCCGCCTGTGGAGCCTTCGTTTGTGTGGGATGCTCACCAACCTGCCCTTCAGGACAATGCACTCAAACGGCATTAAGCATAGTGTGTGAACACGTAGTTTGCTTGAGAGCTGCCTGTCAGCCTGATGGTGTGTGAAGTCAGTGAGCCAAATGGAGTTGTTCTCCCACAAGAACCACTCGGCTGATTCTTCTTCAATATGCAATTCAGCAACATGCAGTGTTGCTGGATGGAATTAGCTCTTACAGCACCATCTGCGTCTAGAGCCTTTGTATTTAGGGCTAGCTGAAAACGGCTTTGGCGCTGAAGTGGTTTCTGAATGTGGAGTTGGTGGCATGTGAAACCCGCCTGTGGAGCCTTCGTTTGTGTGGGATGCTCACCAACCTGCCCTTCAGGACAATGCCTTCAAACGGCATTAAGCATAGTGTGTGAACACGTAGTTTGCTTGAGAGCTGCCTGTGAGCCTGATGGTGTGTGAAGTCAGTGAGCCAAATGGAGTTGTTCTCCCACAAGAACCACTCGGCTGATTCTTCTTCAATATGCAATTCAGCAACATGCAGTGTTGCTTGATGGAATTAGCTCTTACAGCAACATCTGCGTCTAGAGCCTTTGTATTTAGGGCTAGCTGAAAACGGCTTTGGCGCTGAAGTGGTTTCTGAATGTGGAGTTGGTGGCATGTGAAACCCGCCTGTGGAGCCTTCGTTTGTGTGGGATGCTCACCAACCTGCCCTTCAGGACAATGCACTCAAACGGCATTTAGCATAGTGTGTGAACACGTAGTTTGCTTGAGAGCTGCCTGTCAGCCTGATGGTGTGTGAAGTCAGTGAGCCAAATGGAGTTGTTCTCCCACAAGAACCACTCGGCTGATTCTTCTTCAATATGCAATTCAGCAACATGCAGTGTTGCTGGATGGAATTAGCTCTTACAGCACCATCTGCGTCTACAGTCTTTGTATTTAGGGCTAGCTGAAAACGGCTTTGGTGCTGAAGTGGTTTCTGAATGTGGAGTTGGTGGCATGTGAAACCCGCCTGTGGAGCCTTCGTTTGTGTGGGATGCTCACTAAGCTGCCCTTCAGGACAATGCACTCAATCGGCATTAAGCATTGTGTGTGAACACGTAGTTTGCTTGAGAGCTGCCTGTCAGCCTGATGGTGTGTGAAGTCAGTGAGCCAAATGGAGCTGTTCTCTCACAAGAACCACGCAGCTGATTCTTCTTCAATATGCAATTCAGCAACATGCAGTGTTGCTTGATGGAATTAGCTCTTACAGCAACATCTGCGTCTAGAGCCTTTGTATTTAGGGCTAGCTGAAAACGGCTTTGGCGCTGAAATGGTTTCTGAATGTGGAGTTGGTGGCATGTGAAACCCGCCTGTGGAGCCTTCGTTTGTGTGGGATGCTCACCAAGCTGCCCTTCAGGACAATGCACTCAAACGGCCTTAGGCATAGTGTGTGAACACGTAGTTTGCTTGAGAGCTGCCTGTCAGCCTGATGGTGTGTGAAGTCAGTGAGCCAAATGGAGTTGTTCTCCCACAAGAACCACTCGGCTGATTCTTCTTCAATATGCAATTCAGCAACATGCAGTGTTGCTTGATGGAATTAGCTCTTACAGCCACATCTGCGTCTAGAGCCTTTGTATTTAGGGCTAGCTGAAAACGGCTTTGGCGCTGAAGTGGTTTCTGAATGTGGAGTTGGTGGCATGTGAAACCCGTCTCTGGAGCCTTCATTTGGGTGGGATGCTCACCAACCTGCCCTTCAGGACAATGCACTCAAACGGCATTAAGCATAGTGTGTGAACACGTAGTTTGCTTGAGAGCTGCCTGTCAGCCTGATGGTGTGCGAAGTCAGTGAGCCAAATGGAGTTGTTCTCCCACAAGAACCACTCGGCTGATTCTTCTTCAATATGCAATTCAGCAACATGCAGTGTTGCTTGATGGAATTAGCTCTTACAGCAACATCTGCGTCTAGAGCCTCTGTATTTAGGGCTAGCTGAAAACGGCTTTGGCGCTGAAGTGGTTTCTGAATGTGGAGTTGGTGGCATGTGAAACCCGTCTGTGGAGCCTTCGTTTATTTGGATGCTCACCAAGCTGCCCTTCAGGACAATGCACTCAAACGGCATTAAGCATAGTGTGTGAACACGTAGTTTGCTTGAGAGCTGCCTGTCAGCCTGATGCTGTGTGAAGTCAGTGAGCCAAATGGAGTTGTTCTCCCACAAGAACCACTCGGCTGATTCTTCTTCAATATGCAATTCAGCAACATGCAGTGTTGCTGGATGGAATTAGCTCTTACAGCAACATCTGCGTCTAGAGCCTTTGTATTTAGGGCTAGCTGAAAACGGCTTTGGCGCTGAAGTGGTTTCTGAATGTGGAGTTGGTGGCATGTGAAACCCGCCTGTGGAGCCTTCGTTTGTGTGGGATGCTCACCAAGCTGCCCTTCAGGACAATGCACTGAAACGGCACTAAGCATAGTGTGTGAACATGTAGTTTGCTTCAGAGCTGCCTGTCAGCCTGATGCTGTGTGAAGTCAGTGAGCCAAATGGAGTTGTTCTCCCACAAGAACCACTCGGCTGATTCTTCTTCAATATGCAATTCAGCAACATGCAGTGTTGCTTGATGGAATTAGCTCTTACAGCAACATCTGCGTCTAGAGCCTTTGTATTTAGGGCTAGCTGAAAAGGGCTTTGGCGCTGAAGTGGTTTCTGAATGTGGAGTTGGTGGCATGTGAAACCTGTCTGTGGAGCCTTCGTTTGTTTGCATGCTCACCAACCTGCCCTTCAGGACAATGCACTCAAACGGCATTTAGCATAGTGTTGGAACACATAGTTTACTTGAGAGCTGCCTGTCAGCCTGATGGTCTGTGAAGTCAGTGAGCCAAATGGAGTTGTTCTCCCACAAGAACCACTCGGCTGATTCTTCTTCAATATGCAATTCAGCAACATGCAGGGTTGCTTGATGAAATTAGCCCTTACAGCAACATCTGCGTCTAGAACCTTTGTATTTAGGGCTAGCTGAAAACGGCTTTGGCGCTGAAGTGGTTTCTGAATGTGGAGTTGGTGGCATGTGAAACCCGCCTGTGGAGCCTTCGTTTGTGTGGGATGCTCACCAAGCTGCCCTTCAGGACAATGCACTCAAACGGCATTAAGCATAGTGTGTGAACACGTAGTTTGCTTGAGAGCTGCCTGTCAGCCTGATGCTGTGTGAAGTCAGTGAGCCAAATGGAGTTGTTCTCTCACAAGAACCACTCAGCTGATTCTTCTTCAATATGCAATTCAGCAACATGCAGTGTTGCTTGATGGAATTAGCTCTTACAGCAACATCTGCGTCTAGAGCCTTTGTATTTAGGGCTAGCTGAAAACGGCTTTGGCGCTGAAGTGGTTTCTGAATGTGGAGTTGGTGGCATGTGAAACCCGTCTCTGGAGCCTTCATTTGGGTGGGATGCTCACCAACCTGCCCTTCAGGACAATGCACTCAAACGGCATTAAGCATAGTGTGTGAACACGTAGTTTGCTTGAGAGCTGCCTGTCAGCCTGATGGTGTGCGAAGTCAGTGAGCCAAATGGAGTTGTTCTCCCACAAGAACCACTCGGCTGATTCTTCTTCAATATGCAATTCAGCAACATGCAGTGTTGCTTGATGGAATTAGCTCTTACAGCAACATCTGCGTCTAGAGCCTCTGTATTTAGGGCTAGCTGAAAACGGCTTTGGCGCTGAAGTGGTTTCTGAATGTGGAGTTGGTGGCATGTGAAACCCGTCTGTGGAGCCTTCGTTTATTTGGATGCTCACCAAGCTGCCCTTCAGGACAATGCACTCAAACGGCATTAAGCATAGTGTGTGAACACGTAGTTTGCTTGAGAGCTGCCTGTCAGCCTGATGCTGTGTGAAGTCAGTGAGCCAAATGGAGTTGTTCTCCCACAAGAACCACTCGGCTGATTCTTCTTCAATATGCAATTCAGCAACATGCAGTGTTGCTTGATGGAATTAGCTCTTACAGCAACATCTGCGTCTAGAGCCTTTGTATTTAGGGCTAGCTGAAAACGGCTTTGGCGCTGAAGTGGTTTCTGAATGTGGAGTTGGTGGCATGTGAAACCCGCCTGTGGAGCCTTCGTTTGTGTGGGATGCTCACCAACCTGCCCTTCAGGACAATGCACTCAAACGGCATTAAGCATAGTGTGTGAACACGTAGTTTGCTTGAGAGCTGCCTGTCAGCCTGATGGTGTGTGAAGTCAGTGAGCCAAATGGAGTTGTTCTCCCACAAGAACCACTCGGCTGATTCTTCTTCAATATGCAATTCAGCAACATGCAGTGTTGCTGGATGGAATTAGCTCTTACAGCAACATCTGCATCTTGAGCCTTTGTATTTAGGGCTAGCTGAAAACGGCTTTGGCGCTGAAGTGGTTTCTGAATGTGGAGTTGGTGGCATGTGAAACCCGCCTGTGGAGCCTTCGTTTGTGTGGGATGCTCACCAACCTGCCCTTCAGGACAATGCACTCAAACGGCATTAAGCATAGTGTGTGAACACGTAGTTTGCTTGAGAGCTGCCTGTCAGCCTGATGGTGTGTGAAGTCAGTGAGCCAAATGGAGTTGTTCTCCCACAAGAACCACTCGGCTGATTCTTCTTCAATATGCAATTCAGCAACATGCAGTGTTGCTGGATGGAATTAGCTCTTACAGCAACATCTGCGTCTACAGCCTTTGTATTTAGTGCTAGCTGAAAACGGCTTTGGCGCTGAAGTGGTTTCTGAATGTGGAGTTGGTGGCATGTGAAACCCGCCTGTGGAGCCTTCGTTTGTGTGGGATGCTCACCAAGCTGCCCTTCAGGACAATGCACTCAAACGGCATTAAGAATAGTGTGTGAACACATAGTTTGCTTGAGAGCTGCCTGTCAGCCTGATGGTGTGTGAAGTCAGTGAGCCAAATGGAGTTGTTCTCCCACAAGAACCACTCGGCTGATTCTTCTTCAATATGCAATTCAGCAACATGCAGTGTTGCTGGATGGAATTAGCTCTTACAGCAACATCTGCATCTAGAGCCTTTGTATTTAGGGCTAGCTGAAAACGGCTTTGGCGCTGAAGTGGTTTCTGAATGTGGAGTTGGTGGCATGTGAAACCCGCCTGTGGAGCCTTCGTTTGTGTGGGATGCTCACCAACCTGCCCTTCAGGACAATGCACTCAAACGGCATTAAGCATAGTGTGTGAACACGTAGTTTGCTTGAGAGCTGCCTGTCAGCCTGATGGTGTGTGAAGTCAGTGAGCCAAATGGAGTTGTTCTCCCACAAGAACCACTCGGCTGATTCTTCTTCAATATGCAATTCAGCAACATGCAGTGTTGCTGGATGGAATTAGCTCTTACAGCACCATCTGCGTCTAGAGCCTTTGTATTTAGGGCTAGCTGAAAAGGGCTTTGGCGCTGAAGTGGTTTCTGAATGTGGAGTTGGTGGCATGTGAAACCCGCCTGTGGAGCCTTCGTTTGTGTGGGATGCTCACCAACCTGCCCTTCAGGACAATGCCTTCAAACGGCATTAAGCATAGTGTGTGAACACGTAGTTTGCTTGAGAGCTGCCTGTGAGCCTGATGGTGTGTGAAGTCAGTGAGCCAAATGGAGTTGTTCTCCCACAAGAACCACTCGGCTGATTCTTCTTCAATATGCAATTCAGCAACATGCAGTGTTGCTTGATGGAATTAGCTCTTACAGCAACATCTGGGTCTAGAGCCTTTGTATTTAGGGCTAGCTGAAAACGGCTTTGGCGCTGAAGTGGTTTCTGAATGTGGAGTTGGTGGCATGTGAAACCCGCCTGTGGAGCCTTCGTTTGTGTGGGATGCTCACCAAGCTGCCCTTCAGGACAATGCACTCAAACGGCATTTAGCATAGTGTGTGAACACGTAGTTTGCTTGAGAGCTGCCTGTCAGCCTGATGCTGTGTGAAGTCAGTGAGCCAAATGGAGTTGTTCTCCCACAAGAACCACTCGGCTGATTCTTCTTCAATATGCAATTCAGCAACATGCAGTGTTGCTGGATGGAATTAGCTCTTACAGCACCATCTGCGTCTAGAGTCTTTGTATTTAGGGCTAGCTGAAAACGGCTTTGGTGCTGAAGTGGTTTCTGAATGTGGAGTTGGTGGCATGTGAAACCCGCCTGTGGAGCCTTCGTTTGTGTGGGATGCTCACTAAGCTGCCCTTCAGGACAATGCACTCAATCGGCATTAAGCATTGTGTGTGAACACGTAGTTTGCTTGAGAGCTGCCTGTCAGCCTGATGGTGTGTGAAGTCAGTGAGCCAAATGGAGCTGTTCTCTCACAAGAACCACGCAGCTGATTCTTCTTCAATATGCAATTCAGCAACATGCAGTGTTGCTTGATGGAATTAGCTCTTACAGCAACATCTGCGTCTAGAGCCTTTGTATTTAGGGCTAGCTGAAAACGGCTTTGGCGCTGAAATGGTTTCTGAATGTGGAGTTGGTGGCATGTGAAACCCGGCTGTGGAGCCTTCGTTTGTGTGGGATGCTCACCAAGCTGCCCTTCAGGACAATGCACTCAAACGGCATTAGGCATAGTGTGTGAACACGTAGTTTGCTTGAGAGCTGCCTGTCAGCCTGATGGTGTGTGAAGTCAGTGAGCCAAATGGAGTTGTTCTCCCACAAGAACCACTCGGCTGATTCTTCTTCAATATGCAATTCAGCAACATGCAGTGTTGCTTGATGGAATTAGCTCTTACAGCCACATCTGCGTCTAGAGCCTTTGTATTTAGGGCTAGCTGAAAACGGCTTTGGCGCTGAAGTGGTTTCTGAATGTGGAGTTGGTGGCATGTGAAACCTGCCTGTGGAGCCTTCGTTTGTGTGGGATGCTCACCAAGCTGCCCTTCAGGACAATGCACTCAAACGGCATTAGGCATAGTGTGTGAACACGTAGTTTGCTTGAGAGCTGCCTGTCAGCCTGATGGTGTGTGAAGTCAGTGAGCCAAATGGAGTTGTTCTCCCACAAGAACCACTCGGCTGATTCTTCTTCAATATGCAATTCAGCAACATGCAGTGTTGCTTGATGGAATTAGCTCTTACAGCAACATCTGCGTCTAGAGCCTTTGTATTTAGGGCTAGCTGAAAACGGCTTTGGCGCTGAAGTGGTTTCTGAATGTGGAGTTGGTGGCATGTGAAACCCGCCTGTGGAGCCTTCGTTTGTGTGGCATGATCACCAAGCTGCCCTTCAGGACAATGCACTCAAACGGCATTAGGCATAGTGTGTGAACACGTAGTTTGCTTGAGAGCTGCGTGTCAGCCTGATGCTGTGTGAAGTCAGTGAGCCAAATGGAGTTGTTCTCCCACAAGAACCACTCGGCTGATTCTTCTTCAATATGCAATGCAGCAACATGCAGTGTTGCTTGATGGAATTAGCTCTTACAGCAACATCTGCCTCTACAGCCTTTGTATTTAGGGCTAGCTGAAAAGGGCTTTGGCGCTGAAGTGGTTTCTGAATGTGGAGTTGGTGGCATGTGAAACCCGCCTGTGGAGCCTTCGTTTGTTTGGGATGCTCACCAAACTGCCCTTCAGGACAATGCACTCAAACGGCATTAAGCATAGTGTGTGAACACGTAGTTTGCTTGAGAGCTGCCTGTCAGCCTGATGCTGTGTGAAGTCAGTGAGCCAAATGGAGTTGTTCTCCCACAAGAACCACTCGGCTGATTCTTCTTCAATATGCAATGCAGCAACATGCAGTGTTGCTTCATGGAATTAGCTCTTACAGCAACATCTGCATCTAGAGCCTTTGTATTTAGGGCTAGCTGAAAACGGCTTTGGCGCTGAAGTGGTTTCTGAATGTGGAGTTGGTGGCATGTGAAACCCGCCTGTGGAGCCTTCGTTTGTGTGGGATGCTCACCAACCTGCCCTTCAGGACAATGCACTCAAACGGCATTTAGCATAGTGTTGGAACACATAGTTTACTTGAGAGCTGCCTGTCAGCCTGATGGTGTGTGAAGTCAGTGAGCCAAATGGAGTTGTTCTCCCACAAGAACCACTCGGCTGATTCTTCTTCAATATGCAATTCAGCAACATGCAGTGTTGCTTGATGAAATTAGCCCTTACAGCAACATCTGCGTCTAGAACCTTTGTATTTAGGGCTAGCTGAAAACGGCTTTGGCGCTGAAGTGGTTTCTGAATGTGGAGTTGGTGGCATGTGAAACCCGCCTGTGGAGCCTTCGTTTGTGTGGGATGCTCACCAAGCTGCCCTTCAGGACAATGCACTCAAACGGCATTAAGCATAGTGTGTGAATACGTAGTTTCTTGAGAGCTGCCTGTCAGCCTGATGCTGTGTGAAGTCAGTGAGCCAAATGGAGTTGTTCTCCCACAAGAACCACTCAGCTGATTCTTCTTCAATATGCAATTCAGCAACATGCAGTGTTGCTTGATGGAATTAGCTCTTACAGCAACATCTGCGTCTAGAGCCTTTGTATTTAGGGCTAGCTGAAAACGGCTTTGGCGCTGAAGTGGTTTCTGAATGTGGAGTTGGTGGCATGTGAAACCCGTCTCTGGAGCCTTCATTTGGGTGGGATGCTCACCAACCTGCCCTTCAGGACAATGCACTCAAACGGCATTAAGCATAGTGTGTGAACACGTAGTTTGCTTGAGAGCTGCCTGTCAGCCTGATGGTGTGCGAAGTCAGTGAGCCAAATGGAGTTGTTCTCCCACAAGAACCACTCGGCTGATTCTTCTTCAATATGCAATTCAGCAACATGCAGTGTTGCTTGATGGAATTAGCTCTTACAGCAACATCTGCGTCTAGAGCCTCTGTATTTAGGGCTAGCTGAAAACGGCTTTGGCGCTGAAGTGGTTTCTGAATGTGGAGTTGGTGGCATGTGAAACCCGTCTGTGGAGCCTTCGTTTATTTGGATGCTCACCAAGCTGCCCTTCAGGACAATGCACTCAAACGGCATTAAGCATAGTGTGTGAACACGTAGTTTGCTTGAGAGCTGCCTGTCAGCCTGATGCTGTGTGAAGTCAGTGAGCCAAATGGAGTTGTTCTCCCACAAGAACCACTCGGCTGATTCTTCTTCAATATGCAATTCAGCAACATGCAGTGTTGCTGGATGGAATTAGCTCTTACAGCAACATCTGCGTCTAGAGCCTTTGTATTTAGGGCTAGCTGAAAAGGGCTTTGGCGCTGAAGTGGTTTCTGAATGTGGAGTTGGTGGCATGTGAAACCCGCCTGTGGAGCCTTCGTTTGTGTGGGATGCTCACCAACCTGCCCTTCAGGACAATGCACTCAAACGGCATTAAGCATAGTGTGTGAACACGTAGTTTGCTTGAGAGCTGCCTGTCAGCCTGATGGTGTGTGAAGTCAGTGAGCCAAATGGAGTTGTTCTCCCACAAGAACCACTCGGCTGATTCTTCTTCAATATGCAATTCAGCAACATGCAGTGTTGCTGGATGGAATTAGCTCTTACAGCAACATCTGCATCTAGAGCCTTTGTATTTAGGGCTAGCTGAAAACGGCTTTGGCGCTGAAGTGGTTTCTGAATGTGGAGTTGGTGGCATGTGAAACCCGCCTGTGGAGCCTTCGTTTGTGTGGGATGCTCACCAACCTGCCCTTCAGGACAATGCACTCAAACGGCATTAAGCATAGTGTGTGAACACGTAGTTTGCTTGAGAGCTGCCTGTCAGCCTGATGGTGTGTGAAGTCAGTGAGCCAAATGGAGTTGTTCTCCCACAAGAACCACTCGGCTGATTCTTCTTCAATATGCAATTCAGCAACATGCAGTGTTGCTGGATGGAATTAGCTCTTACAGCAACATCTGCGTCTACAGCCTTTGTATTTAGTGCTAGCTGAAAACGGCTTTGGCGCTGAAGTGGTTTCTGAATGTGGAGTTGGTGGCATGTGAAACCCGCCTGTGGAGCCTTCGTTTGTGTGGGATGCTCACCAAGCTGCCCTTCAGGACAATGCACTCAAACGGCATTAAGAATAGTGTGTGAACACATAGTTTGCTTGAGAGCTGCCTGTCAGCCTGATGGTGTGTGAAGTCAGTGAGCCAAATGGAGTTGTTCTCCCACAAGAACCACTCGGCTGATTCTTCTTCAATATGCAATTCAGCAACATGCAGTGTTGCTGGATGGAATTAGCTCTTACAGCAACATCTGCATCTAGAGCCTTTGTATTTAGGGCTAGCTGAAAACGGCTTTGGCGCTGAAGTGGTTTCTGAATGTGGAGTTGGTGGCATGTGAAACCCGCCTGTGGAGCCTTCGTTTGTGTGGGATGCTCACCAAGCTGCCCTTCAGGACAATGCACTCAAACGGCATTAAGCATAGTGTGTGAACACGTAGTTTGCTTGAGAGCTGCCTGTCAGCCTGATGGTGTGTGAAGTCAGTGAGCCAAATGGAGTTGTTCTCCCACAAGAACCACTCGGCTGATTCTTCTTCAATATGCAATTCAGCAACATGCAGTGTTGCTTGATGGAATTAGCTCTTACAGCACCATCTGCGTCTAGAGCCTTTGTATTTAGGGCTAGCTGAAAACGGCTTTGGCGCTGAAGTGGTTTCTGAATGTGGAGTTGGTGGCATGTGAAACCCGCCTGTGGAGCCTTCGTTTGTGTGGGATGCTCACCAACCTGCCCTTCAGGACAATGCCTTCAAACGGCATTAAGCATAGTGTGTGAACACGTAGTTTGCTTGAGAGCTGCCTGTCAGCCTGATGCTGTGTGAAGTCAGTGAGCCAAATGGAGTTGTTCTCCCACAAGAACCACTCGGCTGATTCTTCTTCAATATGCAATTCAGCAACATGCAGTGTTGCTTGATGGAATTAGCTCTTACAGCAACATCTGCGTCTAGAGCCTTTGTATTTAGGGCTAGCTGAAAACGGCTTTGGCGCTGAAGTGGTTTCTGAATGTGGAGTTGGTGGCATGTGAAACCCGCCTGTGGAGCCTTCGTTTGTGTGGGATGCTCACCAACCTGCCCTTCAGGACAATGCACTCAAACGGCATTTAGCATAGTGTGTGAACACGTAGTTTGCTTGAGAGCTGCCTGTCAGCCTGATGGTGTGTGAAGTCAGTGAGCCAAATGGAGTTGTTCTCCCACAAGAACCACTCGGCTGATTCTTCTTCAATATGCAATTCAGCAACATGCAGTGTTGCTGGATGGAATTAGCTCTTACAGCACCATCTGCGTCTAGAGTCTTTGTATTTAGGGCTAGCTGAAAACGGCTTTGGTGCTGAAGTGGTTTCTGAATGTGGAGTTGGTGGCATGTGAAACCCGCCTGTGGAGCCTTCGTTTGTGTGGGATGCTCACTAAGCTGCCCTTCAGGACAATGCACTCAATCGGCATTAAGCATTGTGTGTGAACACGTAGTTTGCTTGAGAGCTGCCTGTCAGCCTGATGGTGTGTGAAGTCAGTGAGCCAAATGGAGCTGTTCTCTCACAAGAACCACGCAGCTGATTCTTCTTCAATATGCAATTCAGCAACATGCAGTGTTGCTTGATGGAATTAGCTCTTACAGCAACATCTGCGTCTAGAGCCTTTGTATTTAGGGCTAGCTGAAAACGGCTTTGGCGCTGAAATGGTTTCTGAATGTGGAGTTGGTGGCATGTGAAACCCGCCTGTGGAGCCTTCGTTTGTGTGGGATGCTCACCAAGCTGCCCTTCAGGACAATGCACTCAAACGGCCTTAGGCATAGTGTGTGAACACGTAGTTTGCTTGAGAGCTGCCTGTCAGCCTGATGGTGTGTGAAGTCAGTGAGCCAAATGGAGTTGTTCTCCCACAAGAACCACTCGGCTGATTCTTCTTCAATATGCAATTCAGCAACATGCAGTGTTGCTTGATGGAATTAGCTCTTACAGCCACATCTGCGTCTAGAGCCTTTGTATTTAGGGCTAGCTGAAAACGGCTTTGGCGCTGAAGTGGTTTCTGAATGTGGAGTTGGTGGCATGTGAAACCCGTCTCTGGAGCCTTCATTTGGGTGGGATGCTCACCAACCTGCCCTTCAGGACAATGCACTCAAACGGCATTAAGCATAGTGTGTGAACACGTAGTTTGCTTGAGAGCTGCCTGTCAGCCTGATGGTGTGCGAAGTCAGTGAGCCAAATGGAGTTGTTCTCCCACAAGAACCACTCGGCTGATTCTTCTTCAATATGCAATTCAGCAACATGCAGTGTTGCTTGATGGAATTAGCTCTTACAGCAACATCTGCGTCTAGAGCCTCTGTATTTAGGGCTAGCTGAAAACGGCTTTGGCGCTGAAGTGGTTTCTGAATGTGGAGTTGGTGGCATGTGAAACCCGTCTGTGGAGCCTTCGTTTATTTGGATGCTCACCAAGCTGCCCTTCAGGACAATGCACTCAAACGGCATTAAGCATAGTGTGTGAACACGTAGTTTGCTTGAGAGCTGCCTGTCAGCCTGATGCTGTGTGAAGTCAGTGAGCCAAATGGAGTTGTTCTCCCACAAGAACCACTCGGCTGATTCTTCTTCAATATGCAATTCAGCAACATGCAGTGTTGCTGGATGGAATTAGCTCTTACAGCAACATCTGCGTCTAGAGCCTTTGTATTTAGGGCTAGCTGAAAACGGCTTTGGCGCTGAAGTGGTTTCTGAATGTGGAGTTGGTGGCATGTGAAACCCGCCTGTGGAGCCTTCGTTTGTGTGGGATGCTCACCAACCTGCCCTTCAGGACAATGCACTCAAACGGCATTAAGCATAGTGTGTGAACACGTAGTTTGCTTGAGAGCTGCCTGTCAGCCTGATGGTGTGTGAAGTCAGTGAGCCAAATGGAGTTGTTCTCCCACAAGAACCACTCGGCTGATTCTTCTTCAATATGCAATTCAGCAACATGCAGTGTTGCTGGATGGAATTAGCTCTTACAGCAACATCTGCATCTAGAGCCTTTGTATTTAGGGCTAGCTGAAAACGGCTTTGGCGCTGAAGTGGTTTCTGAATGTGGAGTTGGTGGCATGTGAAACCCGCCTGTGGAGCCTTCGTTTGTGTGGGATGCTCACCAACCTGCCCTTCAGGACAATGCACTCAAACGGCATTAAGCATAGTGTGTGAACACGTAGTTTGCTTGAGAGCTGCCTGTCAGCCTGATGGTGTGTGAAGTCAGTGAGCCAAATGGAGTTGTTCTCCCACAAGAACCACTCGGCTGATTCTTCTTCAATATGCAATTCAGCAACATGCAGTGTTGCTTGATGGAATTAGCTCTTACAGCAACATCTGCGTCTACAGCCTTTGTATTTAGTGCTAGCTGAAAACGGCTTTGGCGCTGAAGTGGTTTCTGAATGTGGAGTTGGTGGCATGTGAAACCCGCCTGTGGAGCCTTCGTTTGTGTGGGATGCTCACCAAGCTGCCCTTCAGGACAATGCACTCAAACGGCATTAAGAATAGTGTGTGAACACATAGTTTGCTTGAGAGCTGCCTGTCAGCCTGATGGTGTGTGAAGTCAGTGAGCCAAATGGAGTTGTTCTCCCACAAGAACCACTCGGCTGATTCTTCTTCAATATGCAATTCAGCAACATGCAGTGTTGCTGGATGGAATTAGCTCTTACAGCAACATCTGCATCTAGAGCCTTTGTATTTAGGTCTAGCTGAAAACGGCTTTGGCGCTGAAGTGGTTTCTGAATGTGGAGTTGGTGGCATGTGAAACCCGCCTGTGGAGCCTTCGTTTGTGTGGGATGCTCACCAACCTGCCCTTCAGGACAATGCACTCAAACGGCATTAAGCATAGTGTGTGAACACGTAGTTTGCTTGAGAGCTGCCTGTCAGCCTGATGGTGTGTGAAGTCAGTGAGCCAAATGGAGTTGTTCTCCCACAAGAACCACTCGGCTGATTCTTCTTCAATATGCAATTCAGCAACATGCAGTGTTGCTGGATGGAATTAGCTCTTACAGCACCATCTGCGTCTAGAGCCTTTGTATTTAGGGCTAGCTGAAAACGGCTTTGGCGCTGAAGTGGTTTCTGAATGTGGAGTTGGTGGCATGTGAAACCCGCCTGTGGAGCCTTCGTTTGTGTGGGATGCTCACCAACCTGCCCTTCAGGACAATGCCTTCAAACGGCATTAAGCATAGTGTGTGAACACGTAGTTTGCTTGAGAGCTGCCTGTGAGCCTGATGGTGTGTGAAGTCAGTGAGCCAAATGGATTTGTTCTCCCACAAGAACCACTCGGCTGATTCTTCTTCAATATGCAATTCAGCAACATGCAGTGTTGCTTGATGGAATTAGCTCTTACAGCAACATCTGCGTCTAGAGCCTTTGTATTTAGGGCTAGCTGAAAACGGCTTTGGCGCTGAAGTGGTTTCTGAATGTGGAGTTGGTGGCATGTGAAACCCGCCTGTGGAGCCTTCGTTTGTGTGGGATGCTCACCAACCTGCCCTTCAGGACAATGCACTCAAACGGCATTTAGCATAGTGTGTGAACACGTAGTTTGCTTGAGAGCTGCCTGTCAGCCTGATGGTGTGTGAAGTCAGTGAGCCAAATGGAGTTGTTCTCCCACAAGAACCACTCGGCTGATTCTTCTTCAATATGCAATTCAGCAACATGCAGTGTTGCTGGATGGAATTAGCTCTTACAGCACCATCTGCGTCTAGAGTCTTTGTATTTAGGGCTAGCTGAAAACGGCTTTGGTGCTGAAGTGGTTTCTGAATGTGGAGTTGGTGGCATGTGAAACCCGCCTGTGGAGCCTTCGTTTGTGTGGGATGCTCACTAAGCTGCCCTTCAGGACAATGCACTCAATCGGCATTAAGCATTGTGTGTGAACACGTAGTTTGCTTGAGAGCTGCCTGTCAGCCTGATGGTGTGTGAAGTCAGTGAGCCAAATGGAGTTGTTCTCTCACAAGAACCACGCAGCTGATTCTTCTTCAATATGCAATTCAGCAACATGCAGTGTTGCTTGATGGAATTAGCTCTTACAGCAACATCTGCGTCTAGAGCCTTTGTATTTAGGGCTAGCTGAAAACGGCTTTGGCGCTGAAATGGTTTCTGAATGTGGAGTTGGTGGCATGTGAAACCCGCCTGTGGAGCCTTCGTTTGTGTGGGATGCTCACCAAGCTGCCCTTCAGGACAATGCACTCAAACGGCATTAGGCATAGTGTGTGAACACGTAGTTTGCTTGAGAGCTGCCTGTCAGCCTGATGGTGTGTGAAGTCAGTGAGCCAAATGGAGTTGTTCTCCCACAAGAACCACTCGGCTGATTCTTCTTCAATATGCAATTCAGCAACATGCAGTGTTGCTTGATGGAATTAGCTCTTACAGCCACATCTGCGTCTAGAGCCTTTGTATTTAGGGCTAGCTGAAAACGGCTTTGGCGCTGAAGTGGTTTCTGAATGTGGAGTTGGTGGCATGTGAAACCTGCCTGTGGAGCCTTCGTTTGTGTGGGATGCTCACCAAGCTGCCCTTCAGGACAATGCACTCAAACGGCATTAGGCATAGTGTGTGAACACGTAGTTTGCTTGAGAGCTGCCTGTCAGCCTGATGGTGTGTGAAGTCAGTGAGCCAAATGGAGTTGTTCTCCCACAAGAACCACTCGGCTGATTCTTCTTCAATATGCAATTCAGCAACATGCAGTGTTGCTTGATGGAATTAGCTCTTACAGCAACATCTGCGTCTAGAGCCTTTGTATTTAGGGCTAGCTGAAAACGGCTTTGGCGCTGAAGTGGTTTCTGAATGTGGAGTTGGTGGCATGTGAAACCCGCCTGTGGAGCCTTCGTTTGTGTGGCATGATCACCAAGCTGCCCTTCAGGACAATGCACTCAAACGGCATTAGGCATAGTGTGTGAACACGTAGTTTGCTTGAGAGCTGCGTGTCAGCCTGATGCTGTGTGAAGTCAGTGAGCCAAATGGAGTTGTTCTCCCACAAGAACCACTCGGCTGATTCTTCTTCAATATGCAATGCAGCAACATGCAGTGTTGCTTGATGGAATTAGCTCTTACAGCAACATCTGCCTCTACAGCCTTTGTATTTAGGGCTAGCTGAAAAGGGCTTTGGCGCTGAAGTGGTTTCTGAATGTGGAGTTGGTGGCATGTGAAACCCGCCTGTGGAGCCTTCGTTTGTTTGGGATGCTCACCAAACTGCCCTTCAGGACAATGCACTCAAACGGCATTAAGCATAGTGTGTGAACACGTAGTTTGCTTGAGAGCTGCCTGTCAGCCTGATGCTGTGTGAAGTCAGTGAGCCAAATGGAGTTGTTCTCCCACAAGAACCACTCGGCTGATTCTTCTTCAATATGCAATGCAGCAACATGCAGTGTTGCTTCATGGAATTAGCTCTTACAGCAACATCTGCATCTAGAGCCTTTGTATTTAGGGCTAGCTGAAAACGGCTTTGGCGCTGAAGTGGTTTCTGAATGTGGAGTTGGTGGCATGTGAAACCCGCCTGTGGAGCCTTCGTTTGTGTGGGATGCTCACCAACCTGCCCTTCAGGACAATGCACTCAAACGGCATTTAGCATAGTGTTGGAACACATAGTTTACTTGAGAGCTGCCTGTCAGCCTGATGGTCTGTGAAGTCAGTGAGCCAAATGGAGTTGTTCTCCCACAAGAACCACTCGGCTGATTCTTCTTCAATATGCAATTCAGCAACATGCAGTGTTGCTTGATGAAATTAGCCCTTACAGCAACATCTGCGTCTAGAACCTTTGTATTTAGGGCTAGCTGAAAACGGCTTTGGCGCTGAAGTGGTTTCTGAATGTGGAGTTGGTGGCATGTGAAACCCGCCTGTGGAGCCTTCGTTTGTGTGGGATGCTCACCAAGCTGCCCTTCAGGACAATGCACTCAAACGGCATTAAGCATAGTGTGTGAATACGTAGTTTCTTGAGAGCTGCCTGTCAGCCTGATGCTGTGTGAAGTCAGTGAGCCAAATGGAGTTGTTCTCCCACAAGAACCACTCAGCTGATTCTTCTTCAATATGCAATTCAGCAACATGCAGTGTTGCTTGATGGAATTAGCTCTTACAGCAACATCTGCGTCTAGAGCCTTTGTATTTAGGGCTAGCTGAAAACGGCTTTGGCGCTGAAGTGGTTTCTGAATGTGGAGTTGGTGGCATGTGAAACCCGCCTGTGGAGCCTTCGTTTGTGTGGGATGCTCACCAACCTGCCCTTCAGGACAATGCACTCAAACGGCATTAAGCATAGTGTGTGAACACGTAGTTTGCTTGAGAGCTGCCTGTCAGCCTGATGGTGTGTGAAGTCAGTGAGCCAAATGGAGCTGTTCTCTCACAAGAACCACGCAGCTGATTCTTCTTCAATATGCAATTCAGCAACATGCAGTGTTGCTTGATGGAATTAGCTCTTACAGCAACATCTGCGTCTAGAGCCTTTGTATTTAGGGCTAGCTGAAAACGGCTTTGGCGCTGAAGTGGTTTCTGAATGTGGAGTTGGTGGCATGTGAAACCCGCCTGTGGAGCCTTCGTTTGTGTGGGATGCTCACCAAGCTGCCCTTCAGGACAATGCACTCAAACGGCATTAGGCATAGTGTGTGAACACGTAGTTTGCTTGAGAGCTGCCTGTCAGCCTGATGGTGTGTGAAGTCAGTGAGCCAAATGGAGTTGTTCTCCCACAAGAACCACTCGGCTGATTCTTCTTCAATATGCAATTAAGCAACATGCAGTGTTGCTTGATGGAATTAGCTCTTACAGCCACATCTGCGTCTAGAGCCTTTGTATTTAGGGCTAGCTGAAAACGGCTTTGGCGCTGAAGTGGTTTCTGAATGTGGAGTTGGTGGCATGTGAAACCTGCCTGTGGAGCCTTCGTTTGTGTGGGATGCTCACCAAGCTGCCCTTCAGGACAATGCACTCAAACGGCATTAGGCATAGTGTGTGAACACGTAGTTTGCTTGAGAGCTGCCTGTCAGCCTGATGGTGTGTGAAGTCAGTGAGCCAAATGGAGTTGTTCTCCCACAAGAACCACTCGGCTGATTCTTCTTCAATATGCAATTCAGCAACATGCAGTGTTGCTTGATGGAATTAGCTCTTACAGCAACATCTGCGTCTAGAGCCTTTGTATTTAGGGCTAGCTGAAAACGGCTTTGGCGCTGAAGTGGTTTCTGAATGTGGAGTTGGTGGCATGTGAAACCCGCCTGTGGAGCCTTCGTTTGTGTGGCATGCTCACCAAGCTGCCCTTCAGGACAATGCACTCAAACGGCATTAGGCATAGTGTGTGAACACGTAGTTTGCTTGAGAGCTGCGTGTCAGCCTGATGCTGTGTGAAGTCAGTGAGCCAAATGGAGTTGTTCTCCCACAAGAACCACTCGGCTGATTCTTCTTCAATATGCAATGCAGCAACATGCAGTGTTGCTTGATGGAATTAGCTCTTACAGCAACATCTGCCTCTACAGCCTTTGTATTTAGGGCTAGCTGAAAAGGGCTTTGGCGCTGAAGTGGTTTCTGAATGTGGAGTTGGTGGCATGTGAAACCCGCCTGTGGAGCCTTCGTTTGTTTGGGATGCTCACCAAACTGCCCTTCAGGACAATGCACTCAAACGGCATTAAGCATAGTGTGTGAACACGTAGTTTGCTTGAGAGCTGCCTGTCAGCCTGATGCTGTGTGAAGTCAGTGAGCCAAATGGAGTTGTTCTCCCACAAGAACCACTCGGCTGATTCTTCTTCAATATGCAATGCAGCAACATGCAGTGTTGCTTCATGGAATTAGCTCTTACAGCAACATCTGCGTCTAGAGCCTTTGTATTTAGGGCTAGCTGAAAAGGGCTTTGGCGCTGAAGTGGTTTCTGAATGTGGAGTTGGTGGCATGTGAAACCCGCCTGTGGAGCCTTCGTTTGTGTGGGATGCTCACCAACCTGCCCTTCAGGACAATGCACTCAAACGGCATTAAGCATAGTGTGTGAACATGTATTTGCTTGAGAGCTGCCTGTTTGCCTGATGGTGTGTGAAGTCATTGAGCCAAATGGAGTTGTTCTCCCACAAGAACCACTCGGCTGATCCTTCTTCAATATGCAATTCAGCAACATGCAGTGTTGCTTGATGGAATTAGCTCTTACAGCAACATCTGCGTCTAGAGCCTTTGTATTTAGGTCTAGCTGAAAACGGCTTTGGCGCTGAAGTGGTTTCTGAATGTGGAGTTGGTGGCATGTGAAACCCGCCTGTGGAGCCTTCGTTTGTGTGGGATGCTCACCAAGCTGCCCTTCAGGACAATGCACTCAAACGGCATTAGGCATAGTGTGTGAACACGTAGTTTGCTTGAGAGCTGCCTGTCAGCCTGATGGTGTGTGAAGTCAGTGAGCCAAATGGAGTTGTTCTCCCACAAGAACCACTCGGCTGATTCTTCTTCAATATGCAATTCAGCAACATGCAGTGTTGCTTGATGGAATTAGCTCTTACAGCAACATCTGCGTCTAGAGCCTTTGTATTTAGGGCTAGCTGAAAAGGGCTTTGGCGCTGAAGTGGTTTCTGAATGTGGAGTTGGTGGCATGTGAAACCCGCCTGTGGAGCCTTCGTTTGTGTGGCATGCTCACCAAGCTGCCCTTCAGGACAATGCACTCAAACGGCATTAGGCATAGTGTGTGAACACGTAGTTTGCTTGAGAGCTGCGTTTCAGCCTGATGCTGTGTGAAGTCAGTGAGCCAAATGGAGTTGTTCTCCCACAAGAACCACTCGGCTGATTCTTCTTCAATATGCAATGCAGCAACATGCAGTGTTGCTTGATGGAATTAGCTCTTACAGCAACATCTGCCTCTACAGCCTTTGTATTTAGGGCTAGCTGAAAAGGGCTTTGGCGCTGAAGTGGTTTCTGAATGTGGAGTTGGTGGCATGTGAAACCCGCCTGTGGAGCCTTCGTTTGTTTGGGATGCTCACCAAACTGCCCTTCAGGACAATGCACTCAAACGGCATTAAGCATAGTGTGTGAACACGTAGTTTGCTTGAGAGCTGCCTGTCAGCCTGATGCTGTGTGAAGTCAGTGAGCCAAATGGAGTTGTTCTCCCACAAGAACCACTCGGCTGATTCTTCTTCAATATGCAATGCAGCAACATGCAGTGTTGCTTCATGGAATTAGCTCTTACAGCAATATCTGCGTCTAGAGCCTTTGTATTTAGGGCTAGCTGAAAACGGCTTTGGCGCTGAAGTGGTTTCTGAATGTGGAGTTGGTGGCATGTGAAACCCGCCTGTGGAGCCTTCGTTTGTGTGGGATGCCCACCAACCTGCCCTTCAGGACAATGCACTCAAACGGCATTAAGCATAGTGTGTGAACATGTATTTGCTTGAGAGCTGCCTGTTTGCCTGATGGTGTGTGAAGTCAGTGAGCCAAATGGAGTTGTTCTCCCACAAGAACCACTCGGCTGATCCTTCTTCAATATGCAATTCAGCAACATGCAGTGTTGCTTGATGGAATTAGCTCTTACAGCAACATCTGCGTCTAGAGCCTTTGTATTTAGGTCTAGCTGAAAACGGCTTTGGCGCTGAAGTGGTTTCTGAATGTGGAGTTGGTGGCATGTGAAACCCGCCTGTGGAGCCTTCGTTTGTGTGGGATGCTCACCAAGCTGCCCTTCAGGACAATGCACTCAAACGGCATTAAGCATAGTGTGTGAACACGTAGTTTGCTTGAGAGCTGCCTGTGAGCCTGATGGTGTGTGAAGTCAGTGAGCCAAATGGAGTTGTTCTCCCACAAGAACCACTCGGCTGATTCTTCTTCAATATGCAATTCAGCAACATGCAGTGTTGCTTGATGGAATTAGCTCTTACAGCAACATCTGCGTCTAGAGTCTTTGTGTTTATGGCTAGCTGAAAACGGCTTTGGCGCTGAAGTGGTTTCTGAATGTGGAGTTGGTGGCATGTGAAACCCGCCTGTGGAGCCTTCGTTTGTGTGGGATGCTCACCAACCTGCCATTCAGGACAATGCACTCAAACGGCATTAAGCATAGTGTGTGAACACGTAGTTTGCTTGAGAGCTGCCTGTCAGCCTGATGCTGTGTGAAGTCAGTGAGCCAAATGGAGCCTTCGTATTTAGGGCTAGCTGAAAACGGCTTTGGCGCTGAAGTGGTTTCTGAATGTGGAGTTGGTGGCATGTGAAACCCGCCTGTGGAGCCTTCGTTTGTGTGGGATGCTCACCAAGCTGCCCTTCAGGACAATGCACTCAAACGCCATTAAGCATTGTGTGTGAACACGTAGTTTGCTTGAGAGCTGCCTGTCAGCCTGATGCTGGTTGAAGTCAGTGAGCCAAATGGAGTTGTTCTCCCACAACTACCACTCGGCTGATTCTTCTTCAATATGCAATTCAGCAACATGCAGTGTTGCTTGATGGAATTAGCCCTTACAGCAACATCTGCGTCTAGACCCTTTGTATTTAGGGCTAGCTGAAAACGGCTTTGGTGCTGAAGTGGTTTCTGATTGTGGAGTTGGTGGCATGTGAAACCCGCCTGTGGAGCCTTCGTTTGTGTGGGATGCTCACCAACCTGCCCTTCAGGACAATGCATTCAATCGGCATTAAGCATAGTGTGTGAACACGTAGTTTGCTTGAGAGCTGCCTGTCAGCCTGATGGTGTGTGAAGTCAGTGAGCCAAATGGAGTTGTTCTCCCACAAGAACCACTCGGCTGATTCTTCTTCAATATGCAATTCAGCAACATGCAGTGTTGCTTGATGGAATTAGCTCTTACAGCAACATCTGGGTCTAGAGCCTTTGTATTTAGGGCTAGCTGAAAAGGGCTTTGGCGCTGAAGTGGTTTCTGAATGTGGAGTTGGTGGCATGTGAAACCCGCCTGTGGAGCCTTCGTTTGTGTGGGATGCTCACCAACCTGCCCTTCAGGACAATGCACTCAAACGGCATTTAGCATAGTGTGTGAACACGTAGTTTGCTTGAGAGCTGCCTGTCAGCCTGATGGTGTGTGAAGTCAGTGAGCCAAATGGAGTTGTTCTCCCACAAGAACCACTCGGCTGATTCTTCTTCAATATGCAATGCAGCAACATGCAGTGTTGCTTCATGGAATTAGCTCTTACAGCAACATCTGCGTCTAGAGTCTTTGTATTTATGGCTAGCTGAAAAGGGCTTTGGCGCTGAAGTGGTTTCTGAATGTGGAGTTGGTGGCATGTGAAACCCGCCTGTGGAGCCTTCGTTTGTGTGGGATGCTCACCAACCTGACCTTCAGGACAATGCACTCAAACGGCATTAAGCATAGTGTGTGAACACGTAGTTTGCTTGAGAGCTGCCTGTCAGCCTGATGCTGTGTGAAGTCAGTGAGCCAAATGGAGTTGTTCTCCCACAAGAACCACTCGGCTGATTCTTCTTCAATATGCAATTCAGCAACATGCAGTGTTGCTTGATGGAATTAGCCCTTACAGCAACATCTGCGTCTAGAGCCTTTGTATTTAGGGCTAGCTGAAAACAGCTTTGGCGCTGAAGTGGTTTCTGAATGTGGAGTTGGTGGCATGTGAAACCCGCCTGTGGAGCCTTCGTTTGTGTGGGATGCTCACCAACCTGCCCTTCAGGACAATGCATTCAATCGGCATTAAGCATAGTGTGTGAACACGTAGTTTGCTTGAGAGCTGCCTGTCAGCCTGATGGTGTGTGAAGTCAGTGAGCCAAATGGAGTTGTTCTCTCACAAGAACCACTCCTCTGATTCTTCTTCAATATGCAATTCAGCAACATGCAGTGTTGCTTGATGGAATTAGCTCTTACAGCAACATCTGGGTCTAGAGCCTTTGTATTTAGGGCTAGCTGAAAAGGGCTTTGGCGCTGAAGTGGTTTCTGAATGTGGAGTTGGTGGCATGTGAAACCCGCCTGTGGAGCCTTCGTTTGTGTGGGATGCTCACCAACCTGCCCTTCAGGACAATGCACTCAAACGGCATTTAGCATAGTGTGTGAACACGTAGTTTGCTTGAGAGCTGCCTGTCAGCCTGATGGTGTGTGAAGTCAGTGAGCCAAATGGAGTTGTTCTCCCACAAGAACCACTCGGCTGATTCTTCTTCAATATGCAATTCAGCAACATGCATTGTTGCTTGATGCAATTAGCTCTTACAGCAACATCTGCGTCTAGAGCCTTTGTATTTAGGGCTAGCTGAAAAGGGCTTTGGCGCTGAAGTGGTTTCTGAATGTGGAGTTGGTGGCATGTGAAACCCGCCTGTGGAGCCTTCGTTTGTGTGGGATTCTCACCTAACTGCCGTTGAGGACAATGCACTCAAACGGCATTAAGCATAGTGTGTGAACACGTAGTTTGCTTGAGAGCTGCCTGTCAGACTGATGGTGTGTGAAGTCAGTGAGCCAAATGGAGGTGTTCTCCCACAAGAACCACTCGGCTGATTCTTCTTCAATATGCCATTCAGCAACATGCAGTGTTGCTTGATGGAATTAGCTCTTACAGCCACATCTGCGTCTAGAGCCTTTGTCTTTAGGGCTAGCTGAAAACGGCTTTGGTGCTGAAGTGGTTTCTGAATGTGGAGTTGGTGGCATGTGAAACCCGCCTGTGGAGCCTTCGTTTGTGTGGGATGCTCACCAACCTGCCCTTCAGGACAATGCACTCAAACGGCATTAAGCATAGTGTGTGAACACGTAGTTTGCTTGAGAGCTGCCTGTCAGCCTGATGGTGTTTGAAGTCAGTGAGCCAAATGGAGTTGTTCTCCCACAAGAACCACTCGGCTGATTCTTCTTCAATATTCCATTCAGCAACATGCAGTGTTGCTTGATGGAATTAGCTCTTACTGCAACATCTGCGTCTAGAGCCTTTGTATTTAGGGCTAGCTGAAAACGGCTTTGGCGCTGAAGTGGTTTCTGAATGTGGAGTTGGTGGCATGTGAAACCCGCCTGTGGAGCCTTCGTTTGTGTGGGATGCTCACCTAACTGCCCTTCAGGACAATGCACTCAAACGGCATTAAGCATAGTGTGTGAACACGTAGTTTGCTTGAGAGCTGCCTGTCAGCCTGAGGGTATGTGAAGTCAGTGAGCCAAATGTAGTTGTTCTCCCACAAGAACCACTCGGCTGATTCTTCTTCAATATGCAATTCAGCAACATGCAGTGTTGCTGGATGGAATTAGCTCTTACAGCCACATCTGCGTCTAGAGCCTTTGTATTTAGGGCTAGCTGAAAACGGCTTTGGCGCTGAAGTGGTTTCTGAATGTGGAGTTGTTGGCATGTGAAACCCGCCTGTGGAGCCTTCGTTTGTGTGGGATGCTCACCAACCTGCCCTTCAGGACAATGCACTCAAACGGCATTAAGCATAGTGTGTGAACACGTAGTTTGCTTGAGAGCTGCCTGTCAGCCTGATGGTGTGTGAAGTCAGTGAGCCAAATGGAGTTGTTCTCCCACAAGAACCACTCGGCTGATTCTTCTTCAATATGCAATTCAGCAACATGCAGTGTTGCTTGATGAAATTAGCCATTATAGCAACATCTGCGTCTAGAGCCTTTGTATTTAGGGCTAGCTGAAAAGGGCTTTGGCGCTGAAGTGGTTTCTGAATGTGGAGTTGGTGGCATGTGAAACCCGCCTGTGGAGCCTTCGTTTGTGTGGGATGCTCACCAAGCTGCCCTTCAGGACAATGCACTCAAACGGCATTAAGCATAGTGTGTGAACACGTAGTTTGCTTGAGAGCTGCCTGTCAGCCTGATGGTGTGTGAAGTCAGTGAGCCAAATGGAGTTGTTCTCCCACAAGAACCACTCGGCTGATTCTTCTTCAATATGCAATTCAGCAACATGCAGTGTTGCTTGATGGAATTAGCTCTTACAGCCACATCTGCGTCTAGAGCCTTTGTATTTAGGGCTAGCTGAAAATGGCTTTGGCGCTGAAGTGGTTTCTGAATGTGGAGTTGGTGGCATGTGAAACCCGCCTGTGGAGCCTTCGTTTGTGTGGGATGCTCACCAAGCTGCCCTTCAGGACAATGCACTCAAACGGCATTAAGCATAGTGTGTGAACACGTAGTTTGCTTGAGAGCTGCCTGTCAGCCTGATGGTGTTTGAAGTCAGTGAGCCAAATGGAGTTGTTCTCCCACAAGAACCACTCGGCTGATTCTTCTTCAATATGCAATTCAGCAACATGCAGTGTTGCTTGATGGAATTAGCTCTTACAGGCACATCTGCGTCTAGAGCCTTTGTATTTAGGGATAGCTGAAAAGGGCTTTGGCGCTGAAGTGGTTTCTGAATGTGGAGTTGGTGGCATGTGAAACCCGCCTGTGGAGCCTTCGTTTGTGTGGAATTCTCACCTAACTGCCCTTGAGGACAATGCACTCAATCGGCATTAAGCATAGTGTGTGAACACGTAGTTTGCTTGAGAGCTGCCTGTCAGCCTGATGCTGTGTGAAGTCAGTGAGCCAAATGGAGCCTTTGTATTTAGGGCTAGCTGAAAACGGCTTTGGTGCTGAAGTGGTTTCTGAATGTGGAGTTGGTGGCATGTGAAACCCGTCTGTGGAGCCTTCGTTTGTGTGGGATGCTCACCAAGCTGCCCTTCAGGACAATGCACTCAAACGGCATTAAGCATAGTGTGTGAACACGTATTTGCTTGAGAGCTGCCTGTCAGCCTGATGGTGTGTGAAGTCAGTGAGCCAAATGGAGTTGTTCTCCCACAAGAACCACTTGGCTGATTCTTCTTCAATATGCAATTCAGCAACATGCAGTGTTGCTTGATGGAATTAGCCCTTACAGCAACATCTGCGTCTAGAGCCTTTGTATTTAGGGCTAGCTGAAAATGGCTTTGGCGCTGAAGTGGTTTCTGAATTTTGAGTTGGTGGCATGTGAAACCCGCCTGTGGAGCCTTCGTTTGTGTGGGATGCTCACCAAGCTGCCCTTCAGGACAACGCACTCAAACGGCATTTAGCATAGTGTGTGAACACGTAGTTTGCTTGAGAGCTGCGTGTCAGCCTGATGGTGTGTGAAGTCAGTGAGCCAAATGGAGTTGTTCTCCCACAAGAACCACTCGGCTGATTCTTCTTCAATATGCAATTCAGCAACATGCAGTGTTGCTTGATGGAATTAGCTCTTACAGCAACATCTGCGTCTAGAGCCTTTGTATTTAGGGCTAGCTGAAAACGGCTCTGGCGCTGAAGTGGTTTCTGAATGTGGAGTTGGTGGCATGTGAAACCCGCCTGTGGAGCCTTCGTTTGTGTGGGATGCTCACCAACCTGCCCTTCAGGACAATGCACTCAAACGGCATTTAGCATAGTGTGTGAACACGTAGTTTGCTTGAGAGCTGCCTGTCAGCCTGATGCTGTGTGAAGTCAGTGAGCCAAATGGAGCCTTCGTATTTAGGGCTAGCTGAAAACGGCTTTGGCGCTGAAGTGGTTTCTGAATGTGGAGTTGGTGGCATGTGAAACCCGCCTGTGGAGCCTTCGTTTGTGTGGGATGCGCACCAACCTGCCCTTCAGGACAACGCACTCAAACGGCATTAAGCATAGTGTGTGAACACGTAGTTTGCTTGAGAGCCTCCTGTCAGCCTGATGGTGTGTGAAGTCAGTGAGCCAAATGGAGTTGTTCTCCCACAAGAACCACTCGGCTGATTCTTCTTCAATATGCAATTCAGCAACATGCAGTGTTGCTTGATGGAATTAGCTCTTACAGCAACATCTGCGTCTAGAGCCTTTGTATTTAGGGCTAGCTGAAAACGGCTTTGGTGCTGAAGTGGTTTCTGTATGTGGAGTTGGTGGCATGTGAAACCCGCCTGTGGAGCCTTCGTTTGTGTGGGATGCTCACCAACCTGCACTTCAGGACAATGCACTCAAACGGCATTCAGCATAGTGTGTGAACACGTAGTTTGCTTGAGAGCTGCCTGTCAGCCTGATGCTGTGTGAAGTCAGTGAGCCAAATGGAGCTGTTCTCTCACAAGAACCACTCGGCTGATTCTTCTTCAATATGCAATTCAGCAACATGCAGTGTTGCTTGATGGAATTAGCTCTTACAGCAACATCTGTGTCTAGAGCCTTTGTATTTAGGGCTAGCTGAAAACGGCTTTGGCGCTGAAGTGGTTTCTGAATGTGGAGTTGGTGGCATGTGAAACCCGTCTATGGAGCCTTCGTTTGTGTGGGATGCTCACCAACCTGCCCTTCAGGACAATGCACTCAAATGGCATTAAGCATAGTGTGTGAACACATATTTGCTTGAGAGCTGCCTGTCAGCCTGATGGTGTGTGAAGTCAGTGAGCCAAATGGAGTTGTTCTCCCACAAGAACCACTCGGCTGATTCTTCTTCAATATGCAATTCAGCAACATGCAGTGTTGCTTGATGGAATTAGCTCTTAAAGCAACATCTGCGTCTAGAGCCTTTGTATTTAGGGCTAGCTGAAAACGGCTTTGGTCCTGAAGTGGTTTCTGAATGTGGAGTTGGTGGCATGTGAAACCCGCCTGTGGAGCCTTCGTTTGTGTGGGATGCTCACCAACCTGCCCTTCAGGACAATGCACTCAAACGGCATTTAGCATAGTGTGTGAACACGTAGTTTGCTTGAGAGCTGCCTGTCAGCCTGATGGTGTGTGAAGTCAGTGAGCCAAATGGAGTTGTTCTCCCACAAGAACCACTCGGCTGATTCTTCTTCAATATGCAATTCAGCAACATGCAGTGTTACTTGATGGAATTAGCCCTTACAGCAACATCTGCGTCTAGAGCCTTTGTTTTTATAGCTAGCTGAAAACGGCTTTGGCGCTGAAGTGGTTTCTGAATGTGGAGTTGGTGGCATGTGAAACCCGCCTGTGGAGCCTTCGTTTGTGTGGGATGCTCACCAACCTGCCCTTCAGGACAATGCACTCAAACGGCATTAAGCATAGTGTGTGAACACGTAGTTTGCTTGAGAGCTGCGTGTCAGCCTGATGGTGTGTGAAGTCAGTGAGCCAAATGGGGTTGTTCTCCCACAAGAACCACTCGGCTGATTCTTCTTCAATATTCAATGCAGCAACATGCAGTGTTGCTTGATGGAATTAGCTCTTACAGCAACATCTGCGTCTAGAGCCTGTGTATTTAGGGCTAGTTGAAAACGGTTCTGGCGCTGAAGTGGTTTCTGAATGTGGAGTTGGTGGCATGTGAAACCCGTCTGTGGAGCCTTCGTTTGTGTGGGATGCTCTCCAAGCTGCCCTTCAGGACAATGCACTCAAACGGCATTAAGCATAGTGTGTGAACACGTAGTTTGCTTGAGAGCTGCCTGTCAGCCTGATGGTGTGTGAAGTCAGTGAGCCAAATGGAGTTGTTCTCCCACAAGAACCACTCGGTTGATTCTTCTTCAATATGCAATTCAGCAACATGCAGTGTTGCTTGATGGAATTAGCTCTTACAGCATCATCTGCATCTAGAGCCTTTGTATTTAGGGCTAGCTGAAAAGGGATTTGGCGCTGAAGTGGTTTCTGCATGTCGAGTTGGTGGCATGTGAAACCCGCCTGTGGAGCCTTCGTTTGTGTGGGATGCTCACCAAGCTGCCCTTCAGGACAATGCACTCAAACGGCATTAAGCATAGTGTGTGAACACGTAGTTTGCTTGAGAGCTGCCTGTCAGCCTGATGGTGTGTGAAGTCAGTGAGCCAAATGGAGTTGTTCTCCCACAAGAACCACTCGGCTGATTCTTCTTCAATATTCCATTCAGCAACATGCAGTGTTGCTTGATGGAATTAGCTCTTACAGCCACATCTGCCTCTAGAGCCTTTGTATTTAGGGCTAGCTGAAAAGGGCTTTGGGGCTGAAGTGGTTTCTGAATGTGGAGTTGGTGGCATGTGAAACCCGCCTGTGGAGCCTTCGTTTGCGTGGGATGCTCACCAAGCTGCCCTTCAGGACAATGCACTCAAACGGCATTAGGCATAGTGTGTGAACACGTAGTTTGCTTGAGAGCTGCCTGTCAGCCTGCTGGTGTGTGAAGTCAGTGAGCCAAATGGAGTTGTTCTCCCACAAGAACCACTCGGCTGATTCTTCTTCAATATGCAATCCAGCAACATGCAGTGTTGCTTGATGGAATTAGCTCTTACAGCAACATCTGCATCTAGAGCCTTTGTATTTAGGGCTAGCTGAAAAGGGCTTTGGCGCTGAAGTGGTTTCTGAATGTGGAGTTGGTGGCATGTGAAACCCGCCTGTGGAGCCTTCGTTTGTGTGGGATGCTCACCAACCTGCCCTTCAGGACAATGCACTCAAACGGCATTAGGCATAGTGTGTGAACACGTAGTTTGCTTGAGAGCTGCCTGTTTGCCTGATGGTGTGTGAAGTCAGTGAGCCAAATGGAGTTGTTCTCCCACAAGAACCACTCGGCTGATTCTTCTTCAATGTGCAATTCAGCAACATGCAGTGTTGCTTGATGGAATTAGCTCTTACAGCCACATCTGCGTCTAGAGCCTTTGTATTTAGGGCTAGCTGAAAACGGCTTTGGCGCTGAAGTGGTTTCTGAATGTGGAGTTGGTGGCATGTGAAACCCGTCTCTGGAGCCTTCGTTTGTGTGGGATGCTCACCAAGCTGCCCTTCAGGACAATGCACTCAAACGGCGCTAAGCATAGTGTGTGAACACGTAGTTTGCTTGAGAGCTGCCTGTCAGCCTGATGGTGTGTGAAGTCAGTGAGCCAAATGGAGTTGTTCTCCCACAAGAACCACTCGGCTGATTCTTCTTCAATATGCCATTCAGCAACATGCAGTGTTGCTTGATGGAATTAGCTCTTACAGCAACATCTGCGTCTAGAGCCTTTGTATTTAGGGCTAGCTGAAAACAGCTTTGGCGCTGAAGTGGTTTCTGAATGTGGAGTTGGTGGCATGTGAAACCCGCCTGTGGAGCCTTCGTTTGTGTGGGATGCTCACCAACCTGCCCTTCAGGACAATGCACTCAAACGGCATTAGGCATAGTGTGTGAACACGTAGTTTGCTTGAGAGCTGCCTGTCAGCCTGATGGTGTGTGAAGTCAGTGAGCCAAATGGAGTTGTTCTCCCACAAGAACCACTCGGCTGATTCTTCTTCAATATGCAATTCAGCAACATGCAGTGTTGCTTGATGGAATTAGCTCTTACAGCCACATCTGCGTCTAGAGCCTTTGTATTTAGGGCTAGCTGAAAACCGCTTTGGCGCTGAAGTGGTTTCTGAATGTGGAGTTGGTGGCATGTGAAACCCGCCTGTGGAGCCTTCGTTTGTGTGGGATGCTCACCAACCTGCCCTTCAGGACAATGCACTCAAACGGCATTAAGCATAGTGTGTGAACACGTAGTTTGCTTGAGAGCTGCCTGTCAGCCTGCTGGTGTGTGAAGTCAGTGAGCCAAATGGAGTTGTTCTCCCACAAGAACCACTCGGCTGATTCTTCTTCAATATGCAATTCAGCAACATGCAGTGTTGCTTGATGGAATTAGCTCTTACAGCCACATCTGCGTCTAGAGCCTTTGTATTTAGGGCTAGCTGAAAACGGCTTTGGCGCTGAAGTGGTTTCTGAATGTGGAGTTGGTGGCATGTGAAACCCGCCTGTGGAGCCTTCGTTTGTGTGGGATGCTCACCAACCTGCCCTTCAGGACAATGCACTCAAACGGCATTTAGCATAGTGTGTGAACACGTAGTTTGCTTGAGAGCTGCCTGTCAGCCTGATGGTGTGTGAAGTCAGTGAGCCAAATGGAGTTGTTCTCCCACAAGAACCACTCGGCTGATTCTTCTTCAATATGCAATTCAGCAACATGCAGTGTTACTTGATGGAATTAGCCCTTACAGCAACATCTGCGTCTAGAGCCTTTGTTTTTATAGCTAGCTGAAAACGGCTTTGGCGCTGAAGTGGTTTCTGAATGTGGAGTTGGTGGCATGTGAAACCCGCCTGTGGAGCCTTCGTTTGTGTGGGATGCTCACCAACCTGCCCTTCAGGACAATGCACTCAAACGGCATTAAGCATAGTGTGTGAACACGTAGTTTGCTTGAGAGCTGCGTGTCAGCCTGATGGTGTGTGAAGTCAGTGAGCCAAATGGGGTTGTTCTCCCACAAGAACCACTCGGCTGATTCTTCTTCAATATTCAATGCAGCAACATGCAGTGTTGCTTGATGGAATTAGCTCTTACAGCAACATCTGCGTCTAGAGCCTGTGTATTTAGGGCTAGTTGAAAACGGTTCTGGCGCTGAAGTGGTTTCTGAATGTGGAGTTGGTGGCATGTGAAACCCGTCTGTGGAGCCTTCGTTTGTGTGGGATGCTCTCCAAGCTGCCCTTCAGGACAATGCACTCAAACGGCATTAAGCATAGTGTGTGAACACGTAGTTTGCTTGAGAGCTGCCTGTCAGCCTGATGCTGTGTGAAGTCAGTGAGCCAAATGGAGTTGTTCTCCCACAAGAACCACTCGGTTGATTCTTCTTCAATATGCAATTCAGCAACATGCAGTGTTGCTTGATGGAATTAGCTCTTACAGCATCATCTGCATCTAGAGCCTTTGTATTTAGGGCTAGCTGAAAAGGGCTTTGGCGCTGAAGTGGTTTCTGCATGTCGAGTTGGTGGCATGTGAAACCCGCCTGTGGAGCCTTCGTTTGTGTGGGATGCTCACCAAGCTGCCCTTCAGGACAATGCACTCAAACGGCATTAAGCATAGTGTGTGAACACGTAGTTTGCTTGAGAGCTGCCTGTCAGCCTGATGGTGTGTGAAGTCAGTGAGCCAAATGGAGTTGTTCTCCCACAAGAACCACTCGGCTGATTCTTCTTCAATATTCCATTCAGCAACATGCAGTGTTGCTTGATGGAATTAGCTCTTACAGCCACATCTGCCTCTAGAGCCTTTGTATTTAGGGCTAGCTGAAAAGGGCTTTGGGGCTGAAGTGGTTTCTGAATGTGGAGTTGGTGGCATGTGATACCCGCCTGTGGAGCCTTCGTTTGCGTGGGATGCTCACCAAGCTGCCCTTCAGGACAATGCACTCAAACGGCATTAGGCATAGTGTGTGAACACGTAGTTTGCTTGAGAGCTGCCTGTCAGCCTGCTGGTGTGTGAAGTCAGTGAGCCAAATGGAGTTGTTCTCCCACAAGAACCACTCGGCTGATTCTTCTTCAATATGCAATTCAGCAACATGCAGTGTTGCTTGATGGAATTAGCTCTTACAGCAACATCTGCATCTAGAGCCTTTGTATTTAGGGCTAGCTGAAAACGGCTTTGGCGCTGAAGTGGTTTCTGAATGTGGAGTTGGTGGCATGTGAAACCCGCCTGTGGAGCCTTCGTTTGTGTGGGATGCTCACCAACCTGCCCTTCAGGACAATGCACTCAAACGGCATTAGGCATAGTGTGTGAACACGTAGTTTGCTTGAGAGCTGCCTGTTTGCCTGATGGTGTGTGAAGTCAGTGAGCCAAATGGAGTTGTTCTCCCACAAGAACCACTCGGCTGATTCTTCTTCAATGTGCAATTCAGCAACATGCAGTGTTGCTTGATGGAATTAGCTCTTACAGCCACATCTGCGTCTAGAGCCTTTGTATTTAGGGCTAGCTGAAAACGGCTTTGGCGCTGAAGTGGTTTCTGAATGTGGAGTTGGTGGCATGTGAAACCCGTCTCTGGAGCCTTCGTTTGTGTGGGATGCTCACCAAGCTGCCCTTCAGGACAATGCACTCAAACGGCGCTAAGCATAGTGTGTGAACACGTAGTTTGCTTGAGAGCTGCCTGTCAGCCTGATGGTTTGTGAAGTCAGTGAGCCAAATGGAGTTGTTCTCCCACAAGAACCACTCGGCTGATTCTTCTTCAATATGCCATTCAGCAACATGCAGTGTTGCTTGATGGAATTAGCTCTTACAGCAACATCTGCGTCTAGAGCCTTTGTATTTAGGGCTAGCTGAAAACAGCTTTGGCGCTGAAGTGGTTTCTGAATGTGGAGTTGGTGGCATGTGAAACCCGCCTGTGGAGCCTTCGTTTGTGTGGGATGCTCACCAACCTGCCCTTCAGGACAATGCACTCAAACGGCATTAGGCATAGTGTGTGAACACGTAGTTTGCTTGAGAGCTGCCTGTCAGCCTGATGGTGTGTGAAGTCAGTGAGCCAAATGGAGTTGTTCTCCCACAAGAACCACTCGGCTGATTCTTCTTCAATATGCAATTCAGCAACATGCAGTGTTGCTTGATGGAATTAGCTCTTACAGCCACATCTGCGTCTAGAGCCTTTGTATTTAGGGCTAGCTGAAAACCGCTTTGGCGCTGAAGTGGTTTCTGAATGTGGAGTTGGTGGCATGTGAAACCCGCCTGTGGAGCCTTCGTTTGTGTGGGATGCTCACCAACCTGCCCTTCAGGACAATGCACTCAAACGGCATTAAGCATAGTGTGTGAACACGTAGTTTGCTTGAGAGCTGCCTGTCAGCCTGCTGGTGTGTGAAGTCAGTGAGCCAAATGGAGTTGTTCTCCCACAAGAACCACTCGGCTGATTCTTCTTCAATATGCAATTCAGCAACATGCAGTGTTGCTTGATGGAATTAGCTCTTACAGCCACATCTGCGTCTAGAGCCTTTGTATTTAGGGCTAGCTGAAAACGGCTTTGGCGCTGAAGTGGTTTCTGAATGTGGAGTTGGTGGCATGTGAAACCCGCCTGTGGAGCCTTCGTTTGTGTGGGATGCTCACCAAGCTGCCCTTCAGGACAATGCACTCAAACGGCATTAGGCATAGTGTGTGAACACGTAGTTTGCTTGAGAGCTGCCTGTCAGCCTGATGCTGTGTGAAGTCAGTGAGCCAAATGGAGTTGTTCTCCCACAAGAACCACTCGGCTGATTCTTCTTCAATATGCAATTCAGCAACATGCAGTGTTGCTTGATGGAATTAGCTCTTACAGCAACATCTGCGTCTAGAGCCTTTGTATTTAGGGCTAGCTGAAAAGGGCTTTGGCGCTGAAGTGGTTTCTGAATGTGGAGTTGGTGGCATGTGAAACCCGCCTGTGGAGCCTTCGTTTGTGTGGGATGCTCACCAAGCTGCCCTTCAGGACAATGCACTCAAACGGCATTAAGCATAGTGTGTGAACACGTAGTTTGCTTGAGAGCTGCCTGTCAGCCTGATGGTGTGTGAAGTCAGTGAGCCAAATGGAGTTGTTCTCCCACAAGAACCACTCGGCTGAATCTTCTTCAATATGCAATTCGGCAACATGCAGTGTTGCTTGATGGAATTAGCTCTTACAGCAACATCTGCGTCTAGAGCCTTTGTATTTAGGGCTAGCTGAAAACAGTTTTGGCGCTGAAGTGGTTTCTGAATGTGGAGTTGGTGGCGTGTGAAACCCGCCTGTGGAGCCTTCGTTTTTGTGGGATGCTCACCAACCTGCCCTTCAGGACAATGCACTCAAACGGCCTTAGGCATAGTGTGTGAACACGTAGTTTTCTTGAGAGCTGCCTGTCCGCCTGGTGGTGTGTGAAGTCAGTGAGCCAAATGGAGTTGTTCTCCCACAAGAACGACTCGGCTGAATCTTCTTCAATATGCAATTCAGCAACGTGCAGTGTTGCTTGATGGAATTAGCTCTTACAGCAACATCTGCGTCTAGAGCCTTTGTATTTAGGGCTAGCTGAAAAGGGCTTTGGCGCTGAAGTGGTTTCTGAATGTGGAGTTGGTGGCATGTGAAACCCGCCTGTGGAGCCTTCGTTTGTGTGGGATGCTCACCAAGCTGCCCTTCAGGACAATGCACTCAAACCGCATTAAGCATAGTGTGTGAACACGTAGTTTGCTTGAGAGCTGCCTGTCAGCCTGATGCTGTGTGAAGTCAGTGAGCCAAATGGAGTTGTTCTCCCACAAGAACCACTCGGCTGATTCTTCTTCAATATGCAATTCAGCAACATGCAGTGTTGCTTGATGGAATTAGCTCTTACAGCATCCTATGGATCTAGAGCCTTTGTATTTAGGGCTAGCTGAAAACGGCTTTGGCGCTGAAGTGGTTTCTGAATGTGGAGTTGGTGGCATTTGAAACCAGCCTGTGGAGCCTTCGTTTGTGTGGGATGCTCACCAACCTGCCCTTCAAGACAATGCACTAAAACGGCATTAAGCATAGTGTGTGAACACGTAGTTTGCTTGAGAGCTGCCTGTCAGCCTGATGCTGTGTGAAGTCAGTGAGCCAAATGGAGTTGTTCTCCCACAAGAACCACTCGGCTGATTCTTCTTCAATATGCAATTCAGCAACATGCAGTGTTGCTTGATGGAATTAGCTCTTACAGCAACATCTGCGTCTAGAGCCTTTGTATTTAGGGCTAGCTGAAAACGGCTTTGGCGCTGAAGTGGTTTCTGAATGTGGAGTTGGTGGCATGTGAAACCCGCCTGTGGAGCCTTCGTTTGTGTGGGATGCTCACCAAGCTCCCCTTCAGGACAATGCACTCAAACGGCATTAAGCATAGTGTGTGAACACGTAGTTTGCTTGAGAGCTGCCTGTCAGCCTGATGGTGTGTGAAGTCAGTGAGCCAAATGGAGTTGTTCTCCCACAAGAACCACTCGGCTGATTCTTCTTCAATATGCAATTCAGCAACATGCAGTGTTGCTTGATGCAATTAGCTCTTACAGCAACATCTGCGTCTAGAGCCTTTGTATTTAGGGCTAGCTGAAAACGGCTTTGGCGCTGAAGTGGTTTCTGAATGTGGAGTTGGTGGCATGTGAAACCCGCCTGTGGAGCCTTCGTTTGTGTGTGGTGCTCACCAAGCTGCCCTTCAGGACAATGCACTCAAACGGCATTAAGCATAGTGTGTGAACACGTAGTTTGCTTGAGAGCTGCCTGTCAGCCTGATGGTGTGTGAAGTCAGTGAGCCAAATGGAGTTGTTCTCCCACAAGAACCACTCGGCTGATTCTTCTTCAATATGCAATTCAGCAACATGCAGTGTTGCTTGATGCAATTAGCTCTTACAGCCACATCTGCGTCTAGAGCCTTTGTATTTAGGGCTAGCTGAAAAGGGCTTTGGCGCTGAAGTGGTTTCTGAATGTGGAGTTGGTGGCATGTGAAACCCGCCTGTGGAGCCTTCGTTTGTGTGGGATGCTCACCAAGCTGCCCTTCAGGACAATGCACTCAAACGGCGTTAAGCATAGTGTGTGAACACGTAGTTTGCTTGAGAGCTGCCTGTCAGCCTGATGGTGTGTGAAGTCAGTGAGCCAAATGGAGTTGTTCTCCCACAAGAACCACTCGGCTGATTCTTCTTCAATATGCAATTCAGCAACATGCAGTGTTGCTTGATGGAATTAGCTCTTACAGCATCACCTGCGTCTAGAGCCTTTGTATTTAGGGCTAGCTGAAAACGGCTTTGGCGCTGAAGTGGTTTCTGAATGTGGAGTTGGTGGCATGTGAAACCCGCCTGTGGAGCCTTCGTTTGTGTGGGATGCTCACCAACCTGCCCTTCAAGACAATGCACTCAAACGGCATTAAGCATAGTGAGTGAACACGTAGTTTGCTTGAGAGCTGCCTGTCAGCCTGATGCTGTGTGAAGTCAGTGAGCCAAATGGAGTTGTTCTCCCACAAGAACCACTCGGCTGATTCTTCTTCAATATGCAATTCAGCAACATGCAGTGTTGCTTGATGGAATTAGCTCTTACAGCCACATCTGCGTCTAGAGCCTTTGTATTTATGTCTAGCTGAAAACGGCTTTGGCGCTGAAGTGGTTTCTGAATGTGGAGTTGGTGGCATGTGAAACCCGCCTGTGGAGCCTTCGTTTGTGTGTGGTGCTCACCAAGCTGCCCTTCAGGACAATGCACTCAAACGGCATTAAGCTTAGTGTGTGAAAATGTAGTTTGCTTGAGAGCTGCCTGTCAGCCTGATGGTGTGTGAAGTCAGTGAGCCAAATGGAGTTGTTCTCCCACAAGAACCACTCGGCTGATTCTTCTTCAATATGCAATTCAGCAACATGCAGTGTTGCTTGATGCAATTAGCTCTTACAGCCACATCTGCGTCTAGACCCTTTGTATTTAGGTCTAGCTGAAAACGGCTTTGGCGCTGAAGTGGTTTCTGAATGTGGAGTTGGTGGCATGTGAAACCCGCCTGTGGAGCCTTCGTTTGTGTGGGATGCTCACCAAGCTGCACTTCAGGACAATGCACTCAAACGGCATTAAGCATAGTGTGTGAACACGTAGTTTGCTTGAGAGCTGCCTGTCAGCCTGATGGTGTGTGAAGTCAGTGAGCCAAATGGAGTTGTTCTCCCACAAGAACCACTTGGCTGATTCTTCTTCAATATGCAATTCAGCAACATGCAGTGTTGCTTGATGGAATTAGCTCTTACAGCAACATCTGCGTCTAGAGCCTTTGTATTTAGGGCTAGCAAAAAACAGCTTTGGCGCTGAAGTGGTTTCTGAATGTGGAGTTGGTGGCATGTGAAACCCGCCTGTGGAGCCTTCTTTTGTGTGGGATGCTCACCAACCTGCCCTTCAGGACAATGCACTAAAACAGCATTAAGCATAGTGTGTGAACACGTAGTTTGCTTGAGAGCTGCCTGTCAGCCTGATGCAGTGCGAAGTCAGTGAGCCAAATGGAGTTGTTCTCCCACAAGAACCACTCGGCTGATTCTTCTTCAATATGCAATTCAGCAACATGCAGTGTTGCTTGATGGAATTAGCTCTTACAGCCACATCTGCGACTAGAGCCTTTGTATTTAGGGCTAGCTGAAAACGGCTTTGGCGCTGAAGTGGTTTCTGAATGTGGAGTTGGTGGCATGCGAAACCATCCTGTGGAGCCTTCGTTTGTGTGGGATGCTCACCAAGCTGCCCTTCAGGACAATGCACTCAAACCGCATTAAGCATAGTGTGTGAACACGTAGTTTGCTTGAGAGCTGCCTGTCAGACTGATGCTGTGTGAAGTCAGTGAGCCAAATGGAGTTGTTCTCCCACAAGAACCACTCGGCTGATTCTTCTTCAATATGCAATTCAGCAACATGCAGTGTTGCTTGATGGAATTAGCTCTTACAGCAACATCTGCGTCTAGAGCCTTTGTATTTAGGGCTAGCTGAAAACGGCTTTGGCGCTGAAGTGGTTTCTGAATGTGGAGTTGGTGGCATGTGAAACCCGCCTGTGGAGCCTTCGTTTGTGTGGGATGCTCACCAACCTGCCCTTCAGGACAATGCACTCAAACGGCATTAGGCATAGTGTGTGAACACGTAGTTTGCTTGAGAGCTGCCTGTCAGCCTGATGCTGTGTGAAGTCAGTGAGCCAAATGGAGTTGTTCTCCCACAAGAACCACTCGGTTGATTCTTCTTCAATATGCCATTCAGCAACATGCAGTGTTGCTTGATGGAATTAGCTCTTACAGCAACATCTGCGTCTAGAGCCTTTGTATTTAGGGCTAGCTGAAAACGGCTTTGGCGCTGAAGTGGTTTCTGAATGTGGAGTTGGTGGCATGTGAAACCCGCCTGTGGAGCCTTCGTTTGTGTGGGATGCTCACCAAGCTGCCCTTCAGGACAATGCACTCAAACGGCATTAGGCATAGTGTGTGAACACGTAGTTTGCTTGAGAGCTGCCTGTTTGCCTGATGCTGTGTGAAGTCAGTGAGCCAAATGGAGTTGTTCTCCCACAAGAACCACTCGGTTTATTCTTCTTCAATATGCCATTCAGCAACATGCAGTGTTGCTTGATGGAATTAGCTCTTACAGCAACATCTGCGTCTAGAGCCTTTGTATTTAGGGCTAGCTGAAAACGGCTTTGGCGCTGAAGTGGTTTCTGAACGTGGAGTTGGTGGCATGTGAAACCCGCCTGTGGAGCCTTCGTTTGTGTGGGATGCTCACCAAGCTGCCCTTCAGGACAATGCACTCAAACGGCATTCAGCATAGTGTGTGAACACGTAGTTTGCTTGAGAGCTGCCTGTCAGCCTGATGGTGTGTGAAGTCAGTGAGCCAAATGGAGTTATTCTCCCACAAGAACCACTCGGCTGATTCTTCTTCAATATGCAATTCAGCAACATGCAGTGTTGCTTGATGGAATTAGCTCTTACAGCCACATCTGCGTCTAGAGCCTTTGTATTTAGGGCTAGCTGAAAACGGCTTTGGCGCTGAAGTGGTTTCTGAATGTGGAGTTGGTGGCATGTGAAACCCGCCTGTGGAGCCTTCGTTTGTGTGGGTTGCTCACCAAGCTGCCCTTCAGGACAATGCACTCAAACGGCATTAGGCATAGTGTGTGAACACGTAGTTTGCTTGAGAGCTGCCTATCAGCCTGATGCTGTGTGAAGTCAGTGAGCCAAATGGAGTTGTTCTCCCACAAGAACCACTCGGCTGATTCTTCTTCAATGTGCAATTCAGCAACATGCAGTGTTGCTTGATGGAATTAGCTCTTACAGCCACATCTGCGTCTAGAGCCTTTGTATTTAGGGCTAGCTGAAAACGGCTTTGGCGCTGAAGTGGTTTCTGAATGTGGAGTTGGTGGCATGTGAAACCCGCCTGTGGAGCCTTCGTTTGTGTGGGATGCTCACCAAGCTGCCCTTCAGTACAATGCACTCAAACGGCATTAAGCATAGTGTGTGAACACGTAGTTTGCTTGAGAGCTGCCTGTCAGCCTGATGGTGTGTGAAGTCAGTGAGCCAAATGGAGTTGTTCTCCCACAAGAACCACTCGGCTGAATCTTCTTCAATATGCAATTCGGCAACATTTAGTGTTGCTTGATGGAATTAGCTCTTACAGCCACATCTGCGTCTAGAGCCTTTGTATTTAGGGCTAGCTGAAAACGGCTTTGGCACTGAAGTGGTTTCTGAATGTGGAGTTTGTGGCATGTGGAACCCGCCTGTGGAGCCTTCGTTTGTGTGGGATGCTCACCAAGCTGCCCTTCAGGACAATGCACTCAAACGGCATTAAGCATAGTGTGTGAACACGTAGTTTGCTTGAGAGCTGCCTGTCAGCCTGCTGGTGTGTGAAGTCAGTGAGCCAAATGGAGTTGTTCTCCCACAAGAACCACTCGGCTGATTCTTCTTCAATATGCAATTCAGCAACATGCAGTGTTGCTTGATGGAATTAGCTCTTACAGCCACATCTGCGTCTAGAGCCTTTGTATTTAGGGCTAGCTGAAAACGGCTTTGGCGCTGAAGTGGTTTCTGAATGTGGAGTTGGTGGCATGTGAAACCCGCCTGTGGAGCCTTCGTTTGTGTGGGATGCTCACCAAGCTGCCCTTAAGGACAATGCACTCAAACGGCATTAAGCATAGTGTGTGAACACGTAGTTTGCTTGAGAGCTGCCTGTCAGCCTGATGGTGTGTGAAGTCAGTGAGCCAAATGGAGTTGTTCTCCCACAAGAACCACTCGGCTGATTCTTCTTCAATATGCCATTCAGCAATATGCAGTGTTGCTTGATGGAATTAGCTCTTACAGCAACCTCTCCGTCTAGAGCCTTTGTATTTAGGGCTAGCTGAAAACGGCTTTGGCACTGAAGTGGTTTCTGAATGTGGAGTTGGTGGCATGTGAAACCTGCCTGTGGAGCCTTCGTTTGTATGGGAGCTCACCAAGCTCCCCTTAGGACAATGCACTCAAATGGCATTAAGCATAGTGTGTGAACACGTAGTTTGCTTGAGAGCTGCCTGTCAGCCTGATGGTGTGTGAAGTCAGTGAGCCAAATGGAGTTGTTCTCCCACAAGAACCACTCGGCTGATTCTTCTTCAATATTCCATTCAGCAACATGCAGTGTTGCTTGATGGAATTAGCTCTTACAGCAACATCTGCGTCTAGAGCCTTTGTATTTAGGGCTAGCTGAAAACGGCTTTGGCGCTGAAGTGGTTTCTGAATGTGGAGTTGGTGGCATGTGAAACCCGCCTGTGGAGCCTTCGTTTGTGTGGGATGCTCACCAACCTGCCCTTCAGGACAATGCACTCAAACGGCATTAAGCATAGTGTGTGAACACATAGTTTGCTTGAGAGCTGCCTGTCAGCCTGATGGTGTGTGAAGTCAGTGAGCCAAATGGAGTTGTTCTCCCACAAGAACCACTCGGCTGATTCTTCTTCAATATGCCATTCAGCAACATGCAGTGTTGCTTGATGGAATTAGCTCTTACAGCAACATCTGCGTCTAGAGCCTTTGTATTTAGGGCTAGCTGAAAAGGGCTTTGGCGCTGAAGTGGTTTCTGAATGTGGAGTTGGTGGCATGTGAAACCCGCCTGTGGAGCCTTCGTTTGTGTGGGATGCTCACCAAGCTGCCCTTCAGGACAATGCACTCAAACAGCATTAAGCATAGTGTGTGAACACATAGTTTGCTTGAGAGCTGCCTGTCAGCCTGATGGTGTGTGAAGTCAGTGAGCCAAATGGAGTTGTTCTCCCACAAGAACCACTCGGCTGATTCTTCTTCAATATGCCATTCAGCAACATGCAGTGTTGCTTGATGGAATTAGCTCTTACAGCCACATCTGCGTCTAGAGCCTTTGTATTTAGGGCTAGCTGAAAACGGCTTTGGCACTGAAGTGGTTTCTGAATGTGGAGTTGGTGGCATGTGAAACCCGCCTTTGGAGCCTTCGTTTGTGTGGGATGCTCACCAACGTGCCCTTCAGGACAATGCACTCAAACGGCATTAAGCATAGTGTGTGAACACGTAGTTTGCTTGAGAGCTGCCTGTCAGCCTGATGGTGTGTGAAGTCAGTGAGCCAAATGGAGTTGTTCTCCCACAAGAACCACTCGGCTGATTCTTCTTCAATATGCCATTCAGCAACATGCAGTGTTGCTTGATGGAATTAGCTCTTACAGCAACATCTGCGTCTAGAACCTTTGTATTTAGGGCTAGCTGAAAACGGCTTTGGCGCTGAAGTGGTTTCTGAATGTGGAGTTGTTGGCATGTGAAACCTGCCTGTGGAGCCTTCGTTTGTATGGGAGCTCACCAAGCTCCCCTTAGGACAATGCACTCAAATGGCATTAAGCATAGTGTTGGAACACATAGTTTGCTTGAGAGCTGCCTGTCAGCCTGGTGGTGTGTGAAGTCAGTGAGCCAAATGGAGTTGTTCTCCCACAAGAACCACTCGGCTGATTCTTCTTCAATATGCCATTCAGTAACATGCAGTGTTGCTTGATGGAATTAGCTCTTACAGCCACATCTGCGTCTAGAGCCTTTGTATTTAGGGCTAGCTGAAAACGGCTTTGGCACTGAAGTGGTTTCTGAATGTGGAGTTGGTGGCATGTGAAACCTGCCTGTGGAGCCTTCGTTTGTGTGGGATGCTCACCAAGCTGCCCTTCAGGACAATGCACTCAAACGGCATTAAGCACAGTGTGTGAACATGTAGTTTGCTTGAGAGCTGCCTGTCAGCCTGATGCTGTGTGAAGTCAGTGAGCCAAATGGAGTTGTTCTCCCACAAGAACCACTCGGCTGATTCTTCTTCAATATGCAATTCAGCAACATGCAGTGTTGCTTGATGGAATTAGCTCTTACAGCAACATCTGCGTCTAGAGCCTTTGTATTTAGGGCTAGCTGAAAACGGCTTTGGCGCTGAAGTGGTTTCTGAATGTGGAGTTGGTGGCATGCGAAACCCGCCTGTGGAGCCTTCGTTTGTGTGGGATGCTCACCAAGCTGCCCTTCAGGACAATGCACTCAAACGGCATTAAGCATAGTGTGTGAACACGTAGTTTGCTTGAGAGCTGCCTGTCAGCCTGATGGTGTGTGAAGTCAGTGAGCCAAATGGAGTTGTTCTCCACAAGAACCACTCGGCTGATTCTTCTTCAATATGCAATTCAGCAACATGCAGTGTTGCTTGATGGAATTAGCTCTTACAGCAACATCTGCGTCTAGAGCCTTTGTATTTAGGGCTAGCTGAAAACAGTTTTGGCGCTGAAGTGGTTTCTGAATGTGGAGTTGGTGGCGTGTGAAACCCGCCTGTGGAGCCTTCGTTTGTGTGTGGTGCTCACCAACCTGCCCTTCAGGACAATGCACTCAAACGGCATTAGGCATAGTGTGTGAACACGTAGTTTTCTTGAGAGCTGCCTGTCCGCCTGGTGGTGTGTGAAGTCAGTGAGCCAAATGGAGTTGTTCTCCCACAAGAACCACTCGGCTGAATCTTCTTCAATATGCAATTCAGCAACGTGCAGTGTTGCTTGATGGAATTAGCTCTTACAGCAACATCTGCGTCTAGAGCCTTTGTATTTAGGGCTAGCTGTAAAGGGCTTTGGCGCTGAAGTGGTTTCTGAATGTGGAGTTGGTGGCATGTGAAACCCGCCTGTGGAGCCTTCGTTTGTGTGGGATGCTCACCAAGCTGCCCTTCAGGACAATGCACTCAAACCGCATTAAGCATAGTGTGTGAACACGTAGTTTGCTTGAGAGCTGCCTGTCAGCCTGCTGGTGTGTGAAGTCAGTGAGCCAAATGGACTTGTTCTCCCACAAGAACCACTCGGCTGATTCTTCTTCAATATGCAATTCAGCAACATGCAGTGTTGCTTGATGGAATTAGCTCTTACAGCAACATCTGGGTCTAGAGCCTTTGTATTTAGGGCTAGCTGAATGTGGCTTTGGCACTGAAGTGGTTTCTGAATGTGGAGTTGGTGGCATGTGAAACCCGCCTGTGGAGCCTTTGTTTGTGTGGGATGCTCACCAACCTGCCCTTCAGGACAATGCACTCAAACGGCATTAAGCATAGTGTATGAACACGTAGTTTGCTTGAGAGCTGCCTGTCAGCCTGATGGTGTGTGAAGTCAGTGAGCCAAATGGAGTTGTCCTCCCACAAGAACCACTCGGCTGATTCTTCTTCAATATGCAATTCAGCAACATGCAGTGTTGCTTGATGGAATTAGCTCTTACAGCAACATCTGCGTCTAGAGCCTTTGTATTTAGGGCTAGCTGAAAACGGCTTTGGCGCTGAAGTGGTTTCTGAATGTGGAGTTGGTGGCATGTGAAACCCGCCTGTGGAGCCTTCGTTTGTGTGGGATGCTCACCAACCTGCACTTCAAGACAATGCACTCAAACGGCATTAAGCATAGTGTGTGAACACGTAGTTTGCTTGAGAGCTGCCTGTCAGCCTGATGGTGTGTGAAGTCAGTGAGCCAAATGGAGTTGTTCTCCCACAAGAACCACTCGGCTGATTCTTCTTCAATATGCAATTCAGCAACATACAGTGTTGCTTGATGGAATTAGCTCTTACAGCCACATCTGCGTCTAGAGCCTTTGTATTTAGGTCTAGCTGAAAACGGCTTTGGCGTTGAAGTGGTTTCTGAATGTGGAGTTGGTGGCATGTGAAACCCGCCTGTGGAGCCTTCGTTTGTGTGGGATGCTCACCAAGCTGCCCTTCAGGACAATGCACTCAAACGGCATTAAGCTTAGTGTGTGAACACGTAGTTTGCTTGAGAGCTGCCTGTCAGCCTGATGCTGTGTGAAGTCAGTGAGCCAAATGGAGTTGTTCTCCCACAAGAACCACTCGGCTGATTCTTCTTCAATATGCAATTCAGCAACATGCAGTGTTGCTTGATGCAATTAGCTCTTACAGCAACATCTGCGTCTAGAGCCTTTGTATTTAGGGCTAGCTGAAAACGGCTTTGGCGCTGAAGTGGTTTCTGAATGTGGAGTTGGTGGCATGTGAAACCCGCCTGTGGAGCCTTCGTTTGTGTGGGATGCTCACCAAGCTGCCCTTCAGGACAATGCACTCAAACGGCGTTAAGCATAGTGTGTGAACACGTAGTTTGCTTGAGAGCTGCCTGTCAGCCTGATGGTGTGTGAAGTCAGTGAGCCAAATGGAGTTGTTCTCCCACAAGAACCACTCGGCTGATTCTTCTTCAATATGCAATTCAGCAACATGCAGTGTTGCTTGATGGAATTAGCTGTTACAGCATCATCTGGATCTAGAGCCTTTGTATTTAGGGCTAGCTGAAAACGGCTTTGGCGCTGAAGTGGTTTCTGAATGTGGAGTTGGTGGCATGTGAAACCCGCCTGTGGAGCCTTCGTTTGTGTGGGATGCTCACCAACCTGCCCTTCAAGACAATGCACTCAAACGGCATTTAGCATAGTGTGTGAACACGTAGTTTGCTTGAGAGCTGCCTGTCAGCCTGATGGTGTGTGAAGTCAGTGAGCCAAATGGAGTTGTTCTCCCACAAGAACCACTCGGCTGATTCTTCTTCAATATGCAATTCAGCAACATGCAGTGTTGCTTGATGGAATTAGCTCTTACAGCCACATCTGCGTCTAGAGCCTTTGTATTTAGGGCTAGCTGAAAACGGCTTTGGCGCTGAAGTGGTTTCTGAATGTGGAGTTGGTGGCATGTGAAACCCGCCTGTGAAGCCTTCGTTTGTGTGTGGTGCTCACCAAGCTGCCCTTCAGGACAATGCACTCAAACGGCGTTAAGCATAGTGTGTGAACACGTAGTTTGCTTGAGAGCTGCCTGTCAGCCTGATGGTGTGTGAAGTCAGTGAGCCAAATGGAGTTGTTCTCCCACAAGAACCACTCGGCTGATTCTTCTTCAATATGCAATTCAGCAACATGCAGTGTTGCTTGATGGAATTAGCTCTTACAGCCACATCTGCGTCTAGAGCCTTTGTATTTAGGGCTAGCTGAAAACGGCTTTGGCGCTGAAGTGGTTTCTGAATGTGGAGTTGGTGGCATGTGAAACCCGCCTGTGGAGCCTTCGCTTGTGTGGGATGCTCACCAAGCTGCCCTTCAGGACAATGCACTCAAACGGCATTAGGCATAGTGTGTGAACACGTAGTTTGCTTGAGAGCTGCCTGTCAGCCTGATGGTGCGTGAAGTCAGTGAGCCAAATGGAGTTGTTCTCCCACAAGAACCACTCGGCTGATTCTTCTTCAATATGCAATTCAGCAACATGCAGTGTTGCTTGATGGAATTAGCTCCTACAGCAACATCTGCGTCTAGAGCCTTTGTATTTAGGGCTAGCTGAAAAGGGCTTTGGCGCTGAAGTGGTTTCTGAATGTGGAGTTGGTGGCATGTGAAACCCGCCTGTGGAGCCTTCGTTTGTGTGGGATGCTCACCAAGCTGCCCTTCAGGACAATGCACTCAAACGGCATTAAGCATAGTGTGTGAACACGTATTTGTTTGAGAGCTGCCTTTCAGCCTGATGGTGTGTGAAGTCAGTGAGCCAAATGGAGTTGTTCTCCCACAAGAACCACTCGGCTGATTCTTCTTCAATATGCAATTCAGCAACATGCACTGTTGCTGGAAGGAATTAGCTCTTACAGCCACATCTGCGTCTAGAGCCTTTGTATTTAGGGCTAGCTGAAAAGGGCTTTGGCGCTGAAGTGGTTTCTGAATGTGGAGTTGGTGGCATGTGAAACCCGCCTGTGGAGCCTTCGTTTGTGTGGGATGCTCACCAAGCTGCCCTTCAGGACAATGCACTCAAACGGCATTAAGCATAGTGTGTGAACACATAGTTTGCTTGAGAGCTGCCTGTCAGCCTGATGCTGTGTGAAGTCAGTGAGCCAAATGGAGTTGTTCTCCCACAAGAACCACTCGGCTGATTCTTCTTCAATATGCAATTCAGCAACATGCAGTGTTGCTTGATGGAATTAGCTCTTACAGCAACATCTGCGTCTAGAGCCTTTGTATTTAGGGCTAGCTGAAAACGGCTTTGGCGCTGAAGTGGTTTCTGAATGTGGAGTTGGTGGCATGCGAAACCATCCTGCGGAGCCTTCGTTTGTGTGGGATGCTCACCAAGCTGCCCTTCAGGACAATGCACTCAAACCGCATTAAGCATAGTGTGTGAACACGTAGTTTGCTTGAGAGCTGCCTGTCAGACTGATGCTGTGTGAAGTCAGTGAGCCAAATGGAGTTGTTCT